>NC_044561.1:76035740-76681976 GCF_007565055.1 Rhinopithecus roxellana | reverse complement strand
CTCTGTTACCTCTTTCACCCCCTGCTGCTCCAACAGAAATAGGGCTGCCTTGAGGCCCAAAGTCACAGATATGAAAGACCAGAGACTCAGAGGACTGAATCACCCAAGTCTACACCACCTGCCTTCAGGCTCTGAGCAGAAACACCTGCACAGGAGGGAGAGCGGACACCCGGTCCTTTCCATGTGTAAGATACGGGCACGTGTTTTCACCTCAGCACCATTTTACAAAAGAGACAAAGCTTGGTCTCTTTTTCCTCCCTTAACTTGGAACCTACCAGCTAGTCTACCCAGTCTCTACAACAAGACAGGAAATGTCCATTCCTGACACATGGAGGTAATGGGCATAAGGCTGCCAGATAAAATACAGGATGCCCAGTTAAACTTGAATTTCAGAAAAATGACAAATAATGATTTAGTATAAGTATGTCTCATATATTGCATGAAACATACTAAAAAAATTATTCATTGTTTATCTGAAAATCAAAATTAGCTAGAAGTTTTGTAGTTTTACCTGCATGGGATATACTTATGCTAAAAGAGTATGTGTTGTTTATCTAAAAATCATATTTAATTGGGGGTACCGTATTTTTATATGCTAAACCTGGTAACCCAAAATGGGCAGGAGTGGCTACATAATTATTAAGAATTATTAAAGATTTCCAGATGGTGCTAGGAGAGTTTTAAACCAAGCCTGAAGACCTTGTGAGCATGGGCCCTGTGCAACTGCCAGAATTGCACACCCTGGAAGCCAGCCACCCTGGGCCCTGCCCGTCCTCCCTCTGGCCACATGGAGGGAATGTCCCGGCATTCCCACTCTCTGTCAAGCGGGACAGGAGATATGGCACCTTAACAGTGACAAAATTCAGGTGATATCTCAAGAAAACCCAAGGAAGAAAGGTGAGCTCAAGAGTTTCCCACCGACTCCCATGCCATTAATGTCCGATAGATGGCAATTTCGAGACTTGTGCTTGCTATTATAAGCTGCTTCAAATCCCTCAGGAAAGCAGCTTTAGATAATGATAATTCCTAAAGAGGCCATGGGCATGGGATTAGGGAGGGAGTATGGGGGCCTCAGCTGTTTCTGTAATGATTTAATCCTTTTAAAAACAAGTCTGAGACAAAGAGGGCAGCATGCTAAATGAGCAAGCAGGATGATGGGAACACAGGGATTCCCATTAGTAACTAAAGATTTATTTTTTTAAAAAAAAAAAAAAAGGGGGGGTGTGGTCCACACACTTGATCTAACAAGCGTCCTCCCACTCTGCAGGGCATGGCCAAGCCAACTGGCCCAGGTTATGCCTCTAAAACTCAAACCTCTGTTTTCACATCTCGCCTGGAAGACCACCCAACTGTAAGAGCAAGGATTCCAGTTTGCTGATCAGTTCTAAATGTTAACATTGGTTTGCCAACATTAGAAGGTAACTGTTGCATATGGATCTAGTATCCAGAATATATATATATATATATACACTTATCACAGTTCAACACCAAAAAGACAAACCAGGCAATTAGAAAATGGACAAAGGACTTCAATGGGCATTTCTCCAAAGAAGATAAACAAATGGCCAACAGACACATGAAAAGATGCCAAATACTGTTAGTCATTAGGGAAATACCAATCGGAATCACAACGGGATGTTTCTTCACTCCCACCCAAGATGGCCATCATCAAAGGAATGGAAAATACCAAGTATGGGTGAAGCTGTGGGGAGATCTGAACCCTCGGATACTGTTGGTGGGAATTAAAATGGTGGAACAACTGTGGCAAACAGCCTGGCATTTCCTCAAAAAGTTAAATAAACCTATGGCCTAGCAATTCCACTCTAAGATATATACTCAAATGAACTGCAAACTGACGCTCAGACAAGTCCATGTATGCACCTGCTCAGAGCAGCATTGGTTACTGGAGCTAAAACGTGGGAAACAGCCCAATGTCCATCCGCTGATGAATGAATCCACAAAATGTGGTCCAGGCACACCAGAATAGACACGGAATATGATTCAGCCACAGAAAGAAACAAAAATCAGCCACAGAAAGGAAGAAAATACTAACACAACTACAGCATGCATAAACCTTGAAAACATTATGCCAGCCAGGCATGGTGGATCATGCCTGCAATCCCAGCACTTTGGGAGGCCAAGGCAGGCAGATCACCTGAGGTCAGGAGAATCAAGACCAGCCTGGTCAACATGATGAAACCCAGTCTCCACAAAAATTACAAAAATTAGCTCGGCATGATGGCAGGTGCCTGTAATCCCAGCTACTTTTAGAAGCTGAAATGGGAGAGTTGCTTGAACCTGGGAGACTGAGGTTGCAGTGAGGCCAAGATTGTGCCATTGCACTCCAGCCTCAGTGACAGCGTGAGACTCCATCTCAAAAAAAAAAAAAAAAGTAAAAAAGAAAACATTATGCTAAGTTGAACAAGCCAGTCACAAAAGGCCCCATATTGTGTAATTCCATTAATACGACATATCCAAAATAGGTAAACCCACAGAGACAAACACAATTGGTGGTTGCTAGAGGCTTGAGCCAGGATTAGATGTCAACCCCAGACATCCCAGCCAAGCAAGATTCTTCTCACATCACCACCTCACCTGTGACTGCTGGCGTGATGTGGAGCAGGTCACTTGGCCTCTCTGAGTCTCAGTTTTCTCATCAATAAAACAAGCATTTAACTACCAAACCCCTTTTAGTGCTGTTTTTCTTTCTTCCTGATTTCATGTCTTGAAGATAGGCTTACCAATCTGTATTTTATAATCCATTTCCCCCTTTGGGTAATCAAAAACTTTTCAGCATATCAGACAGTTCCAAATGAGATCACCAGAACACACACACAGAGGCGAGGATCTTCACTTCCTTGCCTACAGCCAACCCAAACCCCATTCTTCTTTTCCTCCACTCTAGGGGCTGGAAGAGCAAAGCTCACTTTCTCAGACTCCTCTGCAGCCACATGTCACAGTACTTTTCCGGTGAGATGTAAGGGGAGTCTGCTGGAGACCTGGGAAAGCTTTTGATCTTATGCTAAAAGGGACAGATGTCACTGACATCACATTTTCTTCCTTTCTTTTCTGCCCACTGACATGATGCCTGGTGCTCCAGCAGCCATTTTGTGGCCTTGAGAAAAGGCCCAAGAGAATCACAGAGCATCAGCAAACTGCTAAACCAATGGTAGCATGTGCCTCCCTCCAGCCTTCTTGTTACGTCAGCAGTAAAGCTCCTCTAAATGGAGGCTTCCACTCCTTGAAGCAGCACACTAGCCCACCTGTTATATCTTGTTCCTCGACACTTCTACAGATGCAGTGGCCAGTGTGTCGGCTGGAATCATTCTGATTGCAAGGTGTGTTAGCCTATCTGCATTGCTATAAAGGAATACCTGAGAATGGGTCACTTATAAAGAAAAAGTTTACAGGCTGTACAGGAAGCATGGTGCTGGCATCTGCTTCTGGTGAGGCCTCAAGAAGCTTCCAATCATGGCGGAAGGAGAGGGGGAGCCAGCCTGTCACATGGCAAGATGGAAAGCAAGAGAAGAGAAACAGAGGTGTCGGGGGTCTTGTAAACAACCAGCTCTTGGAGGAACTCCCAGAGTGAGCACTCACTGATCACCAGGAGAGGGCACTGAGCCATTTGTGAGGAATCTGTCCCCATGACCGAAACTCCTGCCACCAGACCCACCTCCAACACTGGAGTTCACCTTCACGTGAGATTTGCAGGGGACACATCCTAAACCATATCACCAGGGCTGGAAACCTGACTCACAGCGGCTTAAGCAGGAGAAGAACTTCACTGGCTTCTGTGGTTGGGAAGCTGGGGAGGGGCATTTGGCTCCAGACAAGGCTGAAAACAAAGGCTCAGATCAGAGTCTGTTAATCTTAGTTAGCACTGCTGACATTCAGGACGGGACCAGCCTCTGACGATGTGGAGTGTGTCTTCAGGCTCTGTCAGTCTCTCTATTTCCACTCTGTGTCAGCCTCACCATCTTCCCCACGGATGTGCTCCTCATGGAGTCCAGAAGGATCCAGGCTTACACCACTCCCATCCTAGCAGTCCCAGGGCAGGATTCTGATTGGCTGGTCCCCCTAGGATTACGTCACCTGTCCGTCTGATTGTATGAAGAGAAAGAAGGATCAGGGCCAGCATGGAGCGACCCGCCCATGCCTGACCTGAGCAGGCAAGTGTGCTGGGGCGGAGCAGGTGTGGGAAGTTCACCAGGGTCAAGAAAGTGGTGGAAAGCAGTTTCTCAGAGGAAAACTGGGTTCTGTCACAAGAAAACCAGTGAAACAGAGGAAGAATAGATTTCTGGTTTCATCCACTCCAAAACAGACATAAGAGAACTTCACAAAGCAAGCTGACTTGCTAGAATTGAGATGCAGCCGGGCACAGTGGCTCACGCCTGTAATCCCAGCATTTTGGGAGGCAGAGGCAGGTGGATTACCTGAGGTTAGGAGTTTGAGACCAGCCTGGTCAACATGGTGAATCCCCATCTCTACTAAAATACACAAATTAGTTGGGTGTGGTGGCAGGTGCCTGTAATCCCAGCTACTTGGGAGGTTGAGGCAGGAGAATTGCTTGAACCTGGGAGGCAGAGGTTGCAGTGAGCTGAGATCGTGCCATTGCACTCCAACCTGGGTGACAAGAGCGAAACCCTGTCTCAAAAAAAAAAAAAAAGAGAATGAGAGAGAATTCACATACCATACCGTTCACCATTTTAAAAGGTATAATTCAGCAGTTTTTAGCATGTTCACAAGGTTGTGTGGGGGTTGCTGCTGTAGGAGTAGATGAGCTCACATGACCTTGTACGTAGCAAGAACCTAGCTCACACTTACCCAACACACGGCATCCCAGCTCTGGCCAGATCACACTCTCGTGTCTGTTTTACAGATGAGGAAACTGAGGCTCAGACTAGAAAACAAAACTCACTGAAGATCACCTACCCACTTTGTGGAGTGTTCATGGAAGATTCAAAAACACTCCAGCTCTCTCCCCTTGAGGGCGCCTCCCTGCCTTCTTAGAGTCAGGGGTGGCCACGAGATTTGCCAAGACCACATTCTCTTTTCCCTCTGACCTGACTACTGGCCACATTTAAGAGGGTGGCTGTTGTCTGCCTGGGTCTCTGAGTGACCATGGTTAGCACTGTCTCTCTCCAACCTGCAAGAGGCATGTGATGTGTGTGAGAGATACATCTCAGATTTTAAACCATAGGGACGTCGGGCTTGGTTGTTACCTCAGCATAATCTAACCCATCCTGTCTGATATGGTCACACGGCTAAGAGCCCAGAGCCAAGATTTATACACAAGTCTGGAGCCCAGGCCTCAGCCCCTAACCACCTGGTTTTGGTGGAGTGTGTGGAGTTTCCAGGGCCATCGCTGGGGCTTCTGAGGTCTGGCATTGGTGAGCGGCTCTGAGTGTCTGCTCATGGCCATGAAGGCATGCATGGAAGGTGGAATGCCACGTGACCCATCAGCAGCCCACCCCTGGCCTCATAATCCCCCCATCTCCAGTGTGAAAGGGCCTGTGTGTGCCACGGGCTGGCGCTCCATGAGCAAGCTCTGCTATGGCACCGTGGCTGTGTGAGTTGAAGGGCTGGTGCTCCATGAGCAAGCTCCGCTACAGCACCGTGACTGATAAGTTGAAGGGGCCCTGACCTAACAGCCAGGTGAGCCCTGAAACGGGATGAGGCCCCCTCTGGAAAAGGAGATTCAAAGCCTAAAAGAGATGTGATGTGAGGGAGATTCTTGGTTGCTGGCTTCAAAAATGGAAGGTGCCACGGAGCCAGGAATGAGGTGGCCATCAGGAGCTGAGAGTGACCTTGACGGCCAGTAAGACCCAAGTCCTACTCCACAAGGATGGCATTCTGCCCAATCACATGAGCTTGGAAGGCCACCTGGAGCCCCAGAGGAGCACGCAGGCTGCCGACACCTTGGCTTCAGCCTGGCGAGACCTAGGGCAGGGAACTAGTCGCACTGTGTGAAACTCCTGACCTCCAGAGCTGATGGGTAGCAAAAGGATGTTTTAAGCCACGAAGTTTATGGCGATTTGTTACACAACATTGAAAATGAATACAAAAATGTGTCTGTTGAGCGCAGGGAGAACCTCTCAGAAGACCCAGTTCCTCCTCTGTCCTTGGGTCCCATTTTCCCAGAAACCCCCTCACTCAACACACCTGGAGATCCTCCCCAGCCCCCTGCCTCTATTCCTGGCGGCTGCTCTAATTCCTTTATTATTCCCTTGAATACCTGCTCCACTAATGCGCCTTGTGACAGAGAGCTCTACTTGCAAGGGGTGAAAAAAAAAAAAAAGAACTTAAGCTCTCAAATGCAGACTCCTAGTCAGAGCTGAAAACACTGGGCCGAGTGGGCACAAAGAATGCCAGCTCTTGCCAACGTTGTTGAATGAGGTTTTTTTAGTCTCGAACAAAGCTCTCCCTTTGAGGATTAACTGCTGACAGGGGCTCTTTGTTTTGAGTAGAATTTAAGATTATTGCTGGAATAGAAATGGAAGAAAGGTGACACTGTCAAGATTGCGCTGTGCAAATCCAGGATTATAGAAAACATCATTTTTAAAAAACTTGTTGGCAAATATGGACACAGATTGTGCTGACACTCCAAAACGTCCACTTGATTTGTGACCAAGTCCTCGGTCTCATGTTCCCAGGCAGGTGATGCCTTCAAAGATATACACGGATAGCTGAGTGCAGTGGCTCACACCTGTAATCCCAGCAATTTGGGAGGCCAAGACGGGTGGATCACCTGAGATCAGGAGTTCAAGACCAGCCTGACCAATATGGTGAAACCCCGTCTCTACTAGAAATACACACACACACACACAAAATTAGCCGGATATGGTGGTGTGTCCCTGTAATCCTAGCTACACAGGAGGCTGAGACAGGAGAATCGCTTGAACCTGGGAGGCGGAGGTTGCAGTGAGCCGAGATTGCGCCACTGCCCTCCAGCCTGGGTGACAGAGCAAGGCATCATCTCAAAAAAAAAAAAAAAAGATATGCGTCCAATATGTAGATCCTGGCACACAGAAAGGCCTATTCTCACTTGTTAGCTTTTTGCGTTGTTAGAAAAAAGGAAAACAAATCCTCAAGATATAGCCCATGTGTTATTCCCGAGGTAGAAAACCCCGGCGGTGGGTGGAAGTGTGGGTGACTACAAGGCAGGGCTAAATGCTTCCTTCCAGAAGTAAGCCCTGGCCTGGTGTCCATGACCGCCAACAACATACCTCCCGCACCTTCGGTCCCGAGCAGAGCTTGCTGGGGGGAAGGCCCTGCCTTGCTGCTCCCATTCCGACAGGTCTGCCACTCTCTCTCTCTCTCTCTGAGTAAACTCCAGGTCCCATTCTTGGGCCACGGTCCTCACCACCTGGCTTTCCTGCTGTGTCTCCATCTCGCCTCCCGGCTCCCTCTACGCGAGGCATGTTCCTGCCTCAGGGCCTTGGCACAGTCATTCCTTTCACCCAGGATTCTGCTTCTCCAAATATCCACCTGGCTGACTCCATTTCTTCCAACCTGTGCTCAAGAATCAAGAATGTCGTCTCCTCAGAGGGCTCCCTGCTGCCCTCATCTCTTCTCTGTGTGCAGCTTCATCTCACAGGCTTAATTCTCCATTCTCTCCTGTTGGGAGTGGAGGCCCCACACTTTGATTCACATTCGTCCTGGCCTCCTCGGAGCATTTGGGCCAGTGGAGAGATGAAGACAACACAGTGTGCACCCAGCCATGGTCCCTGCCCTCCTGGGACTCCTACTTGGGGACAAGTCCTGGACACTAGGCTGGGAGAGAGGGCGGGAGGGTCAGCAGGGGGGACGTGGGGTTGGCCTGTTCTCCCTCCTCCAGCCTGCACTTGCCAAGAGGCCCTAGGCCGGGTTCCAAGCAGCCCCGTGGCTGAGTTCCTTCCTGGTAATGATTTTAGGGCCACTCAACTTGTCAGCTCTGTCTTTTGAAGCTCCTAGGCGTGGGCTCTGAGCTGCGGTCACTCCTCGGTGATCTCAGCTCAGGGAAGGGAGTCACAACACACTTAATCCAAAACAGCTGAAAACCAACAGTGGGAAGAGGACTCTGGTGACAATGGCTGGTGCTAAGGACTTCCCTCGATCTGCGGCCAGGTCAAGCGCTTGACACCTGCTCTCTCTTCTTCTCTAAAGGGATTTTTCATCTTAATGAGTTTTCACTGTATGTGAAGCTTTTCTCCTTTGACTTGCAACATAAGCCTAACCACTGATGGAAAGAGAAGATGTTCTTTATTTTATAAGAAACTGAGCATCATTGACTGAGGTAGAATTTATGTATGGTCAAGGTGCAGTTCTGTGAGTTTTGACAAACATCCAGTCACAAAATCGACTCCCCACAATCAAGGTGCAAAGAGTTCCACCCCGTCAAATTCCCTCAATTTCACACTGTCTTATTTAACCCTCACAGGAACCACAAGGAGCTACTGAACTGTAAGGACTGAGAGAGCAGGATTTTGTCCTCATGGACACCCCGACTTCCCACTGCCTGGCACAGTGTCTGGCATATAGTAGGTGCTCACTACGTGTTTGTCAAATGACTGAAAGATATTGATATTATTGTTATGAGCAGTTTACAGACGAGGAAACTGAGGTTGGACAGCATAAATACCGTGACTAATAAGATATGGGTCAAGGATGCAATTGCAAGTCTGTTGTTTGTATCTGTGGCCCCTGCCACAATCAGGGGTTCTCAGATCCAGAATTCCTTATGTAGGATGCCAAAGGCCTGGGTCAGGGTCTCTGTGCAGCCTCATGCGAAGCCAGCCTAAAACGTGGAAACCTTAACCTCCGTCTCCTGTTGCTTCTCAGGTTCAGGAATATTTATGTAGAGGATGCTTGGGGGGTGGAGGTGGGAAGTGGGGCAGATTGACTTTCCTGACCACAGGATGGGAGAAGGAGTCCTAAACTGGAGCTCTGCACCCTCAGGTCCAGTCCCGGCTATGGAGTGTCTCGCTGTGTGACCTCAGGCAAGTACCATGGCCTTTCTGGGTTCTAGTTTCTCCAACTACAAAATGAAAGAGGGGCTTCCACCTCTTAAAGGGGTGAAAGCATCCTAATGGCTCTGCTCTTATGGTTCTGTATTGGTCAGGACTTTCTTGGTTGCAAGTGACGGAAAATCCCACTCGTGCTGGCTTAGGGAAGGACAAGGGAGGAGTCTTCTGGCTAACCAAGGAGTTTTTGGGGAGTGTGCTGACTCAGGCATGGCTCGATCCAGGGGCTCTGACAAAATCACCCAGAGTCAGTCTCTCTCTGTCTCTGCCTCTGTCTATCGGTCAGTCTGTCCTCTCTCCCTCTCTCTCTATTGTTTTTCCTCCACTCTGGGCTCTGCTTTCCTGTGTATTGGCTCCACTCTCATGCAAGCTATCCCTGTGGGATGGGGATCGTTTCCACCAGCCCAGGTTTTCATCGTGTCTTCCCTGAGCCCCCAGCAGCAACAGCAACTCCCTTCACCCCAGAGTTCAGGCAGAGTCCACATCGGCTCTGATTGGACAAACTTGGGTCACATGCTCATCCCTGACCAGTCACTGTGGCCAAAGAAGCAGTGTTCACTGGTTAGCTAAGCCAGTGTCACAGAGCCACATCTGGCTATGAGGGTGTGGGTGACATGAGCCACATCATGAAACTGGAGGAAAGGCAGTTTTCCAGAAAAAAAAAACCTGGAATCATTTCCAGAATAAAGGAATAGATGCTGGGCAGGGAAACATTTTAAAAAATCCATTAGAGAGTCTGAATTACACCTTGTCCAACTGAAATAATGTCCATTCATTGTTTCTCTGATGGGTCCAGAGAAACCCTCTTGGGTGCTAGGGGTCCCCAGCTCCAAAGCCAGCCAGGCACTGCCTGCACTGCCACTGCACACCCAGGATCAGTTCACTCCCTCTCTCTCTCTCTTCCTTGATGTTCTGATCTGAAAAATGGTCTTCCTGTATTCCCCCCACACCTCAGGGAGGAAGTCCATGTCTACTTCCTCAAAGGTGGCTGAGAGCTGAGGCTCTTCTTGCTGGCCCATGAGGTCACACCAGCCCTCAGAAGAAACTGAGAAACTCCTAGTAATTTTCGCTAAAGAAGATGGTTCAAGGTTGTGTGTGTTTCCTCCGCCTGCTGTAATAAATTACTACAAACTAAGTGGCTTAAAGCAACACAAGTCTATTCTCTGACAATCCAGACCCCAAAATGGGTCTCACTGGGTGACTAGCATGGTGCCAGCATGGCTGTGTGCCTTCTGGAAGCTCTGAGGGAAATCCGTTTCCCTGTCTTTTCCAGCTTCTAGAGGCCCCTGCACTCCTCAGCCCATGTTCCCTTCCTCCACCTTCAAAGTTAGTAGCACAGCATCTTGCAGTCTTTCTCACACCTCTGTTCCCCGCTTATAAGGACTCTTGTGATTACACTGGGCCCTGCCAGGTCATTCGGGATAACCTTGTCATGTCAAGAGCGATCTAATTTGGTCCCATCGGCAAAGCCCCTTCTGTTGTGTAAGAGGACACACGAGCAGGTCCTGCGACATGGACGTCTTTGGAGCCATTATTCTGTTGACCACAAAAGTCATTCCACTCATTCCCCTGCCACCTAGTCCTCCACCCAGACTAGACCAGTGAAAATTTGCTTTGTCTTGTAGAATGGCCTTACAGTGGATTAGGATAGGATAGAGTAGAAATTCTCCACATTCACAGAAGCACACACAAACACAAACATGGAGGTTTCTCACCTCTTCTCAATTGCCAGCAGTACACGGCACACACACAAATTCATTCATTCATTCAGCAACTATTTATGAAGCACCTACTATGTGCTTGACACTGAACTGGCGGTGACATGGAGATGAAGACAGGGTCACCCTCAGGGAGCTTACAGCTCAGTGCAGGACAGAAACATCAAACCAAGTACGTCCGTCCAGACCTGTGAAATAAATGAGAAGAAACAAACAAAAAATCTCCCACATAAGTACCAATTCATTCATCAGTCTACTCAGCCAATACTTATTAAAGGCCTACTATGTCCCAGTCAAATGTGAGGCCCTAGTGAGTGGGGCAGAGCTAGCCCATGTCCTCGTCCTCATGGAGTGTACACTCTAATGTGCAAAACAAGTAAACATGTGACAGCAACGGAGATTGGCTAGGAAGAGGGACCACCCAGAATGGGGGTGTTGACAAAGGGGAGCAGTGAGCTGTGTATCTGTTATACCTAGCTGAGTGACAAGCCACCCCCAGCCATCATGGCATTTCTCACGAGTGTATCGGTCAACTGGAAAGTTCTGCTAATCAAGGCTGGTCTGCACTGATCAAGGCTAGGCTTGAACTTGTGTCTGCAGTCAGCTAGAGAGGTCAGTTGGGGTTGGTAAGTCTAAAACAGCCTGGCTTATATGCATAGTGGTGGCTGGCTGTCAGCCCATCGGCTGGGTCCTGTACCTCTCATCTTCCAGCAGGCTAGCTGGGTTTTGCTTACCCAGCAAAGGTGGGGCCCAAGAGATAACAGCAGAAATGTGCATGGCATCTCCTGGCCTAGGGTTGCAACTGGGACAGCCTCTCTCCCACCACATGACATTGTCCAAAGCAAGTCACAAGGCCAGCCCAGGTCCCAGGAGGGCAGGATGGACCCCACCTGTCAATGACTGCAACAGGATAGTCACACTACCAACAGTAAGGTCAGAGGGAGTGGTGGGGCACGTGGCTGTTTAAAAATTCTACCACTAGGAAGATGACAGCAGAAAGCCGCCCAGGTATTTTTCTCTCTCTCTCTGCACCTGCACCACTCACATTCCACAACTGGCCATTGGGAAATTCTTCCTCTGACATCTCCCTGCCTGTGCCTCCTTCTTCATCCTGCTCTGATTCCAACCTAGGACACCTTTGTTGGGCAAATCTGTCACCACAGAGCTGAGAAAAGAACCATGAGGCCCCCGGCAGGCTCCCACATCCCCAGCACTGGAGGTTCCTGGCACCTGATGCCAGCATGCTGGACCTCAAGGGGGCCACAGGACTTCTCAGCTCGGCTCTTGATTTTCAACCACCAAGTCATAAAAGCTTCCACAGAAATGGCCAGGAGAGCTCCCGTAGCCCTTTTGTAGCGCTGGTTTCTGGGTTGGCCTGACCAGCAAGGATTTTTCCAGATCTGCAGTAAAATCTGACCTTCCATTCAACCCGGCTCAATGAGTACGTGCGGCTCACAAAGGCCCAGCACAGTCCCCAGAGCTGCTTTGGGGTGAGGCCTCCAGCCACGGGGCCAGCCCTTCCCCGTGATCTCAGTGTCCCCTCCCAGTCCCCACAGAGCCAGCGGTGGCAGCTGTGGGGCTGCAGTTTGGGAAACGAACTGAGGCAAGAGGTGGGAATGCTGAGAGCTGGAGCAAACCCGGCTGCTGGGAAGTCCCCGCAGGGGCAGCCAGACCTCCGGAAGGCCTGGAGGGTCGCAGCCCTCTTTGCTCGCACAATGTAATGAGGCTGTTAACAGGGTGGGCCCTAGCATCCGACTGCCTGGGTTCAAAGTCCCACCCTGCTGCTCACCAGCTTGTGATCTGAACATGTGGCTCGCCCTCTCTGAATGCATATTGGCCATCCTCAAGATGGGGTTAAGAGCATCCAGCACCCAGGCTTACTGTGCGGACAAAAGAAGAGCCACGAGGAAAGCTCAATAAATATTAGCTCTAATTGTTATTGCAGGCTTGGGGCACACCTCACTAATTTGGAAGGCGCAGCGCAGAGGAACCACGCCCAGCCCAGCAATGAGAAAGCCTGTGTTCTAGTTCCAGTTCTGGTACTGAGACACTCTGTAGACACACCCTGGAAAAAAGGACTCATCTCCCCGTATCAAGAAGGAGAGAGGCCTGGGGGGTGGCCCTTGGTCTCCTCATGCAAACAGCACCCCACAATCGCCCACCAAGGGCCAGACCCTGGGTCAGACCCACCGTCTCCATCATCACCGCAACCCTCCTCCATTTCATAGGAGATTAGGAGATGGGGCCCAGCCAGGAGTCACCCCTGGCCTTGCCCCCCAGCCCCAAGCTCTGCATGTTTGTAGCTGTGTCGCCAGGCTCTGAGCACTTAGGCTACAAACGGAGCACAGACTCTGAGGGCTGGGGCCGCTGCTGCTCCTGCAAACAGCCCATGCTCCCAGTCTAGAGAAATCCTTCAGAAGATGACAGCTCCAGCTGACGGAACTGAAGCAAGCGCTCCACAGGAAGTCAGTCTCCAGCTGACCACTGTTCCGTGAGGCTGTCTGAGCAGGCTTCTCTATGCACACATAACAGCGACAGCACAAACAGCAGTAGCAGCCCCAGCTGGCGCGGGTGCTTGGCTCAGTGTGTGCTGGGCGCTCTGCTAAGTCTTCCGGCTTGGCGCGTGCGGGGCGCTGTGCTAAGTCTTCCGGCTCGGCGCGTGCGGGGCGCTGTGCTAAGTCTTCCGGCTCGGCGTGTGCGGTGTGCTGTGCTAAGTCTTCCGGCTCGGCGCGTGCGGGGCGCTGTGCTAAGTCTTCCGGCTCGGCGTGTGCGGTGTGCTGTGCTAAGTCTTCCGGCTCGGCGCGTGCGGGGCGCTGTGCTAAGTCTTCCGGCTTGGCGTGTGCGGTGTGCTGTGCTAAGTCTTCTGGCTGCATTCGCACTCTTTCCCTCTGCCTCAACCGTGGCAGTGAGGCACTGTTTTGTTTCGTTTTGCTTCTCGATTTTACTGTGGTAAAATACACCTAAACTTCACCATCTTAACCGTTTTTAAGTGTACAGTTCAGTGGCATTAAGTACCTTCGTAATGTTATACAACCATCACCACCTCCAGAACCCTTTCATCTTCCCAAACTGAAACTTTGTTCCTGGTAGACACTAACTCCCCAATTCCCTGCTCCGCCACCCCTAGTGACCACCCTTCTGCTTTCTGTCTCTATGAAATTGGCTGCTCTAGAGACCTCCTATACATGGAATCATACAGTATTTGTACTTTTGTGACTAGCTTATGTCACTTAGAGTAATGTCCTCAAGGTTCATCCATGCTGGAGCCTGTGTCAGAATTCCCTTCCTTTTTAAGGCTGTATAATATTCCGTTGTGTGGATGCAACCACATTTTGCGTATCCATCTATTGATGGGCACCTGCGTTGCTGCCACATTTCTGCTGTTGTGAATAACGCTGCTATGAACATAGGTGTCTCTTCTAGATCCTGCTTTCAATTCCTTTGGGTTTGTACCAAGAATTGCTGGAATTGCTGGATCAAGTGATAACTCTATTTTCAGTTCTTTGAGGAGCTGCCATACTGTTTTGCAAAGCACCTGTGCCATTCCCACCATCAGTGAAAAAGGGTTCCAGTTTCTCCACATCCAGCAAGGTATTATTTTTAAACCCCTTTTTACAGAAGGGGAAACTGAGGCCAAGAGAGGCTAGGTCACTTGCTCCAGAACCTCCAGTTAGGAAGCAACAAAGTCAGGACTGAAATCCAGACCCAACCAAGCTCTGAGCCCTCACACTGCTCCCATGCCCTTGCAAGGATGCAATTCACTCGGCCCCTCACTTGGAGCTGGAGCTGCAGGTTTAGAGTCACGGATGTGCTCTAAGGCAGGGGTGGTGCAGTGTCAGGAGCACAGGTCAGAAGCTGCCTGGGCACCCATCCAGCTGATCCTCAGTTTCCTCACATATACCACAAGAATGGGAGACATTTGGGATTTTCATGATGATAATAAATGTAAAATTTTAAAAATCACACTTGGTACATAGTAAATGCTCCATCAATTATTATTTAGTCTGGTCCATGCTCCTTGCAGAGAGACAGTGTGTGGAAATTCCTGGAAGCAAAACAGCATGATATCTTCAGGGATGTTCAAGCAGCAGGGAGCAGGGGATGGGGGGAGGGGCAGGCCCAGGCTGCAGGGGCAGACGAATGGCCAGACCTCCAGCCACCTCAGGTCATGCGATGAACGTTATCTCAGGGCCACCAGAGGGTTTGTGCAGGGGCATGATGGGGGCACATTTCCATTTTAGAAAGCCCATCTGGAAAATCCAGAAAGAAAGGGGCCAGAGAGGAGACTGCAGAGTAATCAGGAGAGAGACGATTGGGACCAGAACCAGGTTGGCTGGGCCAGCTTGGAGGTGGGTGGCTAGAACTTGGGCATATTTGAGATGGGAGGGCCCAGGAGCCTTTGCTTCACTGTGAGGGGTGAGGAAAAGGAGGCAAGGATAACTCTGTGGTCTTCGAGGATGCCTGAGGAATCATTCACTGAGCCAGGGGACCCACGCCAAGGAAAACTGTCATGCCCGTTTCTGGGTCCACTTTGGCCCATTGGTGCCATAAGCCTTGGTGCCAAGGCATGGCCACCATTTTCCAGGTGTGGTATGAGCCACGAGGACTCCAGCAGCACCATCTCCTCCCTTGTTCCCCATAGCATACCTCCATGAATGCAGCCCACGTGAGGGGTAAGAGGGAGATGGGCCCATTTCCTCAGCCAGCTTGTCTCCTCTCTTGTCTCCCTTCTTGTCTCTTGTAAGTGGTCTTCAAAAGAGGAAGGCGGCCAGCCAAGATTTCTGCAGTGAATGTCTCTTTCCTTCCTAAAGAGACAACCTGGGGGGCCTTGAACCCCAGCTGCACTAGCACTGCTAAATGGTCATGGGCAAGTTCCCGAACTCCTCTGCTATTTCCTCATCTTTAAAACAAAGACGATCAAAGGAATTTAGAGGTGAAAAGTCCTTCGTATCCAGGACACAGTAGAGGCTCTATCCACTGTAGTTTCATTGTTGCTCTGTTGGTCATTGGTACTGGTGGTGATGGTTAGTGTGATGACTGTCGATGAAAAAAGTCAAACTCTGAAAAATATTTAGAGGTTTATTCTGAGCCAAATATGAGTGACCAAGGCCTGTGACACAGCCCCAGGAGGTCCTGAGAACATGTGCCAAGGTGGTTGGGTTACAGCTTGATTTTATACATTTGACAGAGACAGAAGGTACAGGTAGACATCTATAAATACATGTAAGGTGTACATTGGATTGGTCTGGAAAGGTGGGACAACTCGAAGTAGTGGAGGGGCTTCCAAGTCATAGGTGCATTCAAAGATTTTCTGATTGGCAATTGGTTGAAAGATTTAAGTTACTATCTAGAGATCTGGAATCAACAGAAAGGAGTGTCTGGGTTAAGATAAGGGGATGTGGGGACCAAGGTTCTTACTCTGCAGATGAAGCTCCAGGTAGCAGGCTTCAGAGATAATAGATGGGAAATGTCCCCTATCAGACCTAAAAAGGTGCCAGACCTTTAGTCAATTCTGTCCTGAATCAGTGAAAAGACCTGGAAAGGGAAGAAGATTCCTGCAGAATGTAGAATGTCTCCATCTCCATCTCTATCTCCACCTCCATCTCCATCTCTTATGTTCACTTCACAAGAGACAGCTTTTCAGGGCCACTTCAAAATATGTCAAAGAAATCTATTTTGGGAGAAAATAGTTTGATTTCTTTCAGGGCCTGCTATCTGTCACGTGATGCTGTGCTGGAGTCAGGTTGGAATTTGGTATCTTATTGCTACAAAGAGCCTGTTTTGTCAGTCCTAAGGTCTCTCTGGTTTAATGTCAATGCTGGTCAGCTGTGCCTGCACTCCAAAGGGTTGCATGAGGCATGTCTGACCCCCTGCCCATCATGACCTGAACTAATTTTTTGGGTTGACTTTGGAAAGTCCTTGGCCGAAAGGAGGGTCCATTCAGGCAGTGGGGGGCATAGAATCTTATTTTAGTTATACGTGATGGTGTGTGTTTTTGGTGGCGGTGGCCCTGGCGGTACTGGTGGTGTGGGTGGCGGTGGCCCTGGCGGTACTGGTGGTGTGGGTGGCGGTGGCCCTGGCGGTACTGGTGGTGTGGGTGGCGGTGGCCCTGGCGGTACTGGTGGTGTGGGTGGCGGTGGCCCTGGCGGTACTGGTGGTGTGGGTGGCGGTGGCCCTGGCGGTACTGGTGGTGTGGGTGGCGGTGGCCTGGCGGTGGGTACTGGTGTGGGTGGCGGTGGCCCTGGCGGTACTGGTGGTGTGGGTGGCGGTGGCCCTGGCGGTACTGGTGGTGTGGGTGGCGGTGGCCCTGGCGTGGTGGTGTGGGGGCGGTACTGGTGGTGTGGGTGGCGGTGGCCCTGGCTGTAGTGGTGGTGTGGGTGGCGGTGGCCCTGGCTGTAGTGGTGGTGTGGGTGGCGGTGGCCCTGGCTGTAGTGGTGGTGTGGGTGGCGGTGGCCCTGGCTGTAGTGGTGGTGTGGGTGGCGGTGGCCCGGGCTGTAGTGGTGGTGTGGGTGGCGGTGGCCCTGGCTGTAGTGGTGGTGTGGGTGGCGGTGGCCCTGGCTGTAGTGGTGGTGTGGGTGGCGGTGGCCCTGGCGGTATGGTGGTGGGGTGGTGGTGGCCCTGGCTGTACTGGTGGTGTGGGTGTGGTGGCCCTGGCTGTACTGGTGGTGTGGTGGTGGTGGCCCTGGCTGTACTGGTGGTGTGGTGGTGGTGGCCCTGGCTGTATGGTGGTGTGGGTGGTGGTGGCCCTGGTACTGGTGGTGTGGGGTGGTGGCCCTGGGTACTGGTGGTGTGGGTGGTGGTGGCCCTGGCGGTACTGGTGGTGTGGATGGTGGTGGCCCTGGCGGTACTCGGTGGTGTGGATGGTGGTGGCCCTGGCGGTACTGGTGGTGTGGGTGGTGGTGGCCCTGGCGGTACTGGTGGTGTGGGGTGGTGGTGGCCCTGGCGGTACTGGTGGTGTGGGTGGTGGTGGCCCTGGCTGTATTGGTGGTGTGGTGGTGGTGGCCCTGGCGGTACTGGTGGTGTGGATGGTGGTGGCCCTGGCTGTACTTGGTGGTGTGGTGGTGGTGGTGGCCCTGGCGGTACTGGTGGTGTGGGTGGTGGTGGCCCTGGCTGTAGCTGGTGGTGTGGGATGGTGGTGGCCCTGGCTGTACTGGTGGTGGTGGGTGGTGGTGGCCCTGGCGGTACTGGTGGTGGTGGGTGGTGGTGGCCCTGGCGGTACTGGTGGTGTGGGATGGTGGTGGCCCTGGCGGTACTGGTGGTGTGGATGGTGGTGGCCCTGGCGGTACTGGTGGTGTGGGTGGTGGTGGCCCTGGCGGTAACTGGTGGTGTGGGATGGGTGGTGGCCCTGGCGGTACTGGTGGGTGTGGGTGGTGTGGGCCCTGGCGGTACTGGTGGTGTGGATGGTGGTGGCCCTGGCGGTACTGGTGGTGTGGGTGGTGGTGGCCCTGGCGGTACTGGTGGTGTGGGTGGTGGTGGCCCTGGCGGTACTGGTGGTGTGGGTGGTGGTGGCCCTGGCGGTACTGGTGGTGTGGGTGGTGGTGGCCCTGGCGGTACTGGTGGTGTGGGTGGTGGTGGCCCTGGCGGTACTGGTGGTGTGGATGGTGGTGGCCCTGGCGGTACTGGTGGTGTGGATGGTGGTGGCCCTGGCTGTATTGGTGGTGTGGATGGTGGTGGCCCTGGCTGTAGTTGGTGTGTGGTGGTGGCCCTGGCGTACTGGTGGTGTGGTGGTGGTGGCCCTGGCGGTACTGGTGGTGTGGTGGTGGTGGCCCTGGCTACTGGTGGTGTGGTGGTGGTGGCCCTGGCGTATGGTGGTGTGGATGGTGGTGCCCTGGCGGTACTGGTGGTGTGGGTGGTGGTGGCCCTGGCGTAGGGTGGTGTGGATGGTGGTGGCCCTGGCGTACTGGTGGTGTGGTGGTGGTGGCCCTGGCTGTATTGGTGGTGTGGATGGTGGTGGCCCTGGCTGTATTGGTGGTGGGTGGTGGTGGTGGCCCTGGCGGTACTGGTGGTGTGGGTGGTGGTGGCCCTGGCGTAGTGGTGTGTGGATGGTGGTGGCCCTGGCTGTACTGGTGGTGTGGGTGGTGGTGGCCCTGGCGGTACTGGTGGTGTGGGTGGTGGTGGCCCTGGCTGTATGGTGGTGGTGGTGGTGGTGGCCCTGGCGTACTGGTGGTGTGGGTGGTGGTGGCCCTGGCTGTATGGTGGTGTGGTGGTGGTGGCCCTGGCTGTATTGGTGGTGTGGTGGTGGTGGCCCTGGCGGTACTGGTGGTGTGGGTGGTGGTGGCCCTGGCGGTATGGTGGTGTGGATGGTGGTGGCCCTGGCGTACTGGTGGTGTGGGTGGTGGTGGCCCTGGCGGTACTGGTTTGTGGGTGGTGGTGGCCTGCGGTACTGGTGGTGTGGGTGGTGGTGGCCCTGGCGGTACTGGGGTGTGGGTGGTGGTGGCCCTGGCTGTAGTGGTGGTGTGGATGGTGGTGCCCTGGCTGTAGTGGTGGTGTGGATGGTGGTGGCCCTGGCTGGATGGTGGTGGTGGTGGTGGTGGCCCTGGCGGTACTGGTGGTGGGGGGTGGATGGTGGTGGCCCTGGCTGTATTGGTGGTGGTGGTGGTGGTGGCCCTGGCGGTACTGGTGGTGTGGGGGGTGGTGGCCCTGGCTGTATTGGTGGTGGTGGTGGTGGCCCTGGCGGTACTGGTGGTGTGGATGGTGGTGCCCTGGCGGTACTGGTGGTGTGGGGTGGTGGCCCTGGCGGTACTGGTGGTGTGGGTGGTGGTGGCCCTGGCGTACTGGTGGTGTGGATGGTGGTGGCCCTGGCTGTAGTGGTGGTGTGGATGGTGGTGGCCCTGGCTGCAGTGGTGGTGTGGGATGGTGTGGCCCTGGCTGTATTGGTGGTGGTGGTGGTGGTGGCCCTGGCGGTACTGGTGGTGTGGATGGTGGTGGCCCTGGCTGTATTGGTGGTGTTGGTGGTGGTGGCCCTGGCTGTGTTGGTGGTGTTGATGGTGGTGGTGGTATTTGTGATGTTAGTATTTGTGATAGTGTTGTTTGTATTGTGGGTGTTGGTCCTGGTGATGTTTATGTGGTTGTTGTTGATGGTGGTAGTGGTGGCACTGGTGGTGGTGGTGATGGTGGTGACATGTGGCTCCACAGGACCCACTGACAGGCAAGGATCAGCCCAGGTTGCAAACTCAGTTAGCATCTGACTCAGCTGCTTGCTCCTGGCCTGGAGTGTCTGGGGTTTCTGACCCCTTCACTCCAATCCATGAATCCCTCCCAACAGGAACGACTGCCTGACCCAGGGGCCCTGGGAAACAGGGGCTTTCATCCTACACAAGAAGGAACCACACCACCCTCCAAGGGAAAAAGCAGTCACTGGCAGGCCTCAAGGTGCAATTTGCAGTCTCCTGGGTTCCTGGGGCCTTTTGTCCTGGTCCCACTCTGCTCTCTGCCCATCCCTGCTGCATAAACTGCACTCTCTCCCAGAAGGTCACTGCACACTCTCACCTTTGCTTTCCTTAACACTCGGGACCTATAATCAGGACTGCCACCTTCTGCTCTGAAGGTAGAAGTGATCCAGCCAGGGGGTGGAGGGGCCTAAGAAGCCAGGTGCAGGAGGTCAGGGATCAGGGGTTAGGACAGTGGTACAGGCCAGGAGGTGCCTCCCAGCCAGCTGGGCTCCATCACACAGGCACTGCCCCCTCCCCCGGCCCTGCCCCAGAGCTGAGGGAAGGGAAGGCAGGAGAACTAGAAAGAAGGCACAAGGACCAGCCAGCTGGGAGAGGCCAGGTCTATGGAGCACCTGATCTGTGCACAGCAGCTGCTGCCTCAGGTAGAGTCTGTGGTTCCCATGGTTCCTAAAGTGGGGACTCATCCTGCCAGATGGAGGGCTCTGGATTCTGCTGAGCACCTTCAGGAGTTGAGGTGAGAGGCTATGGGACTTGAGCTGGGGAGAGCTCCATTCCTTTGTGGAACATCACAAGGTGAAGAATCTGCAGCTGGGGGATCAGTGGGGGCAGGAGGGGTGGGAGCCAAGATGGAGGAGACCGGAGGGAAAGGCAGGCGCTGACCAAGCCCAGCCACAGGCCCTGACACCCGCGTCATCCAGGCCCAAAGGCACAGACCCCAGAACCCCTGCATAGCTGCTGTGGGCCACCCAGGGAACCCAAATGGGCTCTTACAAACATTGTCTTAGTCTGTTCAGGCTGCTGTAACAGAACACCACAGACTGGATGGCTTATGAACAACACAACTTTATTGCTCATCATTCCAGAGGTTGGGAAGTCCAGGATGAAGGCACCAGCAGATGGGGTGCCTGCTGAGGGTGTGCCTCCTGGTTTGTGGGCAGCACCTTCCTTGCATAGAGGCAGGAATAAGGGTGCTCTCTCTGCTCTGGCTTTTTATAAGGGCACTCATCCCATCTATGAGAGCCCCACCGTCACGACCTAATCACCTCCCAAAGGCCCCCCTTCCTGATTCCATCACAGTAGGGGTGAGGACTTCAACCCAGGAATTTTGGAGGGACACAAATATATTGTCTATACCAAATACATATATATATATATATATATGTATATTCAAAATACACATTTAAATTCTCATAGAGAACTCATGCACACTTCTTAACAGTCCCAGAGAAGCCCCACCCTGAGTCAGGCACACGTATCAGACCCAGAATGAAATGCGATGCTGTATTTCCCTAACTCCACCCATAGCTTCCTTGAATCACTCTTCATCCAGATAGCAGCTTCCCGTTCACCAGGGCCGTTCCCATCAGGGGTTGCAGCAAGGTTTCCAGAGGGCCTTGTGGCTGCAGCAGTGGGGGCTGGGGACATGCCTGGCTGCCGGTCACCTGCGCTGCAGGCCACTATCCGCTGAGATGGGCCACATCCTGCCCATCCTTGAGAGATTCACAAATACATCATCCACTCCATCCCCTCCCGCATTCCCAGGCTCCAGGTGTCTCCAAGTCTGCCTTTACTTTGGGGACTGCTGAGCATCCCTGGACACAGGGGTAGGGTGGGAGGAGAGGCTGCTCCACTCCCCACTCAGGGCTGGAGAAACTCACAAAGCAGAGGCAAGCTCTCTGCTCACATGCAGACACGACACAAACCAGCCATGTCTCCTCTGTCACCTAAACGCAGCTGATGGCTCTGCCCTTGAGCTCCCGCCGCTCCAGGTCTCTCTGATTTGTTCCTGCATTGGGGACTTTCCATGAAACTCACCCAGGAAGGGCAGAACATGAAATCCCTTCTCAGAAGCTGCCCACCATCCAGCCTCTCACTTCTCTTCCTCCCTCTCCCAGCCCAGGATGTTTTACCTCTTCCAGAGAGGAAAAGAGGATGCTGGCTCATTCACCACTCAGTCCTTATACACTGACTTCTTTAGGGATAAAAGCTTTGAAAAATTATGCTTTGGAGAATTTTTTGCAAGTGATTTGATTTATAATGCCGACATTTTAGAAGGTCAATAAGCAAAAATGGTTTTCTCATCACTGGAGGAAAACTGCTATAAAAAAATGAAAAGAAAGTCAAAGCCACTGCTTTGCATGCAAACCCCAGACCGAGCTGTGTTTACCCAGAACAAAATAAAAGGACTTTTGATTAAACTGGTAGAAACTCACCATAGGTTTTGAATTCATACTTGAAAATCACACCCAGTGGGGCTGACGTTTTGTTAAATCCATGCTCACAGCAGCTTGGTCCAGAGGGCGACTGGTCTAAACCAACATCTCCATTCATGGTTCCAGTCTTGAAATTCTTTAGCCCAAAAACCTGAAGTCATTCCTGAGGGTCTCTTTCACTACACTGCTATCCAATTCATTAGCTAATCCCGCCAGGTCTTCCTTCAAACTACACCCCTCTGCATGCATCTGCTCTTTGGAAATGCCACTTGATGGTGGCCAAGGTAAAGCTGCCGGCTCCATCCAGACGGCTTTCTCCACAATTGTTTTCTGTCCTTCCCTTTTGTATCAGTTGTGGTGTTGGCTGTGAGTGACAAGGACCTTGATCTGGCTGAAGGAAAGAGTGTTGGCTGCTGAGACTGGAAAGCTGAGGGTAAGTCCAATGGGCACGGCTGGATTGGGAGCTCACAGCATGCATCAACATCCCCTCTCGGTGTCTTAGGCCCACTCTACCAGGTTGCTGCTCTCCCCAGGCTCTTCCCTCACGGGAACAAAACGGCTGCCAGCAATGCTAGATGTACATCCCCCCAATCTCCCACCGGAGAACACAGCAGGCCGCATCCACTTCCCACAGCCAATCGCCCTGGGCCAGGATCATGTGACCGGCTGATAGGCTCAGGTCTCAGTCATGAGTTCCACCTGTAAGGAAGGTGGGAGCAGAAAATAAGTTTCCCTCAAGCTCTGTGGCCTGAGATTGGAAATAGTGGCTCTGCAGAAGGAAAGCAAGACACAGTGACCAGAGGAGGGCACACGGAGGCCAGGAGACCCAACAGCAGGTGGCCACCTCACCTGTGGCACTGCCCACCCCCCAACTAAGCACCACCCACCCAACTCCACCTAAGCACCACCCACCCCATCAAAGTACTGCCCACCACAACCAAGCACCACCCACCCCATTAAAGTACCGCCCACACCACCTAAGCACTGCCCACTCTCCCACACCTGCAGCACTGGCGGCCTCACAGGGCAGGGCCCCACCTGCCTCAGAGTAAGAAACCAGCAGCTCCATCACCCCTGGAGGTGGCACAGCACTGGAAACATTCCTGAGAACACAGCTGCCTTTTCCGAGATTCAGAGATTGCTCTGGCGCCTGTCACCCGCCCAGGAATCCTGCTTTCCAGCAAAGGTGCCTGTAATTCTCACTTTTAAAGAATGTCTCAGGGCCGGACACTGTGGCTCACACCTGTAATCCCAGCACTTTGGGAGGCTGAGATGGGCGGATCATGAGATCAGGAGATCGAGACCATTCTGACTAACACGGTGAAACCCTGTCTCCACTAACAAAAAGTTAGACAGGCATGGCAGCGTGTGCCTGTAGTCCCAGCTACTCGGGAGGCTGAGGCAGGAGAAGCTCTTGAACCTGGGAGGCGGAGGTTGCAGTGAGCCAAGATCATGCCACTGCACTCCAGCCTGGGTGACAGAGTGAGACTCTGTCTCAAAAAAAAAAAAAAAAAAAGAAAAGAAAGAAAAAGAAAAATGTCTCGGGATTAACAGGGAGAAAACAGTGACTAGGACCAATGGCTAAAATACATCTCCCCCAACTACTCTGTACATCCACCCAGCAGGAAAAATGACGCTTCTGAAATAATAATTTCTCATTTCCTAGGGCTCTAATAAAATCTACCTTAGATAGCAGTAGCTTCTCTGTTCAAAAAGACCCTGGCCATGTTGTTGGTGGTCCATGTTGTTGCTTTCTTCTGCACCCCTGCGTGGCGGCCGGAGAAAGATGGGATGGCAAAGTCTAAGGGATTTCATCATCGCAAGGATCTTCTCTCTCTCCCTTTTTTCCTTCTTTCTTGGAGTACTTGATCTCTCTCAGTTATTATTTACCAATTAGGGATTTTAATCAATAGTTTTATGAAATCATTTTTAGGACTAAACAATCTGTTCGATGGAAAATACTGAGGTCACTGCCTGATGTGTAGTATGCGCCCAATAAATGGTAGGGTTAAAAAAAATCAGTATCTGGCTGGGCGCAGTGGCTTACGCCTGTAATCCTAGCACCTTGGGAGGCCAAGGCGGTTGGACCGCCAGAGCTCGGGAGTTCAAGACCAGCCTGGGCAACATGGTAAAACTTTGTTTTTACTAAAATACAAAAAAATTAGTTGGGCGTGGTGGTGTGGACCTGTAGTCCCAGCTACTTGAGAGGCTGAGGCATGAGAACTGTGTGAAACTGGGAGGCAGAGGTTGTAGTTAGCCAAGATGGCGCCACTGCACTCCAGCCTGGGCAACAGAGCGAGACTCTGTCTCCAGAAAAAAAAAACAGTATCATGATGAGAGCAATATTTGTTAATGTGGAAATGCTCCTGCCCCAACTGCACCCTGACCTCCCCAAATTAATTCAAAATGACATGTTTGCCAGATATTTTGGAATGAAAACCTGGAGAATGGAACAAGAGAGCCAGGAGCAGAAAGATGGGCCCAAAGCGGCTCTAACCCACCTAGGGAAGTTGTCACTCTCCATATGAAGAGTGGGGAAGTAAGGAGCGAATCTGGCAGTGCTGGAAGTGGGTGAGTGCGAGGCTCACGATCAACTGTGGGTGCAGGGGTTGGGAGGGGAGTACAGGGAACTTGAGGAGCGAGGTTATGGGTTGTGATGTAGATACTCGTTGATGCCGTCTTCGAGATGCCAGTGCACGCTGCAACAGTCACTGGACGGTGCTTCTTTATACGAGACCCTGTTCAGAGACTGGGACCTGTGGGACCCCAGCTTTTCCCAGGGCACACGGCTGGTTCCCTCTGGGGTACGGGAGCAGAGGTGCATGCAGGTTTTCTCAGATGATGAGAGTTTGTTTCAGGAAAACCCTGGGAAGCAAGGAAGACAGAAAACAGCCTTAAAAGGCAGGCATCCTAGAAAGGGGTTCCCTGGGGATCCCGGGACTCCACAGAGCTGGCGGCACTTTCCTGCTGGAGCCGGGCATGTCCTCTCCCCACTCCCCGGACACTCACCATTGTGAGTCAACCCCAGACCCCCTCTCAAGTGCTCCTTTGTGGACTCCCTAAGGGAGTCGGCCTAACTGCTTGGCCATCACCACCAGCACTGCACGTCCCTGGTGGCACTGCTGTCCTGCCAAGCCATAGATGGCTTCTTTGGAGGTAAGCATCTAACCCTGCAGTGGGTGCCATGATATGCCACCCAGATCCTCCTTCAGGTCTGAGGCTCATTCCCCAGGCTGCTGGGGGTGATCATTCTAGCTGAGTCCTTCTCCAGGAATTGTCTTCAGGCTCTGACAGCCAGCTGCCTCAAAGTCAGGCCCCTTCCTGGGGTGGCCTATGTGCAATGAACAGTCAAGGAAAAACCAGAGAAGTCCAGGCCCTGTTTTCCCCTATTTATGATCTTCTGAAGGGCCATCCTGATTCCAGACTTCTGTGGGTCAGCTGAGGTCTTTGCTGTGACATCTCGAAAGCTCAGCTTCTCCCTCCCTGCACATGTTCATCCTGGAAACACTCCCCACTGACCTTCCTTCACACCAATTTCACATCCTAATCTGCTTCCTTAGAAACCCATCTATAACAATCCCTAGGCCAGGTAGCTGTGAGAGAGGCATAGGTCTAGAGTTGCCAGATTTCATTAATAAAAATGTAGGATGGCCAACAAATGCTAATTGCAGACCAACAACAAATAATGTCTTAGTGTAGGTATGCCCCAAGCCATATTTGGGAATATTTATACTCAAATATTATTTGTTGTTGACATGAAGTTCAAATCTAACCGGGCATTCCGCATTTTATCTGGGAACCCCAGAAGGATCATGGAGTAGAGAATACAGGATCTAGGTCCAAATGGGCCCATGGCCACAGCAGACATTCAGAGCATCACAGACTCTTGTTACACATGCAGCTCAGCTTGAATTTCTCCTGTAAGAAATAAAACAACTCCAATGTGATGCTAATTTTTTCTTTGCTTAAAAGAATAATAAAAATAATAACTACCACGTATTGAGGACTAACTCGATTCCAGACCATCTGCTAAGTGTTTCAAAGCTGTTAATCCATTGTCAACCCATTCAATTGTCACAACTTTTTGAGGTAAGCATATATCAGTTAGGATCAAGTCCAACAAGAGTGACAGAAAACCCAAACTATCTGTGGTTTAAAGAAAATTTAGAAGTTCACAGGTAAGCAATGCAAGGCTGGGATTGGGAAACTCCATCCCTTTCCTTTTGTTTAACCCTGTGTAGTCTATATTCTCAAGGTCACCCACGTGGTCCAAGATGGCTGCTGGAGATCCAGCCCTTACACAAAACTCCAGTAGGCAAGAAGGAAGAAGCAACAGAGAAGGACATCGCCATCGCCGCCGTCCCCTTTAAAGACACTTTCTAGAAATTACAAGAGCACATGTTTATGCCTCTTTTGACAGAACTCAGTCACATACATGATCTGGGTGCAAGAAAAGATGCAAAATGTGATTTTTTTTTTTTTTTTTTTTTTGAGACAGAGTCTTGCTCTGTTGCCCAGGCTGGAATGCAGTGGTTATCTCAGCTCACTACAACCTCCACCTCCTGGGTTCAAGCGATTCACCTGTCTCAGCCTCCCAAGTAGCTGGGATTACAGGTGCCTACCACCATGCCCGGCTAATTTTTGTATTTTTAGTAGAGACGGAGTTTTGCCATGTTGGCCAGGTTGGCCTCGAACTCCTGACCTCAGGTGACCCACCCACCTTGGCCTCCCAAAGTGCTGGGATTACAAGTGTGAGCCACCATGCCCAGCCTGCAAAATGTGATTTTTATTCCAGTTTGTCACAGGTCCAAGTAAAAATCTGAGTTTTCCTTGCTAAGGAAGAAAGGGAGATGCATAGTGAGGGGCAATGATCAGATTTTGCCACAAATAGGTGTCATTGTTATTATCCTTGCTTTTAGATAAAATTGGGGCTCAGGAAGATTAAATACCTTACCTAGGGTCATGCAACTCCCAGCCTGCCCCTAAGCCTGTGCCTGCAATAACCACTATCATATAATTCCATTTAATTAGATTTCAGAGATGCCAATTACATAAAGAGGGTCCGATGACCGGCAAACTCTATTTTAAAAAAAATCTAACATTCAAACAAAGTGAGTATTCAAACATCACAACTTTGTAAAACACCCTAACAAATGCAGCAAATGTAGAAAAACATAGGAGAAAAAAATGTTTATACACACAGAGGTATAAAAGAGAAGCAAGACCAGCTTTTGCATAGATCAACAGTCCTTCCAGAGAAGAAAAAGCCCATCACGTGTTCCGGAAGCCAATTTAACTAGGATGATCACAAAGAAGAAACAAGGGAGTGTACCAAATGGCAAAGCGGCCACAGGGTGGGGAAGTCATGCTTGAAATCAGTAAGAATAAAAGGTTGAGCGCTGGGGCCTGAGTGAATATTAAATGGGCTCTGTGGGTTTAAGTAATACAACTCAACAACACCCTGCAATAACTTTGAACTCTTGGATCTTGGGGAAATGGCCTGGGGAATGAGAAAATTCTCCAAGAGAAATATTATTTGTATTCCATGGTTGTAAAAGTTAATAGCCCTCCCCCATCCCAAATCATGGCATCCCAAACCAGAGGAAGGGAAATTTGAAACATGTAATTTAGAAGCTGGGCTACAAGGAAGAGAGCCTGACCCCCAAGCTGGCTGCCTGGGGCTTTATTTACACAGGTCTAGAAGCTGAGTGGCTCTAACTGTTGGGAAAATCTTTCTGAAATTCCACAACTTGGTTTACCTTCCCCCTGCTAGGATGAGGTTGCTCACAAAATCATGGTTTCATAGAATGCAAAAACTAACATAGAGCTTAGTGATCATCTAAGGCTCAGATTCAGCTGGGTCTCATCTTGAAGGAACTCCCTTAACTGGGAATAGCTGCCTGGGTCACAGCACTATGCAAGTGTGTGGAGCTGAGGCTGGATTGAGTGGGATGGAATGCTTCATTGGGATTGATCTGTCGTGTCTGCTTCGGGCACAGAATGATAGGGGAAGCATGTGCATCGAATGTTTTTTGACTATAAGCTTTGTGAAACCCTTCATTTTATAGAGGAAGTAAGTGGGGCTCTCTGAGCGAAAGCAAATTGCTCTAAGCTTTTTGGTAGCTGAGTGAGAATGACAAGTCAGTTCTCTTCAATTCTCATCCTGTCTTCCTTTTACCATTAGCTTCAGTGGCTGGCAACTAGAATTTTCACAAGAGTAATTCCTAACGGCCATTCACACTCCTCTCAAACAGAAAGATCTGCCCTTTCAAGGGGTTCCATTTCCACTTCCATTCAGGTCTGAGCATGGCACAATTGGAGGTAGTAGTTTAATCTTGGTAGTTGACATCCCCAGTTGGACAATAATAAGGGTAACCCTGTGTGCTGCTGTAACAAGTAATCCCTAAACCACAGTGGTTTAACACTGAATGCCGGGTAAAGAACAACTGCTCGCAGATGACCAGGTCCTAATTTCCAGGACCTGTGAGTATGATACTTAACATGGTAAAAGGCACTTTGCAGATGTGATTAGATTAAAGATATTGGGGTAGACAGACTAACTGGACCTCTTACAATGGTTTTTCTAAGAAGAAGGCAGAAGAAGAAGATAAGATGACAGAGCACAGACAGGAGCCAAAAGAGATCTGAAGATGCTGCACTCCCAGCTTTGAAGATGCAGGAAGGAGCCAGGAAAGGCAGGTGGCCTGTAGAAGATGGAAAAGGCAAGGAAATGGACTCTTCTTCCAGCCTCCAGAAGGGAAGACAGTCCTGTTCAGACCTTGACTTTAGGCCTTCTGACCTCCAGAACTATAAGATAATACATTTTTGCTGTTTAAAACCACAGAGTTTGTAGTAACTTGTACAGCAGAAATTGGAAATTAACATACACAGTAAAAGTTTACTTCCTGTGCCTCTTACAATCTAGCAAAGTGAGACCATTTCCCAAGTCGTGATCGGGCCTAGTCCCTACCATTGTCAGGCTCTAGAGGTCCCAGGGCCTCCAGGCAACCAAAGCTCAGACAGAAGAGGTGAGGGCAGAGATCCTGCAGGGGGCTCCAAGTGCCAGGCTTCGAAGTGACTTCCACCCACCCTTCATCTGGCAAACCCGTCCCACTGCACCACTGAGCTGCAATTGTCTCCTGGGAGCCCAAGAGGAGTATCAGACGGGTTTAAGAAACACACGGCATCTGTCTCTCCACTCATCCCCTTTCCTCTCCTCGCCATCACTTCCTCCCCCAGTTCTTTAGTCCTCAAGAGTCAACCAAAACTGGCTCTGATCCCAGTTTGCCACTCAATAGCCACGAGCAACTAATTGGACCTCTCTGACCCACTGCATCCTTATCTATAAAATGAGAAAGGGGGTAAACAATTATTATCGTAACTGTGAATAGATTATACCATTATTATAGGCGTATTATTATATAGGTCTAAGAGTTAGATGATAGGGCATAAAATAAAAACACTTTTCCAGAGGTTCTCAGCCTGGGGACATCCTCGGAATTGCACGTGGACTTTTAACAGCCACACATATGGGGCCTCCACAGGTGGCGGCTGCCACATGGGATGATTCTGCAGCTGGATCATGACTGCTTAGTTCAAAGGCAACATACCGGGAACCTAATACTGGCTCTCAAGACAGGACGCGGCATCAGTCACTTAAGAAGCTGCATTGCCCTCCCCAGGAATATTTACATTGAAAATTTGAGCTCCAATTGCAACAACATCCTGCTAAGTGAAAGAAGCCAGACACAAAAGGCCACAAAGTGCATAACTCCATTTATAGGAGATACTCAGAGAGGGTCAACTTGTACAGACAGAAAGCAGATTCGTGGTTACCAGGGGCTGGAGCAGAGGGAAGTGGGAAAGACTTTTTCACAGGTACGGGGTTTCCCTTCGAGGTGATGAAAATGTTTGCAGCTACAGGTGATGGCTGCACAGCAGTGAACACACTAAGTACCACTGAAGTTCACGCCTCCAAATGCTGATTTTACATTATGTGAATTTTACCTCAATTTTGTTTTTAAAAAGCAACATCTCTGCTTCAGGGACATATTTAAAGGCCAGCATAGTCCCAGTTGGCCTGAAATCAAATCCCAATGCTTTGCCTATATATAAAATTGTCCCTGTGCTAATTATATAAAAGGCCCCTGTACAGTAACTGAGACACAAGGACAGTCTTCCCCAGCTGCTGGGGATGTCAGTGACCAAGGCCCTTGGCTGACAAAAGCCATATCCCCAACATCACACCCTGGCCCGGGAGGTGGCCTTGTGCCCATTGACAGGTTATTGGGGGAGGGAGTCCTGGTCTCTTGCTCAAGGCAGGACACCTCTGCAGGAGCACAGGACCCGGTTGAAGCCCTTGTGGCCACCACATCCCCATCCATCCCCATCCGCATCCTCTGTCCACCTTGCTGACGTCCCCACCCCACTGATCCCAAAGCCCTTCCCCCAGCAACCTCCGTAGCAAATCTCCCTCTGAGATCTGCCGGGATGCCCAACCTAAGATGCCTGCCCAAGGTGAGTTCTGCTGTCAAGTTCTACAGCAGTGGTTTCAACCAGGCAACAATGTCTCCCACAAGAGATGGAGCTCCATGAGACATTTTTGTTTATCAGGACTTGGGGGGTGCAGGTGCTACCAGCGTCTAGCAGGTAGAGGCTGGGACACAACTAAATACACTACAATGCCCAGAACAGCCTCACCGCCACAAAGAATGATCCAGCCCAAAATAGAAGTGGGGAGGTTGAGAAACCCCGTTCTAGAATAGAAGTTCCTTGAAGACAGGGTTTTTTTTTTGTTTTTTTTGTTTGTCACATGTCCAGCACATAGTAGCTGTTCAATCCGTACTTGCAGAATAAACGAGTGAAGGACTGAATGTGAAAATGCATCAGGGCACCTCCACCTCTCCTTCGGGTGACATCTCAGAACAGACATTATTGAGGCTTCCATTCTCTGCCTCGTCTTCCCCCGAAGACTTAAGGCTTTCTGTGGTCTGGCTCCTGCCTGCCATTTGGCCTCATTTCTTAGCATTCTCCTCCTTACTCACAGTCGTACAGTTTCCTTGGCCTTCGGGGGTCCTCAAACACACAAGCTCACTCAGAAACTTAAGGGCATCAGTCATGGGGTCCTTGCATCTCACTTTCTTGCAGGGCAGGCTCCTTACCTGATGGTCTTTCTAAAATAAAACCTGTGCCCCTTCTGGTTCCTCTTACCACACCATTCTGTTTGTTTCCTGCATAGCCCTTGCTATCATGCAAAAGTACCTTTTTCCTTGGTTGCTCATTGTTTGTTCTCTGTCTTGTCTCCTGGGAAGATGCCACGTTGCAGTTTTTCTCTGCTTTGCTCTGTACTGTGGAATTATCTGTTGACTGGATGAATACAGGTATTGGCAGAACAACTGGTACTCTGAACTTGTGATAACGGGGGCCCAGCAAACTGGGCCTCGTGGAGGTTCAGGACCCATTGAAAGAAGGAAGGAAGGATGGGCCTGCTGGGGAGAGGGGCCGCCACATGCCCACTGGCCTCTGTTAACAAGGGCAAGTGTGGCCAAACTCCTGGGGGCTGAGTCATCTCTTTCTCTGGAGCTGTGCGGGAGGCAGATGCCTCCAGGCTGGGCAGGAGAGAGGAGGCCCAGGATTTTGTCTGGGAAGTTCAAGGCGGAGCACAGGCAGGATTCGTTTTCACAGGGAGATGTCAGCCCCACGCCCCCATGTCAAAGGACTCTTAATTATGCTGCCAAAACCAAGGCTCAGTGCTAACCTGTGACCCCAAAGGTGTTTATATTTCCCTCCAACACTCTCTTTTGATCATCCCCCTAGAGTCAAATGTATCACAAGGTCTGAAGATAAACTGTTAGTTTTATGAGGTCGCTTTTACTCCCACCAGAAAATAAAACGAATGCACCTCGGTGTTTGGGGGAAGCCATTTGCATTTCCGTGCCTCCCTCCTGCTTCTGCGCTGGTGGAGGCTCCTCTCGCCACCTGCACAAGGCTGTCCTGCTGTTCGCTGCCTGCTTCTCATCTGGGTTTTACCCAAACTGAAACAAAAGGAAGCAAGATGAGATCTGCATGCAGTCACCCTCACCACAGGCAGGGGAGAGAAGTGACCAGTGCTTTTCAAGTTAACAACAAACTTTCCGAAATCTCTAGGATGTGGCTCTCAAAAAAGGTACTGGTGAAAAATCTCCTCTTAACAGAGATGAAAACCTGATATAACTGAATGTGGAATGGCAGGGGATGGTACCAACCCCCGGTATCATCCATGATGAGGCCACGCTCTGCAGCCGCAACAGAGGATATGAGCAAAGTGTACTCATTGATCTGGAAAGAGGTTGGTTTTCCGTCCAAAGGGAGGTGGCAGATGACTTAGTGAACAGGACTCTAGCAGACGCTGTGGGTGCCCTGTCCTTACCCCTTCGGCCTTCACTTTTCCTGGGTATTGGAACCCAACAGCTGCCAGTGCCAGGACATGCTAGTACTCCCCAGAAGTACTCAGGGCAGAGGGGTTAACACTCTCCTGGGAGCAGCCCCCAGGCAATGATTAATGGGAGGAGTGAATGCATTGTTCATCCTCAAGGGCTAACTCCCAGGCACCTCCTGCACTGCCTGTGGGAAGCCTCCAGTCAAACCGATCCCCAGGTGCCCACAGCAGAAACCTGCTCCCTTCTGTCTGCCCAGCTAATCCTTCCTGGAATCAACTTCCAATTCACTCACTTGCCACCCCAGGGGCTAGAGGCTGTAGAAAAGGGCAGGAGTTTTCCATTCCTGATACAGGAATGATAAACACAGAGAGGACATGCGAGGACATGCGGCGTTACACGTGGGCTGCCAGGCACATGGTGGAGGCAGTGCCTGTGCCTAGGAATCTGAATGTTAAATACACACTCCTGCCCGGAGAGATTCCCGTGCTCAACCAGCAACGGAGCCTCCGCCAAGCCCGCGCCACCAAGACCATGGAGCCCAGACACCAGCCTGCTGCAAAGTCATCTGGGAAGCATGTTAGGAGGCTTGGATTTGGACCCTACCCAGAAAGTGGGACCCAGCAGGTATGCAATGGGCCCAGGAATGGGCATATTACACAAGGACCCCGAGCAGTTCTAAGTCACAGGGTGAGAAATGCTGGACTGGCAGAGTGGACAGGTCCACTAGACAGAGGCTGCTCTCTAAAGACAGCATGTACTTGTATTCCTGACGGTGGCCAAGGATCACCTGTGTGATCTCCCCTCGGCTGCCCAGAGCAGGGGAAGGAGAAATACTGCCTGTATTTGCTTCCTCATGGTGCTATAAGAAATTACAACCAATAGTGATGGGCTTAAACCCACAGCCATTTCTTGCTGATAAGCTGATGCCCCTTCTGTAGATGAGAAGTTCTGGTGGGCTCAGTGAGGTCTTGGCCTTGGGTCTCACAAGGCTGAGATCTAGGTGTCAGTAGGGCTGAGCTCCTTCCTGGAGGCTCTGGGGAGGAATCCAGAGCCGGAATTCCAGGCTCATTCACTGGCTGGCTGGATTCAGTTCCTTGTGTGTGAAGGACTGAGGTCCGCGCTCCTCGCTGGCTGTGAGCCCGGACAGGCTCCAAGAGGCTGCTGCGGTCCTGCCTGCGCTTTCCATGTGCCTCCTCCAGCAAAGGTGAGTTAAGTCCCTCTCGTGCCATGAATGTGACGTCTCCTTCTGCCACATCTAACTTTGGCCAGAGAAAGTTCTCTGCTTTTAAGGGCTCATGGGATTACACTGGGTTTACCTAGAAAATCCAAGATAATCTCTTACTGTAACATCCCCAACCTTAGTCACATCTGCAGAGTCCCTTTTGTTATGTAAAATCACATACTCTCGGGTTCCAAGGATTAGGGTGTGGACATTTTTGAGGGGACATTCTGCCTACAACAATGCTGTGTCACAATCAAAGCCACTGGATTTTTGGTCTTCTTGCAAATGATTCTTTGCTTCAGGGATTGTGTGTCTATAGGCCTGAGATGGAGGAGGCAGGAGGCAGAAGAGTTGGACCTGCATGGAATTGAGAACAAAGATCTTCCTCCATAAGAGCAAGGTATGGGAGGAGAAGGGCCTTCCTTGTTCTTCTGCTCAGAATACTGTCATTTAAGGATGCTCGACTCAGAACCTTGGCAGCCATCTTGCCACCATGAGATAGGGCCAAGCACTAAGGATGGTAGGCCAGGAGTCCAGGGGGAGGTCATTGCTGACTCAGTTAAGGGGGCCAGGCATGGTGGCTCACACCTGTAATCCCAGCACTTTGGGAGGCCGAGGCAGGTGGATCACCAGAGGTCAGGAGTTCGAGACCAGCCTGGCCAACATGGTGAAACCCCATTTCTACTAAAAATACAAAAAAAAAAAAAAAAATTAGCCAGGCGTGGTGGCACATGCCTGTAATCCCGGCTACTCAGGAGGCTGAGGCAGGAGAATCTCTGGAACCTGGGACGCGGAAATTGCAATGAGCCAAGATCACACCACTGCACTCCAGCCTGGGTGACAGACTGAGACTGCGTCTCCAAAAAAAAAAAAAAAAAAGTCCTGGAATCATCTATCTCCACTGTCTCCAGGCTTATTGTTGGTGAGATTATCAAATCTCTATTATTTCAGCTAAGTTTAGATGAATATTCTGTTCCTCACTGATGGAAGCATTCCTAACAGATTCATGCGATGTGTGCGATAGTTTGGAATATTGTTCAACACACAGTCACTCCCCTCTCCTTTGCATAATGCGCAGAATATGCCTCTTATCCTGTTTATGGTGGGCTTGGCGAAGTGACATGCTTTGGCCAATGAACAGCAATGGGTATGACACATGCAGAGACCTTCAAAGTCCTTGCAGGTTTGGGCTCAGCTCTTGTGCCCCAGTGATCTGCCATGAGGAGAATACGCCCCGGATAAGCTGCTGCCCCTTCAGCCTGGACCACAAAACAAACACATGTGCAGCTGCGTGAGCCTGACCTGCGTTCTATAACTGAGGCCAGCAGGACCCTCAGCCCGAAGCAGAAACCTCCAGCAGGGCCCAGCTTAGATCACCTGCATCACGATCAACCGATCAACTGCTCTCATTGCTCCAAGCCATTGAGCTTAGTAATGGTGTGTTATGCAACATTAGCGTGTCAACAGCCAGCTTGCACAATGGTGAAAGTGCAAGAGGTCCACACACTCCTGTTCCCCAAGACCCCAAAGTCACGTGGGGGGAGAGTGATAGAACTCTAGGCTGGGGATCCAAGAGCACAGAAAATCTAGGTCAAGCATTCACAGAATACAGGAGCTGGCAAGCTCCCCACATCCCCCTGAGACACAGAGGAGCAGGCACAGAAGAAATGTCTGCCTGGGTGCCTGGAAGCCTCACAGGGTTTCATCGGCTCAGAACGCCCCAGTATCCAGTGAAAGCTTCCCATGGGCTGGGCTCTGAGGCTGCTCTGGCAGTTGTGGCCAACGGACCCAGCACTCCCGGAGAGGCTCTGCTCTCAAGATGCAGAGGGCACAGGTGTGACTGGTGAGAACTGAGGACCACTCCAGAGGGAAGGAGGCGGTTTCCACGGATGTCTGGGTCACCGGGAGAGAATCCAGGCTGACACCACTCGCATGCCTGCGCTATTTGGGTCTCCCCAACCCCTCACTGCCCGAACTGGAGCAATCCTTAGGGAACGGGAGAGCCCAAATCCCTAAAATTAGGTTTCTACCACTGGGAACAGGGCTTGAAAGATAAATTAACTTCCATTAGACCTAGAGTTCTTGCATACCATCGACTGCAGACTGAAATTCATGGCCACTGCGGACAGAGAGAATGCATTTAGTCCCTGGGTAGAGTGGTCAGCTTGCTTCAATTCTGGGTGTCTCCATTCCCATTGGACTAAACTTTCTGCAAACCAGGGCTGACAGGTCAAATCCGGCTGACTGCCTGTTTTTGTAAATAAAGTTTCATTGGAATAGCCACTCCCCCTTTGTTCACCGCTACAACAACGGGACTGAGTGGATGCGACAGAGACGGTCTGGCCCGCAAAGCTGAAAATATTTATTATCTGGCCCTTTGCAAAAAAAGCTTGTCAACCTCTGCACTTTCCCACCTGCTCCAAATCTCAATCTCCCTGCGCTGAGCTCCGCTTTCATTATACCAACACAACCAGCGTTGGAGAACGAGGCACACAGCATTCAAGAAACCCAGCCCTCGAGTGGCCCAGGGAGCTCTTTCCCACACCCCACAAAATTCTCCAGACTTCCCCCTCCAATGAGCCAAAGGGATGTGACCGCACAGCACTGTACCCTCTGCTGCCTGAGATCAATGACTTTTCCTCTTATTGCTCGCATGGCCTCCTCCCTCCTTCCCTGAGACTTCTTCCCAGCTTCCCTCACCCTGGTGCTCCTCAGGAGAGACCCAAATGAGAAGAGGGGTCTCCGAGTTTGAGTTCCACACGGAACTCTGCTCTGGCCAGACTCCGCCCAGCACCGTGGACGCCAGCAGAAACCCCATGTTTGTCCCCATTAATCACAGGCGGAATCTGCAACTTGAGCCCCATCAACCCGAAATGAGTGGAAAGAGTGCAACCTGACCACAAAAGTATTATTTTATAAATAAGGCCCTTCAGTAGTGGTTAATTGGATACACATTTTGTAAGATTCAGGGAACATGAAAGCTATCATACTCACATTGACTGGCTGCGTTCCTGTTAGACCGCAGTGGCCATTTTCTGTGCAGTGTCAGGCCCCAGGCTAAAAGTCCTAGCTTGGAGACTTTATTTTTCCCTTAGGGATATTGCTTCTCCACCCCCACCCTTACAAAAAAAAGAGCAAGATTGATTTAGTGTATGTTTAACGGCTCCATAAATCACTCAACATACCCCAATGTCATCAAAATTCTGCCAGAAATGATTTCCACCGAAGCAGATGGCCTGTATGGGAAACTAATCTGGCATGCTTTTATTTCCACCAAATTTCCATGAGCTCCTACTGTGTGTCAGCGCACACCTGGCCTTGGAAGAAGTTGAGGGGAGTGCTCCAGTCCACGGCCCTACATCCCAGAAGAGGAAACACTGCAGGAGCTGGAAGGAGATGTTCAAGAATACAGGGAATCCGCCGGGAAAACTGTAGGCTGGAAGACCTGCCCCCGTTTGTCTGAGATGGTTTAAAATTCATACACTTCTTATGAAGACAGAATAAGGAAGACAAGGCTAATTTTGCACGCTGTCTCCTGCTACGCTTGCGCTCTGTGGGTAGTCTGGGGACAGTGATAGGACCTAGCTGTGCCTGCTACAAAGAGATGACTGGATGACTAGACAGGGATGGCAGGTTGGGGAGGTGGCCTTCCCTCCCCAGCTGGTGCGGACAAGTTGACAACAGCCAGCTCTGTAGAAGGCTCACCAGCGAAGGCCGAGGGCCTCATCTCCAAACTGAGTGGCCAACCTTGACAACCACACGAGGCCAGGTGTCTGCATTTGTATGTGGCGTAAACCAACACCAGGGAGAGAGAACAGCGGGGACTGAGAAGACAGGAGAGCTTCAGAGAGGAGCGGGATGGTGTTCAGGAGAAGAGAATGAATAGATGGGAGAAAGTGAGAAATCCATTGTGCTTTCATGACCAAAACAGCTCTTGGGAGCACCGTGTGGTTGTTTCTAAGGAGTAACAATAGTAATAATCACAGCTAAAGTGTGGTTAAAGAGTCACTCCATGCCAGGAAGTTCGTATGCACTATTATCTCTCTGATCACTCAAAACCATCCTAAGAGGTAGTTACAATTATTACACCTAATTCACAGATGATAAAACCAAGTCTCTTAAGTTTCTCTACTTTTCCATCAAAATGCTCCAGGAAGCTGAAGAAAAGGAGCCTGTGAGCTGAAGACTCAGAGGAGTTCCCCAAATCTACCACTGCAAATGCAAAATTTCTTTGAAGTTTTGTTTTTTATATTCCTTTGTTTTTTTTACCCTCTGCTCTACAACTCTGTTTTAATATCAGAATGATGTGCTTAACTGTCTTTGAGTGAAATTTCACAAACTTTCTCCCCTAAAATGCTTCTAATCAAATTACCCTTCCCAGAGGATGAACCTTATTTCTTCTGAGGCTTTTCCGACTCCTTCACCCACTGACTTGGATCCTAAGGCTAAACATGCTCCAGTTTAAGCAGCTCGGCTGGGGAGAAGGGCTTGGACACGGCTGGCCTCTGGCCTGCTGTTTTTGTTTGGCATGTTTTCACACACACACACACAAATCCAGATTTCCAGATTCTCCTAAAATTGGTTCCACTGTGGCCACCACTGTGTGGCTCTGAGTAGTGACACAGGCTAGGTACAAGACACTAGGGAGTGGTGGGGACTGTGGCAAAACTGCCACCACTCCCTAGCGTCTCGTACCTAGTCTGTGTCACTCCATATTTCTCTAGACCCTGGAGTATATGCTTTTGTCTTGGAACTCCTGGTGTTTCAGGTACAACATGCTGAAAAGCCATGGGGTCTTGGTAAGACAGAAAGGGCTCCAATCAAAAGAGATCAAGAAAAGTCCACCCACAAAATGACCCTGCAGACCCAAGTCAGCACGGAGAGGGGAAAAAACACCCCAACGATGCTCAGTGAAGCCTTTTTATTTTCCACTCTACCTCTGACGCTGCTCAAAGTGATGAATTAGAGAAGCTCATTTCCTTTGGTTAAAAAAAAAAAAAAACAACCAGAAAGCAAAAGAAAAAAGCCAGTGTTCAATAAAACGTGGAGGAATGACGCAATGGTGTGCAGAGCCCTCGGAGCAGAGCTGTTAATTGCTTCCTTCCCGGGACGCTGGCTGGCCCCTTTCTCAGGGACTCGGATGCATTTGTCAAGGAAAGTATCAGCCCCCCATAACTCTCCAAAATGATACAATACATCACTTGAAAGTAAGCTAGGATCAACACGTTGTTAACTGTTTGATCTCGCAAGTCAGAATTAATGATAGGTATTTTGCACAAAGAGAAAAAAATGAATGTTAAAAGCCTATTTACGTTAACTAAAGACATCCCTGCACCATCAGGGCTGAGTTGGAGGCGATTTCCTGCGGCACAGCTGTTCTACGTTTGTTAGTCTGCGGGTGGGTGGCAGCCCAGTAATCAGAGCCAGACTGAGGGTGTGGGGAGCTGAAGAGATGGGAGGCGGGGGTCAGGGATCTTTACACAGAAAATCCCAGTGACCACCTCGAGAAAGAGGATCCGGGTGAGAGCTCAGAGTGAACTCTTTCAGAGCTTTGGAAAGAGCTGCAGACCAGTTTCTTCATCTGAAAACTAGGTTTCATTCATGAATTCTGAAAATGCTTACAGAGTGTGGACTGAGCACAGGGGGTGCCCTGGGGAGCATTAAGGACCAGGTCCTTGCCCTCGTGGATCTTACAGTCTGGACAAAAAACTTTAACCAATAAGGAAACAAACAGATTAACAGACAAAACTTCAGGTCATGAAAATACTATAAGGAGAACAAACAGGATGGGATGTGCCCAAAAGGGACCAGGGATGGGGCCATTTTAGACTGATGGCCAGGGAAGGCCTCTCTAAGGAAGCGACACTGGCCTTGAACCCTGGATGGAGTGAGCCAGGTAACACCCAGCGGCAGAGTGTTCCAGCAGAGGCTGTGGCTGGTGCAAAGGCCCTGGGGAAGGGACAGGCATGGAGCACTCCTGCTACAGCAAGGCAGTTCACCTGATGGAACCAAGGGAGGGAGGAGAGTGGTGGCAAAATGGGGACCACAATGTATATGGCTCTGGGGCCAAAGAGTCTAGCTATTACTCTGAGTATGAAGGCATCCATTTGAAGATTCTGAGTAGGAGAGTAATGAGATTTAATTTGCGTTTTAAAAATGTCTCTGGCTCTGGATGGAAAATAGATTGTGGGCCAGCAGGGCGAGAGGAATCAAGAGACCAGGTACAGGCTATGGGAGGTGTCCAGGCAGAAAGGAGGATTAAAGTAGATGAGGCTGGCAGCCCAGGGCCAGCACACATTCAGTCAGGGCTGGCAAGGGGACAGAGCAAGTGAAGTGTTCACCTCGAGTGCAAAATGTAAGATGGGGAGAGGGAACTGCCAAAAAACTCAGTAATCAAAATAAATAAAGACACAGTTACTATTACTTATTTTTCCTTTTGCCTCAGGCTCCAATATGGCTCAACATGGCACTGTGAATGACCCTGTCTTTCTTTAAAATGTGGATATTTTGTTCATCATGGAATTTTGGGCATTGATTTTGATTTTTAAATGCATCGCATTAAAATATTACTTATCTGGATGACTTTTTTGGCACCTCCTTAAATTTTGTGGCTGAGGCAAGTACCTCGCTTGTCGTACCCTAATCCTGACTCTGCACTAAGTACTCAGCACCCTACAGCGATTGAGGCCATTGCTGTTGTTTTTTGGCCTCTAAACCCCTAAGTAAATGCAAAAGTGGACACCAGGGGAGACAGGTGCAAGGTGGGTTCTGGAACCTTCCCGTGTTCCCAGCTGACCTGATTTATGATGGAGACGGGAATGAACAAAGCCTTTGGGGTCATCTTAAGAGTTTGTCGGTTGCAGATTCTACTCAAGCTGAGGGGAAATTTGTGGGAAGGAAGGAGCCTGAGGCATCTCAGAAAATCTCCAGCCCCAGGCTCTGTGTCTCTCAGGGCAAATTCCCCCAGGAAGTGCCTCTGATTGGCCCAGTGTGGGTCACATGCTGTCCCTGAGCCGAATCAGCTGTGGCCAGCCAGGCAGCGTGGTGAGGCACAAACATGGCTGCCAAGAGGCCCACCCTCTTCGGTGGGACAGTTCTCCCCACAGAGAGATGTAGGCTGAGGTGGGGAAGGGGTTGTACTCCTAATGTTGTTTGTTCATACAACAGTATTTCCTGCTGCCCGGGAGCTGGACTTAGGGTTCAGAAAAGACTGGGGAAGTTTAGAGGAAGCCATAGCTGTGTAGCAAAAGGGGGAGTTGAAGAAGCCCTGAACAACATCTTCCAGTCGTTGCCTTCTTGGAATAGCAAGCCTGCTTCGCCTGTGCGCCTTGCCCGCTCTGACCATGAGGGAGGCTCCCTCCAGCACCCTATAAGTTCTCGGTTTATTCAGATTTGCCATGCCCACCCAAATGGGAGATTTTCTGGAGAGAGTCAGGGACCATCAGAGGGGGTCTCAAAACCAGCTCAGCTCTCCAGTGTAGGCAATGAGTTTCTAGGCCACCAGACAGCTTCCTACCAAGGACAGAAGCCCCATCACCTCTCCACATTCAAGTGACAGAAGTGGAGGGGCAATGAACCACAGCAAAGCACAGCGGGAAGCAGCGGGTCTCCTTGTGATGTTCAACGAGAGCCGAGCATCAATTCTGCTACCAAGTATCAGTTCAAGTGAATCAAAGTTGTATCTAGCATTTATAATTTTTTTTACATTGCAAAGGATTTTTCCCTATAAGAGTTTACTCTGATGTTTCACAAAGGGTGTTCTGAACACTCCTGGTAGCACATGAGATGATTTTAGGCAAGATACCAACAAACATTTTTATTTTATGTATTTATGTTTAAATGTATTTTAAAAAAATAGCAAACACATCAGACACATGACAAAGATAATTGCTTAAGTCAGGGCTAAAGTAAGCATTTAAATGATAAAAGGGGCATGGTTGATTTAAATAAAATGTTAAAGAATAATACAGTCATTTGATGGGTGAAGGTAAAAATCGTGAAGGTGAGTGAAGTTTGGGGAACAATTGCTCAGCTGACGGCCACAAGTTCTGGAGAAGCCATTTGATCCGTTCGATCTGCTGCGATTGTCTCCAGGCAACAGATGACAGAGTGGAGAGGGAGAGTGGCACCAAGTACGTGCCTCAAGTCACACATACACCCATGTGGGGCCAGGGCAAAAACACTGGATGTTATGTTAGGTTAGGTTAGGTTAGGTTAGGTTATTTTTATTTTATTTTTTGAGACAAAGTCTCACTCTGTGCCCAGGCTGGAGTCAGTGGTGCGTTCTCGGCTCACTGTAACCTCTGCCTCCCACGTTCAAGCAATTCTCCTGCCTCAGCCTCCCAAGTAGCTGGGATTACAGGTGCATGCCCTCACACCTGGCTAATTTTTATATTTTTAGTAGAGAAGGGGTTTCACCATATTGGCCAGGCTGGTCTCAAACTCCTGACCTCAGTGATCCACCAGCCTTGGCCTCCCAAAGTGCTGGGATTACAGGTGTGAGCCACCATGTCTGGCCTGGATTTTAAGCTTAGTTCAGAAGTCTTTTCACCCCCTCAAACTGAGAAGTCATCTGTTACTCTAAAATGTGATCTTTGAAAACTGACCCCAATATAGTATTTCTCAAAACTCCTCTAGAAACAGAGAAAATATAATAAAATGTAATAACTGTCTCCTTTTTTCCATTTGTCTTTCTGTAGCAGTGGTTCTCAGCCAATGCATATTTTGTTTCCAGGGGACATTTGGCAATATCTGGAGACATTTTTGATGTCACAGTTGAGGGGTGGGGAGGCAGGTGGGGGATAGAGACCAGAGATGATGCTAAAAGCTTCCTACAATATCCAGGACTCTACCCTCTCCCCTGCCCAACAAAGAAGTATTCAGCCCCAAATGTCAATAGTGCCCAGATTGAGAAACCCTGGTCTGTAATCACCATGTCCCATTTCATTCACAAAATCAAATCTCAGACTGAGGGATCAGAAATCTGTCTCCTGGCTGGACACGGTGGATTACACCTATAATCCCACCACTTTGGGAAGCCAAGGCAGGAGGATCCTTGAGGCCAGGAGTTTGAGACCAGTCTGGGCAACATAGCGAGACTCTGTCTCTAAAACAACAACAACAAAAAGAGAGAGCTGTCTCCCTGTTGTGCTCCTGACAGTTGCCTATAAATTAACATTTTGGTGGCTTAAAAAAATAGAAAATGTTTTCTCAGGAATAGCTGTTGTATAATAATATCTCTCATACATGCTAGCATTTATGGAGCCTCTTGCTGTGCCAGATACCAGCCCAACAACTTTGCAGGAAATTCTCACAACCACCCCATGGGGTAGGTACAGATGAGGAAACTGAGGCACAGAGAGGTTAAGCCATTTGCCTGAAGCGCCACAGCTTCTGCTTCAGAGACAGGATTTGACCCCAGGCAGTCTGGCTTCGGAGCCTGCACTGTTATTCAAAACAGTATGTAGTCTATGTTGTAAGATTATATATTTTCTATGGGACACACTTTAACGACTTTCATTATTAAATGGGAAAAAGAATGCCACACATAAGATTTTTATTTTTCCTGAGTCGGTCTTCATGAAGAAAGAGGACTCACCACTGTTTCATATCATTCTCCTTTACTGCAGTGACTTCCCCTGCAATTTCCCTGTTTGGCCTTAATTTCCTTTGAGTCCTCGAGTGCCACGTAAACTAGGATTGGAAGAGTTCATGGAGAGGACTTCTGTTCAGCTTCCCAGGCCCAGGACAGACTGCCGGCTTCTTGGAGCAAGGCTTTCAGGTGTAAATGGCACGCTTTAGAACTGTGCACGTCTTCACTTTTATTTCCCAGGAGCTAAGTTCAGCTGGCATTTCTTCCGTGCCAGGGGCTGTGCAAATGCTTCACAGGTGTGAGTTCGTTTCAGGTCCAACTCTTTCTTTTTATCTTTTGTTTTCTAGTGAGGTAAAATTCATAGAACAAAATTCACCCTTTTAACCATATTAAAATGTACAATTCAGTGGCTTTCCATGCATTTACAATGTTGTGCGACCATCACCATTATTTAATTCCAGAACGTTTCATCAACCCAGAGAGAAATCTCATATCCATTGAGAAGTCACTGCCCATTCCCCGCTTCCCGCAGCCCCTGACAGCCACTAATCCTCTTTCTGTCTCTATGGATTTGCCTGTTCTACACATTTCCCATAAATGGAATTGCACAATATGCAGCCTTTTGCATCTGGATTTTTTCATTTAGCAGAATTATTTCTAGGGTTCATTCATGCTGTAGCAGGTAGCAGGACTTCTTTCTTTTTTGTGGCTGAAAAATATTCCATCATACGGACAGACCACAGTTTGTTTATCCACTCATTAGTTATGGATATTTGGGTTGCTTTTACCTTTCGGCTACTGGGAATAGTTTTGCTATGAACTTTCATGTACAAATTTTTGTTTGAACATCTTTGAAGCATAAGTAACACTTTTATTTATCTTGGACATATATTTAGGAGTGGAATTGCTGAGTCATATGGTAACTCTATGTGAGACACAGTTGTGGGCCCACTTTACAGGTGAAAACTCTGAGTTTCAGTGCAAACTTGCCCAAGATCATTGAGTAGTAAACATTAGGGCTGGAATTTGAACCCAGTCACAACAAGGCCATCACCACTGGTCTCCCCCTCTGTCATCAGTGAGCCTTGGGAGAAATTGTAGATGGAGTTACAGCAAGAAAAAAACACCTCATTTATCTAATTTAACTTTTATAATTTCTTGGTTTAATTTTATTTCCTTATGAAAGTAATGCATGACCAGGTGCAGTGGCTCGTGTCTGTAATCCCAACACACTGGGGGCCCAAGGTGGAGAGGATTGCTTGAGGCCAGGAGTTGGAGAGTAGCCTGGACAACATGGTGACAGCCCATCTCTATTTAAAAACCAACCAACAAAACTTATAAAGGTAATGTGTGCTCTGTGCAACATGACAAATGATTTTTTAAAGTGAGTATATTTAAAGAAAAAAAAAACATGTAGTTCAAGGTCCACATGCACTAAGCACTTTTGAAGCTGTTCTGTATCCTCAGTAAAGTCAGTGATAGAGCAGCACACAGACAGAGCGACACCTGAGGTTTCATCAGACTAACCCGGGGAAGGCGCGACTGCCCCACAGTGGCCTAGGGCTATGCTTTTTCCACAGACAGGAGTGATGGGGGCGTCAAGGGCTGGAGCTGAACCATCCTGGGAAGCTGTTATTCCCTCTGCGGCCACAGAGGCTTGGCCAATGGTAAGGGAGACCCTGAGCCAATAGCATCAGTTCCCAGGTGAGGGCAACACTGGCCTACATTTGATTATCAGGGAAACTGCTATTTTTTTCCTCTTTTGCTTCAGATAAGGAAACTGAGGCTCCGGGAGGGGAACTGACTTGCTGAAATAACACGGAAGTGGCTGATCTGGGTTCCGATCCAGCTCCTTCTCACCTTCAATCCAGAGAAGCTTATTGGCTACACACTCTTCGCTTTCACACTCATGGCCACATTTGATTCACAGCGTCCTGGGAAGGTTCTTTCATTATCCCCATTTTGTAGATGCGGCAACTGAGACTCAGAGACAGGGCGTGATTCAACTGAGGTCATTTAGCTAAAGGTGGAGCTAGGCCTGAATTGAGGTATCAGGTCTGAGCCTGTCTTTATTGCAAGAAAGCGTTCTCTGGCAATTCAGGTGTTTACTAAATGCATTGGGTTTGGTTTGCTGTTGTTTTGTTTTTGTTTTGGCTTTTTATCCCGATGTTAAAAGCTTCTAGGTTTTCACCTTGACTAGCTCAGTGGGCTTTGGTAGCATACAGACAGGCCCAGTTCTAACTTAGGGTTTTTTTTTTTTTTTTTTGTCCTTCAAGATGCTTGCTCCTCCTCCTTTTCTTTTTACCGCCCTACCTTTATTGTTAGTGGTCATAAAATAACCGTGTATTATGTACTTCGCTATAAATAAAACTGAACAAAAAGTAAAAAGAAAATATAATTTAAAATTTTTAAATTTGCTTGATAAGTCAAACTAAACCTTCTCTATTCCACAGATAAATAATGAAGGAATAATCAATTAGAAGGAACAATTAGAAGATATAATCAGAGAAGGCATATCTATTCCATGGGGAAGTAATAAAGGAAAAATCAATCTATGTAAACATCTTACATCCTGCCAGAAACAGGGCAAAGCATTTTCTATATATTAACTAATTTAATTCTCACAATACTTTGACCTAGGTATGGTTTTTGTTCTCATTTCATAGATGTAGACACTGACACACAGAGAGGTTAAGTGACTTGCCTGAGATCACACAGCTTTCAATTGCCAAAGCTGGCATTTGCAATCTAAGCAGCTTGGCCCCAGAGTTTGTGCTCTCAGCTACCAGGCTCAAAACTGCTCTGTAGAACTACATGCACCAGGATGGCAAATTCTATGAGTTCATGTTTAAAAGTAGGTCACAAATCATCACAGCTGTCCCTCCTTGTTTTAAATTTATACATAACACTACTTTTTTGTAGTGTTGACTATATGTTGGGTGCTAAGGCAAACACTTTGAGTATATTGTTTAACTGAATCTTCAAACAGCCCTGCAAGTAGGGCATTGCCATGGACATATTCATATGCAGAGTGAAGGCTCAGAGGGGCTCGTCACCCAGCCTGGAGACACTTGGCCTGCAGAATGCGCAGGTGTAGATGCACTCACTGGCTGATATCACACAGCTGCTTGCAGGAGCTTCACCACGGGCTCCATGAAACAGCGAGAGGCTCTAGCTGGAGACTGCCACTCGTGGATGGGTGGTGTGTGGCCTGTTCTAGCCTAGAGACTCACCCCACTCACCCTTGCCCAGTGCTTTGCAAGGATGTTTTGCAAAATATTTAGCAAGGCACAGATGGAGCAGGTGTTTGGAAGTCCCCACTGTGTGGGTGCTGCTGTTTTAGATGCTGGATGTGGGGAGCATCTGGGGCAATGTGGGGAGGCACCTAGTGGGCTCAGGGCCAACGTTGCCCACTTGCAGCTTTTCATTGCAGCCACAGTGAACACCAGCCCTGTTCTTTTGCCTGGAGAAGAGGCTGGGTGCCAGGGTTTCCTGTCTTCCCTGGGAAGCTGCCTCCAAGCTCTGACTCTCACACCCACCCCAAAATACAGAGCTCCCAATGGGAAGACCGAGTCTGGAGGATACTGGGATCGTGAGCAGCTGTGGAGGAGTGGCAGAAGGGACATTGTGGGGACAGGCTCAGATGCCTGCCCTGCCAGGTGCATGCCAGATGCAGGACAGGGAACAAAAAGTACATCAAAGTGGCTGGAGTGGGAGGGGACCGAGGAAGCGTATGGCACAGTGACAAAAACCGAAGCCCTGCAGAACTGGGGACAGCAGGGACGGTGGTCTGAATGGGCCCAGATCCAGGATGGTCTAAGAACTTGGGGGAACTCGCACTTCCTGCATCTCCTGGCCTGAGGGGATGGGCCAGGCTCATGGGTCAGTGGGGCCACAGCAGGGTGGCAGCGCCAGCATTGTAGCAGGGAGTGTGTGGCCAGGCCATGCAGAGGGCAGCAGCACAGGCTCTGGACCAGAAGGCCTGGGCTGGAAGCCCAGCCTCATAAATCACTGGGAGGTGTAGCCTCTCCGGCTCTCTGGGTCTCAGTTTCCCTGTCTACAAAGTAGGAACAATAGTGTCTACCACACGGTGTTGCTGGGAAGCTAGGGTGTGTTTAGCAAAACATGTGGCGCATAGCAGCACTCTTTAAATGTTATACAGGTACTGGGAGTCGCCCTTGACTATGATGGACAGAGTTCTGGATAAATAGCTCAGCCACCATGCTGCTCTGAAGGGCCACGCTCTTCCCCAGAGTTCCCCAGCAAGAGGGAAGCTCCACTCCCCACAGCCATGGCCTGCCCCTGAGCGCACCCTTGATGACTTCCTCCCTTTCTTGCCTCACTTCCCTCCTCCCCCGCCTCCCACACACACTCCTCAGCGCAGACTCAGGATCAGCTGAGCCTCATAGATGGCTCAGACCACGCTAACAGTATCAGCCCTCGATGCTGTCGGTCAGATCTCAGTGGGATTCCGCACTCTGCCACTGGTACCGGCAACCTTGGGCAAGCAAGGCAATGCCTCTGAGCCTCATTCCTCATCTGCACGATGCAGACTAGAGTGGCAGCCACCCCATAGGTCAGGTGTAAAGACTCGCTGCGGGCTATAGGTCAAGTGTCTAGCACAGATCCTGGCACACAGTAACCACTGCACAAAGATTATCTATTAATATTTCTATTACAGGAGATTAGACCCAGGGGCTGCTCTGTGGGCAAGAGCGCTCTGTAGCCACTCAGGGCTCCATGCTTGGTTTAATGCTCTCCTTTCGCTGTCTTGAAATGCTTAACGATTTTTTAATTAAAGGCTCTGCATTTCCACTTTGCACTGGGCCCTGCAAATGATGCAGCTGGTCCTGGTGAGTGCTCTCTGGGCCTCAGTTTCTTTAACTGTAAGATGAGAGTGATAACACAGTCAACCTACCCTGCAGGAGCATCATGAGGCAGAAGAGTGTGTGCCTATAAAAGTGCTTCACTAATAAAAAGACAACCCAATTAAAACATTGGCAAAGGGTCTGAATAGACATGGCTCCAGAGAAGATGTACAAATGGCCAATAGGCACATGAAAAGACACTCAACATGTTTAGTCATTATGGAAATGCAAATCAAAACCACACCAACTACAATGGCTATGATCAAAATAGCCAGTGTTGGCCAGGATGTGGAGAAACCAGAACCCTTATACAGTGCTGGTGGGAATAGAAAATGATGCCACCCCCTTTGGAAAAGTCTAGCAAGTTCCCAAGAATAGTTACCATCTGATCCAGCAAGTCCATTTCTAGGTACACACCCAAGAGAAATGAAAACATATATCCACACACAAAAACTCATACACAAATATGTACAACAGCATTATTCATAACAGCCAAAAGTGGGAACAGCTCAAATGTCTATCAACTGATGAGAGGATAAACAAAATATAGTCTTTCCATATGATGGGATATTATTCATAAAAACAAAGTCAGTACTGATGCCTGCTACAACATGGATGAGCCCTGAAAACACGATGCTATAGACACAAGACTGTATAAGTTTCCACTTAAATGAAATCTCTAGAATTAGAAATAGACACAGAAAGTAGATTAGTAGTTGCCAGGAGCTGGGGTAAAGTGGGTAGAAATGGGGAATATCTTCATCAGTTCGGGCTGCTCTAACAAAATACCATGGACTGGGTGGCTTGAAAACAACAGAAATTTATGTCTTGCAGTTCTGCAGGCTGGGAAGCCAAGATCGAGGGCCAGCTGGGTCGAGTTGTGGTGGGGGCCATCTCGCTCTATCCTCACGCAAAAGGCCAGGGGTCTCTCCCCAGCCTCTTTGATAAGGGCACACTAATCCCATTGAATCACCTCCCAAAGGCCCCACCTCCTAATACCATCACATTAGGAGTTAGGATTTCAACAGATACATATTAGAGGGACACAAACATTCAGTCATAACACAGAGTGACTGCTAATAGATACAAGGTTGCTTTAGGAGGTGATAAAAAATATTCTAAAAGTGAATGTGGTAGTGGTTGCCAACTCTGGATATACTAAAAATATTCAATTGTTCACTTTCAGTGGGTGAGTTGTGTGGTATGTGAATTATATCTCAACAAAGTGAGAGGGAGCAGCTTTATATGTCTATACATATGCACACACACATATATGCAAATACAGACATGTATAAGTTTAAAAGTGCTTTGCAAACTCTAAGGTGCAGACACCTATAATAATGCATGATCACAGCATAGTCCCGTGCCCACACCATGCAGACACACGTGTGCACTCACACACACGCACATGCACACACAGCACACACACACACACAGACACACATACATCCACATACACACAGACACACACTCACGTGCCCTGGCCGCTTGAGTGCCCAATCTGACTGTTCCCCGCTGGGTTCACTGTGTCTAGCCCTCATTCTTGGGAAAACACGTTCACTACCAACTCCTGAGGGGAGAGGCCCCAAATAAATACACCAACAAGGAGGAATCAGGGGCCCTGCTGGGGCATCTTCCCTGCTGCTTACTCCACCCTGCATGAAACAGAGGTCAGAAAGAGCACCCAGTGGGACAACATGTGACATGGCCCTTCCTCAGGGCAGGAGCAGCTTTCTGACTGTGCCAGAGGCAAATAATCGTCATGTCTCGGTTCAGAATGTGGATGATAGAGGGCTCAGGATAGCGGTGGCCAGATGGAGGGCTTCCCAGGACAGTCAACAGTCAAATAAATTTGTGGTGACTCCTGTGGTGTGGTCTTCACCTCCCTCTTCACCCCTCACCCCAGTGTTAAGGTGTGTCCCTTTCTGATCTTCTGATTCTCACCTCATAGCTGCAAGATGGCAGCTGTGCCTCCAGACATTACATCCATGTTCCAAACAGGAAAGAAAGGTTGAAGCAACATCAATTCATGCCTCAAAATACCTTTCCAGATATTTGTGACAGGGACAAAAATCTGACAAATGTTTGAACGCTCCTTCTTTTACTTATGCACTCCACAACTACCACATCCAAAGAGGATTTTCTATTTCACCTGCCCAATTTTCTGCTCTCTTCTGTGCTCCATAAACAGCCTGGCCTGATCCTGGGCCTTTGAGAAAGATGAGTGAGAAATGATGGATAGGGACAGAGAGACTGCTGAGGTGAGAGTCACAGGAAATGAGGAACTAACTCAGCTTGCAGAATCTTTGAGGTTGTGTCAGTTCTGGTCCTCTGGGCTTCCACCAAACCTGTATTTACTTCTATCACATCAAGTATTTGATTTCTTCTATTCATTCATTCATTCATTCATTCATTCAAACATTCCTTCCTTCATTCATTCATACATTCATTCATACATTCATTCATTCATACATTAATTCATTTATACATTCATTCTACATTCATTTATACATTCATACATTCATTCATTCATACATTTATACATTCATTCATGCATTCATACATACATTTATTCACGCATTCATTCATACATTCATTCACTCACATACATGCTCATTTATTTATTCCCTTTCCGATGTTAACAAAAACCAAGGGGCTTTACCTCATCAGCTGCAGTGTGATTGTCTTATACTTGTCAGTGTCTTCCATGAGACTTGAGCTCCTTGAGTCTCTCAAGGACCAGGCATCTGGTGTGCTGCATGTTTATTAGGCAAAGGAACGATGCAGGGACCATGTCATGATGCTTCCCCAGGAAGGACCCTGGCTGAACAAAGCTCAACTAACCAGAAATCTCTGAATCAGAGGAAATGGGGATAGTGAACATTCCAGCCACCTTTCTCCATGATCCCTTGATGGTGGATATCTTGCTGAGATACCTTGACCTGTCTCTCTGCCATGGTCAAGATCCATGAACTTGATTGACTTGATTGGATCTCTCTTTAGCACCTGTGGCTCTTAGAAAGCTTACCACATCACCTTGAGAGTGGAGGCAGATGGAGAGGCTTCTAGGAGACTGGCTGGACTCTGCCTTCTCCCAGGACCTGCTGGCCCTTAACTTGTTCTCCACGTGTTGTGAAGAGTAGAAGTGTCAGTGCCGAGTGGAGGCAGAGCAGAATCTGTTCAATGGGCACGCTGATGAATTGAATGCCAATTAATTGTGGTCTCTGCTATGGTTTGAACATGGTTTGTCCCTGCCAAAACTCAGGTTGAAATTTGGCCGTATTGGGAGGTGGGGCCTAGTGGGAGGTGTTTAGGGCATGGGGGTGGATCCCTTGTGAACAAAATAATGCCCTCCCTCAGAGGTGGGTAAGTTCTCAATCTCCAGAACTTTCTCGATCTCATTCTCTTGCTTCCTCTCTCATCATGTGGTCTCTTTGTACACACCTGCTCTCTTCCTCATTCTTCCATGAATGGAAGCGGCATGAGGCCCTCACCAGATGCAGCTGCCCAGTCTTGAACCCTCCAACCACTAGAATCTTGAGCCAAATAAACCTCTTTTCTTTAGAAATGACCCAGCCTCTTGTATGCTGTAAAAGCAACATACATGGACTAAGATAGTCTTGCTTAGCTGAAGGTTGACTCGCAGTCTGCTCTTTCCTGCACCTCCCAGATCAGACAGCGGCCACCTACAGGCAGAGCAGGGATAAGTTCTACTGACACAGAATCTATTGTGTTTCTTGAAGAATAGCAAAACGAACATGGTAATAATAATAAGAGCAATAGTAACACCAGTCACTGTGTACTTTAATTATGTGCATATTTTCACAATATGCTCAGCACATGATATTTATTTTTCTTTTAAATCTTCACAACAGCCCTATGAGGTAGGTGCTATAATTACATCCATTTTGTAGATGAGGAAACTGAGGCTCAGGGAGGCCAAATAAGACAGGCAATGAGTGGGTGGATATGGGAGCTAACCATCAAGGCACACACCAGATGGTCCTCTTTCCCCACCAGCCCCACCTCTGCCATGTCACCCTCCTGCCTGCCTTCCAGCAACTGCCTTACACTGGGCTTTCCTTCATCTCTGTGTAAATTAATTTATTCTCTCATGTGATGACTGCTAAGCTCAAGTCATCCTAAAGATATTTGCCTTTTTAAGTCCTAATCCAAACGTGTACTTCATTCGTAGAATGTGGAAAAGCACCAACCAAACAAAAGGGCATCTCCTGATGCCATCCTCATGGCATGGGGTGGACAGAGGTGCTGAGAAAGGTCAGCTGCCTCTCTCTTGCAGCTACAAACCCCACTGCAGCAGAGACAGTGAGAGCACCACCTCCAGCCCTGCCCTTGGCTGTGAGTAAGTCCTCCCAGGCTTTTCCATGGTGATTGTTAATCTTCAGCCCTAAACGACCAGCCTGCTCTCTGCACTTCCAGGTCTTGTTTGGACTGGAACCATTTAAAATGCTGTCTTATAATTACAGAGGTTGCGCGGGCGGGGGCTGCACTGCCAGGCGGCTGTTGGACTTGCACGTCTCTGCTGCAGCCAGCAATTTCAGTAATGATAGTCATGCACACCGTTTATCTTTGGGGTTTCCAGAAATACAGGGACTTTTCCAGACACTCACGGGTGTCTGACATGAGTGATTTCATCTGCATCGTTCTCTGAGGCCGCGAGGGCGTGCTTCCTGCATGAGCTGGGATGCTGGCAGGGGCTGTTTGGGGAACACTGAACACGAACAGGTTCGGAAATCCAGAAGCCTCAGACGTCATGGCTGGAGAAAGGGTCTCACCTGGACTAAGGGGTTTCCTGGGAGGTAAAACTTCCAGTTTTAAAACCAGCGAGTCCTGGGCAAACCCGGGCAATGGGTCACCCCGTTCGCGGTAAACACAGGGAATGGAACACAGGCATTTTTCTTTGCTCCATCCAGAGACCTTTCTATAAAGGTAACAAACTGTTGAACAAAGGTATAAACCTGATGAGCAATAAACAGGAAAAGAGGAGGCGACAACAGCAGTTGAAGGGCCCTGCCAAATGCCGGAAGGTGGAAAGCAGGTGGGAGGGGACCCCCCATAGCCCCATGGAAAAGCTGACCCTTAAGAAGCCTGGGCTCTGGGACAACAGCAGGAGGCCCGGATAACAGGCCCCCAGTTCTACTGCCTTCCCAGAAGGAGCTGGGAGGACTGCCCCTCAGAGGCATTGAACCTGAGACTCCAAAACCTGAGATGCCGGCACAGTGAAGGGTGGGGGCGACCCTGTGGTGAAAACAAGACCTGGGTGTGGGGAGGACTCCAGTCTCCCATCACATGGAACCAGAAGCTGAAACCCACAAGCAGAAAATGATGGAAGGCGCAGGAAGCAACGATGATGCAGGGAAAAGAAAAGTTAGAAACATTTGTCAACGAAAAGAGTCAAACTCTGTACAATATTTGAAGAGATTTATTCTGAGTCAAACATGAGTAACCAATAGCCCAAGGCACAGTCTCAAGAGGTGCCGAGAACATGTCTTAGGTGGTGGGGCTACAGCTTGGATTTATCCAATTTAGGGAGACATAAGACATCAATCAATACATGTAAGCTGTACATTGGTTCCGTTCAGAAAGACAGGACAACTCCAAGTTGGGGAGAGGGCCTTCCAGGTCATAGCTGGATTCAAGAATTTTTTAGTTGGCAACTGGTTGAAAGAGTTGAGTTATTGCCTAAAGACCTAGAATCCATAGAAGGGAGGCTCTGGGTTAAAATAAGGGGTTGTGGAGATCAAGGTTCCCATTATGCAGATGGAGCCTCCAGGTAGCAAGATTCAGAATCAATTGTAAATGTTTCTTATCAGACTTAAAAAGAAAATGTGCCAGACTCTTAGTTGAATCTCTCCTGCATGAGGAAAAAGGCCTGGAAAGGGAAGGGGATTCTCTATGGAAGGCAGATTTTTCCTACAAGAGACAGCCTTGCAAGGCCATTTCAAGATATGGCAAATAAATGTATTTGGGGTTATACTATTTAGATTTCCTTTTTTATCTGTCATGTGAGGTGATGCCAGCGTCAGGTTGGAGAGTGAGCTATGTTACACAGGGTTAAACAAGACAGCTCTGATGAGACTTTATGGTTTGCTGGGGGGAACTCCCTAGGCATCTTCGATACGAATTTGGGCAAGAGAAGAAAAATGTCAGAGTTTAGGCCTCACATTGTCAATACCCTCACAGAGACGAAAGACTGAATTTATGAAACAAGAAGGAAATGCTAGTTTTTAAACAGAAGATCCTTCCAAGAAGCAAGTGTTCACTGTCATAAAATTATTAGTCGATAGGACAGTCAGAAGGTAACAAGAAGGAAATGCTAGTTTTTAAACAGAAGATCCTTCCAAGAAGCAAGTGTTCACTGTCATAAAATTATTAGTCGATAGGACAGTCAGAAGGTAAGGGTGAAGGAATATTCCAAAATTTTGCATAAGAACCTGGAAATAGAAAACAAGAAGAGGTAAGAAAGTTAAAGGATCCATCCTGGAACCCAACTTCCAACTTGTAGGAGTTGCAGACAAAGAAAACAGATTGAATAGAGGGAGAAATTGTCCTAATATTAAAATTCTTCAGAAAACTGAAAACAAAGAAGATACTACAGGTTTTTAAAGGGAAATAAGGGAGAACGTTTACATGCAAATGAACAGAAATCAAAATAGTCCTGAATTTCTTAACAGCAATGCTAGAAATATTGCAGCTGTGAACAGTGTAGAGCCAAACCTTGTTAGCCTTCTAAAGGAAAATTACTCTCAAACTAGAATTGGGTTGACAAAGTATGAGATAAAATAACAAAGTTTTCAGATTTTAAATGCTTCACAAGTTTGCCTCCCTTGTATCTCTTCGCAGACATCACCAGGAGAACTTGCTGCAGGCACACAGCAGTGTGAGCCATGAAAGAGGAAGGCACAGGATCCGGGAACGGGGGCTGTCACAGGAGGGAAGCGACAGCAAGTTCCATGAGAATTTGAAGGGAAGTCCTGTTACAGGATGGGGTCCTGATCCAGACCCCAAGAGAGGGTTCTTGGATCTCATGCAAGAAAGAATTCAGGGGGATTCCACAGGGCAAAGTGAAAGCAAGTTTATTAAGAAAGTAAAGGAATAAAAGAATCGCTACTCTATAGACAAAGCAGCCCCAAGGGCTGCTGGTTGCCCATTTTTGTGGTTATTTCTTGATGATATGCTAAACAAGGGGTGGATTGTTCGTGCCTCCCCTTTTAGACCATACAGGGTAACTTCCTGACATTGCCATGCTATTTGTAAACTGTCATGGCGCTGATGAGAGTATAGTAGTGAAGACAACCAGAGGTCACTCTCGTGGCCATCTTGGTTTTGGTGGGTTTTGGCTGCCTCCTTTACTGCAACCTGTTTTATCAGCAAGGTCTTTATGACCTGTATTTTGTGCTGACCTCCTCTCTCATCCTGTGACCCAGAATGCCTTAACCATCTGGGAGTGCAGACCAGTAGGCTTCAGCCTCATTTTACCCAGCTCCCATTTAAGATAGAATTGCTCTGGTTCACATGCCTCTGACAGTCCCAATGGTACAGCCAGTCTGGGGGCCATTAAGAGAAAACCACAAGAAATAACTTAAAAACTAAACAAAAAGGAAGTTACTCAATAGGTTACCTGATGTGTTTGTGCAGACAAAAATTTTAGGATACTTTTGGATAGTTGGGGGAAGACATAATGATGGATACAAAGAAAACTAAGCAGATTGCTTCCTAAAGGCAATTATAAACTCCAGGAAAAACAAAAGGTTGTGCAAGAAAGTAAATGATGCCATAAAATACTATATGGTATAGAGATAAACAATATTTATGTGACTATAATTACATAAATACTAGAAAATCACTTTGTCAAAAATTATGATCAGTATATCAAGAGCGTGTGGGAGAAGTCCATGTATGGAGGTGGTGTATTGCTCATAGTTCTGGAGTCTGGGAATTCCAAGATCAAATCTCCAGCAGATTTGATGTGTGGTGAAAGTCTACTTTCTGGTTCATAGAGAGGGCCTTTTTGATGTGTCCTCACATGGTAGATGGGATGAGGGGGTCTCACTCAAGCCTTTTTTAGTAAGAGCACTAATCTTATTCATGCCCTCATGCCTTAATCACTCCCCAAAGTCCCCCCACCTTTTAATTTTTTTTTTTTTTTGAGATGGAGTCTCGCTGTTGCCCAGGCTGGAATCCAGTAGTGCAATCTCGGCTCACTGCAACCTCCACCTCCCAGATTCAAGCGATTTTCCTGCCTCAGCCTCCCAAGTAGCTGGGACTACAGGCACGTGCCACCACCCCTGGCTAATTTTTGTATATTTAGTAGGCGACTAGTACCCCAAGGTGATGATATCAAAAGGTAGAGGGACTGGCCGGGTGCAGTGGCGTATGCCTGTAATCCCAGCACTTTGGGGTGCCGAGGCGGGTGGATCATTTGAGCTCAGGGGTTCAAGATCAGCCTGGCCAACATGGTGAAACACCGTCTCTACTAAAAATACAAAAATTAGCCAGGGGTGGTGGCACTAGCCTATAATCGCAGCTACTCAAGAGGCTGAGGCAGTAGAATCGCTTGAGCCTGGGAGGCGGAGGTTGTGGTGAGCCGAGATCGCGCCATTGCACTCTAGTCTGCATGACAGAGTGAGACCCTGTCTCAGAGAAAAAAAGAAAGAGGAGGGAAGGAAGGAAGAAGGAGGAAGGAAGGAAGGAAGGAAGGAAGGAAGGAAGGAAGGAAGGAAGGAATTAAGGAAGTACATAGAAAGAAATAAAAAGAAAGACGAAGAAGAAAGAAAGAAAGCGAAGATAATGAAAAAGCGAAGAAAGAACGAACGAAAAAGAAAGACATAACCGAGCCGGACAATTCCCTGAGAAGTCAGGAAGTTACTTCCGAAGGATGCGGAATTAATAGCAGAGAAAGATAAAAGAAAATAAAGAGATAAAGGAGTAAAAATAAAAAGAAGTTTCCTCTGGAGGATATGAGTCCAGATTCAAAGATTCCATCAAGTGCCTAGTACAATAAATTGCAAAATGGTAGATACCAGTTTGTATCCCCACTGGGGAGCAGGAACCAGTGGTAGAAAGCAGGGTATCTTTTTATTATCTTTTTACACAGCATCTTTTTATTATCAACCTTGTATTAAAGTTTAACTTTTTATTTACTGTTGTACACATGTAAATTCAATTTAAAAAGTAACAAAAGGACAGTTTCCTACAGGGAAAAAAAGCATCAAAAGGCATTCATTGGAATACACACCCCAAACCCTGGAGTGGCCTGCTTTCGGGTACAGCTGGATTCAGCAGCTCAAATGATGTCACCAAGACCTAGGGTGGCCAACTAGGCCAACTCAACCTCCTTTGTCTGGGACTTTCTCAGTTTTAACACTTAAATTTCTGCAGCTTGTGAAAAGCCATAGCATATCTATCGTTATGGTCTGAATATTCATGTCCCCTCACCCCCTGCGAATTCATAGGTTGAAATGTTAACCACGAAGGTGATGGTATTAAAAGGTGGGGGGACTTTGGGGAGTGATTAGGGCATGAGGACCGAGTCCCCATGAATGAGATTAGTGCTGTTATTTTAAAAAGACTCAAGTGAGCCCCTCACCCCATCTACCATGTGAAGAAACACCTAAAAGACGCTGTCTATGAACCAGTCCCAGGCAAACCACAGTGTCAGTCTCCTCGTCAGGGCCCCGTTTTCCTCTTTCTCTGATCTGCTTTCTCAGCATCAGCAGCATCGCGCTCAGATCCCTTCAGCAACATGGGGTGACTCTCCTGTCCCAGATACTGACCACCACCGACTTCTCTGCTCCCTTTGAAAAGCATCCTGGCCGGGCGCGGTGGCTCAAGCCTGTAATCCCAGCACTTTGGGAGGCCGAGACGGGCGGATCATAAGGTTAGGAGATCGAGACCATCCTGGCTAACCCGGTGAAACCCCGTATCTACTAAAAAATACAAAAAAACTAGCTGGGCGAGGTGGCGGGCGCTTGTAGTCCCAGCTACTCGGGAGGCTGAGGCAGGAGAATGGCATAAACCCGGAAGGCGGAGCTTGCAGTGAGCTGAGATCCGGCCACTGCACTCCAGCCTGGGCGACAGAGCGAGACTCCATCTCAAAAAAAAAAAAAAAAGAAAAAAAAAAAGAAAAGCATCCTACTCCAATTTTATTTTCAACCTCCCACTTTTCACATTTAAGTTTTTTAGTAAGTCTTCCTCAAAACCATTTTTTGGAAAAAGGCCATCTATAAATCCTAAATAAATAAATGCCTGACTCTCCCTCCCACAGCTGTCATGGTGAGAGCAGAGCTCAGGGCGAGCTGGCAGGCTCCCTGATCAGTGGGAACCACCAGAGCACAGTGAATTTTTTAGCCTAAATGATCAGGTTTGCTCATCTAGAGTGGCCAGAGAGCAGGAAAACGGCCAGATCTCCTCCTTATGCTGCACTCAGTGGATTACCAGTAAAGTCACTTGTTTTTATTTTAATTCACCCACATTCAGGTTTGGGCATGAGGCTGTTTCCCGGGTTCCATTTCAAGTTCTCTGATCATGAGGCCCCACGTTTTTGATGTTCAAGGGCTGGAGCAGAAGCCAAGAGGAGAAAAACAAATTGCTGGTCTGTGGGAGTAGTATCTAGGTTCTCCCTTACCTGGGCAGCGGAACCATTCCAACAGGCAGAATAGTGCAGGAGCTAGCAGCAGGAACTGGGGTGGGACCAATCTGGCCTCAGACCCCTGCTCTGAGCTGTGAGTCCCTGGCAAGTTGCTGTCTCTGGGCCAATCCACTTTTCTCCTGGGCTGTTGATAAGCCCATCCAGTGCCTTTGTGTGGGAGGAGGAAGGATCCTACCTTTCTGGGTAGATGTGGCCCCACACACAGCTCAGGAGTGGAGCTGGGCTGGGTTTCAGCGCCCACTGTCAGTTGGAGCCAATAACAGCACCTTCCCTTGCAGGCTGGACTGTGATAAAGGATGGAAGTGCTCGGGCCACACCTGGCTCACGGAAGGTCTGCAATGCACGGCAGCAAACAACTAGCAGAGAGCTTGCCCCTTTTCCGGCTCTAGTCTTGACTGTTATGTGGGGTTGTGAAGCCCCCCCAAACAAATTCAAATCAGTAAATTCAAAATTCAATAAAATAGCTCGCCAGAAAATGTAAAATGAAAATGACAGTATCACACGATGGCAAGGATGTTGAGCAAATGTCTTCCACATGCTGCTAGTAAGGGCTAGTAAAGGTTCAGTCACCTTGGAAAACAGCTAATGGGCAGATTCAACTAAAGTGGATAATTTACACATACTACAACCTAGCTATGCTATTCCATTCCTAGGATTAGACCTGACCGAATAACAGACATATGTTCACCAAAAGATGTGTTCAAGAATGTTCATGGTAGCATTTTCTCATTAGCAAGAAACTAGAAACTACAAAATGCCCATCAACAGTAGAATGGAGAAACTAATTTGCTCCGTTCACATAATGGAATATTATACAGGAATGAAAATGAATGAACTACAGGAAACACAACTGCATTGGTAAACCTCACATAAACACATCATTGAGAAAAATTTCAGACACACAAGAGCATATATTATGTCATTTTGTTAACACAACTTCCTAAAACAGGCAAAACCAATCTACAGCGTGAGAATTCAGGGTAGTGGTTACCCTTGCAGGGAAGGGGACGAAACCTGTGAGGGGCACAAGAGCACCTCTGGGAACCACGATGCTGTTTGCTCATCTCTCCCAGGTGTGGAGGCCTCACTTTGGGAGTATTCCTTCTTATAATGTTGTGCCCTTTTGTATGAGTATCACATTTCAACAGAAAACTAAAAATAAAGTACAGTCACATAAACAGGATCATGGTTCCCCTGTGAACAGGGGTTGTTGGGACTGCGTTAACGGTGACTTCCCTTGTTGCTCTGGTCTCCTCTGAAATATCACCTTCTCAGAGGAGCCACTTCTGCAAACTTGTCCCCAACGCACTGTCACAATCGCCCCTCCTCTGTAAATATCCACAAGGGCTTGTTTCTCCTGAGCGGTACTTCCTTTGGGGTGGGCTGTCTCGGGTTTGTTTGGTTGTGCTTATGGATGGTGTCTCCTCAGTCTCACCTCCCAGACAGCCAGACAGCGAGCCCTGAGAGTGGGGCATTGTCTGTCTTGCGTCCTGCTGCATGCTCATTTCTAGAACAGTCCCTGGCGCAGAGTAAGGAGCTAAGTGAGTCCTTGTGAGTGTGGATGTTGAAAGGGCTAGTCAGACATCGATCAACAGAACAGAGGCGTGGAAAGGCATGCGCCCAAGTCGGGTTCTGGGGCTAAGCAGGCCCTGAGCAGACAAGAGCCTCAGAGGCCTGGGAGATGAGGCTGTGGGGTGGGTGGATGAGGCTAGACCATGGTGTGAGAGGCCACGGGGCCTCAGGGTCATTTGAGACCCCACCATGAAGGCAATAGGAGACCACCAAAGTGTCTTCCTGCTGAAAATATATTTTTAATTTTTACTTTTTTTTACTTTACATATTTATATTTCATGTATACGTATTCTTCTGATTTTGTAAATATATTGGAGAGTCTTAAAACCACAGAAAATCATAAAGAAGGAAATAAACATCACTGATAATCCCACCAAACTAATATAATCAATATTAATACTTTTTTCTTCCAGTTTTATTTTTCTTTTTGTTTTTCTATACAAAACCCAGCTGTGATCAAGGTCATGAATCTCAGACATTGAGGCAGAAGGAGATGCCGTGCCAGGTGGATCTGGAAGATGCAGCTGCACATAGGACTGGAGAGTAGCTGGGGGACCGACAAGGAAGAGGCTGGGTTGGAGTCCAAGGAGTGGGCTGGGGGCAGTGAGGCCAGAGAAGAGGGTCCACTTGGACTTCTCAATGGGGAGCTGATTGGATGGGATGGAGGTTGGGGTGAAGGGAGAAGCCAGGGGCCAGTCTCAAGAGACTAGGAGATGGTGGTGCCTGGAACTGGAGGAGGGGAGAGGATGGCTGCAGCTTCATACCTATTGATGTCAAGGGGCCAGCAGGACCCTGCATGATGACGTCCACATGGCCAGAAGGGTAGGCTCTGTTGGCCAGGGTGAGGAGTGAGCGCTTATGATTCATTATAAAAGTGAGGAAGTTTTTATAATGAATCGTGAGTGCTCACTCCTCGCCCTGGCCAGCACAGCCTGTCCTTCTCTCTTTATTGCGGCACTATTCACAACAGCAAAGACTTGGAACCAGCCCAAATATCCATCAGTGATAGACTGGATTAAGAAAATGTGGCACATATACACAGTGAAATACTATGCAGCCATAAAAAAGGATGAGTTCATGTCCTTTGTAGGGACATGCATGAAGCTGGAAACCATCATTCTGAGCAAACTATCGCAAGGCAGAAAACCAAACACCGCATGTTCTCACTCATAGGTGGGAACTGAACAATGAGAACACCTGGACGCAGGAAGGGAAACATCAGACACCGGGGCCTGTCATGGGATGGGGGTAAGGGGGAGGGAGAGCATTAGGAGATATACCTAATGTAAATGATGAGTTAATGGGTGCAGCACACCAACATGGCACGTGTATACATGTGTAACAAACCTGCACATTGTGCACATGTACCCTAGAACTTAAAGTATAAAAAACAAAACAAACAAACAAACAAAAAAAAACAAAGAAGTGTCTTCCAAGCATGCCTCCAAGGCAGTTCTGCGCAGCTCCTCCTGCTGGTTCTGGGGCTAAGAACCCAGCTGGTCTGGGACAGCTGGGCGTGAACTCTGTGCTGAGTGAATTCCTGAGGTTCAGCAAACCTGCGCGAAGGTTCCAGGGACCCATTTTCTGAGGGGCTTCTCCTGCAGGTGGTCCAGGCAAGTGGAGGGGACCCAGCTCTACGTCTCCTGAGGGACTTGAGTAGGAACAAGAGGAGGCTAAACCACAATCACCCCAGAGCTTCTAGAGCCTAGGTGGGTGCACACAGCCTGCCCCAGGGAACCACAAACATCAGGAAGGGAAAAGTCCATTGCCACACAGCATGTAGATTGTCAGCAGGGCTCAAGAAGAATAAGCAAGAATTGTTGTCATGGCAGGAGTGATGGGGATGAGGAGAAGCACACTGTCAGCTTTCTGTGTAGATGGAAAATTTCAAATGGACAGAGAAGTGAGTTTAACAAACACACCCACATGCCCACCACCAAAAGCAACACAGGTTCACATTTTCACGTTTGTTTCCGATTACTATAAAGTGTTGCTAAATAATAAACACAGCTACAACCCTATGTGATGCACTCATTTTCCAGGTGAGAATACTGAGGCTCAGAGAACACAGCACCAGCCCAAGGTCCATGAGTGAGAGTCCAGTTCTGACCAAGCTTCCTCCCACTTGCTGCTTGACCACGGGGCACTTCCTGCCCCTCTCTCAGCCTCAGTTTTCCCATCTGTGGAGTGGGGGTGTGTGTGAGTGCTGAACTGGATGCTCTCCCAGGGCCCTGTGCAGCTCAGCTGGGCTGCCCCAAGTTTCCAGCTCTCTATCCAGCAGCCAGAACAGTCTCAGTGGGATGTGGCCAGACCACTCTCCAGAGTGTGATCATACTGGCTGCCTGCTGCTCTCAGATGTGGTCCCTTAACTGTGTCAGCCCAGCATGCTCTTGCCTCCCTGCCCAAAAGCCACTTAACAATTGCACATGTGTAAAGAACAGGAGGCACGGGGAAGATGGTGTGGTAGTAGTGATGATGGTGATGGTGATGGTCATGATGATAATAGTGGTGGTGGTGATGGTGGTGATAAGTAATGGTGATAATGGTGGTGGTGGTGATGTTGATGGTGGTGATGATGATGATGGTGGTGGTGGTGGTGATGATGACGGTGATAGTGGTGGTGGTGATAGTGGTGGTGATGGTGGTGGTGGTGATGCTGGTGGTAGTGGTGATGATGGTGATAGTGGTGATGGTGATGGTGGTGGTGACAAGTGATGATAATGGTGATGTGATGGTGGTGGTGGTGATGATGATGGTGATGATGATAGCGGTGGTGGTGCTGATAAGTCATGGTAATGTGATGGCGATAGTGGTGTTGTTGATGATGGTGGTGATGTTGGTGGTGGTGGTGGTAGTGATGGTGGTGGTGGTGATAATGATGTTGATAGTGGTGGTGATGATGGTGGTGGTGATAATAATGGTGGTAGTGGTGGTGATGGTGGTGGTGATAATGATGGTGATAGTGGTGGTGGTAATGATGGTGATGATGACAGTGGTGGTGATGATGGTGGTGGTGATAATGATGTTGATAGTGGTGGTGATGATGGTGGTGATAATGATGGTGATAGTGGTGGTGATGGTGGTGGTGATAATGATGGTGGCAGTGGTGGTGATGGTGGTGATAATGATGGTGGTAGTGGTGGTGATGATGGTGGTGATGATGGTGATGATGATAGTGGTGGTGATGATAGTGGTGGTGGTGATAATGATGTTGATAGTGCTGGTGATGATGGTGGTGGTGATAATTATGGTGATAGTGGTGGTGATAGTGGTGGTGGTGATGGTAGTGGTGATGGTGGTGGTGGTGATGATAGTGATTATGATAGTGGTGGTGGTGATAATGATGGTGATGGTGGTGGTGGTGGTGATAATGATGGTAATGATGTGATAGTGGTGGTGAGGATGGTGGTGGTGGTGGTGATAATGATGGTGATAGTGATAGTGATGATGGTGGTGTTGATGATGATGGTGATGGTGGTGATGGTGGTGTTGATGGTGGTGCTCGTGGTGGTGGTGGTGGTGTTGGTGATGGTGGTGGTGATGGTGGTGGTGGTGGTGATAATGATGGTGATAGTGGTGGTGAGGATGGTGGTGGTGGTGATAATGATGGTGATAGTGGTGGTGGTGGTGGTGATAATGGTGATGGTGGTGGTGATGGTGGTGGTGGTGGTGATAATGATGGTGGTGGTGGTGGTGGTGATAATGGTGATGGTGGTGGTGATGGTGGTGGTGGTAGTGATAATGATGGTAATAGCAGTGGCGATGGTGGTGGTGGCGATATTGATGGTGGTGTGGTGGTGGTAGTGATGATGAACTTAACAGTGATGATGGGGACAGTGGTGCTGGTGGTATTGCTGGCAGTACTAATGGTGAGGATGATTTAACACTACCCATACTCACTGTGAACCAGGTACTCTTTCTTTAAATTTTTTTTTAGGTTACTAATTCTTTCCAGTCACTCTTGCTGTCATCTTATGAACCAAATACTCTTCTAAGCACTCCACATATTAACTCACTTAATTCTCACCATACTCCTATGAGGTTAAAAATGATTATAAGCCCGGTTTTACATGTGAGAGGACCATAATAGAGAGGTTGTCACTTGCTCACGATCATACAGCTAGTTAGGATCAGGACATGAGCCCAGGTAGCATGTGTGTGTGCTCAGTCCAGATGGCAGGCAGGCGGCCAGCAAAGACGGGGCTGCAGGGGCGTATGGGGCCCAGGACAACATTTGTGATTCAGTAAGTGAAGAGAGAAGGCTAGAAAAATTGGGTATAATCCCTTTTGTATTAAAACAATAACAAAACGATGAAAGTATGGACAGAAAAAAAAGTCTAGAAATAAGTATAGCTAATATCCAGTGGAAGCAGAAGTTCGGATTTAAGGACGATTTTTTTTTTTTTTTTTTTTTTTACCTTTTCCTGTGTGCTTTTCTTTATTTCCAAATCTAGGACCAAGAATGATAAATGTGAACAAAAGAAGCATTCTGATGATGAGCTGTGGGCAGCCAGAGAAACGCTTAAGGCACAATATTGAAGGTGAGCACCCTTCAATATCCCTGTCCCTGAAGCAGGGACAAGGAGGTCACAGCTGGGCAAGGCTGGGAGGAGGAGTTCACAGGGCAGAGGCAGCAGCAGGTGTCTGTGCACCGTGGCTTTGGTTGAGTGTCACATACCAGGTGTGCCAGGCTCCGCCACTGCTGCCATGCCTGCACAATCAGACGTGGAGCCTCTTGGACTATTTATACCCCTTGGAATATCAGCAGGCCAACTAGGAGGCAAAGACCTTCGCAACACGTCCAAGGCCCACAGCTGCTACCCCTCCTCGCCCAGGGCTTCCGTGAGGACCTGCTCAGTGTTATCAGCGCACCCACTCCACAGATAAGAAGCCGTGCCTGGCCCCACTAATGGTATTATTTTAGGGACCACTCAAAGGACAGGCCAGGATTGGGGCCTGGGTCATCTGTCATTCCTTCCTTCATCGACACACTAAATAAGTGTCAAACAGAGACCAGCACTTGTTTGCAGGGCTGGAGGGGCTCTGCCAAGCCGGAATATCATCCTCCCCAGAGACTGTTGGGAAAGGCATTTGCTCAGAGCAGCTATTTCTGTCCCACTCACAGCACCTCTCGGTGACCCACCCACAGGTCGGGGTGACCTTGAAAGGTGGAAGGACAAAGACATTGCTGCCTAACTCTTGGCAAGAGGGAATGTATATGATGGCTTATGCTAAAATCTCCCAAAATAGAGAGACCACAGATCTGGATTCTGTTAGGAAGGGTCAGAGCTCAAATATATAATTTCTCTGCTGGCTTTAGCATTCGAAACCATTTTTATTCAACATTTCTTTTTCTTTTTTTCTTTTTTCTTTTTTTTGAGACGGAGTTTCGCTCTTGTTGCCCAGGCTGAAGTGCAATGGCACAATCTTGGCTCACTACAACCCTTCCGCCTCCTGGGTTCAAGCGATTCTCCTGCCTCAGCCTCCTGAGTAGCAGGGATTACAGGCATATGCCACCACGCCTGGCTAATTTTGTATTTTTAGTAGAGATGGCGTTCTCCATGTTGGTCAGGCTGGTCTCGAACTCCCGACCTTGGGTGATCTGCCCATCTTGGCCTCCCAAAGTGCTGGGATTACAGGCATGAGCCACCACGCCCAGCCCAGCATTTCTATAATTTAATTGTGTTAGATATGCACCACCGAGGGTCAAGTACAAGGGTGTGGACCTTGGAGCAAATTGTGGCCAAAGTCACCACCCACCATCCATCTCCACCTTCACCCCCACAGATACCCCCTGCCAACACACATGCATGCGTGCACACACACACATAAACATTTCTTGGGAATTATTTAGTCTGTTACTCAGTGACTTGCTTGTGGCATTAAACAATGATGTGAGTTTGAGCAAACATGCATCTAAGGTCAGATTCATCACACGTAATTTCTTTCCTAAAGCCACTTCCTTCTCTAGAACAAAAAAAGAGCAGAGGAAACAGCTACAGGGTTTGGGATGAGGGTCAGCAGGTAAGGCCACTGCTCTGTCGGGGGACGTACTCCTGAGTACACCTGAGAACGCTTTTCACTAATGACCTGAAGATGCCACCCAGCACTACCAAAGGGGCCAATCGGATGAAGCCTACCCACAAGCCCCCGACTGTAACCTTGACCTGAAAGTGGGAGGCCCAGAAGACCAGGGTTAAGGCTCCCCCCAGGGTCACTCAACTGTGAGGGGCAGAGCCCACGTGTCCTGATTTCCAGCTGGTAACAACAATGACATTTATTCGTCAAAACATGTCAGATAAGCTCTGCTGTGTGCCAAATCCTGTGCTGGGAACTGGGGACACACAGTGACCAAAGCAAAGTGGCTGCTCTCCAGCAGTGGAGACAGACAAGCTGTCTTCCGTAAGGCATTCCATCGTTGGATGGCAATCAGCATTAAGGAAAGAAAAGCAAGTGACACGGGAAAAGAGACCGCCAGGAGGAGACTCAGGATCAACAGGGGTCAGAAGACTCTGGGCAAGGTGACTTTGGACAAAGGCCTCAAGGCGCCAAGGGAGTAGCCCTGCAGCTGTCTGTAGAAACAGTATTCCTGGTCCCAGAACCAACCCTCATTCACCAACCTGGAAGCTCTCTGAACCCCTTTGTTCAGGGAGGGATATGCGTGACTGATTTAATCTTTAGCCATTGGTGATTAGATCAACCTTCAGCCTCTCTCCCCTCCCCAGGGCCAGGAGGTGGGGCTGAAAGTTCCAACCCTCTAATCACAGAGTTGATTCCATTGGCCATTCAAAGGTTACCTGATTAGCATAAACTCAGGTATGGTCAGGAGGAGATTGGTCTGAAGGACCATCGACGCTCCCATCACCCCCTCTGGGGGAATTCCAAGGAGTTTAGAAACTCTGTGCCAGGACCAAATATTTATTTTTTTATTATATCACACTTCGCACAAAAGGCTTTGCAGGTATGATGGAGTTCAGGATCTTGAGATGAGGAGACTATCCTGAAATAAGTGGGTGAGCCCCATGTCATCACAGGGTTCCCGTAAGACAGTCAGAGAGAGAGATGACAAGACTGTCGAGAGCAGAGGTCTGAATGAGAGCGAGTGGGGAATGCTTCAGTGCTGGCTGTGAAGATGGAGGGAGGGGCTGTGAGCCAGAGTGAGGGAGAGGCTGTGAGCCAGAGTGAGGGAGGGGCTGTGAGCCAGAGTGAGGGAGGGGCTGTGAGCCAGAGTGCAGGGGCCCGAAAGGCTGGACAAGGGAAGGTTTCTTGGAGCTTCTGGAAGAAGCCAGCTCTTCTGAGACGTCTGACCTTAAAAGAATAAATATGTGTCATTCTAAGGTACTAAGTCTGTGGTCATGTATTACAGCAGTCATAGGAAATGAAGACTGGTGTGGAGGGGGCAGACGTAATGCCAGTGGGGAGTGGGGGGTGTCCTGTATGGCCCTTCTGGTGATTTTACCCAAGTGAGGCGGGAGCCCTTGGAAGGCTTTGAGCAGAGGACCCTAAGTGTCATTGGATCACGGCAGCAGCTTCAATAAGCCAGCTCTGTGATAAAGGTTCTGCTGACATCACCTTAATGAATGACCCCAGCAACCCTAGGAGGTTATTATGGCTGTGCACATTTTACAGAAGAGGAAACTAAGGCTTCAAGGAGCTACGTGACATGCCCACGGTCACTCAGGTCACAAGAGGCTCTAAATTCTTCTTTTAAAAGGACATACAAGGTCCTTCGTCTGGTGGCCCTATTTGCCATAGACGTTTCCCTTCAATAAATTCACATCTCTCCATGCCCCTTCCCAGCCTCCTGCAGATCCCTGCGGCTTTCATAAGGAGGCAGACGCTGGCAGACCACAGGCTCATGATGGCCAGCCCGGCAGGCTGGATGTCACTGGGGTCTCCAGGAGGCAGGACAGGGCTCAACCCCAGCTCCTTCACTTGTCCACCTGAGGATCCTTGAGTAAGTGGACCCCATCCGTCGAAACCCCCTGCTTCGCCCCAGACCCCAGCCTCCAGCCTCATTGTTGACTCCAACTTCTCTGATGCAGTGGTTCTCAAATGGGGGTCATTGTGTCCCCCAGGGGACACGTGGCAATGTCTGGGGGATGTTACTGGTATCTGGTAGGTAGAAGCCAGGGCTGCTGGTAAACACTTTACAATGCACAGGATGTCCCCACACAAACAATGCTTCAAACCCTAACGTCACTAGTGCAAAGGGTGACTTCCGGAACCTCTCCAGCTTCACTGCCTTTCCCCAGAAAGGGTCCCCTCTGGCTTTCCCTCGGGGTCTCCCTCATCCATTTAGGCTTGGGGGCATTTTACATGGATTCCGTGCACTCTGCCTTACAAGGCTTTGTACCTGTCCCAGCCCCTTCTCTTCCACCTTCCCAGTTGGTCCTAATTTGAGCCAATTTTGTTTCCTACAGGGATTCTTTGTTAATCTTTTTGTTTTGTTTTGTTTTTGTTTTTGTCTTACCCTGTCGCCTAGGCTGGAGTGCAGTGGTGCAATCGTGGTTCACTGCAGCCTTGAGGACCAATGATCCTTACCTCTCAACCTCCCAAGTGATTCGGATTACAGATACATACCATCACACTCAGCTAATCTTTGTGTTTTTTGTAGAATGGAGACTCACTATGTTGCCCAGGCTACTTTGTTTTTGTTTTTGTTTTTTGAGACAGTTTTTCTCTTGTTGCCCAGGCTGGAGTGCAATGGAGCCATCTTGGCTCACTGCAACCTCCGCCTCCGGGATTCAAGTGATTCTCATGCCTCAACCTCCCAAGTAGCTGGGATTATAGGCGTGCACCACCACGCTCAGCTAATTTTTATATTTTTAGTAGAGATGGGGTTTCACCATGTTGGCCAGGCTGGTTTTGAACTCCTGACCTCAGGTGATCCACCCGCCTCAGCCTCCCAAAGTGCTGGGATTACAGGCGTGAGCCACCTGGCCCAGCCTACTCTGTTAATATTCTACCTGACACCCGCCATTGCCTGAGGGCTTCCTTGATGATGTACTCACGAGCCTGTCCAGGCAGGGGCCACATCATCCCAGAGCCCAGAGCCCCTCCCTCCTCACCCTAGAGCCCGGCCCCCTCCCTCCTGACCTCAGCGCATCCCTCTGCCCAGAACACTGCCTGCAGCTCGCAGGTGCTCAAGACGGACTTGTTGAACAATGAACGTGACAGACACCAAATTGGATTCTGAGTCCTTGCTCTGTCCATTGAGCACAGGACCAGCTAGAGAATCTGCAGGGCCCAGGGCAAAATGAAAATGTGGGACCCTTATTCAAAAGGTATGAATAAATTCAAGACAGCAACAAAAAAAGCTTGAAACCAAACTCCAGGCCCTCCTGAGCACAGAACCTGAGGGACTTGGCTGGCCAGTAGTTTGTACCTGTCTTCCAACTCGGGCTGCCAGTGTGGGCTGGTGATCTGTGGACACCCTCAGTCCTCACACCAGCCTCCAAGCCACTCAGAGCTGGGAAAGCTCTGGGCATTGCATTCTGCGGAGTCACAGGCCTGAGACCCGGCCCCGTCTTGTCTACCATGAGAGCCATGTCTGAGAGGGGCTAGGAGAAGCACCGAGATTCCGTCAAGGGACTGTGGCTCTTCCAGCCCAGGTGCACACTGCTTCTGTCCAGACGGCTGCATCCACTGCAAAGCTTCAGAGAGTTCTGTGTTTTTCCTCTTCTATTTTTATTTCCTCAAATCTGAGACCAAGAAAGATCAGCTCTAGAGTCCTGGAGGGATCTAAGCCAGGAGGAATTGATCCACAAGCAAGAAGGAAAACATGTCTGAAGAAGGTCACTGTGAGTGTCCTTGTCAGGGATAGACGGGAGCCAACTCCAGTGTGGGCTAGGCCCCGGCAAGGGCTGGGTCCTGTGAGAGAGGGTCCGTCCTGCCATCAGATACCCCGGCCTGGGGCTGGCCAGGGCCCCCTCTGCTCTGCCCCACCCTGGAGGAGTTGTTTCCACTGACGCTTGTGTGAACAGCGCCCCCTGGGGTAGTGAGGACCCAGCCCAGCAAAAGGTTAAAAGTCCTGTTTGGTCTATAGAGGCAAGGACAGTTTGTGGTGCAGCTCTCAGGTCTGTGAGCGTTCAGTGAATGAGATCAAGTGTGGAGCACTTGTTATGCCTTGAGCAGGGTCCTTGGCCCAGAGGGAGGGCTCAGAACCTTGTACTGTGTTTTGCAAAGATTCAGACCGGTCATCCGTCCTCCTTCCCAGCCACACGTAGGATAACTGGGGTGACAAGTGACTCTATGAAGAATTGGGGGCCTACATATAACAATGCCAAGCACATAAAACTCAGGTCTCAAATTGCTCAAATCATCAGATGGGGTGGGGGGATTCTTAGTGGGAGGCCCCTGGATTCCACTGCAGTCCCTGTTGTTTTATTTTGCACCTCCTCTGTACCAGGTACTTTATTCTTAGTGCAACCTGCGGTGTGTAGTGTAGCTTAGGTACTGTGGGAAGCAGAATTCTAAGAGGGCCTCAAAGGTTTCTGCCCTCCATATAATCTCCACCCCTTGAGTGAATACAGTGGGTATTGCTCTCCAAAGTAAAGGGATTCTGCCTATGTAATTTAGGTCCCTAATCAATTAACTTGGAGTTAAGCAATGGGAGATGATCCTGGGTGGGTCTGACCTCATCAGGCGAGTCCTTACAAGAAGTAAGAGATATTCTCCCACTGGCTTTGAAGGATTCACTGCCAAGTTGCAAGAAGGCCACATGCAAGGGAACTGAGAGAAGCCTCAGGAGCTGGAAGTGACTTGGTTGACAGCCAGCATGAAGATGGGGCCTCAGTCCTACAATTCCAAGAGACTGAGTTTGGCCAAAACCTGAATGAGCTTGGACAAAGACCCTGAGCTGCAGATAAGAACACAGTGCTGACATCTCACATTTAGCTTTTGTAGGATCCCGAGCAGAGAACCCAGCGAGGCCATACCTGCACTCCTGATCCATGGAAATTGTGAGAATAAATGGGTGTTGCTTTAAACCACTAAGTCCATCGTAGCTGTTATAATCATAGGAAACTAATACAGATAGGTAATTGCCAATTGCCAGAGTCTTTAACATTCTGCTGGTGATAGGACTTGGACTTCTGATTTTTGGCTGTGCCTAGTGTCACTCAGAATAAAAACCTATAGTTCCCAGTCTCCCTTGTAGCTAAGTGTGACTGTATTTGTGCTAAATGAGAGGTAAATGGACTTTTTGTGTCTCATCTTTGGGTTGGCTGCTTAAAGAAAGCACACAAACCTAGAACACAGATGATATGGTCTGGCTGTGTCCCCACCCAAATCTCATCTTCAATTGTAACTGCCACAATTCCCACGTGTCGTGGGAGGAACTCGGTTAGAAGGTGATTGAATTATGGGGTTGGGTCTTTCCTGCACTGTTCTTTTGGTAGTGAATGAGTCTCATGAGATCCGATGGTTTTAAAAACGATAGCTTCCCTGCACAAGCTCTCTCTGCTGCCATTCATGTAAGACATGACTTGCTCCTCCTTTCCTCCTGCCATGATTTTGAGGCCTTCCCAGCCATGTGGAGCTGAAAGTTCATTAAGCCTCTTTCTTTTGTAAATTTCCCAGGCTTGGGTATGTCTTTATCAGCAGCATGAGAAGAGACTAATACAACAGATATGACTGGCACTCCAACAGCCATCTTGGACCATGAGGTGGGTTGTGAGGATGAAGCCATGAATTAAGACGGTAGAGAAGAAAAGTAGGAGCCTAGATCCTTAGGGGCAGAGTAAGACAACTACCGTCCTGTCTTTGGATGGCTGACCTTCAGACTTCTTTTAGATGAGACAAAAACTTTTATCTTCTTTAAGCCACTATTATTTGGGGTTTTTCTGTTATATGCAACTGCTCTTAAATATCCTAAGTATGGGTAGGCACCACACCCATGTCACAGATGAGGAAACTGAGGCACAGAGAAAGTGATAAGTTGCCTAAGATGGAGGTCCCACAGCTGACTAATTAACCGGGTCGGGCTCTGAGCTGGAGCCAACCCTGGCCCCTCTGCCCAGCACGTGCTGCCTCTTGCCTAGTGGCATGAGAATTCTCCTTTTTCCCAGATAAATAAGAAGGTGGCAGATGTCTTCCCCAGAGGAAGTGTGTGTCCTCTCAGCCGCCTCCACATGCAACCTGACTGGGTACCACTTCCCACTCTAAACACTGGACTGAGTGGGTTTGTGCGCCCATCCCATGGCCAGTCTCTGCAGAGCAACCTCCCAGGACGAGGAGGAGGAAGGGAGGGCAGCTTGACTGGTGCAAATTGGGATTGGAACGCTGCTTCCTCCAGGTACCCTTAACCCTCCCCACTGTGGCTTCCCCTGGTCTCCGCATTTCCAATGGCCCCCAGTGCACTTTGGATGAAACCCAGGGTCCCTCTGTGGCCCTCAACGCCATGCACGACCAGCCTGCTCTCTCCCTGCTGATGTCCTGCCTGCCTTCCTGTGCCGCAGCCATATGGCCTTCCCGCTGTTCCTCCTGCCTGCCACCCCAGGGTCTTTGCACACACTCCTCCCTCAGGTGGAAGAGCTCTTCCCTGCAGTACCCCCGCCCCTGTCACAGCCCACTGTGGCCTGCATTCAGGTCTTAGCTGAAAGGGCCTTCCTCAGGGTTCGTCCCTGACCACCCTATCCTCCCTGTCACCCCACACGCTGTGGCTTCCCGACACACGTCATTCCTTGGCATTAAATGGCTCAGTCAGGTCTGGCTTCTCCACTAAACATGGTAGACACAGTGCCCGGGCCCATGGGACTTTCAGGGACCCACAAACGCATTTTAATGTCCTTTAAAATCAGAGCAAATGAATATAACTCTGCCTGATTGATATTCATCTTTATGCCAACACAGTAAAAAATAACAATTTGTCTTATTTCCAGATGGATGAGGGGCCACAGTCATCCTGGCATGGGGCTGGGTCCTGTTTGCTTGCTATGTCCTCAGATTGGGACCCACTTCCCTGAGCGCAGGCACCTGTTACCTGTACCTACTGCCCGCCATGGTGCCTGGTGCACGGTGGACACACAGTGAATTAGTGAATGAGCAGATGAAGAATGAACACTTCCAGCCAAAGAGGAAGCTCGTGCTGTCCCCAGAGCCCACCCTGCTCCTAGAAAGGGCATCGCATCACAGTTTGGCTGCCCCAAGCCACCGTGGTCATCCTTATTTATGGCCACCTGCTCCTGGATAGGGGACCCTGGCCTGGAGCGCCTGTCCATCTGCCAGTCCCCTCGCGGAGAGCGCCTCCCATAGCGCACATGAGAGGAGTTGGAGCTGGTGGGAAGCTGAGGCTGGGCTCCTGCAGCTCCTCCTCCAGCTGTGGGAGCTCCAGAGTTCACTCTGCCCAGCATGGGTAACAGTGGTGGCGCCAACCAGGAACAGTGAGGACCAACTGAGGCTGGATGGAGAAGCTCTGAGAGGCCCAAGAACCCTGTGGTGGGAAAAGGAGAGGGTCTTGTGATGGATTGAATGGTGGCCTCAAAAAAGATGTGCCCATGTCTGAATCCCCCAACCTGTGAATGTGCCCTTACTTGGAGAGAGGGTCTTCACAGATATTATTAACGATCTAGAGGAGGTCATCCTGGGTTATCTGGGTGGACCCTAAATCCAATGACAGGTGTCCTTATCAAAGGCACACAGAGGGCCAGGCACTGTGGCTCAAGCCTGTAATCCCAGCACTTTGGGAGGCCGAGGTGGGCAGATCATGAGGTCAGGAGTTCGAGACCATCCTGGCTATCACGGTGAAACCCCGTCTCTACTAAAAATACAAAAAAAAAAAAAAAAAAAAAAAATGTAGCCAGGCATGGTGGTGGGCGCCTGTAGTCCCAGCTACTCAGGAGGCTGAGGGAGGAGAATGGTGTGAACCTGGGAGGCGGAGCTTGCAGTGAGCCGAGATTGTGCCACTTCTCTCCAGCCTGGGTGACAGAGAAAGACTCTGTCTCAAAAAAAAAAAAAAAAAAAAGAAGAAGAAAAGAAAAAAAGAAAAGAAAAGAAAGAAAGAAAGAAAAGGCATACAGAGGAGCGATGGAGAAGGCCATGTGCCATGTATAGACAGAGGCAGAAATTGGGATGATGCAGTCACCAGCCCAGGAACACCTGGAGCCACTAGAGGCTGGAAGAGGCTGGGAAGGGTCCTCCCTGAGAGCCTCCAGAGGGAGCACAGCTCTGCTGACACCTGGGTTTTGGATGGCTGCCCTCCAGAGCCACAGGAATGAATCTGTGCTGTTTTAAGCCAGCAGTTGGTAGTGATTTCTTATGGCAGCCCCAGAAAACTCACACGCTCAGTGTCTCCAAAAGATCTGAACAGAGGGCAGGACTCAAAACATGCCAGTGAGAATCCACTCTATAGATGGCCCCGGTGACCACTGCTAACCCTCCCAGCCACCCAGCATGGTCCATACACTGTTGTCACCAGGCGATGGAGAAGACAGAGGGAAAGGACTACTCATGTGCAGCGTCCACGGTACAGCAGGCTGGCCATCAGCCCCACCCACCAGGAAAGCTAAAGCTCAGCATCAGTGCACACTGAGGAAGGCCCTCAGGCAGTCTGGAAGCGGGAGGGAGGCCGAGCCCTGAGCATTGGTCCAGCGACTCAGTCGTCAGGGCCTGACACACAGGACTGGGGACGGACATTGGGAGGCTCAGAACTGCCAGCCAGGAATCCCCACGTTTCTCCAGCAGCCCCAGGAGATTCCAGCTCAGGAAAGCCTGGGGTTGAGTCCAGGTTTTGAGGTTCAAATTTCAGTTCCAGTAACTATTAGCTGGGGGACTTTGAGTAAATTCCCTCACCTCTCTGTGCCTGACAGTGAGTGGGACTGAGAAGAGAGGCAACAAGAAAATGCTCCGGGGGGAAATGAGCAAGAGAGGTGGAAACCAGGAGGATGGAAGGTAAAGAGGAAAGGTGAGGCCATTTGTGGTGCTACAGCCACAGACACACATGTCTGCAGGGCCTGCCCAGGGGGCCAAACAGGAAAGTGGGACAGCGGTGACAAAATAATGTTTGTCCTTTCCAAAGTGTCCGGCTCTCCCAGGCTAGCCTCTAGTTTCCTGCTCTTAACAGGGACATTAGGGACATGGATGCACATAAATAGGCATCTACAATTTTAAAAACAGCAACTGACATTCACCCTTTTGTAAGAGAGGCGATAGGGAGCAGTGGAGACTGGGTACCAGCTATCCCTCTGCAGCCACTCAGAGCGGCCACATGTGTGTGGGACCCAGAGTGGCCAGGCCTGCCGATTCTCAAGAGAAGCCAGATTTGGGGAGTTTTTCTTCACCCGCATCTTCTGATACTCAAAAACATGTTGGCAATGAATGCACATTTTAACACACGGATAAACACCATGCCGGGGAGTAAGACCCACGTGGAGGCCGCATCTGGACCTCTGGTGTGTGGCTCTGGTCTTCAGCCTGGAAAATAGAACAAACGCTGAACTGCTTGTCCGGACAACGGCAGGAGGGTCTGGAAATCACAAGGGCTGGGACCTGTGAGGAGCAGCGCTTTATTTCGGGCAATAGGGGAAGAATGGGCAGCCTGTCCAAGTATCAGGCTGGGATTCCAACAACAGACATCAGGTGACCTGAGTGTGCTCTTCAAAGTGGAAAGGCGTCCAAAATGTTGCTCCACGCTACACGGCCGAGTGCTGCTCCATGCTCGGCGAGGCACCTTCGCCAGGCCTGCTGGGGGCCGTCCACATCCATAGCCGCGCTCCAGCAGCTGCTCCCAACTGCCCCAATCATTTGCACTGGACAGTGTCAGCTCTGGGGCCGGCACTGCTTTAAAGTTTTGGGTGTGCACCTCCTGCCCTTTTTCTCTCTGTGCTGCCTCTATTTTATTGGGATGACTAAATCTTTCAACTATGTTAGCAGTAAACACAGCTAATTTACCCCCTGCCTCTTTGAAACAGCTGCTGACAGCTGCACTGTAATTCAATCAAGGACCTTTGTAGTGGAGCCTCTACCAAATTCACATGTGTTGTTTGGTTCCATCTCTCCTGCCCAGAGCCCCACACAGCTGCACCAAATATTGACGAGCGCCCACTTCCCCCCAAGGCCTGAATGCTAAACAGTGCGTTCACGGTGGAGGCGAAGGCAGGGAGCTCTCAGCAGTGTGAGAGAAATTCAGTGTCCAGGAACTGAGAGAAAAACACAACACACACACACAGACACAGGCCAAAGAACCAGAACCAAACGTCTCCTTTTATTGCAAAGTCAAACCCTTTTTATTTTGTCTATTTATACAGAATTTTCACTAAAGACTGTTCGACGCAACAGCCATGAGTACATTGGTCCAACCATTAATAAATAGTCTTAAATAAGAAAACAAACAGGTTGAAGGAAAGCAAGCTCGCCATCCTGAACGAGGGATTAAGGGGTGGGGGGTTCAAAAGAGCTTTGGATGGAAATAAATAATCTCTTTGCTTTGTAACAACTATTTACAGGTTTAAATGTACAAATGATGCTAACCAGAGGCTGGTTGGGTCAGTAAGTGGTGAGAAAACCTGCACCAAGAGGGATCACACAAGAAACCCCAGCTCTGCCAGCAAATGAAACCAAACCTAACAAAAAATACTTCTCCCCAGTGACTACAGAGTGGAGGCTGCAGCCCAAGCTACTAAAGAAGAAAAACATCAAGGAAAATAAAAACAGAGCCCCGGTGTTTCCAGGAACCGTCTGAGTCAAGACAGAGAAACAGTCCCCCACAAGACCGGGTTCCACATGGCCACAGTCTCGGATCACCTTGCTTCCTTTATAGATGTGGAAAACGTTTGTAGACAGTGTAGCCCTCCCTCAGGCCTTGTGTTTGTGGCTGTAGGCTGACTGTGTACTATTTATGGGACTCACCAGCCAAGGCAAGGCGGGCTTACACCAAGAGCCATGTCAGAAATGCCACCTCCAAATCAAGACACTTGGTTAGGATGTTACCCTCAATAAGGCTTCTGTTTGCAATGTGAGTCCAGCACATCTTGCACCCATCAGACCTCCTATTATGCCATCTCCCCCTTACTTCAAGGAGCAAATCTGTTTGCAGAGACTTCTGATCAGGGTCTGCAAATGAAGAGACAGCCACCGGTACCCCTGCCAGGGCCCAGCCTTGGAATGCTGCTGCAGACAAAGACCAGAGGGTCCACTGGGAGGATGTGCAGTACCCCCACTCACCCCACTCCTGTGGAGAACTAGGCTTCATTGGTGCTTCCTTTTTTTTTTTTCTTTTGAGATGGAGTCTCACTTTGTCACCGAAGCTGGAGTGCAGTGGGGTGATCTCCGCTCACTGCAACCTCTGCCTCCTGGGTTCAAGCGATTCTCCTGCCTCAGCCTCCAGAGTAGCTGGGATTACAGGCACGTGCCACCATGCCCAGCTAATTTTTGTATTTTTAGTAGAGATGGGGTTTCCCCATGTTGGCCAGGCTGGTCTTGAACTCCTGACCTCAAATGATCCACCCATCTCAGCCTCCCAAAGTGCTGAGATTACAGGCGTGAGCTACCGCGCCCGGCCCATTGGTGCTTCTTAACAACAGGGTTGAGTTGCAAGTTCCATCCTACGTGCTGTCCTTGTACCCTCTGCAATTTCACATGGATTTACTACCACTGGGGCGAGCTGAAAAGCCAATTCCAAATGTCTGTGGGTGTTTCACATACCTAGTTTCATTTCTGCCACTGCAAATCCAGCTGAACAACAGAACATATTTTTCCTCCAAAGGTCAACACACAACTCTCCTCCGAGCAGACATTTGCTCTTTCCCCTCCCACTAGATCTTGGATTTGGGCAAACCTCGGTAAACACTGGACCTCTGCAGGCCTCAGAATGAAACCTGTAGGGAATCCCCACCCTCCACATGACACAGCTTCTGTTTATGCATCAGGATAAACCGAGAAATGGGGATAAATTGTTTAGGAAAATATATCTGTAACATCCTAACCATTTTAATTCATTCGTTTTATTGTGACATTTATTACAGGAACTTCCGGGTCAATTTTCCTTTCGCACAGACACCAATGTGCCCACCCCTTGCCACGCCCCCTTCCTCCCACGGCTGGGTGGCCTGGCTGGCGGGCCCTCATAATTACCTCTGGAAACGAGTCCATGCATGGCTGAGGCTTCCCAGCCAATGACCTGGCCCGACCATTTTTCTTTATGCGTGTTTTTTTTTCCCTGCTAGGTTTTGCCTGCACAGCTTGTAGAATCTTGTTCATTGGATGAAAAATTGGTCAAAAGCCATATGCTGCTCACGTTTCCTAATACTCTTACACCTTTAAAGTTGGGGATAGGGAGGGAAAGGTCTCACAAAAGGCAGTTGGTCTGCTGGTTCCTGGCCAAGGCGAGCAATGGAGGATCCAGAAAAACTTGGCCCCAAAGGGTCTGAATTCCCGGAGGGGCTAGTGGCAGCCACAGGCCCGGACCACCATGTTTCTGTATTTCTTCAGGATGACATTGGAGCTGTCATCGAAGTAGAGGACGGAGATGGCATTGAGCTGTGTGGGCGCACAGCAGGGCTTGGGCACCGTTTCCGGGTTGATGAAGTGGACCTGAAACACATACCAAAACATGGGCAGTGGCGGAGAAGTGGTGAGTCCCTCTAACTGGCCTCCACATTTTTATAAAGAAACATCCTGTCTGGGCATAATGAATGACCGCAGGTGACACTCCCCAAGCCAAGCACTCCCTGTTCTAAGCACTTTACCCGGACAACTCAGTTCTGGAATTATCCCTGTTTTGCAGACAAGGGAACCAAAGCATAGAGGTTTTCACACTATGCAGTTGGGAAGGAAGGGGCCAGATCTGACATTCAGGACCAGGTAATTCTCTGTTGGGGAACTGCCCTGTGCACTGTAGAATGCTGAATAGTGTCCTTGACTTGGAACCACCAGAAGTGCTCCATCTTGCTCATGGGCTTCTCTGCACCTTACAGAGGATGTGGGCCAGGTACACACAAACTCAAATGCCTATGGGTGCCACATGAGTGGCAAAGTAGACCAGGGGTAAGACAATAGGGAATAGTGGGGATTAAGGCAAACTAAGGGAAGAGGCCGCCACTCAACCTAAGCTGACGGCAGCCGACCGAGCTCAGTATTAGCAGATCTGGCACGTGTCCAAGACAGGCCAGAGATTCCACTGTCCTGTTGTTTTTAATGTGAAACTTCTGGGTTTCCAGCAACTGCAGGTGCCAGGCAAGAGTGTCAATGACTGGCACTCTGTTCCCAGTGTCCAGGCTGTGACCGCTGACATAGGCTAGCATGCTTTTACACATTTTATGATGGACAATTTCAAACTCTTACACATCCATACCCTTCCCTACCTGCTCCACCTTGAATGATTTTAAAGTAAATTCCAGCCATCAGCTCATTTCCTCTAGAAGCATTTCATCAGAACTCTCTAGAAGACAGTCGCCCCCTTTTAAACATGACCACAATCGCATCATTTCACAGTCCCTGGAGAATTCACTTTGATCCCGCAGATCTCTGGTGAAATACTGATGGAAGTAGGTGCACACAGGACGATGGCACTCCTGTTCCATGGGCCATGAAGGCAGTGGTTGAGAAGGATAGAGATGTGTCCCTGGCGGCTGGGCAGACATGCCTGGCACCTTCTAGGGCATACTGGCACAGCATAGCACATCCAGGCCAAGGAACACGTTGGGGAGGACTCTTCCCTTTCTAGCCTAAGGACCTTCAATCCCAAGTCGGGCTTTGGAGTTTACAATTGAGGAGGGGAGAGAGGGCTTTGGAAAATCAATGCTTAAAAAAGCAAAGAAACAAAAACCCTTGCCCTCAAAGAGCAGAACCAAATGAAAGGGATAGATGAGATTTTTCTCCAGGATTTAATACACAGGACAGGGGCAAGAAAAGGGGGCAGATTACTAAATGAAAGGAGGGAGTAGTCCCAGTAGTGAGCTCTCTGTCACTAGAAGCATTCAAGGCAGGGTGGATGATCAGTTGGCGGGAAAGGTTCAGATGATGTTCATGGCAGGGAGCTACATAACCAAGGTCCTTGAACCTTGGATTCTAAGCAAAAGAACACAATCCCTACAGCTCTTATCACTATGGTGGCTGTTGGCAGAGCAGGAATAACATCTACTGAGTGTCGCCACGTGCTGGGCAGGTTCATCTCACTATCACACAGAATCTTCCCAGTGACCCCACTGAAATTTAACTCGAAATGGCCCCGTGGGTCCCCACTCATCTCTCCATCCCATTATTCCGCTGGCCAGCTTCTGATTAGTCTGCCCCTCGCTGAAATTTCTCATCTGTTTACCTGCTTCCTGTACAGGAAAATGAAGCAGGGCCCAGTGCCCTGTTAGGCACAGTAATCAGCACCCACAATACTACAAGCATCCTCAAAGGAGCCCATAAAACTTTTAGTTACTTTTAAAATTAGGAGAAATAAATGAACTTCAGGGTCAAAGATTATACTCCTCTTTATATCAAACCAGTCATAAAATACAATTTTTGCTTTTTTTTTTTTTTTTTTTTTAATGGGGCAAGGAGCCCCTGGAAGTCATGACATGGCAATGGGCTGATGTCTACTCAGGCCCCAGCTTGGAGGCAGCAGGATCTGGTGGCCCCACAGCCTGCCCGGCCCAGGTAACCACACCCCAAGATGGCGTGACACCCACCAGTGTCTGCACGATGGCGTGGTTGGTGGCGTTCATGTAGGAGTTCAGAGGGAAGGCACACTCCCCCTCACAGTAGTAGGCGGCGTAGCCTTCAGGCGCGATGATCCAGTCCTGAAGAGGAGAAGAGAGTGCGGGAAACCATGCGGAAGGCCTGAGCCACATCATCCCAACCCCCATGCTGGCTAGAAGCCACCACGCCAGGCTCGCGACCTGAGGTTGAAGGCTCAGATCATGCCTTCTGAGCAGCAGGGGGCCCAGCAGGGGCAGGAAAAATGGGTGGCCTCTCATGGTCCCACAAGAATGGAAAGGAGGACCATTCTATAGTCTTGGCCTACAGTCCAAGCTACTTGGGAGACTGAGTGGGAAGACAGCTCAAAGCTGCAGTGAGCTATCATCACACCACTGCACCCCAGCCTGGGTGACAGAGCAAGACCCCATTTCTAAAAAAAAAAAAACAAAAACAAAAAACCATAAAATAAACATGAAGGAAAACCCCACAGAGCTTGGCTGATCGTAAAATGGACATCCATGGCTGTGTCTTCTGGACAGAAGGTGGCACAGCAAGGAGCCTCTGGTGTGAGGCAATCATCAGCTCTACCCGCCACTAGGTGGTCATACACTGGCAGTTCACCTTAAACCAACCTCCATGCCTTGGTGTGCCCAACTGCCAGAGAGGCTAATAACTCCTAATGGCATCACCCATGCTGGCTCAGGATGAGAATTCATTGACAGTGTAGACAGGTATGTACACTGGTCAGGAAGGGATCCATGTGCCATACCTGCCTCTAGGGTCTGCATGGCACAGAAACGTTGCCCAATAATCAATACACTCCTCAGTGAGGCTTAAGCGCATGGAATCTTCCAGCAGAGGCCCCTGGAATTTGGGTTCTGTCCCAGCAGCGGGTGGATGTGGTCGTCAGTCCCGAGGGCAGGCTCACAGGAGGGCTCAGAGCTGGCTGTGTGTGTGCACGCCCTGCGTGTGTTGGGGCATAATCCCCAGGGAAGATTCTGGACTCTCCCACTGAACTACAAGCTCCCTGAGGGTAGAATACCACCAGTTGCCCTGACCTCATGACAATACCCTCTCCAGGGATATTTGAGCCCCACGGGGCAGATACATTGCAACGTTCAATGCTGCGTCTCCAATCCGATACCAGAACAGGGCCCAGAATGCTGCAGAAGCTGCACGATTGCTGAATGAGAATCACACCAGCGCTCACAGCAGACACATGGTGGATCACATGACCCTCACTCCTCTCCTAGGATTCATCCCCTGCCTTTTGCCTCACTCCATGCAGATGGCTCCAGAGGGGGCAGCCATGTGCCAGTAACATGACCACGTCCCTAAACAGTTGACTGGTCCAGAAACAATGGCCTGAACCAAGTTGGGGAGATCCGTCCCTCCCATGGGAATGGGAATGGGATGAGGACAGAGGGCAGAGGGGGAGATGGCTCCCCAGGTATCTGGATTCAAACACACAGCCCGGCATCATCTTGAGAAGCAGCCAGCCAATGGATGGGAATGAGGCGCATGCACAGAATGGGGTTCAGAGTTCAAAGTGTTTGGGTTCCTGGTTCGAGTTCAAGTCTCAAACACATTTCTGCTCTTGGATTTCATGAGGCCTCCTTGTATCCTCAGCCCAAGTTCCCTTCTGTAGCGAGGCCACTTGATACTGGAGTCTTAACTGGCAGAGATGAGAAACAGGACCGAGCACAGACCCGCTGCCTTGTGGGAGCCCACGCCAGAGGCCCCATGCCCAAGACAGACCCAGCCAGCCCCTTACCTGCCAGCCCAGGTCTCGGAAGCTGACATACAGCTCGTGCTTCTTACAGGCCTGCCTCTGGTCACTGCTGCTGTTCTCTGCGTTGACAAGGAAGTGAAGAAGCAGAGCCCAGTGAGGAGAAGGAAACACACACACATCCAAAGTTCCCTCCATCTTAGGCGGTGATGTGCACAGCAACCACGGACAGATGGCTGAGGGGTAAATTTCCTGATCCAAAAGCCAGTCCAAGGGTCTAACTGCCTTAAAACTCATTTCTACCCCCAGCAAACACCCTACTAAGGCAGTTGCCAGTGCCCCCATTCCTCTCTCACGCAGTCTTATCCCATAATACTTTCTGGATCCTTCTGCGGACACTGGTTTCTTTTATACACGTGTGTTGTTTAAATGCTGACATCTGCCTGGATTCCATAAGGGAATCAAACCCCATCCACCTCCCACAGTGACACTGCAGGGGCCCTGCTCAGAGATCTGCTTACGAACGACCTCGACGTGTGAGGCCCCAACACACTCATCCCTCTGCAGGGGCAAGAGGATGCGGGGACCAGGCCTGGGACAGGCCCCCATCACCACCACCAGCAAGAAGCAATGAGATGGCAAAGAGTCAAAACCTGATGACCTTTCAGAAAAAACACTCCTGAGGTTTCTTTGAGCAGTGAAAATTACACACTGGGATTTTCCAGAACTATGTAAGTTTGTAAGCATTTGGGTCAGGGCCTGAGCACTTGTAAACACTGCCGAAGTTTCTGTCCGTCTCTCTCTCTCACACACACTGCAACCTTCCTTCCACCCCATGGCAGAGGGATTGCTTTTTTCTTAGTCATGACCTGTCTCTCCTCCACCTACAACTTCCCAGGGGCTCTCTGTCATACTCAGGGCAGGGCCCAGTGTGCTCTGACAACTGATTGATCAAACACCAAGCTCACTCCCACGGCAGGGCCTTTGCGTGCGCCGTTTCCTCGACCTGCAATGCCCCTTCCTGCAATCTTTGTTGTGTCTGGCTCAAGCCTTGGTTCCAATGTCACCTCCTCAAAGAGGTTTTGTAAAGTCACTATCGGATCCCCATCAGTGCACATCCTGTCCAGGAGTCAGGAAGTGGTTCAGGGAAGGGCAAGTGACCCGGCACAAACTAAAAGAGATTGGGACTTCCGCAAACAGTTCCCCCGTTCCTAAGAAAGACCCACGGGGAGACATTCATTCTCTTCCTCCTACTGCCTGGGAGCTAAAAATAATGAAGCCCCACTGGCTGTCCCCATAGCCACCTGCAGCTATGGCCTTGAAAGGAAGCAGCACTGAAGATGGTGGGGTGGGGGCAGAAGGACCCGGGGCTTGGAGGACACTGTTGAGCTCCTGAATCCACCAACCCTAATGTCCACCCAACCCCGGCTCTGTGGGCTGATGAATTTTGTACTGGTTGAAGCACATTTGACTTGGGTTTCTGATATCTGCAGCCAACCTTCAACTCATCCCAACTGGCCGCCCTGTGAAGGCTCATCCCACATAGAAAATGGTGGTCAGCTTGAGCTCAGGTGTCGCCCTTAGAGGTGTAGACCCTGGAGCACAGTCAGCCTCTGAGTGGAGTCTAACCTGTGAGTCAAGACCAGGTCCTGGGGACTGCTCCAGCTATGGAGTCCAACCCCAGCTCTCCTAGATCTTGGACTCCTGGTTTGCAAAATGAAGAGAGCTCCTGGGGTAACCTTGAGTGTTCATGTCAGTTTCATATTTTATTCTTCTTGTAGCCCACTTGTTAGGGAAATTTAAAACTACACACATTCTCCATTCACACACACACACACCTGTTAACTATTTGAACGCATGGCTGTTTCCTCCACACCCACTACATGCCATTAGGGTATATATCAAAGAGTGGAACATCACTCAGTTTTTGACTTTTCTCTGATTCATGAGAATTCTATCTGCATGATTTCTAGGATAATGAAAAATGGTAAGATAAGAAGGGCATCGCTGAACTCCCTTCCCTGAGCCTCACTTTCCTCATCTGTAAAATGGGTGGGACAGGAGTGGTGCAGTAAGCTAGCCTCCCATGGACCACACACTGCAAATTAGGACACCTCCTCAGACACAGACTGGACATTCTGTTGGTCCTGGAAATCTTCAGTGTGCAGCCGCCTTAGCTACCCCATGACTGAGAACAATTCTGGAACGAAATGGGCTAGAGACAGCGAGCGAGAGCGGAAAGCAGAAAGAAGAAGAAAGAAGAGTGTTGAGGAGGAAGGAGGCAGGAGAGGGGAGAACAGCATGGAGAGTACAGAAGGAATCAGGAACCCGCCTTCAAGGCTCAGGCTGAGACAGGAGCACCATGCTCCCTGCTGGGGACTGAAAAGCAGGCTGCTTTTGTTTTCATCAGCAATTTTTTTTTTTTTTTTTTTTGAGACAGTCTTGCTCTGTTGACCAGGCTGGAGTACAGTGGTGCAATCTTGGCTCACTGCAACCTCTGCCTCCTGGATTCAAGCGATTCTCCTGCCTCAGCCTCCCAAGTAGCTGGGACTATAGGCAGTCATCACCATGCCTGGCTAATTTTTGTATATTTAGTAGAGACGGGGTTTCACCATGTTGGCCAGGCTGGTCACAAACTCCTGACCTCAGGTGATCCGCCCGCCTTGGCCTCCCAAAATGCCATTTTTGAATGTATCTATTTATACAAATATAAAATTTATCTATAGTTCAGAAAAGCAATGTGGAAAGATATGCACACCAATGAGGAAATGACATTTAATTGATTATAACCGAATCACGTGTGTTTAGACCTGGTCCTGAGGAGACACTCGAGACTCTCTGTGAAGTGACCTCTGTGAAGGCTGGGGCGGGGCAGGTGGCCTCCAGGCTGTGGGGTGGAAGCGCTTGTGCCTGCGTGCCTGGTGGAGTCACTCATTCATTCAGCCATTGCTAGGGGCTGCTTCCTAGTGTACAGGCTTGAGATGAGTCCCGGGTGTAAGACAGCAAAGGCCTGCCACTCAGGGGCTTTTCCAGAACGAGAGGCGGGTCACAGATAAGTGAGTGCACATGACTTACAAGGAGATGAGGGCTACAGAGGAAAACAAGGCAGGAGAGGCTGCAGCGAGTGGGCATGCTGCAGGGGTGCCAGCAGGCGCTCTCCTGAGGAGGTGAGTGCGGATAAGAACCAAGAGGAAGTGAGATAGGAGGGTGGGGAGGCATCCGAAGGCGAGGCATTCCTGGATGAGGATGCCGAGCAGCGGGGCGAGGCGCCCTCCATGCCTGAGGCCATAGGAGCAGCATCGGACAGAGGATCCGAAGCAGGCACGGAGCCCCACAAGGAATGAGAAAGCTGGGGCCTGGGTCAGCAGACTGTGTGGGCAGAGGGAAGATCAGCGTGGCTGGAACCAGCCCCCAAGGCTCAATGCTGCAAGGGGCTGCTCAGAGTGGATGGAGGCAGCCAGGGAGAGCCCGGAGGCCCCTGGTCCCCACCCTCAGTGGGTGAGTAGCAGGGCTGGGAGAGAGAGAACCAGCTCTGGGGCAGCAGGGACCTCCCCAGGGCCGGGGTGTCCTCAACATGAGAAGGTCAAGGTCATGGAACCATCAGGGAAGAGCCCAAACAGCTGGACTCTACAGCCTGCCCTCGAGAACACACAGACGCCAAGCAAAACCTAAGATGGCCTCCGTGGCTGCGGCAATGTCCAGGGCCACAGGTAGCCACGCCCCTCCACGACTCTACTCCCTCTTCCTTATGGGGAGGCAGAAGGCAGGGCAGAGGAGAAGGAACATCCCCTCAGCTCAAGGAAGTGTCGGGTGAAGCTGCTAGCTGGAGCCAGGGACATTGCTGACTCCTTGGTGTCCTGAGTCAAGGAGGATTCTGCAGCTGCGTGAAGGCTCTGTCAGAAGGAAGTCCCATGATCTATTAGCAATGTCTGTCATGAGCACAGGAGGGGCCATGATCTATTAGCAATGTCTGTCATGAGCACAGGAGGGGCAAGGAGTGGCCTGAGTGCTACTTTCCCCAACCCTGTCTTAAAGCAAAACCACGACATTTGGCATGTCTTAGTTCAAACCCAAGGCCAAACAGACCAAGGCTGAGCACAGCTCATGAAGCTAGTTGTGGTGTGCGAGTGAGGTGTGGGCACTGGCCCTGCCACCAAGAATCCCAGACCCTGCTCTGTACTTCCAGGGCTCTTTGATGATGGCTGTCCCAGCAGAAAGTGGCCGGAGCTCCGGTGTATCCTTAGGACTTATTAGCAGGAAAGCAAGGAAAGGAAACAAAGAGAGACTCCCAGCTCCTGTCCCTCCAAGCCTGCCCCACCCGCCCCAAAGCAACAGAACGTGAGCAGGAGACAGCCCAGATGCCAGCACCGTGGATTCATCCACCTCCTCAACCCCCTGCCTGGGCCGCAGACAAGTCAGGACTGGTGCTCAGGCTCAGCTCCCGCCCCCACGGGTCATCTGGTAAAGGCGGCTGCTTACCAGGGAGCTGGGTCCAAACGTGGGTGGGGAGAAGGAAGTGCAGGGACCCAGTTTCTCAACCCCAAACCGCACCATCTGAAGAGCACGTGAAGCCCCGGGGAAGGGGGCTGGTGGGCAGGAAAGCGAGCTCCGCATGGGGTAGTGTGCCAGAGCATGTGCCCCCGCCCCGGCACACACAAGGCTGCCGAGATTCAACTTGTGTGGCCCCAGGGCAGGGCTCCAGCCCATCACAGGGGTGGGGGGACGGAGGGGAACGAGCGATTCGAAGGGGCAGGCACACAGGCATACATACTCATACTGACACTCAGGGACTCTGGCCTAAGCCTAGGGTGGGGCCCGGGCCTCGGTATTTTTTATTTTTACTTTTTCTTAACTACCAGGCAGGTTTTAGAAGAACTTCAAACAGGGCCACGAGCGATCCGCGGGAAGGAGGCAGGTTCCCAGCAATGAATTTCTGCCACGGGAAACAGTGAGAGCCCTGTCCTAGGAGCTGTGTAAATGGAGACTTGGTGGGGCTTTGATGAGGAGGTGGTGGGGAAAATCTGATTGAATTCTAAACCTGCGAGGCCTAGTTCCTCTCCTGCTCGTTACCCAGGTGCGTGCACCCGATGGAGCTCCAAGACACGGAAGTCTTCGCCGGGATGGAGTTTGCTGCACTTCCTGCCTGGATGATCTGTAAAAATCCTCTAGGGAGTCTCCAGGCTCCGAGCACCCCCTCGGCACCCACCCCGTTCCTCACCTTTTTTAGAGCAGCCAGAATGATCTTATCACCTGCACCGCACACCCCAGCTTGAATCTCTGCAAAGACTTCTGAACATGCTTGGCATGAAGTTCAAATTCAAGGCTCCCAAGAGAAGGCCTGACTCACCACCCTCACTCCCCTCCCCTGCTTCAGCCCCCACAGCCTCCTCCCCGCTCCCCAAAGCTTCCAGGAAACCCCACAGCACAGGCCTCTGCCCCTGCAGGTCCCACAGCCCAGAGCAACCTCTCTGGACCAGCCTGGCCTCATGGGCACCCACTGGGCCCAGAGCTCTCAGCTCACTCACCACAAAATCTTGTCTGCACCCCTTGGGATGGGCTGGGTTCCCTGGGCACCACCCTGACTCTGGGCCTGTTACTATGTATGGATGTGAATGGCAACCCCCTCCTTCCTGTCCTAAATTAACACCCCTAAGGGCAGCCTTTGTGTGGGTGTTCAGCATTGAACCCCAGCCTTCAAGAGTCCAGCATAAAAGAGACTTCAAATACAAATGAAGGAATTCAGTTGGTTTTTGATTTGGGAGACCACAGACCCCTTTGAGACACCTGGAAAAATGGATCCACCTGCCAGAAAAGAAAATACACAGAATCCCTATGCACACTCTGGGCCACACAGACGCACTGAGGTCCACCTGGGGGCCCCAGGACATCTGCCAGGGGTCAGGAAGCCTTGTCTGAAAAAGGCCACCAACCCTGCTGACCTGCCTTCTCCCTTGAAAAGTAAAATGAACACAAATTTCAAGCTAGGCTAGGTGAGGAGGAAGAAGCTATTGGCACTAGAGGGTTAGTTTGGGGGTGGGGCTGCTGCTGTCCTCTCGCCAGGACCTTTCTCGATAGCCCCCTGCTCCTCTTGGGTGCTTCCTGGGACCAACCGCAGGCCCCAGAGCTGATAAGCAGGTAATAGCTTCCCACATAGCGGCAGGGCACGTTTGCACCTCAGACCTTTTTCTGCCTTGTGATCAACCTGGAGCCAAGAAGGCTTCAACTCCTCCTGAGCCGGCCACCAGACGGCTGTGTCCCAGCTCCTTAGCTGGATGAAAGAAGCACTCTGAGGAGGCCGGGAGCAGTAACTTGCCTGTAATCTCAGTACTTTGGGAGGCAAAAGTGGGAGGATAGCTTGAGCCTAAGAGCTCAAGACCAGCCTAGGCAATATAGGGAGGCCCCGTCTCTACAAAAAATAGCCAGTTGTGGCATCCATCTATAGTCCCAACTACCTGGGAGGCTCAGGCAGGAGGATTGCTCGAGCCCAGGAGGTCAAGACTGCAGTAAGCCATGCTCATACCACTGCACTCTAGCCTGGGCAATGGCGTGAGACCCTGTCTCTAAAAAAAAAAAAAAGAAAGAAAGAAAGAAAAAGAAAATCACTTTGCCAACAAAGATGTATTCTTTCCTATCGCTGCTTTAACAAATTACCAAACAAATTATCAAAACAATACAAACGGATTACAGCTCTGTGGCTCTGAAGTCCAACACCAGTTTCAGCAGGTAAATGCCAGTGTGGGCAAGATGGGCTCCTTCTGGGGGCTCTAGGGGAGGATCCCTTCCTTGCCTTGTGCAGCTTCTCTAGGCCACCCGCATCATGGGGCTGGTGGCCCCGCTCATCTCCACCCCTCTGTCCTCTGTTCTCACATGGCTCCAACCACAGCTTGCAAAGGCTCTCTCCTATAAGGACTGATAGGGCCACCCTGCTACACAGAGCCCGCGTATTGGAAGGCCAGCTGATTAGCACCTGTGATTCCAAGGGCAGCCTTAACTCCCCTTCGCCCTGGAGGGTGACACGTTCACGGGTTCCAGAGATTAAGACACTGGCATCTTGGAAAGGCTGTTGCCCTGCTCATTGCAAATGGCTTCCTGAAGAGCCAGAGAAACAGCACCCCCAGGCAGCAGCTCCCCTGGCTGGCGGGATGGGATTGGGGATAGGGAGCAAACTGGGTTCCTTGGATCTGGGGGGGTGTCACCCCTCCAGTCCACTGGAAAATGGTTTGTTGTGAGGTTCATTGATTCGAAGCTTTGGTTTTGGTCTGGGAGGAGTCCAGATGCATCTTCTGGTAGACTTGACACTGCATGTGCAGGGGGCGTGAGCCAGGCAAGGGGTGTGGGAGGAATGTCCACAGACGCCCACAGTGCCAGTAGGGCTGGTCCAGGCCAGTCCACCCCTAAAGCCCAAAACCAGAATGCACCTTCTTGGGACCCCAGCACCCGCAGGCCACCAGAGGCTGTCAATGTAGGTTCCCCAATCAGCCTATGGGGAAAGGGATTGCACCCCAGCCACAGCCCCAGTGCCCGGGACAAAGCCAGGCTCCTGTGGGGGCCCCACAAATGCCTGGTGACTTGTCAGAAAGCACTCAGTGGGATTGCTGGGGACACTGAAGTTCGTCCAGGCCAGGCAGATGGCCCTGGCAACGTCCGACAGGGAAGAGGGCCTGGGGCAAGGGACAACCCGGACCCCAGAGACCCAATCCCAGGGCTGCCACTTACCTACACCGTGCCCTTAGACAAACCACTTACCCTCTTCGAGCCTCAGTTTTCCTCTCTGTGAAGTGGGAGGCCATCTACCTCAGAGCCTCAAGAACCACACAACATGATGGGCTAAAAGCTGTCTGCTCTAGAGGACCTGCAGAGTGCGACCCCCTGGAAGTCTCCTTCGCACAATGCGTTAACTGTACTTATATTTACTGTTAATGTTTGATTTGCTTGCAATGAAAATATTAGCTTTAATTTTTAAAAAATTTATTGTAAAGAAACATTTCAAACAAACTGAAAAGTATTGCAAATCATATATTCTTTTTTTGTTGTTGTTTTTGAGACAGAGTCTCGCTCTGTCGCCCAGGCTGGAGTGCAGTGGCGCAATCTTGGCTCACTGCACGCTCCGCCTCCCAGGTTCATGCCATTCTCCTGCCTCAGACTCCTGAGTAGCACAAATCATATATTATTTAAACACCTACCACCTGGCCAGGTGCAGTGGCTCACGCCTATAATCCCAGCACTTTGGGAGGCCAAGGCAGGTGGATCACTTGAGGTCAGGAGTTTGAGACCAGCCTGGCCGACATGGTGAAACCCTGTCTCTACTAAAAATACAAAAATTAGCTGGACACAGTGGCACACACCTGTAGTCCCAGCTACTCGGGAGGCTGAGACTGGAGAATCACTTGAACCTGGGAGGCAGAAGTTGCAGTAAGCTGAGATCGCACCACTGTACTCCAGCCTGGGTGACAGAGTAAGACTTTATCAAACAAACAAACAAAGAAAAAACCATATATATAGACACACACATATATATATGCATATATACAAACATACATATATACATATATATTTATCAAATATTAGAGTTTGCCATGAATTTAAAATATTTTTCATTTTATGAAATAAAGAAACAGCAAACTCTTCTACCTCCCCATTTCTTCCTCCCCCTCCTTCCATGGGGTAAGCCCCCCGGGGGTCTTCCCATCCATGTTTCAGAGTCTTCCTTCATCCCTGTGTAGCTGCAAGCGCTGCCATTATTCTGTCTATTTAAATATCTACATGCTTGGCATTGTATTATACTAATGTTTCGCAACTTGCATTTCTAAGCTAGTTTATTACTTTTACAGAATTAAGATGCTCTGTGTAGGGAAGGGTTTGGGGGTTTTCTTCCTGAGCCATCTGGCGAGCACCTGAATGGATTTTGAGTCAGTCCCCTGCTGGGTCCCGCTGGGGCCCTGATGGGTTCCTGTGGTGAGTCTGTGATCCCCCCAACCTGGGCGTACCTGCCACATTGGCCATCCGCAGGGCTTCCTGGTTCTTGGGCGTCTTGGAGCGGTTCTGGCTGCGCTGTTTGCTCCCCGTGGACCGGATGCTGCGGAAGTGGACCTCCGTGGCCTTGAAGAAAGCCACCATGAAGGGCTGCTTATTCTGGGGCCCGTGCCGCCCAATCAGGCCCGCCAACTTGGGGTTGATGCTCTGCCCTGGACAGGAAGCAGCCAAGTGCACAGAAGAGTAGTTACAGGAGGGCCACGAGCGGGACAGGGCTGCAGAGACGCTATGCCTCCCGGTTCATTCATGAACTCTTTATTCCTCCATCCAGCAAGTATTTATTGAGTACCCACTCTAGGCCAGGTATTGTTTAAGGAACTTTGAACACAACTGCGAAAGCAGCCAAGAAAACGTCCTGTTCTCTGGGTTTCCATGCAAGTGGGGAAGGCAGGCAGGAAATATAAGGGGTGGGGAACCAGGCTGAGGGCTGCGGAAGGTGGCAAGCTAGCGAACCCCATAAGTGCCACTCACATTCCATTGGCCAAAGTAGGTCATGGTATGTGCCTAATTTCAGGGAGTTGGGGGGCAATCTTGCTCTGTGCCAGGGAAGGTGGGAGCAACTACAAACATCCCTAATGACTACAGGGGCCATCCGAGTAGAGATCTGGGTAACAGTGAGTGAGGGGGCTCAGTGGATGTTTGGGAAGAGTGTATTCCAGGCAGAGGGAACTGCAGAGGTGAATGTATGGAGGCAGGAGTGAGGAGGGTGTGTTCAAGGGGCAGGGGGGAGTAGCAGGGACAACTGGGAGGGGCAGAAGGGGCATGAGTCAGGTTGGATCCTATGGGCAACATGAGCACCTGCCTCAGTCCAGTGTCCTGCGTTGCTGGTGTCCCCTAAAATTCACACTCACAAGCACCTGCCTCAGCCCAGTGTCCTGCGTGGCTGGTGTCCCCTAAAATTCATACCCACGAGCAGCTGCCTCAGCCCAGTGTCCTGCGTGGCTGGTGTCCCCTAAAATTCACACCCACGAGCACCTGCCTCAGCCCACTGTCCTGCATTGCTAGTGTCCCCTAAAATTCACACCCACACAGAACCTCAGGATGTGACCTCATTTGGAAGCAGGGTCTTTGCAGATGTGCTGTCATCAGTTAAAATAAGCTCATACTGGATTAGGATGAGCCTTAATCCAGTGACTAGTGTCCCCATAAGAAGGCCACATAAAGACACAGATGCAGACAGCCCGGGGAAGACAGAGGCCATGAAGCACCAAAGATGGCCAGGAGCCTCTGAAGCCGGAAGAGGCAAGGAGGGATTCCTCCCTAGAGCCTTTGTAAGAGGACAACCCTGTGGCACCTTGACTTTGGACTTCTAGCCTCCAGACTGTGAGAGAATAAAGCCCTGTTGTTTCAAGCCACCCAGTGAGTGGAACTTCACATCCAGGGCCCTGGTTAGGACATCAAGGCACTCTGCAAGAAGTGAGAACCACTAGGGTGGGACTTTCAGTGGTTTTTATAAGGTCACTCAGGCTGCCCCTGGAGACCTGACTGCAGGGGTCAACCTAGAAGCAGGGAGACCAGGTGGAGGCAACAGAATGGTCCAGGTCGGAGGTGACGTGAGACTGGACCCAGGGTGGTGGGGAGGGAGGCTGGTGAGAAATGGCCAGATCCTCAAGAGTTCATTTTTAAAATCTATCTTTAGAATTTATTTTGGTTTTAACTTTTTACTGTGAAATGATTACAGATTCACAGGAAGTTGAAAGACGATGTACAGGGTGGTCCCAAGTGTCCTTCATCCAGTTTCCCCCAAAGGTGACGTCTCAAATAACAACACAGCCTCCAAACCAGGAAAGTGGCGGATTTAGGACTGAATTTGGGGAGGGATTATAAAAGGTGTGAGAAAAAGGGGAGTCTCATAAGACTGGCATGCTCTTGGCCCAAGCCCCTGGAAGAAGAGAGGGGCTATTTACCAAGGTAGGGAAACTGAGGCAATGGAGCATAAGCTGGGAAATAGAGGGGTGGAAGACAACATGAAGTTTGGTTTAGCAGATATTATCTGAAATCCCTACTTGACACCAAAAGGAAGGTGTCAGGTGGGCAGCAGAGGTCTAGCCTAGGCTTGATCAACTGATCAGTTGGAAGAGATGAGTTCTGGGCTAGTAAGAGAGGCAGCCGGGCCCAGGCCAGACCGCCTTAGTTCAAAGCCCTGCCTCTGTCACTTAATGCACAACTGGGGCTCAGGGCAGAGCTTTGTGCACCCTAAGTGCTCAATAAATGCTAGCTCAGGGCAATTTTGCACACCCTAAGTACTCAATAAATGCTAGCTCAGGGCAGTGGTCCAGATAGTAATGTAAGCTTGGGCATCCCCAGCATAGAGATGGGATTTAAAGCCAGAAGACTGGATGAGCTCACCTGGGGAAAATGTGCAGCCTGAGAAGCAATGTGAAGACTGAGCCTAGGTGGCCTCTGTCTTCCACTGAGAGGTCAGGAGAATGCAATGGAGACTGTGCAGGAGTACCCGGTAAGGAAGGATCTGAAAGAAGCTTGGGCAGGAAGAATGGGGACACCAACAGGGTATGGGGTCCCGGAAAACAGGGGAGGAAAGTGGAGGGAGCAAACTCGATGTCCTATGCTCTGCAGATGGACCTAAGAACACACTATCTCTCCATTGCCTTTGACAGTGATGAGGTCATTGGCAATAGATACGTAATACCATGCCTGGGGGTGATGAGTATTTCAAAGCCAAAAAAAAAAAAAAGTATCCAGTGGAAACAAAGCCTATTTTACACATGACAGCACAAGCTCAGAGAGGCTGAATAACCCACCCAGGGATACCCAGCTTGGAAGCAACAAATCAGAATCTGAACCCAGATGAGGACAACAGGGAGTTGGGAGGCTGAGCCTCTGCAGATACGGTGCCCCCAAGTTGGGTGGGAGGGGTCAGAGGCCAGCAAGTGATGGGCTCGTTCACATCTGGAATTAACTTCACTTGGAGTCCCCCAGACGGGCCAGAAGTCAAGAAACCCAGCCTCCCAGGACCAGATCAGCACCAGGGGGTTCATTTTGGTTTTCTAACAACTAATGTTTAAAAGAACAAATTTCCCCCCACCCGCCACTATTCTACCTTAACTCCCTTTAACATTCGGCTTTCCTGCATTCTTGAGCGGGGTTTCCCCGAGTTCACGCATCTATAATTTGAATGGTTCTATAAAAGAAACCATTAAAGCTGACCCCCTAGGAATTCTGTTTCCCCCCAAAAGGCTTTTAGGGCAAAATAAAAATGCCTGGCCTGAAAAGCTGATGCTGTTCCAGATACCTTAAATCCACGCGCTGCAAAAAGTCTCTCCGCACCTCTGAGCGGAGGCATCTGGCTTGCTTTGGGCAGCTGTCAGGAAAGCCACATCCAGGGAGCCACAGCCTCAGCTGGGAAATGTCAGGACAGAGGGGCAAGAAGTGGGTCTCAAGGGTGTTTAAACCCACATCTGCCACTAACCAGCCTATGTGGCCTGAGAGACAAGTTGTATGCTGGGGCCTGAATGTCCTCATCTGTAAAATGGGGATGGTGCCATGAGACACATCTGTTCCCCCTTTCCTTGGTAGCCAACCGGATTTTCATGGAGGCAGTTGTGCCTTACATAGCCTCCACCCTGGCCTTAGAGGTGGGGCCTGTGGTTTAATAAAAGGCAACTAATCCTCTGGCTACAGTGATTAGTTCAGAGATGAGCACATGACCCATTTTGGCCAATGAATGAAGGAGAGGTATCCTGGAGGTTTCTGGAAAAGAAGCCTCCCACTCTAGTGTCCAGAAGGAAGCCTGCCCCCCGCCCCCTCCCCCCGCCCTCTCTCTCTCTCTCTCAACAGGATTGAGGGAGGAGGCATGGATGGAGCCACAGAAATGGCCACCATCTGGCAATCACAGGTGACCATGTTTCCAAAGAGGCCACCGTGGTAGAAGGCAGAGCAGAGAGACGGGGTCTCTCCTGACATTGCTAAGTCACTGGATCAAGTCAGCCCTGAAGTCCGCATTCTCACCCCAGCCACTAAGATGAAAAACCCTTTGACTGCTTAGTCTGAACTGGTATTTTGGGTTGTTGTTGCCCCTTTCGTAGAGACTTGGGGACAGGGAGCATGGTGCCAGCCATCTGGGACCCGACATGGGACAGGTGCTCTGAGGGCAGGTATGGAATCTTCCTTCTGTCACCGAGTTTGGGAAAAGGTTCAGGTTTTTAACTTAAAGGCTGAACAACACCATGGCAGACACTTATTCACCTTCAACAACAACAGCAGAGGGATACAGAAAATACACTGGCAATTCCTAAAAAGGGTTTAATATGTAGTCTTCACGCGACCCAACAATTCCACTCCTAGGTGTGTACCCACGAGAACTGAAAACACAGGTTCACACGAAAAACCTGTACACGCGAGTTGGCGGCAGCATTATTTATGGTGGCCAAAAAGTGGAAACAACCTGACGCCCATTAACTAAGGAAGAGGGATAAACAAAATACGGTGCATCCACACAGTGGAATATTGTTTGCCATAAAAAGGAGTCATTTTCTGATCCATGCTACAACACGGACAAACCTGAAACTCGTTACACCGATAGGAAGAAGCCAGATGCAAAAGCCACACACTGAATGATCGCATTTCTGTGATACGTCTGGAACGGGTAAATCCATAGAAATAGAAAGTAGCTGACTGGTTGCCTAGAGCTAGGGGTTGAGGGTAGCAGGGAGTGGCTGTTAAGGGATATTTCGGGGGAAGTGATGGAAATATACTAGAATTAGACAATGGGATGGCTGCACAACAATGAGAATATACTATAAAAAATAACTGAATTGTACACTTTGAAATGGTGAGTTTTATGTTAGGAAAATTAGATCTCACATTTTTAAAAAACTAAAAAGCAAAACAGGGGTGGGAATGACCCACTCACTGCGCCTTAGAGGGACAGTTTTTATGAGAAACTGTAAGGATGCCTACCACAGGGTCTGGCTATATACTCAATAAATAAATGCCTGCCTCACCAACAGCAGACTGGGAGCTCACAGCCATCCTCAACACAGCCCCACGGCAGATGCCGCAAGCTCACTTTGCAAAGGAGGAACAAGACTGAGTGAGGAAGGCCTTTGAGCTGGTCCCTGGCAAGGTCAAGATTCGAACCCTGGTCTGTCAAAACCAAAGCCTGCACTCTCTGCCATGACAGCCACAAGCCCTTGTGCTGCAAACACACCCAAGGCCTCTCTTCCATCTGGGTATACAGTTGGTACTCAACTAGGATCAAGGTTCCCCAGAAGGGCGTGGGGCCTACACATGAGCTTGGAGGTCAGCACCCCAGGGGTGGGGAGGGGACAACTTCTCCCAACAGCTAGGTCTTTTTGTCCCTGGTATTCCTTGTAATGTCAAATGCCTGTCTATAGTCATTTGGAAGAAATTGGACTGAAATACTCTAAACTCAGTTATCTGACTTTTTCTTGGGGTACAGGGGGCTCTGCAAACAATACCTGATGACTGCAAACAGAGGAAATCACAGAGAAGAACGTAGGCCCTGGAACGTCTTGCTCAGAGCTCATTTGCGGGCAGTGACCTCCCATCCATCTCCAGGCACCAGCACCAGCTATACAATTTGCCAGGCCCAGTGCAAAATGAAAACACAGGACCTCTTGCTCAAAAGTGATTCATTTCAAGGTAGGGACAGCAGAAGCAAACCCAGCACGGGGCCCTTCTAAGTTCACCCGCACCCGTGAGGCTTGCCCCGTCACACACACGTGACGCAGACACAGGGTGCGATTCCACGTGATTGGGATTGCACCGTCAATCCTGTTTCATATAACTCTGCCCTTTACGTAATATATTGCAGACATATTTCCACGTCAATGAAACACACACTGACCTCCTCCCTGGAGGCCACAGAGGAGCTTCGCATCTGGAAACGCTGAGATAAAAGCATCCTTTGCCTCGTCCTCTTCTCCTAATGTAGGTTCTGTGTCCCAGGCTTGAACAACTAACTTGTTTTTTCATTGATTCATTCAGCAACTATTTCTTGAGCACCTACTATGTGCCTGCCAGGGGCTGGGGCACATCGGTGAACGAGAACGCGACCACCCAGGGAGCTGACTGGAGAGGGAGATCGGCTCAGGGGTGTAGAGTGCTGTGTCTGATGGTGGCAAGGACTAGGAAGGACTCAGGACAGGGTAGCAGGGACATGACAGTGGGGCACAGTGGGGAAGGTGTCTGGGAGGCACCTGGAGCACAGAGCGGAGTGAGCCATGGGAGGCCTGGGGAGGGAATATTCCTGGCAGAGGGAATGGCACATGCCAAGTTCATGAGAAATATAGTGTGTTTCAGCACAGTGAGGAGGCCAGCGAGGCCGGAGGGAGTGAGCCAGGAACCAGATGGGGTGAGGCTGGAGAGAGTGAGTGAGGAACCAGAGAGTGTGAGGCTGGAGAGAGTGAGTGAGGAACCAGAGAGTGTGAGGCTGGAGAGAGTGAGTGAGGAACCAGAGAGTGTGAGGCTGGAGAGAGTGAGTGAGGAACCAGAGAGTGTGAGGCTGGAGAGAGTGAGTGAGGAGCCCGAGGGAGTGAGGCCGGAGACAGTGAGCAAGGAACCAGAGCAGGAGAGGCTGGAGAGAGTGAGTGAGGAGCCCGAGGGAGTGAGGCCGGAGACTGTGAGCAAGGAACCAGAGCAGGAGAGGCTGGAGAGAGTGAGTGAGGAGCCCGAGGAGATGAGGCCGGAGAGAGTGAGTGAGGAGCCCGAGGGGTTGAGGCCGAGGTGGATAGGGGCTGGGTCACGCAGGGTCTCCCAACCCAGCGAGGGATTTGGGCGGGGGGCGATGTGGCCAGGGTTCTGTGGTGGGAGACCCATTCTGAATGCCGTGTGGGGAACCAACAGGGCTGGGAGAGAGAGTGGTGGTCCAGAAGCACGTCCCCTCCTGTCTACCCCTCCTCCAGGCCCCACCATGCTCAGGGCCAGCCTCCCTGGAACCCTCACACATACTACCCTCCTCCTCCTCCAAGCTCAACACCTCAGGGAAAGGATGGTCTCCTGCACCCACTGCTCCTACACAGAAGCCAGCTTTAATGCTGGCTCCAAAGCTTGCTCGCCAGACAGGCCACAGCCAGCATGGTGGGCCTGCCCACTCGGGCGTGGTCGGCATCGGGGCTGCCTCATACATGGTGGGATGTTTAGCGGCACCCTTGACCTCTTCTCACTAATGCCATCAGCACCTCTCCATTTCATGACAACCAAAAATGTCTCCAGACATTGCTACATGTCCCCTGGGAGGAAAACCATCCCTGGTCAAGAGCCGTGGCTGTACAAACACACTCCCTAAACAAGCCAAGAAAGGAAGATGTGTAAAGGTGAGTCATCGCAGCGGAGTCTGACCTACAAACCCCGATAGAGAATGTAGTGCTTTATCAAGATGAGATTAATGAACTTAGAAGGTGCATCATGAAGCATCAACCAGTGCCTGAAGATTCATTTACCGAACACGTGTTCACACCTCGGGTACTGAGCCCAGCACTACCCTGTGCTCTGGGGTGCTCCAGCGGCAAGACAGGCCCAGGCTCTGGTGGGGCCAACAGAAGGAAAGTTCCCTCCCATGGGGAGCTGCACGCAAATTAGCCTGATTACACCTAGGAAGAAAGAAATGTAGGCCGGGTGTGGTGGCTCACGCCTGTAATCCCAGCACTTTGGAAGGCTGAGGCAGGTGGATCACTTGAGGTCAGGAGTTTGAGACCAGCCTGGCCAACATGGAGAAACCCCGTCTCTACTAAAAATACAAAAAAAATTAGCCAGGCGTCATGGTGCATGCCTGTAATCCCAGCTACTTGGGAGGCTGAGGCATGAGAATCACTTGAACCTGGGAGGCAGAGGTTGCAGTGAGCTGGAGATCGTGCCACTGCGCTCCAGCCTGGGTGACACAGCGAGACTCCACCTAAAAAATATACATATATAAAATATACTATGATATAAAAATGTATATTATATATAGTATATATATCATAGTATATAATATAGCATATACCATATATAATGTAGTATATATGGTATATTATATATAATATATATTTATAAATTTATATATTATGTATATTATAAATTTATATATATTACATATTATATATTATTTATATTATAGGTATAGCAATATATATTATATATGCTATAATACGTACTATTATATATTATAATATATACTTATAATATAATATATACTATTGTACATAATATGTTATAGAAGACATATTAATATACATTATATATATATAAAGCACATACTAACGTAGGTGTTTGCATATGTAACATCTATTTTGTTCTAATACCCCAGGAAGGGCTGAGAAAGGTTATTTTGCAGGAGAACAATTCCTTTTCATTTTATATTATAAAATATCAGATTTAGTCAGTGCGTGTAACTATTTACTTTATTTGTATTTAAATGTCCTGGACAAGTCACACTGGCTAGGGAGCCAGCCCGCATCTGTAAGGCATGGGGTGAGGTGGGTGAACAAACTGATGTAGGCAGGGAGGCAGGACGTGCATCATATTTTAACCATAAAATCTGTATCTTTGAGAAAGTTGGAAAACATATTTTAGCAGAGGTTTGATAGGTTTTTTTTCAAGCCTGCAGATTTGCCCAAGAATAGCAGATTTTGCAAAAAAAAAAAAAACAAACAAACAAACACAAAGAAAAACACAGGGTGCCTGATCGAATTTGAATTTCAGATAAACACATAATGTTTGCATCATGGAGGACATGCTGAACTAAGTGATTCTTTGTTGTTCATCTGAAATTCAAGTTTAACTGGGCATCTTGTATTCTATCTGCCAAGATATGCTCCTTAAGGTTGGGATAGAAAGGCTTTCCTGCGGGCTAATGGTATCTGAGCCCTCTGCAGGCTGCACCTCTTTACCAGGTGGGAAAGAGGCCTGGCCTACCTGAGAGGCAGGTAGAGGGGCCCAGAGGCCATGGCTTTGCTGGTTTCTTCACTGGGACTCAGTGCTTGTCTCTCTGTGGTGCGTTTTGCTGCATTTTGAAGTCTTAGTTTTTAAGTTACCGTACAGTAAAATCGACCCCTTTTGGTGTGCCCATCTGTAAGTGCTAGCGCGTGTACAGATGCCGGTACCCAGCTTCAATGGGGATACAGAACAGCTCCACGCCACAAAGATCTCTCCGAGCTGCCTTTTAGCTCAGTGGCTCCCAACTGGGGTGATGCTGCTCCCCAAGGGACATGCGGCAATGTTTGAGACATTTTTGGTAGTCGTAACTGAGCAGTTGCTACTGGCATTGAGTGGGTGGAGGCCAGGGAAGCTGTTAACATCCTAAGATGCACAGGATGGCCCCACAACTGAGAATTACCCAGTGATGCCAAGGCTGAGAAACTCTGCTTTGTAGTCACGTGGCCCCCACCGCCGGCCTCTGGCAAACACTGACCCACTCACATCCCTATGACTGCATTTTCTAGGTATTTCATACTAATGCCACTCTTTGGCGTTGGCTTATTCCAACCTGTATAATGCCTTTGAGATCATCCACGTAGCTGCGTGTTTCAACAGTTCATTCTTTTTTGCTGTATGTAAGCAGCACAATTTTTATCCATCCATCTGGAGGTTCCAGCTTTGGTGATTATACATATAATGAGAGACACAGTGTACAGGTTTTGGGGTGAACTTACTTTGGCATTTTTCCGACATAAAGCAGAAATTGAGTCCTTCACATTGTCAAAACTTCAGCCCTTTGCACACTGTAGGCGCCATCTGCTCACAAAGCATCACAGCTACTATTGTCTGAAGAGGCCAGGAAAGCTGTCTGACCACACCTTTGCTCCAGTGGTCCAGAGCAGAGTGGAGAAGGCCCAATTATTGCAGGGAGGTGAGGCAGAAGTGGCTAGTGTGGACCCCACAGTCATGCGCGGCCCCCTCGTGCCTGGCCTTCCTCCATCCATGAAGGTTGTACATTAGACCCTTTCCAGCCTCCCCTGCAGCTCCCGCTGGGGATGGATACTGCAGGCTTCTCAGAAGTGTCTTCTTCCCAAAAAAGGCAGGCACATGATGAGATAAACATCCTTCCTTCTTGCCCACTGCATTCTCCTTCCATGCCTGGGGACATGGAGGCAGCCACATTGGCAACCATGATGAGAGAGCCTCAGGGCAAAATGTCAACATTGTCAAGGTGAGGGGGCCGGAAGGGAAAAAGCCTCGAGCCTATTGATACGCTAGCCCAGGGGTCAACAAACTACAGCTTGCAGGCCATATCCAGCCCACTGCCTGTTCTTGCAAATAAAGTTTTATTGGAACACAGTCGATGCACAGTCAGGAACACATGACCTGTGGCTACTGTTACACTAAACAGCAGGCAAAAACAAACATCTGACCCTCAAAGCCTAAAATATCCACTCTCTGGTACTTTACTGAAAACCTTTGCTGACCCTGACTCTAACCAACCCTAGATCCACTTACTTCCAGACTTGTAGGGAAAACCATCAATATCCTCATGAAATAAGACATCATTATCTTCAATTATTTGTTAGTATAAGTATTCTGGGTACAGCTGATTCCCTTGTTGCTTCTCAACAAAAATGAAAGCCTACCAATGTGTGCCAAGCACCATGCTGAGCCCGTTCCATGTATCGCTACTCGCTGGAACTTCTCAAGGTAGAATCGTAACTCCACATTTACAAAGGAGGAAAGCAAGGTCACAGGTGCAAAGTCACCCACCAGGGACCCAATGCTAGGGAGTGCAGAGATGGAGTCCACTCTGGCCCAGCCAACTGGAGCCTGTGAGCTTGACCCCTGCACCATCTGCCAATCAGTCCAGGCGATGGCAGGGAAAAGGATCCCCCAAAATTCAGAGAGACTGCCCAGGCATGGACATAGGTGACCTACGGGGACTCCAAAGGTAGGAGGGATTCACTGAGGAATGGAGAGAAAGGCCTCCCAAGAGGAGCCAGGCGGAGGCAGGACTCAGAGTGAGCTGAGGACAGGGCCCAGCCAGTGCATCCCGGCACCACTGGCAAACCCCAGGCGACCTGAGCAAAATCGGCGTGGCCAGCCTGAGGAACCCAGCGAGTTCTGCGGAAAGAGCCTGGAGAGCAGGCAGGGAGCACGGTGGGGCCCCTTGGTAAAGGAGGGGATGCAGCCCACCCACGCCGCACAGGGGTGGCATCTGGGTTTCCTTGTGGCTTGTTTTCCAGGCCCAGGGCTATAGGCTACCCCTCCAAGGCCCACACCACAAGAATGTTTCTCGTTAATTGTGAAAAACACATTCACTCCAGTCATTTCTCTCGATGGACCAAGGCCCAAGTGACAAGTGAGAACTTAGTTAACACTTGTGACATCTACCTGGCCCCAGTTACCCAATTCCGCCCTCCCCATCCCTGCCATCCCAGCCCTGGAAGGACCGATCCCAGCCACTGGGTCATCAGGCCTTTTCTTTCCTCTCCCTCTCCGGCTTCTGGACAAACAGGATGTGAAGCAATCGCATGGAGCGAAGGCACCTTGGAGCCAGCTGCACCGTGGGCGGCATCGCTCACCAGCCTTGGCTTTGTGGGGCTTAGTTTCTGCAGCCGCCGCAGGCGAGTGGCTCACCTCCTGGCTCCTTCCTCAGCTGCCACAGCTGAGAGTCACATTGGACAGCACATGCCCTTCAATCCTTTAAATGCTCTGCAATCCCATCCAATTCAATCTGGAATGAGCATGAAGCGAGACACGTGCTCTCGTGTGTCACAGGAGAGACGCTCGGGGTTCTCTGCATGCAGATAGCGAAAATGCACATGCTCCTGACCCCCAGGCGACTGCAGGAAGCAAAGATGGGGTGCAGGAGGCAGAGAAGGTGCCCTATGGCCTTGGAGCTCAGGGGATGGAAAGCCAGCGCTCACAGGAGCTGGAGAAATGGGTCCCCAACGAGGGAGTATGATATGAGGCAGACAAGGCCTCCCTGATCATCTTCTTGGATCTGAGAGGCAGGGCTGATTGACATGGCCCTCCTGAGTCTCGAGGGATTTCTTCTGCAAACAAGGAAGAGAAGGGGTACACCATGAACCAGGACAAAAGGGTGCAGCCCCTTTCTTGGGACAAATGACTTGCTGCTTCCATGTCTGCAAGGATGAGAGTCTCCCCAGCCCAAATCAGTCTTCATCTCTCCACAGCAGGCTTTGCGGGTGGAAGACGGCACAAAGAAAATGGGCGTGTTGGTTTGCACAGCAGCAGGAAGCCCTTCTGAACCATACTCAGAGCCTCAGACCTCATCTGCATGGCTTCACCCCTGCCCTTCAGTACGTGGTCTCTCATTACTGGTCAGCCTCCTCCTAGAAGAATGTGAGCAATACAACAGCCAAATCTTCCTTTTGTTCAGGCTATACCCCTGGTGCCTAGAACAGTCCTTGGCTTGCTACAGGGGCATGCAAATGTTTGTTGAGTGAATAACTGTATGTCCAACACAGGTGGAGAAGCTGATTGCTGTAGGAAACTTGTTCTAACAGTGGGGGTGGGGGAAGACCATCATTCATCATTCACTCCCCATGCTGGGATGCAGGGCCCATGAAAATGCAATAATGTCTCTTAAAATCGGAAGATAAAACATGAACTTTTAGTATCTGAGAATGTTTTAGGTTTTAATTCAAAGCTAGCACCTGCAATTCCAGCTACTCAGGAGGCTGAGGCCAGAGGATCGCTTGAGCCTGGCCAGCCTGGGCAACATAACAAGACCCCATCTCAAAAATAATCTTTAATTTTTAATTCACCCAGAATTATAATATTCATCTTGATACCAACATGACCATAAAACATATTTTAATTTAAATTTTTTTTTTTTTTTGAGACAGAGTCTCACTCTGTGGCCCAGGCTGGAGTGCCGTAGTATGATCTCGGTTCACTGCAATCTCCATCACCTCCTGGGTTCAAGTGATTCTCCTGCCTCAGCCGGGACTACAGGTGCGCACCACCACACCTGGCTAATTGTTGTATTTTTAGTAAAGACGGGGTTTCACCATGTTGCCCAGGCTGGTTTCACACTCCTGACCTCGTGATCTGCCCGCCTCGGTCTCCCAAAGTGTTGGGATTATAGGCATGAGCCACCGTGCCCAGCTCTAATTTTTTTTTTTTTTGTAATAGAGGGAGGAGCCCATGGAAGTCAAGTGCAGCCCTGGCCACTTCTGCAAAGGAGGCTCCTACAGTGAGTCCTACAAAAAGACTACTGTCTTCTGAGTTCTTTTTAGAAACACTTTCCTTCCCAGGTCAGAAGCCAGGCAAGACCTAACATGTTAGAGGGTCCTGGCATCTCTACCTCTGGACAGCCAGGCTGGGTCCCCTGCAGGGGCTCATCTACCCCTCCAAACCCCATCCTGAGGCTGCAGCCTGGTGAACACATTCGTTGGAAGATTTTCCAGCAAAGAGGAAGGGGGTTGGAGTCACGATTTTCTGGTCAAAGCCCAGGTCTACACCTGGGAGTCATGAGAAAGTTTCCCAGCCTTCTCAGTTTCTATTTCCTCATCTATAAAATGTTGGTGATATCAATTGTGCTACCTGGGCAGGATTATTGTGAGAACTAAATAAATCAACAATTAGAACATCTAACATTCATGAGCACAGACAGGGAGCTAGGCCCGGGATTCAGCATGTTCTGTGAACTCACTTCCTTCTTCCAGCCGCCTACAGAATCCGTGATGTTATTATGTTCACGGAGCAGACAAAGGAACAAGACCCCAAGACGTTGGAGCAGCTGCTGAGACTACACAGAGGTGACTGAGGAGCTGTGCTATGACAGGGCCTTGGGTGCCAGAGTATGTATGTGCAGGGGCTGCTCGTCCATCCTGCTTCTAAAAGCTGCACCGACGCTGGCAGCTCAGGGCCTGGCCTGCAGGGAGGGCTCCTCTACCTTAAGGCCACAAGGTGGGAGGAGCCCCAAGCTGCAGGATTCCCTCCACTCAAGGGTGCCTGGCCTCTCCTCTCCTCTCCCTCTCCTCTCCCTCTCCTCTCCCTCTCCTCTCCCTCTCCTCTTCTCTCGCTCTCCTCTCCCTCTCCTCTCGCTCTCCTCTCTATCCTCTCCTCTCCTCTCGCTCTTCCCTCTCCTCTCCCCTCCCCTCCCCTCCTCTCCTCTCACTCTCCTCTCCCTCTCCTCTCGCTCTCCTCTCCCTCTCCTCTCCCTCTCCTCTCCCTCTCCTCTCCTCTCGCTCTCCTCTCTATCCTCTCCTCTCCTCTCGCTCTCCTCTCCCCTCCCCTCCCCTCCTCTCCTCTCCCTCTCCTCTCCCTCTCCTCTCGCTCTCCTCTCGCTCTCCTCTCCCTCTCCTCTCGCTCTCCTCTCTATCCTCTCCTCTCCTCTTGCTCTCCTCTCTATCCTCTCCTCTCCTCTCGCTCTCCTCTTGCTCTTCCCTCTCCTCTCCCCTCCCCTCCCCTCCCCTTCTCTCCCCTCCTCTCCCCTCACTCTCCTCTCTATCCTCTCCTTTCTCACAGGGCTCTGGGCAGTGCTAGATTCACCCCCGGTCCCTGACACCAGCATCTAGCGTGGGGTGTAGGACACAGCCAGTCCATGGGTGGGAAGCATAGCCTGGGGGCTGCAATAAGTGGAGAGGCTGCCTCTCCTCTCTTCTGTACTAAGGGAAAGATAAACAGACTCCAGCCCTGATTCCTGTAGCGCCAGCCCATCCCCAGGGAGATGAGACCGGGCTCCCCGCTTGGCCCCTCCTGACGAGCTGCAGGTGCCTGGGAGTTATAGGCTTCTCCCCATGAGGGCATGCTGGCCTGGAGTGGAGCCCCAGCTGCGGCTGCTGCTCCGCGTGGTGACTCACAGGAGGGCCCAGCTGGGAGGAAGAGGGAACAGACGCACGCTTCCTGGGTGGTCTCAGAAGGGCACCTCCGCACTTTGACCTCAAGACCCCCCACCCGTGGCCAGATGGGAGGGAAGGAGGGCGCCATCTGGGCTTTGGAGTTTTGGAGACCACTGGCAGGCAAGGGCTCACGTAGGGTCAAACACCAGGCTTCCGCAATAAGGTCTTTGATGGCTGCGCCCCACTAGAATGGAAGTACACTGGCCCCAATTACTCTCCTCCACATGCCCATTGTGTGCATGAGAAAAGTAAGGCCCTAGGAGGTGTACAGACTCCAAATTCCAGCAGCTGCCAGGGCCCCTTCTACGTCCAGGCACAGTGTAACTGCCTAGTGGTTGCAAGGTTCAGGTGACCCTGTCTTTACCCCTTCTGGATGGTGACATGGGCATGGGCACTGCTGCCTGGGCCCCTGTCTTCTCTGGATGCTGGTGCAGGCAGATTATTCTCTGAGTTAAGGTCAGTAAGAAGTTCCCAGGGTAGGGACCAGGGCCTCTGCAGCCAGCTCGGGGCCAGGCACAAAGCAGGTGTGCACTGATTTGTCGGATGCACACCACCTCCCACAGGCCCTGCTGCCCTTCCCCGTGCAGGATCTGGCAGGGGAGGGTTGAGACCTAGAACCTGAGGGGCACCTGTCAGCCCAGGCACCATCTTGTAAACAGGCTGCCACAGGCACTGTGCACAACTTTGCCAGAGTATTGTCACTGGGCCAGGCCTCAAGTTACCCAAGTCTTATTTGAAAAGGTGACTAAGGAATAAAAAACTACATATTGGGTGCAGTGTATACTACTTGACTGACAGGAGCACTAGAATCTCAGACTTCACCACTATATGATTTGTCCATGGAACCAAAACCACGTGTACCCCTAAAGCTACTAGGGAAAAAGGGCATATTCCTGGGCGCATCATCAGAATCCCCCACAGTGGGTCTGAAATGGAGCCCAGGCACCCGCATGTGCAGTTTGCCCTGCAGGGTGACCCTGGTGGACACCAGGCTTGAGATCCTCCACAGTAGGGAAAACAAAGCATTTTCACAGCCATGATGTCTCGAAAATCCTGGACTCACTTGCTCCTTAGCTCATCCCCAAAAGGTCCAAAACTCCACACAGCCAACTGGCCATTATACACTTTGCCCCTCCCTGACAATCTGAGTGGGTGATCCTCCCCTGACTTGGGCAACCACACCAAACTCACTGCCTGGGCGCGCACAGCACCTGGACAAGCCAAGTCCCTGGGCGGTGGCACCACACCCAGCCCCCAGGGCCCTGCCCAGGAGGGGCAAAGAGGGTGTCACGGAGCCAGAGGGGGTCATGACACAGCATCTAATCCTCGATCTGACTCTAGACAGCAACGTGCAGCCACTAGGCTGCAAGGAACGGAGAGGGTCTTGGGTGGGCTGCTGCAATACAGAACCCCAGCAGGTTCTCAGGAGCCTCCATTTCCTGCCTGCACCACGGGGATGTGAACCATAGCATCTACCTTGCTGGGTAATTGTGACAATCACAAGAGACAGTGGTGCTTCGTAGCAACCACACACTGAGCAATTAAACTCTTCACTCACATGAGCTCATCTAATCCCTCATAACCACCCTTGGGGATGGAAACTATTATTAACCCCATTTTCCAGATGAGACACTTTACGTGACTCACCCTGGGTCACAAGGCCGGAAAACAGCAGGGCTGGGATTTGAACCCGGGGAGCCTGGCTCGGGAGCCCGAGCTCTAACCATTGGGCAGCACTGCCTCCACCAATGCTGAGCCTTTTCCCATAACCTGGACAATGCGGGGAGTAGGTGCTGCAGGCAAAAAGGGCAAAAGGACTCTGAATGTGTCTGTGGCGAATGGTGAAGGCAGGAGCGGTACTAGGAGGAGCTGGCCACAGGGCTGGCATCAAATAAGAGAAAAATCACCTGAGCCAGCCGGGCAGGCAAGACAGAGAAGCACAGAACCCAGCGGGGCCCAGTTGGAAGGTCTCCCCAACATCTACAAGTCCACAGAAATGGTTACTGTGAAGAAGGGAATTAAGTCCACCTTAGCCATATGACTTCATTTTTATCTTATCCCTAGAATGTTCCACAGGGGCTTTTAGGGAAAAAGAAGAGTCAAATGATTCTGTTGCTAGATGAGTTTGGAATTCCTTGAGGCAATATTTCCTATCCAGAGACTCATAATGGACACTGGCAAAATAAATGCTCTGATAAGTCCTGCAGAGAAATCTGTTTCATTTATTCAGCCTAGCATTCCTCATACTTAAACGACTGTGAAACTCTTCCTTTTTTCCCTGAGGCACCTATTGGCACTTCACGGAACAGTCTGAGGATTGCTGGTATACAGCAGGCATCACAAACTTTTTCTGTTAGTATTTCTGAGAATAATACATATTTTCAGCTTAGCAGGCCACAGAGTCTCTGTTACAATTACTCGACTTTGCTGTGAAAGCATAAAAGCAGCCCCAGACACAATGTAAACAAATGAGTATGGCTGTGTCAATAAAACATCAGGTATGGACACCAAAATGTGCATTTCATGTAATTTTATATGATATTAAATATTCTTCTTCTTTTGATTTTCCTCAATCATTTAAAAATGTGAAACTATTCTTAGATCACAGGCCACACACACACACACAAATCAGGCTGCAGGCTGATGGTCAGCGGGCTAGAGTTTGCCGACCCCTAAGACAGCAATGGAAAGCTCCAGTGTCTTCTAGGACCACTTTTAACTCTCAGGGGCATGGAAAGGGGAAGAAGAACAAGTTGCAGGGTGGGGCGGAAGTGGGGGACAAGCAGTAGAAAGAAGACTGGTCTGGGATGCAGGGGACAAGAGTGTGGTGCTAAACTCTTCAGTCCCCTCACATGGCCTGTGACTTTACGTGAGTAATTCTACAACTCAGGCAGAGCGCATGTTCTGGATGGTCTGGGGTGAGGAGGGTCTCTGTTTTCTCACTCAGACCTCCCGCAGGCCTATCAAATGCTGGAATTGTTCCTGCTACTCACATCCTACTGCCAGGCACCTAAGCTGGAGAAACAGATAAGGGCCCCTAAACTCCACTTTGATAAATTGTCCCCAAGATGCTGGCCAGGATGTGCCCCCAGCTCCAGACTAAGGCAGTGGCCTTTGATAGGAAGAAAAAGAGGCAAAGGCCAGGATCAATCAAGGAAAAGGTTATTACATTCAGCTCTATTCTTTTTTTTCTTTTCTTTTTTGAGATGGATTCTCTCTCTGTTACCCAGGCTGGAGTGCAATGGTGCCATCTGGGCTCACTGCAACCCCCACCTCCCGGTTTCAAGCGATTCTTCTGCCTCAGCCTCCTGAATAGCTGGGATTACGGGTACGCACAAGCACGCCTGGCTTTTTTTTTTTTTTTTTTTTTTTTTTTTTTTTTTTTTTTTGTATTTTTAGTAGAGACAGGGTTTCACCGTGTCAGCCAGGCTGGTTTCAAACTCCTGACCTCAAGTGATCCACCTGCCTCGGCCTCCCAAAGTGCTGGGATTACAGGCGTGAGCCACTGTGCCTGGCCAAGCTCTACTGTCTTAATCCACGTGGCAAAATCCAGCATACGCAAAGTAAAAATTAAACTGAAAAACTGGGGAAATGTTTGCTGCTCAAACTGCAAAGAACCAAAATCATATAGAAAAAGACCAAAACCTACCAGAACAATGGGCAGAGGATATGAACATACCATGTGTAGGAAGAAACTGCAAATGGCACACATGAAAAAAATTCCCCACCTCACACAGAATAAGAAAAAAAGCAAACTCAGGCTACAAGATACCATTTGTTATCTGTTGGATTAGCAAAAATCTACGTTTGAGAACTTGAACTGGCAACAATGGGAAAACAGGCATCCTCACGCACTGCTGGTGGAGACGCAAGTGGAATGGCCTCTAAAGAGGCCAAACTGACATTATCTATCAAAACTACAAATAGGGTGCAGCACACCAACATGGCACAAGTATACATATGTAACAAACCTGCACGTTATGCACATGTACCCTAGAATTTAAAGTATAATAAAAAAAAAAAAAAAAAAAAAAACCCACTACAAATAGACCAGGCACGGCGGCTCGTGCCTGTAATCCTGCACTTCAGGAAGCCAAGGCGGGCAGATTCCCTGAGGTCAGGAGTTCAAGACCAGCCTGACCAACACGGTAAAACACTGTCTCTACTAAAAATAGAAAAAGTAGCCAGGTGTGGTGGCAGGTGCCTGTAGTCCCAGCTACTCAAGCAGCTAAAGCAGGAGAATCACTTGAACTTAGGAGGCAGAGGTTATAGTGAGCCGAGATCGTGCCATTGCACTCCAACCTGGGCAACACAGTGAGACTCCATCTCAAAAAACAAAAACAAAAACAAAAAACAAAACAAGAAAACAAAAAAAAAACTACAAATAGACAACACCACCTTCAGGAACTGGTCCTGGAGTTACACTCAAATGAAAAATGACCTACACACCGAGGTTTCCCACTGAAGCCCTGGTTTGTGAGACCAAAAGACTAGAAAACACCTAGGCATCCATCCCAGGAGAGCTGGGTAAGTCAGTTATGATGATGATGGTGGTGGTGATGATGATGATGATGATGACTGCTCTCCTTTACATGTGTATGACAATTAGGTCCTGTTCTAAGCCTCATTACTCAAAGCATGGTCCAAGGACCAGCAGCTTCTGTTACCTGGTGGCTGTCTGAAAACACAGACTCCTCTGCCCCAGGCCAGCTGAATCAGAATCTGCATTTTACCAAGATGCCTGGGAAAATCCCATGCACATTAAGGCACTATTTTTAAAAACTCTTCCCATAATAACCCATTACATCTTGTAACAACCCAATAGCCCAAACCCTCTCATCACCTGCATGCTGGAGATGAGAAAGCCCAGGCTCTGACAGGTTAGGGAAATTGTCCAACGCCACAGTGTGTGTGGGTGGCAGAGCTACATGGACACAAAACACATGGAACAAGGAAGCTCTTTAATGGCTGACAGGACCAATCTCTGAGATAAGTCATCAGTTGGAGAACACTGTATATGCCAGGCCACCATTTATGGGAGGGGGAAAAACTGAAAGCTGAATCTCCATGTAATTTCTGAAATACCCAGAGAGCATCTCTGAAAAGAAGGAAACAGCAATTGTCCCTGGGAAGTGGAACTCAGCAGCTGGAGAAGAAAGTGGGAGGGAAACTATTTCGTGTTACACATGTATCGCTCATAGCTCCAAAGGCAAACATTGCAAAGGTGTTTATTTAAAAATAAATGAAAAAAAATGTTTGTTCATAAAACTGGTGGAAGGAAGAAGCTACACAGCTGGAAACCATCACCACTGAATTTTAAGCAAAGTCAAGCTACAAGATACCATTTGTTATCTGTTTGGGGTGGGGGAAAATTAGCATAGAGAAGCCCATTCCCACTTCCCCACTCACCATCCTTCCTTCTTCCCTTCTCAAAGGAGGCAGAACTGTGGTGGGAATGAGAGGTGTGGGGGAGGGCAGACTCACAATGGATTCTCCAGGAACTGGGGACTCAGACCCACATTCAGGTTCTAATGTGGAAGGGACTAATGCCTTGCATGAGGGCAACTTTGTCCCACAGGGGACAATCTGGCGATGTCTGGAGACATTTTTGGGTGTCACAACTGGGAGATGCTACTAGCATCTAGTGAGTAAGAGACCAGGGATGCTGCTAAACACCCTGCAGTTCACGGACAGTCCAGAATGTCCTGTGTCCGGTGGTGTCACCTTGGAGCTCTAGTTAAAGTGCAGGTTCTGATGCAGCAGGTCTGGGAAGGGCCCAGGACTATGCATTTCTCATAAGAGGGCTGCCCTCACCCCTGCTGATGTAGGACCACCCTTTGTGTAATGAAGCCTTACCCAATTCTGCTATGGCCAAACATGTAATGTTCTCATGGAAAGAGGGGAAGGGGCTGCTTCCGGTTTGGATCAAAAGGCTGCACATGGAGTACTGGTTGGGAGGGGTGGGGAAGCCTGTTTATAGTGAGGCAAGCATGAGCACTGCTGACACCCTCCTGAAGTCCAGGAGCACAGGCTGCATTAGGACTGGTGGTGGCAGTGGCCGGGGGACTCACCATCCAGCGTCTCCACCGAGAGCTGCAGGCCCAGGTTGTGCCGCGGATTGACCACCCAGTGGTTGCTGGTGGCTGTGATGTCGAACACCAGCCAGCCCTCCTCCGAGGCCCAGAGGGTGCGGCTGTCGAGCAGGAAGAGATCCGATTCCCTGCGAGAGAGGAGGAGAGACACAGGCTTTGCGTCAGCCAGGTCACAGCTCAGCTTCCCCAACAGATGGGAAGCAGAGCCTCATGGGGTGGGAGGGGAGGGAAAGAGTCCACTGGTCCCCCACAAGTGGGAACATCAGACCAAGATCCAGGCACAAAGACCCCTCAGTAGTTGTGGTGAGGAAAGAGAGTGCAGAAGAGCTACAAAGAGACACATGCAGGGAACAGGCAGCTGTTACAAGGCAATATCACCCCACAAATTGTTAGGGGCATCCCAGCAGGACAGAGTACAGGAAGACAGGGATTATGCAGCCTCCGTGTTGCTGGAAGAGTCTCAGAGAGCAGAAGTTGATAGTGACTGAACTATTCACCATGTGCCAGATACTGTCCCACAGGCTCAACACTACGCTGTCTCATTCAATTCCCACAACCCTAAGTTCATTTCCAGGACATGCACCATCTTCCTGAGCCCACCAAGAGGTAGGAGGTGAATCTCTGGACTGATGGTATTAATAGTGAAAATCCTTTCATTCTCTCTTCCTCACTTTTTACAGTAGCAAAATGGGTAAAATCATAATTAACTCGATAGGGGATGGAGGGTGGATGGATGGGTAGATGGATAGGTGGGTGGATGGATGGGTATGTGGGTGAATGAGTGAATGGATGAATAGGTGGTTGGATGGATGGGTACATGGGTGAATGAGTGGATGGATGGATGGATGGATGGATGGATGGATGGATGGATGGATAAGTGAATGGATGGGTAGATGAGTGGGTGGTTGGGTGGATGGGTGGATGGATGGATGAATGAGTAGATGAGTAGATGAATAAGTGGGTAGATAAGTGGATTGTTATGTTTCTGGATAGTAGAAATTTAGTATGAAAAATCTTCATAACATTTTTTGCACACTTTTAATAAAGATTCAAAGTTTCAATACTTTAAGTCCTTTAATAGCCAACTAGAATGTTTATACCTCTGTGTTGTACCAGAAACCAAGGCATAATGATGAACAACGTGACACTGGTCCCTGCCCCAGGGCAACAACAGTCTCTATCATACCTGGAGTTATCTAATCTTCCTGGGGATTACAGTGAATCTTCTCTGCTCACACATAAAGATGTCAGACATACCCTTTATGGAGCACTTACCATGTGCCAGGCTCCGGGTTGAAATGCCTGAGCAGTCTCATGTCACTTAGTTCTTACAATACTATGTGGGGTAGATAATATTCCCCATGCCATTGTGCAGAACTCAAAACTGAGGCTCCGAAAGTTTGAGTTATTTGCCCAGGGTTATACCACTAGGACAGTCCAGGCAGGACTGGAAACCAACCAGGCTACCTGCAAGCCCAAGCTTGCAAGCATACACAAAGACAGTTCTTCTGGACACTGCCTTTTCAGAGCCTTTCACCAGTCAACCTCATTGGAATGTAACCCACTAAACCACAGGCAGGAGCTGAGCCACCGATGTCCCTTTGATGAGGCACACATCTCCAGTTGGCTCCAGCCCCCAGCTCTCCCTACTAACACTGTGGAAAACCACCCCTATTTATCTTCCTGTCTGACCTGGACAACTCTAGGTTTGTGAGGTCTGCTAGATCATCCTTCTGCTGCATGCCATAATCTGTCAGACATTCATCAGGCACATCAATGTGAACAAGGCTCAGAGAAAGCACATGGGAAACAGATCTGTAATGTTAGTGAGTACTGGGAGATTAACAGACCCAGAGAACCCTACACAGGGAAGAAGAACCAGAGTCAGAAACAGACAGGAACCAAGGCAGGTGCGAGGGCACAGGGCAATTTTCTCAGGCACAAGCACAGAAGGAACAAATCGGAGCTGCTTTTCCCTCTGGGCCTCTCTCCATCCAAAACTCTGGGGGAGAGAATCCAGTTGGCCCAGTCAAGTCATGTGCCCATTCCTAGCCATGGGAGGGTGGGCACCCCACAGCAATGGACAGCATCACCAGGACCAAAGATGGGGGCAGGAGTCACCTCATCCCATGCCCCCCCCAAACTCTCCTTTTTAACAACCCCCAGAACCTGATTCAGAAAATGCTTAATTCTGTTATTGCTGTGGTTTCAATGTTTTGTCCTTCCCAAGACTCATGTTGAAAATCCCCAATGCATCATTATTAAGAGGTGGGCCCTTTAGGAGGTGATTAGGCCATTGGGGATGGATTGATGTATTTATGAACGAGTTTGGGAAAGTCTGGTCCCTTTTTGCGTTTCCACCTTCGGCTACGTGAGGACACGGCAACAAGGGGTCATCTTGAAGCAGAGGGCAGCCTTCACCAGACACTGACCCTGCCAGGACTTCCCAGTCTCCAGGACTATGAGGAATGAGGTTTTTGTTTTTGTTTTTTAAAGATTATAAAGGACTCATTCCTCTCTCAAGCACAGAGAGATGACAGAAGCAAGGAAGTCTTTTTAGAGCCACACAGGACTTTGAAGACCCTAAGTCTGCCTTTCACATCCAAACTGAATCAAAATAATGAGATGATTTTTCATGACTCATTAACTTCTTCTTCCCCATGCTCTTTTAGAGATAGTTTCAGGCTGGCTTTGGGGATGTCTACACAGATTTTAAACTTATAAACAAGAATTTCCTGCTGTCTTATCTCCAGTTTGCCTGGATGACTTTCCTGGCTTTGAAAAGCTACCAAGGTTGTCAATGAACCATTAGCTATTCTCAACAATTAGCAGATGAGACAAGAAGCACTACTCCAAGTTGAAACAACTTCTCCTACTGAATCAGGCTCCCAAGGCCCCTGTAGGAAATATCCACACCCCAGCACAGAAGTCACAATCCCAGGTGGTGATTTTGCTGGAAAATTGTTATTAGCAGGAAAATGTGACCAGATAATCTGGACAGGCCCTCGAGGGCAGTGAAACAATGAATGGTAACCAGGGGAACAGAGTGAGGTCTTTAAACAGAGAACGCCTCGCCAAACGATACTGAGCATTCTCTTATTGCAGGCTATGACACTGAGGCCAGATGCTACGGGCCAGCGCTGACTCATCCATGAATCAGCGTGAACGCATCAACTCCCCTCCTTCAAGTCATAGTTTGCAATGTGTCCCAGGCATGTTTAGGAGAGCCAAATCTTCATTGGAAGGCACCGGGAGACAGGAGCCTTGCTGAGATGGGTCAAGTGTGAGATGCTAACACGGGCTTTGCTTTCAGACTGAGAGCCCAGGTGTGAGGTTGGACCTCATGGAAAGGACAAGGAAGGAATTACTCAGCAGCCAGGTCCAGTCTGACAGCTGGGAGAGGGGAATTTCTAGCTGCCACCTCGAGCATCATAAAAGAACACTGGTTCTTACAACCAGGAGAGCACTGAAGGAGCCCTTTGTGACATTTTTATTTACCTTGAACACATTGGCCTCCCTGGCCCAGCCCAGGTGAGAGAAGAGGCAGGGAAGGCTCAGGGTGAAAGGCCTTGAGGAACCTAAATGCGTTCTTTCACCTTCGCCACTGCTGAGAATCTCCGTGCTTTCCACACTTCGGTTCTCCGAATCTCCCCACCAGCCCTTTGAAATGGTCAAAGTCCTGTTACCGTTTTACAGATGAGAAAAGTCGGGGTCAGTGAAAAGAAGCCAATTGTTTGCAGTGACACACCTGATAAGTGGCAGAACCAGGCGACAGTGCAGGAAACCTGACTCAAGAACCTGAACGCTTAAACCCTGCCACCTCCTTCACTCACCTGGGGACAAGAGACACATAGGAATATGTCGAATCCTGTATGATACGTGTTGTCATCACAGACAGAGAAAATACTAGAGAGGGATGAAACCCGGGTGATGGAGAAGGGGTAAGGCAAGGTTATGCCAGATAATTCCTGTGTCTTGGTTTCCTCTTACGTAAAATGAGAATAATGCCACCTTTTTCAATGATTAGGACCAGCCTGGCAGCCAACTCCCAGATGCTCCTGAAATATAGTTATTACAAGGTGTATCAGTGTTGCTGTCTATTCTCTGCTAAACTTCAGGAAATCCTAGGATGGGGACTTTACATGTCTTGGCCCCAGAGGTTACGTGACTTGCCCACAGTTCTCCAGTCAACAGACCACATGTCCCTTCCAAGCACGTTTACCTTGGACTCCAAAATCTGTCAGAAAAGTGTACTATGTTCACAGTAGTGTTAGATTTTCTGCAAATACAGCTACCAATAATTCCTTGTCTCTGTACGCAGATGCTGCTGTCCCATAAACTTGTGGAGTCTGTTCCCTACCTCTGAAGTCTGGACTGACCATGTAATCTGCTGTGACCAGTAGGACCCAGTGGAACTAAGGCCCTGCCAGGCTCAGGATTAGGATTTAAGAAGCCTATCATTTCTACGTTTGCCCTCTGGGAAGCAAGCCACTGAATCGAGAAATCTGACTACACTGCTAAAGGAAGAGACCACATGGAGGGGAAGGAGGCACAGGCCATGGAGGATAAGGATCTATAAATCAGAGAGAGAGAGAGAGAGAGAGAGAGAAACCAAGTCAATCCCCAGTGAGGTGCCATCTCGGGCCTTCCAGACCTAGTCAAGCTCCTAGCTCCATCAGTAACCACAGAAGACACCAGAAAGAGTAGAAGAACCACCCAGCTAAGCCCTGCCTAAATTCCTGAGCAATAAAACAATGTTGTTTTAAGCCACTACATGTGAGTGGTTAGTTTCAGAGATACATAACCCAAACAACAGTCACATTGTTTATAACAGAAAAACTGAAAACTAACCATCCAGTGAGAGGGACTGGTAAAAACATTATGGCACGTCCAAGGCAACAAAGCCCTGCACAGTCGCTTCAAAGGACCATATAAAGCTACACTTGTTGACAAGGTGGAAATATGATAGGAAAGTGTTTAAGAAACAGAATTTGTAGGATGTAAACTTCTGGGAAAATGCAAAATGCAAAAATTGGTGCAAAAAAAGAAATGAAAATTTTGATTTGCCCAAAAGAAATTGAAATAGGAAGGTCTTTCCCACCCCCATACCCCAGTTGGTCTTATAACCACAAATTTTGCAAATTACCAACAGATAATTCTTTCTTATATAATTTGATCAAGAACATCGAAGAGGGAGAGTTTGAAACCCATATTGTAAAGCTAGCATGCCACTGACTCCCAAAATAGAGAAGGCTAATTTGAACAGATGTTTTCCTAAAGAAGACGTGCAAATGGCCAGTAAGCCATGAAAAGATGCTAAACATCATCAACCATTAGGGAAACACAAATTGAAACCACAGTGAGACAGCACTTCACACCCACTAGGATGACCAGAGCCAAAACCACAGATGATAACTAGTGTTACTGGCAAGGACGTGGAGAAAGTAGAACTCTCATACACTAATGGTAGGATTGGAAAACGGGGCAACCACTCTGGAAAACAGTATGGTGGTGTCTCAAAATGTCAGATGTAGAATTACCATGTGACCCAGCAATTCGACTACTCACAGAAGCAATTAAAATATATGTGCACCCAAAATCTTACACACCAATGTTCATAGCAGGATTATTCACAGCCAAAAAGGTAGAAACAGCAAAGTGTCCATCAACTCACGAACAGATAAACAAAATACAGTAAATTGATACAACAGAATATTATTTGCATTAAAAACTGAAGTTCTGATAAAGGCTACAACACAGATGAATCTTGAAATCATTATGCTAAGAAAAAGAAGTCAGACTCAAAAGATTGCATAGTGTATGAGTCCATTTCTATGAAATGTCCCAAATAGGCAAATCCATAAAGACAGAAAGTAGGGCCAGGTATGGTGGCTCACACCTATAATCTCAGCACTTTGGGAGTTAGAGGTGGGCAGATTGCTTGAGACCAGGAGTTCAAGACCAGACTGGGCAAGATGGCAAAACCCCGTCTCTACAAAAAATATAAAAATTGGCCAGGCACAGTGACTCATGTCTATAATCCCAGCACTTTGGGAGGCCAAGGCAGGCGGATCACCTGAGGTTGGGAGTTCAAGACCAGCCTGACCAACATGGAGAAACTCCATCTCTACTAAATTACGCCATTGTACTCCAGCCTGGGAAACAAGAGCGAAACTCCATCTCATAAATAAATAAATAAATAAATAAATAAATAAATAAATAAATAACATATATATAAATTAACCAGGCATGGTGGTACATGCCTGTAGTCCCAGCTACTCGAGAGGCTGAGGCAGGAGAATCGCTTGAGCCCAGGAGGCGGAGTCTGCAGTGAGCTGTGATCACGCTACTGCACTCCAGCCTGAGTGATGGAGCGAGACCCCATCTCAAAAAAAAAGAGAAAAAAAGAAAGATGAGTGGCTGCCAACAGCTAGAGAGGTAGGGAAAATGGGGGTAACTGTTAGTGGGTATGGAGTTTCCTTTCAGGGTGATGGAAACATTCTAACATTAGACAGTGGTGTTGGTTGCACAACTCAGAATGTACCAAAAACCACTGAATTATACACTTTATATCTTAATAAAGTTATTTTTTGAAAATGGGTAAGACCAATCTAAGCCCCAAACATAGTGCCCCAAATATAGGTGCCATTATGCTAATAATTGTTTTAAAGTATACACACATCTGCATGAAACATTTATATGCATACAGACCAGAGTGGCAGCAGCAATTCACTGAAATATTTTGCTTCCCTTTACAAGCTAACACATGTCTCAATTTAGTAAGCACGTCCTATTTCTGGAAAAAGCTAGATCTGTATGGGGCAACATATTTCCATGTTATACTTGATCAGCAGAACAAACCTAGGTAAGGTGGCAAGCCTGGCTCTCACCTTCTGTCCTGGGTTCGGACAGTTTTTGCCCCTCCTCTAATCTCACAGAAAGGCAGCAGAGCCAGGAGACAGGCCACACGTCTTTTGTCTATAAACTTGATGATCCTTCCACTTTCTCAGGCTGTTTCTGATTAAAGAAATAGCAAGACCCCAAAAGTCGTCTTCTCTTCTCTTCTGAAATTGGGTTCTCCCATAGCCCTGCTCTACAAGGCATGAGCCGCTGGTGACCCCGATGCCGCAGCACTGAGAGACGTTAATATTTAACCACCAGCCTGGGGACAGTGTGTTGCTGGGCTTTCAGGTGCCTCCTCCCAGGGACACCCAGGTGAACCAGCTGAAATCTAATTCTAGAGGGAGCAGGAGGAGGAACCGCATATCCCCAGGCTCATTTCCACTGTCTCCCAGCCCACCTTCCCCTGGAAAGTTCTACCACAATGGAAAAGGGAATATTTTAAAATCTCAAACGTGGGAAGACAGGAAGTCCTTTTTTTGGCCTCTGGTTACCTTCCTAGAGGCTATTTAGAGACTGATTCTCATGGGCCTTCACCCACCACCCCACTCCCAGGGGAGTAAGACTCCCATGTGGGATACAGGACCAGGGCCTCAGCACAAAAACAGATCCCAGGGAAGCTGGCCCTGAAACTCCCCCAGGGCAAAACACAGTGCAGTTAGGAGTCTGAGGATCTCTCTGGCCCTGAGGCACCCAGGCAGGCGTTGGAGCCACAGGAAACACAAATTCCAACATGGCCACGCAGTGCACACTGCCTCGTTGCCTGGGATAGTCCGTGTCCTGTCTGTGCCCACCGTCAGGGCTCCTTCAGCCTGGGCCCAGCCATCCAGGGTCTTAGGAGCAGAACAGGCCCTTGGAAATCCATTCTGGTCATTTTAATTTTCAGCTTGGAAGATCAGAGAGTTTCTGTCTTACGCATGGGCAGCTGGTGGCTGAACAAGGATTAGACACCAGTTCTGGGCCATAATTTAGGGCAGTGTAATGAAAAATCTTCTCGCCATCACAGCCTGAGAGCCAGCCTGATCTCCCTCTCTGCTACCTTCAGACATAGCCCCCCACCACCTTCAGGGAGCTGGCGCAAGCCAGGTTTGGAAGGGCTGCATTTGGAATCACCTGGCTGGTGGACGGGGGCCCTCAGTACCCTGATACCTTGTCCTGGGCACCTACTGCACACAAGTCTCTTAAGGGACACTCTCCCATCTCCAATGAGGTCAGTACAATCTGCATCCCCACTTAGTATCACCTTAATACCACCTATTACATGGGGATGGGGATTGTACCAAAAACTGAGGGGCAGGGAGGCTCAGGACAGGCCTCCACTGGGAGCAGCAGGTCCCAGGCCAGAGGTTACTCGAAGCACAGAAAGCTGTCTCCAGGGGCCCCACCCAAGTTAGAGGAGGCAGGGCAGGAGAGCACAGGGCTGGCCCAGGACCACCATCAAAAAAAGGAAAACACACTTCAGATGATACGGTAGGCAGAATAACACCCCCTCAGACACGTCCAGGTCCTGATCCCGGAAGCTGTGGGTATGTCACCTTCCAGATCCGATTCCGGAAGCTGTGGGTATGCCACCTTCCAGGTCCAATCCCAGAAGCTGTGGGTATGCCACCTCCCAGGTCCTGATCCCGGAAGCTGTGAGTATGCCACCTTCCAGGTCCCGATCCCGGAAGCTGTGGGTATGCCACCTTCCCAGAAGCTGTGGGTATGTCACCTCCCAGGTCCTGATCCCAGAAGCTGTGGGTATGCCACCTCCCAGGTCCTGATTCCAGAAGCTGTGGGTATGCCACCTTCCACGTCCTGATCCCGGAAGCTGTGGGTATGCCACCTTCCCAGAAGCTGTGGGTATGCCACCTCCCAGGTCTGATCCCGGAAGCTGTGAGTATGCCACCTTCCAGGTCTGATCCCGGAAGCTGTGGGTATGCCACCTTCCCAGAAGCTGTGGGTATGCCACCTCCCAGGTCTGATCCCGGAAGCTGTGAGTATGCCACCTTCCAGGTCTGATCCCGGAAGCTGTGGGTATGCCACCTCCCAGGTCCTGATCCCAGAAGCTGTGGGTATGCCACCTCCCAGGTCCTGATCCCAGAAGCTGTGGGTATGCCACCTTCTACGTCCTGATCCCGGAAGCTGTGGGTATGCCACCTTCCACAGCAGCAGGGACTGTGCGGATGCGATGAAAGATTTTTGAGTTGGGAGATTATCCTGGATTATCCTCATGGGCCCAAAAGAATCATAAGGGTCCTGATAACGGGGAGGCAGGAGGCCAGAGAATAAGAGGTGACAGTGAAAGCAGGGAACAGTGTGGTGTGACTGCGGCTGGGGACCTTGAGCCAAGAAAGGGGGCTCTGTCTCCTAGAAGCCAGAAAAGGCAAGGAAACAGATCCTCCCCTAGGCCCTCCAGAAAAGATGCAGCCCTATGGACACCCTGATGTGGGCCTAGTAAAACCCATTTCAGACTTTAGACCTCCCAAACTCTAAGAGAATAAATGTGTGTTGTCTTAAGCCACTAAGTTGGTGGTCACTTGTTACAGCAGCTAGAGGAACGAATAGTTTCTCTCCTGAGATCCACACTGAAACGCCTCCTCTCCACAGGTGCTCTGCTAGGAGCCAGAGACACAACGGCAGCCAGAGATGGAGCTCCGGGTCCAGAGGCTGGGTGTGCGTAGCACAAAAGAGGGTCATTCAAACCCTAATTAAGTGGTGTGAAGGAGGGAAGAGTCCTCTGGGTGAGCAAGACAAAAGAAAAGGACTAGATGTGAGGTGTGAGGGTGTGCGGGAAGGACGTTCCACAGAAACATCTCCTGTCGGGGGTCAGAGGATGAGCAGCGCTAACACAGCTAAAAGGGCAGGGAAAAGCGTTGCTGGCAGAGAGAACTGAATATAGAAATCATGATGAGAAAGTAGCGAGGAGAGAGCACAGGTACATGATGTCTCCTGCAGGGCCTCTGGCCGGGGGAGGTCAGGTCTTGCTGAGCGCTGGGAAGCCGGGAGGAGTTCTAAGCAGGGGTGGAGATCACAGGCTTTGCCACTCGCAGACCCAGCTGACTCTCCCCGACCGCTAGTCTGACTCTCACCCTCGCCTCACCCTGCTGCTCTTTGGAAAACTGCAGGCTGGACATTCTGAAGGCCTGCGTGTTGTGAATAGTTGCTGGGCCGCAAGGATATTCCTCAGAAGAAAAGGAGCAAGAGAGCAAGCCAGCGAGCGCAGCCAGAGCATTCCCAGGCTAGCATGATGTCATGGAGGGAGCACAGGCTTGTGGCTGTGGTGTCAGGCCGGGAAACTGCAACCCGCCGCGCACCTGGAGTCAGCCCAGCAGCAACCCCGGCCTGCAGGGAAGCCCGGGAAGGAGATCAAAGGAGCCCAGGAGGAAGCAGGCCCCACCCTGGCAGCCAGCTCCCGGGTCCAAGGGGTGCCCCTCCTGAGCTGTAGGCTGGGCAGGACCCAGCCCAGGGCCCAGGCTCCCCCACCTCAGTTTCAGGGAATGCCCTACTTTCCTGCCAAATCATAGAACAGTCCCTGGCATCCCCCAGACAGGAAGATGAAGTCAGGGAGGTCCAAGCCTTTTTTAAAATACACTTTCTTGAAGACGGTGTATATCCAGGAAGTCTAAAATTAAAGCTCTGGGGAGTAAGGTGGAAAAATACAGAAAGAGGCACAATATCCTCCTGCCCCAGACGGAGCTCCGGTGGCCACCCACGGCCCTCTCACCCACCCCACGGCTGTCTGTCTCCCTCTGGGCAGGGCTAGCTGACTGCGGACAGCACCCGCCCAGCCACTCATGTGAAGGTCAGGAAGACGCCCATCCAGCGCCCGGAGGCCAGCATTGTCACAGTCAGAAAGCGAGTCAGTGGCCCTTATGTTCTAGCCCTCAGTTTCTCCACCCACAAGACAAAGGGTTTGGAGTTTTTCAAGATCTCAAAAACTGCAACTTATTAATAGGATAGCTAAGAGAGGAAAATGGGAGGGTCAAAAATCCAAAATGCACTATGGTGAAATAAGGTGGGGAAGCGCCACACGACACATTGCTCCTTAGAGATGTCATCATGCACCTTAGCTCTTTAAAGACTCTGAGAAGTCCTGCTGCAAAGAAATGTCTGCTCCGGCAATGGAGCACAGTCATGAGTCGTTCAAACTTGTGTCTAGGTGCGGATCACAGAGGCAGGGGGTCAAGAGGGACGAGAATCATGGTGACAAATGGAAGGCTCTCCCTCGTTTGAGACACAGCCACCAGCAGAGACAATCAGGAGGTCAGGGGCCCGGAGTCCTCTCTGTGATGAAATCCCCAGAGTGGTCCTCTGTTCCCACAGTGGGTGCTCAGGGACGGAGGCTGTAGGGCTCCAGGCTCTGGGTTGAGGAAAATTGGAATTAAATCTCAGTGGAGTAACCCTGAGCAAGTCGGCCTCTGCCCATCAGGTTCTTAAGTTTATAAAATGGAGGTAGCCATGAGGATTGTTCTGAGAATGAGTTAAATGGAAAGATACGCTCAAGACGCCAGCTCAGAGCCACATACTCAAGGCTCTTAGCTGGTTGGAGCAAACCTCAATGTCAGCGTGAATCTTCCACCACGGGATTCAAGCTGCCTCGGCTTTTAAAGCAAGATCACAACTGCAGCAAGCTGACCCCGACTCAAGATGGAACCATCTCAGAAGAAGGCCCCGAGCGAGCTCATGGAACCCTATGGCACCTGAGAGGCAGGCACTGTTGTCCTCTCTCACAGGTGGGAGACTGAGGCTCAGGGAAATGCAGATAGTGAATGGAGCCAGCCCAGAGCCCTGTTCCAGCAAAGCGCCAGCCCTGCACGGTGATGGTTTGATGGCGGAGGGAGAGCTGCCACCCAGAGAACCCCGGGGGTTCCACTTCCACTCTTCTCACCCCGCACTCCCCCTGCCCCAGCAGCCTGCAGGGGCTGAGCAATTAACTTCCCTGCTTCAAACTCTTTAGCAGCTCTTAGGATAAAAAGCCAAAGCTCTCTAATGTGTTCTGTGATAAAGAAGACTATGGTACTGACAATGCAAACCGAGAAACTGGGGAGAGAGAGGAGGCATTATTATCAACTCCAGGTCACCCAACCTGTAAGGCCCTGGATGGTCTGGCCCCTGTCTCCACAGTCTCCTCCCACCCAGCCCTCCTCATCTGTGCCAGTCTCCAGCCCACCACAGCCCTTCACACATGCTGTTCCCACTGCCTGCGACACTGTTCCCTGCCTTTTCACCTCCCTCACACCTGCCCGTTCTTGAGCTCCCCAGGGAGGCGTCCACTGATGCCCTCCTACTGGCGCATCCACGTCGGACACCATCCAAGCCCAAGTCCTCTCCCCTGCGCCATCTGGGCTAGAGTTTCCATTTGTTTGTATCGTTTTTTGGGTTTTCCTCTTTCCTCGCCAGGTTTTAAGCTTTTTGTCAGCAAGAACCAGCCCTATTTTGTTCAGCCCTGCCTGGAGCAGCCTCTGCACCGGTGCTCTGCACCAAGCACACAGCTTAGCACAGAGCAGGCCTTGGATGCACACTGGACAAACGTGCTGGTATCCTCTGCATCCTTACAGCCAGTGAGGTTTTCCGGGTTCACTTCCAATAGTTTATATTATTAAAAAAGAAATGGTAAATACTTTTTCAGATTATTCCAGTAGCTCCAGAAATGGCTCTGACTCACAGTTCACTGGGGCCTTAGCCCACCCTCTGCCCCACTAGGCGCCCGCTCCCAGGCCATAGGCACCCAGCTGCACGTGCTAGTTGAAGGGAGACCCTCATCAGCCCCTGGGCACCTCCATACCCTCCATCTTCACAGGCCTGGCTGTGGAACCAGGGGGCGGTCAAACTACCTCAAACTGACCCCCCGCTGGAAACTGCCAGGTTGCATGGGCTTCCAGTTTAGTGCCATTTCCTGTCCCCGTCACCTCTTCAGAGCCACCTTCTTTCCTCACATCAGGAAAAAATCAAGAGGACTCAGGCAGGCAGAGAGCAACAGCTGGGAAGAAAACATGCCTCACATTTCCTTTTGGACCCGACTCTTGTCACTCTTTGCTTAAGATACCAGGGTTTGAGCCCCAGAATTTCTGGAAAACTGGAGGCTCTACCATTCCATTCAACCCAGGCATGATCCATCCGGAAACCCAGTGGAACCGAGCCGCGAGCTGGATTCCAGCCCACGGAACACATCAAGAACTCTGGGGAAACGTCAAGAACTCTGGGGGGTCCCCCCAGAAAAACCTGGGGGGCACTGCAGAGCTTCTGACGCGGCTGTGGGGGAAATCCCACACGGATGGGCAGCTCCCTGCGTCTGGCACTGTGGAGGTGGGCGGGCAGCCATGGAGGATGGGGAGACTCATCTTTCTAGACTTCCCCTGGGGGCCGCATTTCCTCCAGCCTCCAGGTCCAGACCAAAATAGAATGAGGTAAATTCAGCCCCTTTCACGCAGCACACTCAAGGAATAAACAAGCACCACAAATACAGTCTTCGAGCTGGGTCATCTTTCCAACCTCTTTTTTTTTTTTTTTTTTAAGAGAACCACAGGCTGTTTTAAGATTCCAAAGCCAGAGACAGAAAAAGTGCAGCAAAGCAGGGAGACAAGGGGAAAGAAACTTGACAGTGCTTTGCAGACAGAAACAAGTGACGCAATTTCCAAATTCAAGAGTCTCAAAAACAGAGGCTGGGTTGGAACCTCCAGAAAGGGCTAGAACGGGGTGTCTAAGACTTATTCTCATGGTAGCATCCTTAAGCCAGGGGGGTCCAGGAAGGGGGCAGACTGAGGACGTCCGCTTGCACTTAGTAGACCCTCACCGGGTCCCAGGACTGTGCCGGTGCCAAAGCTGCCCCTTGCCAGGGAGCCCTCCCAGCTGCCCTGTGTGGTTGACACTTGGCCTCTGTCATGCTTCAGTGACCCTAGAGGCAGATCCTGAGTCAAGGACTTGAATGCAAGTAGTTTGTCTGAGAGGTGACCCCAGGAACCACCTGGAGGGGGCGGGGAAGTGAGGCAGGCTTAGAGATCGTCAAAACAGAACACTGCAGGCCTGGGACTCAAGCCGGTCAGAACCTCCTAGAGACTATGCTCCTGAGGGGTGCACCTGAGGGCAAAGGGGGCCGTCTCCTGAGGGCGAGGGGGCCGTCCCCTGAGGGCGAGGGGGCCGTCCCCTGAGGGTGAGGGGCCGTCTCCTGAGAGTGAGGGAGCTGGGGAATTCTCCATGGGCCTTGACTCCGACTCCTCAATGGGTCAAAGAAAGCTCCCAGCAGAGCTCCCGCATAGGGAAAGGTGTGTGGGGAGGGGAAACCTAGAGGTCTGTGGCTCAGCCGGTCCATCTCTCCGAGGAGAGGTGGAGACCCTGTCCAAGGTCGCAGCTGGTGAGGCTGACGTGGCGGGAGTCGCCCCCTGAGGAGCCAGACATGGGCTGGAGGAGAAATGCTGTTTACACACATGGCAAGGACCCCTGCCAGGACAACCTGTGGTGGCATCTGCAGAGAAAAGGCTCAAACACCAGTGATGCAGGAGAAGCTGGAGGATCCCTCTTATGTCAAAGAGCAAGACTAGGGCTTCAGAGATGCTTTTCCTACTGCGCTGTGGGCCCCCACACGTGGAACACCCGAGGGGAAAGGGATGGAGGCAGGGCTCAGCTGGAGAAAGCTTTCCAAGGAGAATGACCATGACAGGTTTCTTGGGAGGCTCCTGGTTCCAGCCCTCAATCCCACTTGCAAACCTAACTCCCAAACCACCCCCACCCACCCTCTCCCACTTCTGGAACCTGTGGGTTCAACCCCAGAGCAGGAGGCTGAGCCCACTCCCTAAGCCCACAGCATGGAGAGGAAAGAGCCTGCTTTTGAGGATACCTCAAGTGCCACCTTTAAAGCACCCCTACCTAGGCCCTGGGGAAGAGTTAGGAGACGAAGAATCTTCACCCCAAAAAGGCTCTTATAATCTAGTTTCCACTCCAAAAGCAAAGCCACGTGGAGTGGTCTGTGCCAGGCACTAGGGTCACCATAGCTGAAAGCCCAGGGGTTACAAGGACTCCCGTCTGGGGACCCTGTGTGGCTGTGACCCAGGTCACCCAAGTTCAGAAGACATCGAGCCACAGTCAGAGCGTAAGGATTCGGGTTGAATTTTAAAACAGGTGGGGCTAAGATAGACCGAACAATAGTGGGAGAGGATTCTGCATCAACTCTCTAGCAAACGCTGGGTGACTGTCACCCTCAGAAACAAGCAAAGCCAGAGAAACACACAGGCAGGAGGAGCCCCAGGAGATGTGGCCACTGAAGGGTAAGTGGCGTCCTGGACAGGACAGAAGGACAAGAAGTAAAAGCAAAGGGGTCCAGAATAAATGACTGACTTTCATTAATAAAAATGCAGATACTGGGTCCTTAATTATGAAAACTGTACCCTATTTGATGTAAGGTGTTAAAACAGGGGAAACCAGGCATGTCTGCGCTTCCATGTGCTGTGTCTGTGTTTCCGAGGATCTGTCTGTGTTTCCACGTGTTTACGTGTACAGGAGACTGCTGGAAATGAGGCTGGGGCTGAAAGGTATCTGTATAAAGATATCTATCAACACATATATCAACAGACATCTATATCCAGGGAGATGGCAAGGCCAGGGCTGACTTCATGGGCGTGTGACTCATGCAGTCACACGGGGCCCAACACACAGAAGTACTCCGAGCTTGGTTTCATGCTGTGCTGTTGCTGTCTTGAAATCCTTTATACATTTTTGACAAGGGGCCCAACATTTTCATTGTGCAGTGGGTCCCAAAAGGGACACAGCCAGTCCTGGGAGCTTGTTTTCAAACGTTAATGACGAAAACTCCATGCCCTACACCTGACTAGTTGGGGTTAAACATGGGAACCTGTATTTTTCTCTTCCGATGTATTTCCAGGAGGTTCTGACAACAGCTGGGTTTAAGCACCACCCTGGACAGATGTGTGTGAGGAGCTGCACAGCTGGTGTTTGGTGGTAGGTAGCCATGAGCAAGGTGAATGGGAAGGTGGGAAGAAGACAGGGCGGTCAAAGGACTTCCCACTTAAGTATGTTCAGCTTCGGCTGTGTCACCCAGAGGCACCTGACATCCCTCCCTCCACCCTGTGCTTCTCAGTCAGCGCCATTCTGCACTGTCTCCTAACTTCCCCAGGGCCTAGTTAGAGACCCGTTAAAGATGGGACCCTGACAAGGTCTGCTGACATTTTTGGTTTCACAACTGAGTGTGGGGATGTGTCATTGGCATCTGGTGGGCAGAAGCCAGGGCTCCTACTGAATGCCCTAAAATGCCCAGGATGGCCCTTACCCCAGAGAATGAGCCACCCGCAAAGGTCACTACTGTGGAGGATGGAAAATAGAAACCCTGCCTCAAATGACAGGGTATAAACACTTCAGCTCTCTTGATGGGACTAGGGTGAGGGTGCACCTTTGTCTCCAGAACCTCTAGCAGGAAGAGTGAGCCAAAGTCACCCTACGGGGTGCTCTGCAGCAGCACCGCTCCCTCACCTGGCCTCGCCACCTTCCCACTGTCCGATGCTCCTAAAGGCCTTTCTTGGAAACATTTTCTAATCCTTCACTCTCACAGCCACACAATCCTCAGCTGAGGGTCAGCTTCTGAGAAACCTGACCTGAAACCAGTTTCACTTGATGGCAGCTTCACTCAATTGGCAGTGGCTGCCTCATTTAGAAACCTGTACCAAGGATCCAGGGAAAGGGAGGACTGGGATCCATTAGCAATGCCTGCCTTGGTCCCGGGAGGAGAAGGGTGGCTTGCGTGCTGGAATGCAAGGCCAGGTGTCAGCTTTCCTTCTTCCTTTCTTGGGGTGGCAAAATGGAAAGCCATGGGCATTATTGAGGAAAAAGAAGAATATGGCACCGACAGAGGTGGCAATTGGAAGACAAAGGAAGAAGCAGGGTTTGGAAGAACCTTGAGTATTTACCCACATGCCTACTTCCAATCTGAACTTGAACTAGCTTCATTAATTGTGGTTGTCTCCTTTAAAACATCATTTTCCTGGTAAGCCTGTATTCCTCATCCTTAGAGTTAGTATTTGAGCAGACACTTTTCTTCCCAGCTACAGATGACTGCTTATGACCAAATTGAAAAATATTAATTCTCTTTGTCTCCTGCCAAAAAGGCTAAAGCGATTACAGATCCTGATTCGAAACACAGATGTTAATACATTTGGAAAAATGAGCTTCTATAGGCAAGCAGAGGCCCAGGGCCAAGCATGAAGTGCTTTTGGAATCAAAGTGCCAAATCAAGTTATCCAGAGAGCTGCCTCCACGAAAGCCTATTCTCCCCAAATGCATTCCAGTGTAAAGAACCCCAGGCTGCCGCACACATGCTGATGTCTACCCTATTTGCAAACAAGAACCGACCTACCCTTGGGTACCCACTGGCACACAGCTCTAAATAACGTAATTATAATCATCACAGGGAAACATCCATAGGATCAAAAAGTATCATAATTACAAGCAATTTTCACTTTTTGGAAATTGGGCTCAGATGCTGAAGAAAAAAGGCATTCTCGAGTTTCAGTTCTGGAAGAGAAAGCATGTTGGAGCGTTTGCTAGGACGGACTAGCCCCAGGGCAAAGATACTGTGGCCAGCACCCGCTCATCCAGCAGGCATCTGCTGTGCGTGCGCTGGGGCACACAGGACCAGACCATGCGGTGTGTGAATTCAGGAAGCCCACATCCTCAAAGGAGAGGCCGGGTCATGCTTTCATCCTTTCATGCATTCAGTGTCTTACTGAGCACCTATTACACGCCAGGCTCTAGGAAAAATGGATACCACAGTGAGCAAAACGAACAAAACTCCTGCCCTTGTGGAGCCTCCGTCACTGTCTCTGCTGGGCCCCACTCAGATCCCGCTCAGATCTTCACTATGCAGCCCACGCTGGCTCAGCAAGGGTCCACATGCTGTCCAAGTCCATGCAACTTCCAAGGGGTGGAATAAGAGGTGGCTCCAGGTGCACCTGCAAAGCCTCACTACACACTGCTGGGACAGGCTGGGCAGGTCACTGGTCTCTGCCTCAGTTTCCTTGTGTGGAAAAGACGAATTGCCCCACCATTTCCCAATTTACAGGACTGGACTGCCATGAGGAGAAAGAAAAAAGTGTATCCACCAGCCAAGGAAGAAAAACATATGTGACTGGGGAAAGATGTAAGCTTCTCACCCTTAACCCCCAACCCAGAATTGTGCCCGCATTTCCTTGTCTGTGAAAAAGGGTGTGGGAGCAGGCACGGTGGCTCATGTCCGTAATCACAACACTCTGGGAGGCCAAGCAGGAGAATAACTTGAGGCCAAGAGTTCGAGATCAGCCTGGACAACATAGTGAGACCTCATCTCTACAAAAGTAAAAAACTAGCCAGACATAGTGGTGTGTGCCTGTGGTCCTAGCTACTTGAGAGGCTCAGGTAGGAGAATCGCTCCAACTCAGGAGGTCGAGGCTGCAGCGAGCTGTGATCACACCACCGCACTCCAGCAGAGCAACAGAGCAAGACCCTGTCTATCTCTAAAAAAAAAAAAAAAAAAAAGAGGGGTGGGCAGGGATAAGGGTGCCTCCATGGGGGTTTGTTGTGGGAAGCAGTAAAGAGTCCCTGTTGCATACAATTAGCTTTTGTCATCATGACTGTTCCCAAAGGCAGACATCCCTTCTCCCAGTATAGACAAGCGTCATGGGAGAGAGGAGGCTCCGAGATCGCATTGTGGACCCGGCTAAATCGATGGAAACATAAAGGGAGCAGACCTTTCCCACAGATGGTCTACAAGAGGGCAGGACTGACCACCTTGTGAGGACACCCGCTCAGCTTCAGCGCACATGATATAACACCTATGGGGAATCAGGGAAAATGCGGGCAACCTGCTGAGCCCCCACCTGCCATAAACACTCAGCGAACGGAATCTGTTGCCGTTGATTCCCAGCCACCACCTGTATGCTCCCTGTGAAGCCAGGCTTGGGATGAATTATGGGAAGAAATAACAGGGACAGAGATCAAAAAGAGCCACCAAGGCCCACCAGATGGCCTCAGACCACAGGACAGGAAGCCAATGGGCATTTGGCCCCCAGATGCTGAATAGGGGATGCTGGCCGTGTCTCCAGCATTAACTGGATTGAACACAGTGGTTTGCCATCTCTGCCCAGCTGGGTGGCTTTTTCCAGAGGGATCCCTGCAGATCCATGAGAGGACCCCAAGTGGAACCAAAAACATTAAGGCCTGCCATTCCCGCTCAGGCAGCTTCAGCCTGGGTTCTGGAGTGGGGCCCAGAGAAAGGGGCTGCGAGGAAAAATGCCAAGGCTCCTTGGTGAGGACTGCTTTCCTCTGACCTTCTAGGATATCCTGGAAGTTCCCAGTAGCCAGAAGGAATCCTCCTTGCCTTCTGAAAAGGCTACTCAGGAAGTTGAACTGGCACATCCTGAGAAGGCAGCTCAAAACCAGAGCTCATGCCCTGGGGCTGAGGTGTAGTGCCAAGAGGTTGAAGTCAGGAGATGAGGAAACAGGCACATAGCCTTCAGGAGCAGCAAGAAGCTCCAGAGGCTTCCAGAAGCTTCCAGAAGCCTCTGGAGCCAGAGTCCAAAGGGATCTTCACCCTTAGCCAGTCCCTTTCCTGTGCCAGTGAGACTGACAATTGTGTTCTGGACTATACTTTGGGCTCAGTCTTATAGCAAGAAAAACAGTCTTCTCTGAGACACCAAGCTGAAGGGAACATGGAATGTGTCAGAGAAGGCCAACATGGTGAAACCCCATCTCCACTAAAAATAAAAAAATTAGCCAGGTGTGGTGGTACACACCTGTAATCCCAGCTACTTGGGAGGCTGAGGCAGGAGAATCACTTGAACCTGGGAGGTGGAGGTTCCAGTGAGCTGAGACGGTGCCATTGCACTCCAGCCTGGGCGACAGAGTGCGACTCCGTCTCTCTCTCTTAAAAAAAAAAAACAACTATTTCCTTCCTCTTGGGCATGTAAGACAGCTCATGGCTGAGAAATTAGAGAGTTCTTAGCCACCTGTTCATACCCTAGCACACAGGAAGCTTTTAAAGCACACCAATGACAGTTCAACCCCTACGGATCAGGACTATTAAAAAGCTCTGTAATTCTAATGCACAGCTAAGGCTGAAAACCAACTCAGGACTCATCAATGGACCCATCTGAGCCCCAGGTGAGGAAATCAGCACTATGGGAATCACTGAGGCATGGCCATGGCTAAGATGGTGAGTGCTGGAATCTAAGAGCCTGGGTTCGAGTCCCACCTCTGCCGCTTTGTAGCTGTGTGCTCTCGGGCAAGCTACTTCCCACCTCTGAGCCAGGCTCTGCACCTGTAAAATGGGGATGATACATCTTCATAGGAAACTTTCCAAGGCGTGAAACAAAGCTGAAATGTCCAGCACAGCCATAAATAGTAAGCACCACGCAACGAGAAGCTTCAACCACAGGGTGGAGACGTGCTCTGGAACGTGACCATGGCTCTCTGCCCAAACACGCTCATGGGGGCTAACGGCAGGGCAAAACCCACCCAGAGTCTTGCTACCAAGTCATGAATCTGCACATCACAAGTTGCCGCCACCCCAGCATCCCCAGGAGAGGACTGGGCAAGGAGCCCTTGGCCCACTGCCCAAGGGCTGTCCTGTGAGGGGGCTGCAGCATTCCTCCTACCACATCCAGCCCCATCTACCTTCTCAGGTTCATGGACCAAAATCATCAGGGCGTCCCCAGGGAGCTTGTCAGAAAGGCAGAAACTCAGGGCCCCCATCCCAGGTCTGGTTGAGGGCAAGAGCCTCTGCCTAGGCTGAACGTACCCAGGAAGCTGAGCCCAGGCCTCCTCTGCCAATCCATCCTGTGCAGTGGGGACGGGCAGGGGGCAGCTCCCTCTTCCTCAGAGTGACTCAGACTGCAGCTGATCCAAATCTTGGCCCTGGAGACCACACTGAGGTCACCCTCCTGGCAGCCAAAGTTGCTGAGATGAACCAGGGGACATTTTCATCCAGTTGCCGATATCATCTCGACCTTGGTGGCAGCTGACTCCCTTGGAGCAGATTCTGCTGCCCTGACTGGTCTTGGCCTTCCAGGGAGGTTCTCATAGGCCAGCTCCCAAAGCAGAGTGTATCACCTACATGTGCGGCAGTGCTGCGGAGTAGGGCAAGCCTGGGATATGCTCAGGGAGAGACGGGGAAGGCTGGGATGGAAGATGCCAGGTCCCAGTTCCACAGTAGAAACAGGGCAAACAGCATGACCCCTACCCCAAACATCTTCACCTTCACCTGGAACCAAAATCTGCACCAACGGGGAGAGTAGCAAGTCCAGCTCCTGGAAGCCAGGCCCCAGCTGGCCTGGCCTCAGGCCTGGGGTTCAGAAAATGAGGATAAGACTCCAATCCTTTAGCAGTCCCCTCTCGCCCCAGCGAGGCCTCTGGAGCCAAGGCCACTGTCCCCAGACCTGCCTCTTATCCCCCACTCGCTCCACAGCCCGCCAAGGGTGGATCCAACTTGTCTTTCCAGCTGTCTGGGGCCGCGCTTTAAACAGAGCCACAGGGCTGTGGAAGGCCTCCAGCTCAGCTCATTATCGGAATTTAATCTGGATTCCGAGAGATCAAGAGGACTCAGTGGAAAGTGACTCCCACAAGGGGAGAGACGCTGAGGCCGACCCAAAGCCAGCTAATCCCCAGCACCCCCAGGGCTTTCCTGGAGCTCAGGCACAACTTGTCAGATGTCCCAGCCCTGCACAGCTGGACGGCTGGCAGCACAGAGACCAAGGCAGCCACACGGCGGGGGCAGCAGGGCAGGGTCTGGGCTCCCCTGGGCTGAGATCTGCAGGAGGCCTTCAGCTGGAAGAAGCCGTGCGGGCCCAGGCTGGGGACACGCAAAGAATAGCCCCATCTCTGAACAGGCGAGCTGGCAGAAGTGTGGGGGATTCAAAGAGCTTTTTCAAGCTCGGGCCTTTGTTCCCACTGGGAGACTGCAGAATTAGGGGAACTGGCTCAGTGGACATACACAGGAAGGCAGTGCCACAGCCACCACCCAGGGCTCTTATCTTCCCAGGGAGGTCTTGCTCCACTTCCTGCTGTGATGACGATGATACTAACGCAGGTGACCATTTATTGAGCACTTCCTGTGTGTGAGACACTGTTGTAAGTATGTCACCCCCTTCCATCCACAGCACAACTCTGGAAGGGAGATCCAATTATTATCCCCATTTTACAAAGGAAAAAACTGAGGCTCTGAGAGATGACTCTTTCCCAAGGTCACACGGGTACCTGGTGGCAGAATTTGAATCCATGCTCTTAATAGCTAGGGAACTACATAATAGGGGTATCTTGGTTCTAGATTCAAAAACAAAACAACCTGTCCAAAAAAAATGAATAAATAATATTTGTTCAATTTAACCATTTAACTTCTGAAGAATGGAGGCTTTGCTGCAGGAGGCACAGGAAGAACATGTAGAAACCTAAAGAAAGCAGCTCGGTCTTTCCCTCCACTGCTTCTCACCCTGCTCCCTTCCCTGCTCAATGCTCCCACCCGCCATGTCCTCTCCTCTGCTGGAACGTGAGCTTCCAGAGGGCATGGACTCATGTCTAGTTCGTTCTGGTCGATGCCCTCAGGCATGGCATGCAGCAGGTACCTGTGCTGAGGGGGGACTCAGCCACCCAGCAGCCCAGAAGCCCCCCGGAGCAGGACCCCAGCACCAGAATGGGCATCCCCAGCCCAAGTTGCTTGTTGCCAGCAGCCTGGCAGGGAGGACGCCTGGAACGCCCGTCCCTGCTCCAAACACAGTGCTCAGGCCTGCTGCCCAACCCTGTAGCCCTCAGGATCCACCCCGTGGATCTCAGGCAAGACAGCAAAGACACCTCAGACCATGATGGGACCAGGTACCCATGAAGCCAGCAGGAAGGACCAAGAGCTGCCAGAGCTGAGTGGAGGATCCAGATAACAGCCTGGACACAGAGGTTGTGGTTTCGTCCTAAGAAAGAAGCTCCCTGGCTGCTGGGAGTAGATGCCGATGTCACCTCCCAGGAGAGCTGCTCAGCAGTGTCTACCAAAGCCACCCACGTGTGGCTCTCTGACCCCACAATTCTACCTCTAGAACTTTATAGGGCTGATAGACATGAACAGTTGTGTCAGTGAGGGTACCCGCCCTGCGGCACCGTCCATCACAGAACAGAGGGGCCAGTGTGCACGCACGAAAGACAGCACACTCCATGCTGTGGAACAGTGAGGTGACTCAGAGGACGAGGGCACCCCACGTGAACCACTGGAAAGGGCTGCTGAGGTTCATCATCCAACAACAAAAGCCAGGGGCAGGAGTGAATGCACTGTGGGGTGCCACAGGTGAAAACAGCAACCCAGATCCCTTCGCTGATTTCAGGAGACTCCAGAAACTGGCAGCAGGGGCTGCCTCAGCAGGAGCTGGGAGCCTTCATTTTCACTGTGGTTCCTTCTCTTTCCTTTTGATTTTATACCATGAGCATGTCTTGCCTACTCAAAAACTCTTTTTTTTTTTTTTTTTTTTTTTTGAGACAGAGTCTCGCTCTGTCACCCAGGCTGGAGTGCAGTGACACCATCTTGGCTCACTGCAACTTTCTCCTCCTGGGTTCAAGCAATTCTCCTGCCTCAGCCTCCCAAGTAGCTGGGATTACAGGCACGTGTCACTATACCTGGCTAATTTTTATATTTTTAGTAGAGATGGGGTTTCACCATGTTGGCCAGGCTGGTCTCGAACTCCTGACCTCAAATGATCCACCCACCTTGGCCTTCCAAAGTGCTGGGATTACAGGCATAAGCTATCATACCCAGCCTAAAAACAAATTTTTGAAAGAAATATCGTTCATAAGCGTGGGCTCCAGCTTTGCAAACCTGGGCTCACGTCCTAACGTGGCCACGTTCTCTCTGGGTGGCCTCATTCTTTGGCTTCGGGCCACTTTAGTTCTCCCCGTTTTACAGATGAGCCACCACTTCTGAAGGCTACGGTGAATGTGAAACAAGATATCTCAAGTGAAAACCACTGGAAACACTCAAGACAGTTTTGTTTTCTTGGTACTTAGATGACCACCCCCCCGCCCCCGCCAAATAGCAGTGCTTGGCAAACGTGGCTGTGATGGTTTTTCTGTCCCTGTCTATGGTAACAAGTCCCCTTTCTAGCTGAAGATGCTAGGCCTGCACATCACAAGGAGGCGCCCACACCACCTTTCTTCCATTAATTTCCCTGCCCAGTGGGGACGGCAGACGTCTGACAGCCTGAGGGGTCCAGTAACCCAGCCACTAAGTAATAGGACCTTGGTCATTTTCGCCTCCAGACTGTCTGAATAGAATGTACCTGCTAAATGTCCCAGCCCTTTTTCTTAGCCTCCTTACTTCTCACAAGACCTTGAAATTAATGCATCTCGATAAATTAAAGACTTTCAACACACATGTTTGGTTTCTGACCTAGTGATTCTTGGAAGCTAAGAGTTCTCTGTTTATTTTTGGTTTGGGTTTTTTTCTTCCCCTAACATTTTATTTTAGATGGCCACCTTAATTAGTTGCCTGACATCGTGCACTGGGTTTCAGAGTAAGGAATGGGAGAGAGGTAGCCCTTCAAAAATGTTTTTTCCCCTTCCCCTTTTCTTCTATGTCCCTTAGCACCCAGCCAGATCCAGACTGCCTATATATACCCCTATGGTACCATGCATCCTCGGGCTCCCTGGCCTTCTACTATTCCTGAATTCGTTGTCGGTCATGGTATTAAGAAAGTGACATACACCATACACCTTCTTTAGAAGGGATAATCTGGTACAGGGCCTGGCACGTGGCTGCACCAATCTGTTCCATCCTCTGGCCATCACCCCCTTTTTCCTCTGCCCCCAGAAGAAACTCAGCACCTCTCCCAGATACTCGTACAGCACCCACCTGCCCAAGTGTTCCTGGAGCACCTGATAAACGCTGATCCGGAACGTCTCATTGTCGAAGCGTTCCCGGATGTAGTCCTTGTAGATCCGGAATTCGGCTGCCGTGACAGCTTCTCCTTCTGGGATCTTGGAAAGATCAAACCGGAACTCTCGATGGTGGTAGCGTGGGTGGAAGAATTCCTTGTCATGTTCCACTGGAAGAGGAAGAGAACACACACCAACACCGAAAGCTTATTAGTGTCTGGGTTTCACTCTCAGGCTCTGAGTTCAAGCATCTTGCCTAAGCTAGATGGAGGCATTCCTGTTGCCAGTGACCCCAGTGACAACTGCTCCTTCCGCACTGACACACTGCAGACTAGAGGGTCACGGGCTCAGACCCCATGGTCCCCATGGTCATCCTGAACGACAAGAGCATGATTTTGCGTCCAACCTGCTGGGAAAAGTAGAGCACTAACCACAGCCATCCAAGAGGTCCTGGCCAGACTCAGGTCCCAGGGGCTCAGGCCTGGGTTGGAATCTGGCCTTAGCCAATAACCAACAGAGTGGCCCTAGATAAGGTAACAAAAAACCTCTATGGAACCCAATTTCATCATCTAAAAAATGGGGATCATAATCCTCCTTCGTGGGTTGTGGTCTGGGTTGAATGATCTCATTCACACAAATAGTTTAACATCTGCTAGGGCTGGATAACTGTTAGCTATTGTTGGTAAGCAGAAACCTTACTGTGCCTACTATGGGACGTCTCAGGGGTTCTCAGCCCTGAAAGCACATGAAAATCATTGTGGACACTTTTAGAAAATATTGATGTCCTGGCCCAGGTGTGGGCTGGTAAACATTTAACAACCGGCTCTCTGGGACCTAATCTGAAGTGCCTGCTGACTCCACAGTGTAAATACCACCATCTTGGCAGATTTCGAGATACCAATGTGAGGTTGCTGGACATGGATGGGAAGAGAAGCACACAGCGGGCTCCAGCACACAGCTACTCCTACCCCCTCCTGAACCAAGGGAATCAATATCTTCTTAAAGCACCCCCAGATATTTCTAATGAGATGCCAAGGTTTACAGCCACAGCAGTAGACTAACAGCAGTAAAATAAGTGAATGGCAGAGTGGGGGTGGGGGTTGAAAGAGAGAGAGAAGGCCATGGGGATGTCACCAATCCCCCCCTTTGATTTACAGAGAAGGCAGGAGTCTCTGTAAAGGGCAGCCACTTGGGAACCAAGTGAGCCTCCGGAGGTGACCCCAGGTGGGAAGGCAGGGCAAAGGGTCTGACTGTGTACTGTGGGACTGCCCGGGGCCAGTCCTCTGTCACCTTTCCAGTTCAGTCGACCCTCATGCCAGCCCTAAAAGGTGAGCAGCCCGAGGAGGTGAGTACAATCCCACATAGGTAGGTGGAGCATGCACCTGAGACCCAGGAGGTGTCCAGTGACCTCCCCAGGGTCAAAGACCTGGGATTCAAGCCCAGGTCCTGCCCAAACCAGAGGCCTGAACCACCATGCATCTCTGTGGCTGCATGAACAGCTCAGCAAGGGGCGTTCCTTTGCTTGCTTGCTAGAACTTTTTAACTGCACTGCTGCATACATGTAGCATGTGTGTAAACCAAAGTAAAACCAGTCATGGAGATTCCTCTGGGTCAAGAGACAAAACACCCCACTTCCCTCCCTGGACTTCTCAAACTATAGGTTAGTTTTGCCTGGTTTTGAACAGTCCCTGCAGGGCCTCATACACTATACCCTCTTTTATATCTGGCTTCTTTCATTTAGCAGTGCTGGTGTAATTCATCCACGTCACCGTATGTCTAGAAGTGGAATTGTGTATGTACAGCTTTAGTTACCCTGGAAGCTGTTCTCCCAAACCATTGCATCTAAGAGGCTTTGAAGAGTGTGCTAGGAAAGAGGTGGAAGAGGCCAGGTCTGCCCATGAAGGAGGTGGCACAGTCTTGGGACAACTCATGGCTTCTCAAGTGCTTTTCTCCAGGGGACCAGGAGAGGTGAAGCACAGATGAAGTCTTGTTCCAACCGTCTCTGTTCTCCACCGGAGCATGGCCAGACCTCCAAAGGCCAGGAGGAGCCTTTGAAGTGTGCCGTGATTCAACTTTCAGCAGAGAGGGTTGCTCCTGCAATCATGCACAGGAGCAAAGTGCAATGCCTTGAACACAGTGGGTCCCCAGCAAACCTCAGTTCCCTGCTCCCAGCGCTGGATGAACCCAGCTTCAGAACAGCCCCACTGGGAGATACACAATCAGACGGAGCAGAGAAAGGGGCTGGGGAGCATCTGTTTTACAACTGAGGACGGCTGAAGAGCCCAGAAGTGCAAAGCGCATGTTTACTGAGTGCTTACTCTGTGAGCCCCACACTGAGCACTCTTTGCCAGCATCTGATGGAACCCCATGAGGCAGGACTGATCCCCATTTTACAGATGAAGAAACTGAGGCTCAGGGGGGCCAGGTAACTTTCAAAGGTCACAAGCCAGGTGAGCGGCTGAACTCCAAAGCTCACCCTCTTGACCTTCACACTCTCTAGAGCCAGGTGGCCTGAGTTTGATCTTGGCTGTGCCACTTACCAGCTGTGTGACCTTCCCCAAGCTACTTAATCCCTGTGTGTTCCCCTCTCCCTAGAGATAGTAACAATGGCCCTTTCTCATGGAGTTGTTGGGAAGATCACAGAAGCCATTTGCTCACAGGAGAAAGCCACAGGAGAGCCATTTGAGTCTGCCTTTGTTACAGGTCCTCTAAAACAATGAGCCAGAAGAATGACAATCAACATGTGCTGTGGGCATTTACACAGTGCACTTATGATTACATTTGAAAATAAAAAGTGCAATAGACCGAGCAATAAAGATATGTTTGAATAAGCATGACACAAACACAGGTACAATCATTAGAGTCATGCCCAATGAAGAAAGAAAACACTGATACATAATCACAAACACAAGGTTTGTTGCAACAGCTGCAGGTACAACTGTTTTTAATATGTAAGATAAACTGTATCTTAACTGTTAAGGTATCGGAGTTACAAGGTTTCTCTTCTAAAAAGCAACTCAGGGATAAAGTGAGGAACTAAATTTCTTGCAAACATTTGTGGGCTCCTTGGTATGGCTTTCTGAGAGGATTTCCTTCATTAATTAATTGGAGACTATGAGAAGCAGGAGCCACAATATTACTCTGTTCTCCCTGAAACCCACATTGTCACATGTTCTGAAAATGATTTTGTATCCATTATCAAAGAAAGAACAGTCATGAAGTACGCGCGCGCGCGCACACACACACACACACACACACACACACACACACAAATAAGCAGTGGATAATTCAAAGTCCAAACCAAATTCCAAATCTCATCTTTCCAAGGTTTTCCTTTTCTATAGAAGCCACTCCACAGTATGGAATCTGGACCATTTCAACTCAAGTCTCTAGACGATTGAATCGTTACCACTAAAACAGGTAGAAGCTTGCATGTATTTTTCAGGTGAAAATATGTCTTTACACTTTCTTCTAAAGTTACTGTATATAGTTGATTACCCAGGACTTGAGTTTTAAACTAAATGTCTAGAGTTGACATCTCCCCATGCCTACAGGGAAAAGCTTCCTTAGGAAGCCAAGAGCCTAGGATTCCAGCTTTTCCTCCCTCTACCTTGTTACATCCCAGCACCCCAAGGGCTGAGAGAGCTCACAGGCATTAACAAAGGTCTTTCATCTTCAAAAAATTAAAAGGACCTAAATCCCCAAGACCAAAAGATAAGTCCAATGAAAATGGATTCCAGAAAACACCATCCTGACAGAAAGCAGCCCCATCACTGTCCCAAAGACAAGACCAGTGTCTCTCTTTTACAAAAACCCGAAATAGCCCCAAAACTGACCCTAAGAGGGGAAATTCTGGGCTGTAGGGTGTCGATAATGGGTTAGAGGCAGGTAGGAACAAGAAGCTGCCCACTCGGGCGCCCCCCCCCCCCCCACCGCCACGTGATCCTTTGTCACGTCAGGGAAGACTTATGTCCCAGATAGGAGTCACACCTGCCCCCAGCATCACTCAGGAGTACCTTGCCTCTCCCTAACATCTGGCGTTCTTCCTCCCACCTACAGTTATGAGAAATATTCAGGCAAACCCCTAAGTTGTGGTTGTCTGACACAAAGGGAGGGCCACAACCAAAGAAACTGGCAACCCACTGTGTAGACTTGCAAAGGGCAGCTCATGCTTAAACAGAACCTGCAGTATTCAGAGTCGTGCTTTATGGGACAGTATTTAACACCCTAAAAATTAGGGGTATGAACCCAAATATATGCATATGTACAGCTGTACATCATAATACACAAAACTAAATGAACACAATAAATTGTTACAAACACAAGAAAACAGTACAGAAGATATATTTCTATTGCCTGGGGGGTCACTTTGTGCTGGGCATACATAGCTCATCAGGATGAGCAAAGTTGGGGCATGGCTCACTGCGATGCACAGGTGATAAGGAGCCTTGTCCATGTCCCCCCACCCCCACTCCCCATCCCTCGTGTGTCTGTCTCTCTTGGAGAATCCATCATCACTGTCCCAGTTGAGCCATGGGACTCCAAGGGAGCCACCATCTTGTTCCATGATTCTCTTCTCCCCAGTTGAGGGACGGGAGGAAGCCAGTCTTAACCTTGGCCACACATAGGCCTTCTTTTATTTTTATTGGAACCTGGTATGAAAGAGCCCCTATTCACTCTCCCTGCCTTGATTTCTAAGGATGTAATCCAGTGCTCCAGGAAGCCCCTTGCCAGCACCCTGCAGGGAAGGCTGGTCTGTGAGAAAGAAGCTTCCAAGTACAGAGGACTGAGGTTGGAATTGAGGAGAGAGACCTGCTAGGTTGATCCCCTGGTCTGGTAGTCTCTGCCCTTCCTGAAGTTTGGGTTTCAGCTCTTCTAATCTATGAGCTACGTTGAAAGCCTTCAAAGAAGTCCCCTTTAAGCTAACTCTAGTCAGGCTACTGCCTGACTGCAACCAAGGCAGTTCCGAGCAAAACACACACAAGCCCAATTATATATACACCCAGAAGTGGAAATGGATGGGCAGGAAACACTTCCAGGTAGCTGTGTTCTCTCCAGATGACCATTCACCATGAAAACTGCTTTCTTCAGACTTGGATCATTCCCAAATGTAAGTAATCTCCCTTGACTGAGCTCTGTAAGAACAGGACCCATGACTGTCTCAGCTCTGGATCCCATGCCCTGCACAGCCTGATGTTTAGCAGGGTCTCATAAATCTTCCACACTGAACACATTCCTCTTCACGCAATTCCTTTCTAGTTTAAGTAAACTACTTTGTTGACAATGTACACACAGTAAGGCACACAGACAAGCATTCAGCAAGTGTGATGAATTTCCACAACGTGAATACACATAGAGCAGGACACAAAACATTTATTACCAGCTCTGAAGTCGTCCCGATAGGGGCCCCTCCCAAACACCAGTCCCTGCTTCCCTAAGGCTGACTGCCTTCCTAATACCCAAAACCGCAGACTGGCTCTGCCTCTATGACACCTGACTATGGAATCACAAATGTGTTCTCTTCTGCGTCTGCAGCTTTCGATAGCCTCATTCATGTGGTTCCGCGTACCAGTGGTCCATGCATTCCCACTGCTGTCTAAAACCCTGTCATATGAATAGGACACAACTCATTTTGTTATAGTCATTTGGGGAGTTTCCAGTTTGAGACAAACTGTGCTGCAATGCATACTCCTGTGCATGGTTTTTGGTGAACACGTGTCCACTGGGTAAATGTCTTGAAGCAGGATTTCTGGGTCAGAGGGTAGGCACATTCAGCTTTAGTTCCACATCTGACTGTTTCCATGGCAACAATTTTGGGGAAACAGGGTATGAGGCCAAAGGAGACATAGTCCCTAAAGAGATCGTTCATTTTCGCTGATGTTGGCAAATCCCAGTGCCTGTGTTTAGGCATAAAGAAGGTGGGAGGCAGCTCTGCAGGTGGTGGTTCTTCCCAAGAGAGGTGCTGAATGGACGCTTAAGGAAGAACGGAGGCCCACTAGCCCCAGAGGACAAGGAAGGGCACTGCAGGCAGAGGGAACAGCGTGACCGAGGGCCCAAGAGACAAGAAACAGGGCATGCTGGAGAGTTTAGGTGAGAAGTTTGCTGAGAATAACAAGAAAAAAGCAACAAATTCCTCATTGGGAAAATGCCTGAATGTCAAGCTAAGGGGTTGATCTTTGATGTCATCAACCATGATGGCTTCCTCCCTTGTTAGACACAAGGCAGTGTCCTGACCAGATCTATTTTAGATAGAGGACTGGTGACCCTGTGGAAAGTGGATTGGTTATAGGGAGTAAGGACAGAGGCAGGGAGCTCAGAGGCGGCTCTGGATCAGAGATGATGCATACCCAGTACATGCGCCCTGCTCCTCCCTCCTGGCACCCGAGGCAGGCATCACTAAACAATCGCAACACTCTTTTCTTAATTCTGGCACCCAGGCAGCCACTATCAATCCTGACTGGCTCAAGAGAAAAGATGTTAGCATTTTCCATCCCTTGTCAGGACCCCAGAAGTGTAATGGACCAGAAGTGCTTCTCTAGGGGAAGGGACAAGACAATGGGTCCAAAGCGAGCATATGAAGAGGGGGAACTAGAGGATGCTGCCCACTGCTGGCCTGGAGTGCCAGGAGGGCGATAACACCATCAGTAGATGTCAGTGCAGGAGAGAACGCTCAGGTGAAGCGGTGGGGAAGAAAACACGTGTGGCTGCAGACAGGTGAAACTTGAGATGACCTGCAGAAAATTCAACTGGACAGTTGAAAAAAGAGGTTTAGATAACCCTGGCAAGAATGCTCAAGCTCGGAGCTGTTGAATTGGGTTTATGGATCAAGTTATGCAGGAAAAATGCATTTATGATGAGAAAGACCAGCATGACCTTGAAGCGATATTTTGGGACTGCCTGGGAGAAGGAGAACGATGCCACCAGAAGGACTTGGTCCAAAGGAAGGGCAGGACCAGAGGACAGGCAGGGCAAGATGGCCCAACAGTGGCCAGATTCAGAGAAAGGGGGCAGGGAGATTCCTCTTCCAGTGACCATTCACTGGATTTGGTCGCTGGCTGCTCAGAGACCTCAGGAAGCAGCTCTCATGGGGACAGCCACGCAGAAAAAAACACCTGACGAGCAAGACTGTGGCCAGTTGCATATGAAAGATATTTGTATCCATGAAAAGGGAAACCATCAGCCCAGGCAAAGCCGCCTTCATTTCCTCCTGAAGCCGCTCTCCCAGCCAGGGCTGGAAAGAGTTGATAAATGGATAGTAAATAATCACCCAGCAGCTCCTTCCAAAACTTTATGGTCTTCAGAAAAAAAAACGGTTAATCTTCCAGACTATGCGGTCCTCTCACTGCCCCCAAAGATGCTGCTAAACTACAAGGCAGGAACAAATATTTTATGAGCGAAGGGATGCTTTCCAGGCAAAAACCACAAGTCCAGCATTAGAGTTCCTCACTCAGAGTCTGGTTTCTGTGAGCACAAACTAGTCCTAAGCGTTCTTCAGCTCCAGTTAAGGGCTGGGGACAGACCTCTGCACCCCGCTTTAATGAGGATGAGGCTCAAGGAACTAAAAGAACTTATCAAAGTCTACATTATAACCAGAAGTTAGAACTGGGTTTTCACGGACCCGAGGACTGCTTAGGGCCCCATATCCCGGCACTTCCCGGGTGCCCATTTAACTCTGAAACTACCAACCCTGGCTCGTTCTTTTCCTGGAGGGCTATAGCTCATCTGGAAGGTTCTGGCATACACCAGAACTCACTGGAGCTGACTTATCCCTGGCTGCTGTTAGAAGGCAGTTTATGGCCCGCAATTTCAGGGATGTGAAATTTGATGACGACTCTTCATTCATTCATTCAAAGATTTCCATGGCAAGATTAAGGAGCTTGGAAAAGCCGCCAGAGGCATGCAATAACTCCACTACTCTAACAGGAAAATGTTCTCTTAATAACATGAACAGCCTGGGGAGGCCACACTGACACACGCAGCTCTTGGGAGAAGGGAGGAGAATGCCCTATGCCCAGAGAAACAGAACATCGCCTAGAAGTCGACAATGATACGTATTGTCCAGATAACACCTCCACTGTACTCATTCAACAAGGACTTTCTGGCCACCCCAGCAAGGACCTGAGAGCCCTCAGCTGTACTGTACCAGAGCAGTTCGTAGAAGCTCACTTAGATTGCAGCTCTGACAACCTATGGAACCCCTAAGCCAGGTAAACAGTCACCATTTTTTAAAATTTTATTTTTAATTGTGGCAAAATACACAGAATATACCATTTAATATTCTAACCACTTTTATGTGTACAGTTCAGTCATTTTAAACACAAGGGATGCCATTCTTGCACATCCAGTCTCCAGGACTCTTCATCTTGCAATGCCGAAACTCCGTCCCCATTAAACACTAACTCCCCTTTCTTCCTCCCTCCTCCAGCCCCAGGCACCCACCCTTCTACTTTCTGTCTCTATGAATCTGACTGCTTTGGGCAACACCTATAAATGGAATCACACAGTATGTGTCCTTTTGTGACAGGCTTATTTCACTTAACAAAATGTCTTCAAGTTTCATCTGTGCTGTAGCCTGTCAGAATGTCCTTCCTTTGTAAGACTGAATAATATTCCACTGTCTGGATGGGCCACGTTTTGTTTATTCATCCCTGAATGGTGGGCTTCCACGTTTTTGCAATTGTGAGGAACGCTGCTGTGACTATGGGTGTGCAGATATCTCTTGGAGACCCTGCTTTCAAATCTTTTGGGGATATACCCAGAAGTGAAATCGCCAGGTCATATCGTAGTTCTATCTTCAATATTTTGGAGGAAGCACCATACTGTTTTCCATAGTGGCTACAGCATTTTACCTTCCCGCCAGCAGTCGGGAAGGGTTCCAATTTCTCCAGATGTCCACCACCACTTGTGATTTTCTGTTCTGTTTTGTTTGATGGTGACTGTATTAGTCCGTTTTCATGCTGCTGACAAAGACATACCCGAGACCAGGAAAAAAAAAAGAGGTTTAACTGGACTTACAGTTCCACATGGCTGGAGAGGCCTCAGAATCATGGTGGGAGGCAAAAGGCACTTCTTACATGGCAGCAGCAAGAGAAAATGGGGAAGAAGCAAAGCTGAAACCCCTGATAAACCCATGAGATCTTGTGAGATTTATTCACTATCATGAGAATAGCATGGGAAAGACCAACCCCCATGATTCAATTACCTCCCCCTGGGTCCCTCCCACAACACATGGGAATTCTGTGAGATACAATTCAAGTTGAGATTTGGTGGGGACACAGCCAAACCCATTTCACCCCTGGCCCCTCCAAATCTCATATCCTCACATTCCAAAGCCACCTATGCCTTCCCAATAGTTCCCCAAAGTCTTAACTCATTTCAGTATTAACTCAAAAGTCCACAGTCCAAAGTCTCATCTGAGACAAGGCAAGTCCCTTCTGCCTGTGAGCCTATAAAACCAAAAGCAAGCTAGTTACTTCCTAGATACAATGGAGGTACAGGTATCAGGTAAATACAGCCATTCCAAATGGAAGAAATTGGCCGCACAATGGGGTTACAGGGCCCATGCAAGTTTGAAATCTAGAAGGGCAGTCAAACTTTAAAGCTCCAAAATGATCTCCTTGGACTCCAGGTCTCAGGTCCAGGTCACGCTGATGCAAAAGGTGGCTTCTCGTGGTCTTAGGCAGCTCTGTCCCTGTGGCTTTGCAGGGTATAGCCTCCCTCCCAGCTGCTGCTTTCATGGGCTGGTGTCAAACGTTAAATGACTGTGGCTTTTCCAGGCACACAGTTCAAGCTGTTGGTGGATCTACCATTCTGCGGTATGGAGGACAGTGGCCCTCTACTCACAGCTCCATTAGGCTGCACCCCACTAGGGACTCTGTGTGGGGGTTCTGATTCCACTTTTCCTTTCCCCACTGCCCTAGCAGAGGTTCTCCATGAGAGCCCCGCTCCTGCAGCAAACTTTTGCCTGGGCATCCAGGCATTCCCATACATTTTCTGAAATTCTAGGTGCAGATTCCCAAACCTCAGTTCTTGACTTCTGGGCACCCACAGGCTCAATACCATGTGGAAGCTGCCAAGCTTTACCCTCTGAAGCCACAGCCCAAGCTGTACATTGACCCCTTTCAGCCATGGCTTGAGTGGCTGGGACACAGGGCACCAAGTCCCTAGGGTGCACACAGCAGGGGGACCCAGGGCCTGGCCCATGAAACCACTTTTTCCTCCTAGGCCTCCAGGCCTGTGATGGGAGGGGCTGCCATGAAGGTCTCCGACATGGCCTGGAGACATTCTCCCCACAGTCTTGAGGATTAACATTAGGCTCCCACTACTTATGCAAATTTCTGCAGCAGGCTTGAATTTCTCCCCAGAAAATGGGGTTTTCTTTTCTATCACATAGTCAAGGTGCAAATTTTCTGAACTTTTGTGCTCTGTTTCCCTTTTAAAATTGAATGCCTTTAACAGCACCCAAGTTACCTCTTGAATGCTTTGCTGCTTAGAAATTTCTTCCGCCAGATACCCTAAATCAGCTGTCTCAAGTTCAAAGTTTCACAAATCTCTAGGGTGGGGGCAAAATGCCACCAGTCTCTTTGCTAAAACATAACAAGAGTCACCTTTGCTCCAGTTCCCAACAAGTTCCTCATCTCCATCTGAGACCACCTCAGCCTGGATTTTATTGTCCATATCACTATCAGCATTTTGGACAAAGCCATTCAGCAAGTCTCTAGGCAATTCCAAACTTTTCCACATTTTCCTCTCTTCTTCTGAGCCTTCCAAACTGTTCCAATCTCTGCCTGTTAGCCAGTTCCAAAGTCACTTCCACATTTTCGGGTATCTTCTCAGTAACGCCCCACTCTACTGGTACCAATTTACTGTATTAGTCCATTTTCATGCTGCTGATAAAGATATACCCAAGACTGGGAAGAAAAAGAGGTTTAATTGGACTTATAGTTCCACATGGCTGGGGAGGCCTCAGAATCATGGTGGGAGGTGAAAGGCACTTCTTACATGACAGCGGCAAGCAAAAATGAGAAAGAAGCAAAAGTGGAAACCCCTGATAAAACCATCATATCTTGTGAGACTTATTCAATGTCACAAAAACAGCATGGGAAAGACCGGCCCCCATGAATCAATTACCTCCCCCCTGGGTCCCTCCCATAACACGTGGGAATTCTGGGAGACAAAATTCAAGTTGAGATTTGGTGGGGACACAGCCAAACCATATCAGGGGCCATCCTGATGGCTGTGAGGTGGGCAGCCAGCATTTTAGAGGCCCTCCCACTGGCCTGGCTGCCACTTCACATGTCCTGTACATCATCTCATTGAATCTTTATGAAAACCCCACTCAGAGGCAGGGGCACACATCATGCCCACTTTCCAGATGAGGACACTGAGGTTCAGACGGACTCTTGCCCAGGGTCACACAGCTGATGTAAATCCTCAAAGGTCCGTACTCTTCCCCACTCAGCCATACCAGCTCTCTTCCTCACACAGGAGCTACCAGTGACCTCTTAGCTGTGGTGATGATTCGACAAGGACAGCTCTGAGCTGAACCACGCTCTTGGCACACTTAATGTGCTCGCCACATAAATCTCCAAAGCTAAACTCAAAGTGAAGGCTCTGCATCCGACTCAGCTCCCTCCCAGGCTTGTAAATTTTGCTTCTGCCTAATGCCAATCCTTGAGGGAGAGAGGTTGACGGCCTGAAGGTTTTGTAGCATTCACCCATCTCCTCGTCACCCCTCCCCAGGCCCCCAGATTGGGGGGCAGGGCCCTGCCTGGCAGAGGGCACACAGGCAGCATTGTCTCTCCTGTCCCTGAGCTGCTTCACCTCTCGAACTTTCCACCAAATGCTTCAGCTGCCAGCAATACCACCTGGAGTCCTACCCGCCCGCCTCTCCAAGAGGGTCTTTGGAGACACTGCTGCCTTGTTAGGTGCTGAGGGGCTGCGTCCAGAGACATGAGACCCGCAGGGGAGACCACAGGCGGGCCAGGCATCTCCCAGGCCATCCTCTAGTCATGAGCCCTGAGTCTGCAGCCTGCACAGATGTTGGGGTAGGGGCCAGAGGGAATGATTGTACCACAAGATTAAACACTTCAATGTCAACATGTGTGCAGTGTTGCTTGAACAATGTTATCATTGTGAATTGAATGAACCAAAGAGTTTAGGGGATGGGGCAGGGAGAGGGAGAAAAGATGGGTTTAATTATCTCTAGAGCTGAGGCCAGTTCTTTGCCTAAAAAAACCCAGACGTCCATACAGCTGAAAAGAAAAACGGGCTGCAAGCACATGCCGCTCCTTCTACTACAGACCCAGGCAGCCCCTGGCCTATGGCTTCCCACCTCCCAGAGGGAGGAACACAGTCCCCAGGGATTTCTGAGTTCCAACCCCATCCTCAGCTCATTGAAATTGAGGGAAAAGAATGAAAAGTAGTTACTGTCTTCACCTAAACCAGTGGTTCTCAGCCAGAGCTGACTGTCCTCCCCTCACTCCCATGAAGGCCCCTCGGGACACGGCTAAACATGTTTACCAGGGACAATGCTAAACATCTCGCAATGCTCAGGATGGCCCCCCATCCAACCCCAAATGTGACTAGTGCTGAGTTGAGAGTCCTTGACCTGAACAGACAGGCAGAGTTCAAGAGGGTCAAGAAACCTGGGGTTTGGTCTCATCTGAACTGTGAGCTGGCTGGTATAACCCCAGGCTCACTGGGCCTCAGCTTCCTCCCATAACAAAGGAAAGGACTGAATTTCTCTGAAGTCCCTTTTCTCACCTATTAGACTGTACCATGTAAAGCTGCTGATACTCTACCAGTTTTGACCTGTATGCGGTTTACCCTAATACCTCGGGGCAGCTTGGAGGCTCTATCTGTGCTGTCTGGTAAGGCACACTGAGACATGTGGGGCTACTAAGCGCTGGAAATGTGGCTCCCATAACTGAGATCTGAATGCTTAATTGTATTTCATTGTAATTAATTTAAATCTAAACAGCTGCCACGCACAGTGGTTCACACCTGTAATCCTAGCACTTTGGGAGGGTGAGGCAGGTGGATCAGTTGAGGTCAGGAGTTTGAGACCAGCCTGGCCTGGCCAACATGGTGAAACATTGTCTCTACTAAAAATACAAAAATTAGCCAGGCATGGTGGCACACGCCTGTAATCCCAGATACTTGGGAGGCTGAGGCACAAGAATCACTTGAACCCAGGAGGCAGAGGTTGCAGTGAGCCAAGATGGCACCACTGCACTCCAGCCTGGGCAACAGAGCAAAAATTCCATCTCAAAAAAATAAAATAAAATAAAATCTAAACAGCTGCATGTGGCTCATGGCCTTCCTAGTGGACAGTCAGATCTCAGGTGTCCCCATCACTGCAGAGGTGCTGTTGCCCACACTGCTTTGTTGCACCAAGGGCTTGCAGGGGGCCACTGCAAATGGGGGTCCTCGCCTATGTTCTCAGAGATGCAGGAGAAAGTTTTTCTTTAAAACCTTGGGATTGGTGGCTTACGCCTGTAATCCCAGCATTTTAGGAGGTTGAGGCAGGTGTATCACTTGAGTCCAGGAGTTCAAGATCAGTCTGGCCAACATGCCGAAACGCTGTCTCTACTAAAAATACAAAAATTAGGCGTGGTGGCACATTCCTGTTGTCCCAGATACTCGGGAGCCTGAGGCACAAGAATCGCTTGAACCTGGGAGGCAGAGGTTGCAGTAAGCTGAGATCGTACCACTGTACTCCAGCCTGGGTAACACAGCAAGACTCTACCTAAAAAATACATAATTAATTTAAAAAATAAAGAAATGGCGTTCCCAGTGTGAGAAATTCTGTGGAAGCAGCAGGAATTCAACTCCTGACTTGTGGGTTTGAGGCCTGGCATGGGGGCTGTTCAGGTATGAGGATCCCCACGCTGCTCATGGGGTCACGTGGGGAGCAAACATTCCCCACCAAGCACCTGGCGAGTGGTATCCTGCTGATAACTGTCAGACATGCCAAGTTCAAGACGGCAGAGGCTTTGCTCCAGGCCTGCCCGGGCACTGTGGCCCCTCCCCACAGCTGAGTTGGTCTCAACCCCACTGACACTCTCCCTGGGCCTCCTTCCCTCTCAGCCTCTTTCATTTCCCTCCCATAGCCTAAACACTGGGATTATTTTGGTGAGAGGCCTGCTGACCTGTTTCTCCACTGTCCTCTCTTCTAGATTTTAACTCCAGGAGAGTAAGAACTGAGCAAAGGAGCAGGACTCAGGTTTCCAGAGCAGAGCTGGGCAACAGGGCGAGTCTCGGCTCTGCCACTTGCTGGGGCGTGTCACTCCTCTTCTGTAAAATGCAGGTGGAGCTGGTAATAGCACTGACTCCACTGGGCTGCCAGTTAAAGCCCGGGAGTACAGTAGACCAGGCATGCTCCGCCCTCAGGATGCCCAGAGTCACACGCAAACTTATTAACGCACAGGCCACTCGGCCCCACTCCCAGCATGTCTAAGGTGGGTGGTCTAGGGTGGGCCCAAGAGCATCAATGTCTAACACATGCCCAGGTGATGGTGATAACGCAGGTCTAGACACCCCACTCTGAGAACCAGAGGAAAGGAGAGTGTCCGTGGAGTGCCTGGCACATGTGATAGTCTTGGAAGCTATTCGCTCTGATTGCTCTGTTGCTTAGCACTGTTCACACACCAGCTCCCACACTCACTTGCTGGGCACTCAGCAGCTTCTCCGGAGACTTAGTGAAGTGGGTTTTGAAACTCTCTCTATGAGCAAATCAGGAGGAAGACACCCGCTCCTCAGCCTCACTCAGCCCAGGATGCAGGAGAGAACTGGGGATGAGCATGGGCCGCGGGGCCTGGAGGTCTGGTTCACATGCAGGCTCTGCCAATCACCAGCAGTGACCCAGGACAAGCTAACCCACCTCTGGAAGGCTCAACTTTTTCTCCCTATAAAATGGGGACGGACAGAGGCCCCCAGTTCTGCGGCTGTTGGGAGAATTCAAGGACATGGAGGCTGGCCACCAGGGAAGGCAGCAGAGACCTGTGCCTTGCCTGCTCCCAGCCAGGCCAGAGCAGGCTCCAGGAGCAGCCAGGTGGGGGAAGTGAAGCTGCCATCCTCCCTCCTTTCCCCAGGACAGGAGGGGCCTGCTCAGACCTTCCCCCAGAGCAGCCAGAGACGCTTGGGTCAGCTGGGCAGACACAGCTGGTTTAAGGTATTTTAGAGGCAAATCAAATCAAATGAGAATTTATAATCCTTCCTGAGGCCTGGGTTCCATCAACCTAAACTCATTAGGCCCATGAGATGCAGGTGCAGTGAAGGAAAAGATGGTTCTGCCTTTCCTTCCTGCCCAGCCCCTGTCTCCCTTTCAAAATAAGAGTCTTCTTTAAAGCCACACTCTGTCCCTGGACCAGAGTAATCAGCTTCATTTCTGAAAACAGGATGGTGCAGAGACGTACAAAAGCCACCCCAGGGGCTGATGGGGGAGATTTGGTGGGAACTGGAAATCGTGGAGAGCCTTACTCATTTCAAGTCCACATTGTAAGAACTTGAACTTAAATTCCTAAGCTAAAGTATCAAAACACCCTTAAAATTGCATGGTTGTCCTTTGAACCTATTTCTGGTGCGGGAAGCAGAAGAATATGAGATCACACCAAAAAACTGGTGTTTTTTTTATTTTATTTTTATTTTTTATAGAGATAGGGTCTCACTCTGTCACCCTCAGCTGGAGTGCAGTGATGTAATTACAGCTCACTGAAGCCTTAGACTCCTGAGCTCAAGTGATCCTCCTGCCTCAGCCTCCCGAAGTGCTGGAATTACAGGCATGAGGCACCCCACGGGGACCAGAGAATGGTTTTTAAATGACATTTTGTATTCTATATGAAATGTAACTGGAAGAGTTGCAAACAGACTCCCAAAAGTTCTACTTGGGGTCTTCTTTCCAAATCATTGCTCCTGTGATTAGTGATTTAAAAGCATTATTGTATAATTAAATGTATATAAAGTTTAGAAACAGGCAAGATTAATTTATGCTACTAGAAAACAGGACAATAGTTACCCCTGGGTACAAGTACAAGGGGGTTCTGGTCGATTCTGTTTCTTAATCTACACACTGGTTACCCTGTGTGATTGCCTTGCAAACACACACAAGTATTCTTGATTTCTATGCTATGCTACACATGTTACACCTCAATAAGCAGTTTTATTAAAACTCAATTAGCAGTTTTATTCATAAGTGTTGTTAGCTTTACTCATTGCCAGCTCTACTCAACAAACATGTCACCATACTAAGAGGCACAATCAATTCAACAGCAGCTCTTTGGGAAAAGATACCAATATCTTAATCAATTTAAAGACATCCTGGTTTTCAGAGACTTTGATAAGCAAATATATGGGGCATTAGGCCTGACACACGTAACTGTAAAACCCCTATGTAGCTTCCTCCTGCCCTCATGTGAGACTCTCCAATTAGCATTGCTGTTGACTGGTCTGCTCCAAACCTACCCTTCAGGCCTGAGAAGCAGTTCAGGATCAAGTGTAAGAGGGAAGGCTCAGGCACCGGATTTCCAAATCCAATGACGCTTAACTGGGTATGTGTTCTTGGGCCAACTACCCGCTCTCTGCTCATTTATCTGCTAATAATAGCCCCCACCTGAAATGGCTGTCATGAAAATTAAATAAGTTAATATTAACTAAAGAGGACAGGCTGGGTGCAGTGGCTCGTGCCTGTAATCCCAGCACTTTGGGAGGCCGAGGTGGGCGGATCACCTGAGGTTGGGAATTTGAGACCTGCCTGGTCAACATGGTGAAACTCCGTCTCTACTAAAATACAAAAATTAAGCCGGGCGTGGTGGCACGTCCTGTAGTCCCAGCTATTCGGGAGGCTGAGGCAGGAGAATCACTTGAACCCAGGAGGCAGAAGGTGCAATGAGCCAAGATTGTACCACTGCATTCCAGCCTGGGTGAGAGAGCTAGACTCCATCTCAAAAAAAAAAAAACCAAAAGAGGACAAAAGGGTGCCCGGCACATAGTAAGCCTTTGACAAATGTTTGCTACTGGGATGATTATTACAATGGCTAACATAGCTGCAATCAGACAGTAGCCACACCTCCACACCCCAGCCCAAGCATAAAGGGCCAGAGGCTGACTCCAGCAGTTGCTGGAGTTGATGTAGCCTGGTCTACCCCTCTAGACCCAACTGATTCACGAGTGAACATGTGATTCAAACTGCTTAAGAGCCTCTCCCCAAAAATTGTAGCTGAATGTAGTAGTTCAACCATATGACTAAGAACCCCAGTTTCTTCTGTCTTTTTTGCTCTGTCATTGTCTGCATGTTGACTTAATTCTTAGGCCTCTTGTCTCACGGTCACAAGATGGCTGCTGTGGCTCCAAGCAACATGTCTTCACAAAACCACATTCAAGGCAAGACAATGGGGAAGAGAACAGAGACTTCCGTTTGCTCAGCGGCCACTTATTAGAAAGCAAAATATTTTTCAGAACCACCTCTCAGCTTCTCCCCTAATCATCTCTTCAACCAATGGGCTTAAGGAGGCACCCAGACCTATCACCTCAGTCTCCCATGGGAACAAGCAGAAAGAATATAGGTGCCCAGAACCCTTTACTGGAAAACATTTGATCAGGCTCTCAGTGTAAGCATGAAGTTCCACCATTTCACCAGGGCAGGCAGGTGTTTCTTTCAAGCAGCTCTCCACCCTTGGCTAACAAACACTGACACAGATTCTTAAAATGCTTTGAGTCTCTTGATCTGTTCATCCTCCACTAAGGGGAGACAGGAGCCGCCTGTCTCACAAGCAGAACTCAAACCAAGCTCCACCCCAGGCTCTGCTTCCTCCCAGGGGACAATAATTCCTGCCCTCCTCGGGTCATTTTCAAGAAATTTTGGGCCAGGTGCGGTGGCTCAAGCCTGTAATCCCAGCACTTTGGGAGGCCGAGACGGGCAGATCACAAGGTCAGGAGATTAAGACCATCCTGGCTAACACTGTGAAACCCCGTCTCTACTAAAAAACACCAAAAACTAGCCGGGCGAGGTGGCGGGCGCCTGTAGTCCCAGCTACTCGGGAGGCTGAGGCAGGAGAATGGCATCAACCCGGGAGGCGGAGCTTGCAGTGAGCTGAGATCCGGCCACTGCACTCCAGCCTGGGTGACAGAGCGAGACTCCGTTTCAAAAAAAAAAAAAAAAAGAAAGAAATTTTGCCCTTATCTCAGGAGATCAGGAGGGTTATGTTAATAAAACAAAGCTTGTTTTCAGCAAACAATTGGCTGTTGGCTAGAGTTCTATATAGTCTTCAAAGTTAGAGCTAATGTTGTACCTACTTGTAGGTAGGTGTGAGTTTAAAGAATAACTAAAATCTCTCTATGGGCTACAGAGGGTCTGGTTAAATTAATGTCAATGTGCAACCAACCTTTTGTATATATTCACAGTGGAACACTATCGTCTGGAGGCTTTGGAAGCTTGCTTGGGGCCTCTATTTATCTGTGCATACAGTGGAGCCACATCACATGTACAAACACCTTTTGTAAATCTAACTGTATACAACACAGGAAATAACAAAGAGGGAGAGAGAAACCATTTCAATCATTTGAATGTGGCCACCCAACAACCACTTCCAACCCACTTTTCCCTCCCCTGCCTCTCACTGTGCTGGCTAGATGCCAGCTGCATACCTTCATACCTTCCCTCAAAGCAACAAGATGGGGGCTTACACACAGTTTAGCCCAAGAGACTTAAGGAGAAGTCTTCCAAGGAACTTGTAGGAAACCAAGAGGTAGGCAGGCAAGGAGAGCTCTTTGCGCCATTCCCCATCCTCCTGCCTTGAATGTGAGATTGTATGAGGATGAACTGGCTGGGGCGGGAGCAGCCGTTTTGTAAGCATGAGGTAAGAGCCATGAGGAATTTGAGGATGGTGGCGGGGGAGGTGGGAAGCTCATGGATGCTTGGATGGTATCACTGAGCTGCCTCCACAAACGTGAACTCGCCTCCCTAAAGACTTGCTGTTAGGGGAGATAATGACATGTTTTTGTGCTGAAGCCATGCTATGCAGGTGTTCTGTGAACTGCAGCTGAACAAGTTCTAAGTGAAACACCATTCCTCTCCACAGAAGCAGGTAGTGACCATTAGGATGTATATCTCTTACAGTATCTGCTGTCCCAGAGGGTGTTATAGGTCCTTAGTGTTAAGTATAACACCAGGAGGGTCCTTAAGTGTAGGACCTGTATTGTACCAAACTTCTTACCTTCTAGTGTTTGAAGGTAAGTATTTTGGTACAATACAGGTCCTACAGTCAAGCAGGTTATTTCACCCCATGTGCAATGGAAGCAGCAGCGATCTGCTGCAATACTGGAAGAGAAACTGGGAGAAGGGACTCAGCCATACAGAGACACCACATAACAAAACAGCTTCCCATGGGAATTCAAGGGTCATTCCCACTCTGCCCAATGTCTGTCCTACCTGCTGTCTTTAGCCTACGCCTGATGCAGGGGTGACTGCATCACACTTTTTCAAATTCCCGAGATTCTTTTCAAAATCTGTAATAGGAGTTGAGTAAATAACATACATATAATGTTTGAGATGTGAAGGTACTTAGGGAAGTATATAGTCTTGGATAAGAGGGCTGGATTTGGTCACGAACTTCCAGGCATCTACAGTGAATTGCAGGTGAACAAAAACATCATCAGGCCATTGTCATGTTCCCTAATGACATCAGTCTACTGTCATGTTCACAGATGAGCCTAGAAGAGGCTCTGCAGCCAGACTGGACCCCCAAGGCAGTCAGGAGCAACCCTGTTTACTGAGAGTTCCCTGTAGGTGAGGACTGAGCCCTTTCCTGCCACGATCTCGTTTAATCCCAGTGTCCTGAGCCTTGAGCGGCTCACCATAGAGGGAAACTGAGGCCCAGAGCACTCCGACCCTTTCAGTAACTTGCCTGAGGACACACACCAGTGATCTGGACCCAAAGACAGACAGACTTGCCGTCCCCAAAGCTGGGCGAGTGATTTCTCATTCCTGATTCCATTTTCACATATGTAAAAATAAATGTTGAAATCATGCGGTTTAATGAACAACTGGCATGGGCAGGTCCTCACTTAAAATGAAGAAATGGGCCAGGTGCAGTAACATACACCTATAATCCCAGCACTTTGGGAGGCCGAGGCAGGAGGACTGCTTGAGCCCAGGAGTTCGAGACCAGCCTAGGCAACATGGTAAAACCCAATTTCTACTCTCTCTATATATATATATATAAAATATATTTTTATAAATATAAATACGTATCTATATTAAATATATATACACATATATATACACACATATATACAAAAAAAAATTCGCCAGGCATGGTGATGCACATCTGTAGTTGCAGCTGCTCAGGAAGCTGAGGTGGGAGGGTCACTTGAGCCCAAGTGGTAGAGGCTGCAGTGAGCCAAGATCGTACCACTGCACTCCAGCCTGGATGACAGAACCTGTCACCCTGACTCTGACTCAAAAAAAAAAAAAAAGGAGAACTTCATTTATCCATATCAAAAAGTGGGGGTAACACAGAAATGCCACCCACTAAGTCTGACATGAATGGTATTCAGATAAATAAAAGAAAAACATACAACTTTACTGTGAAAGTTTTATTTATGTGCTTTTTTTGGAGTAGGCCAGCCCACAGTCAACTGTCGAAACCCAACAGGTTGCCTGTGCCCCCAGCTGACAAGGGTGGGCAGATCTGGGTGTCTCCTTAAAACTCTGCACCAATAAACACAGATCTTAATCAGCAGAAGGCAATTTTCTAGTATAACTGGATTCGTCATAATACAGCCAGTTTCCTGTTTGCCTGTGCCCAGTCGACACCAACAAGCCTCCAATTTCAGCTGGGCTTTCATCACAAAGAGAAGGCCAGCTGCCCTGATGTAAGTCCTGTGGAGTCACGGCTTGGAGGCCACCATGCCCACAGCCCGCTCTGGATCCCAGCACAAACCAGCAGCACATCCTACCATGGTGGGTAACAGAGCAGCTGAGCAGAGGGCACAGGCAGGTCCCGTGTACAGTGGGTTCCTGATCAGTTATAGTGTGGCAAATGACAGCATCGCTGCCTACCACTGGCATCCCCAGCCACCAGCAGCAGGCGGCCCGAGGTCAGCCCTCCTCCTGTCTCCCCACACGGGATCTTCACAGCAGCCCAGGAGACAGGCACCCACATCAACCCCAGAGTAGGAAAATAGGAGACCCAGGGTTTAACAACCTGCCTGAGTGAGTCGGGGAGGTGGGGGCAAAGCGGTGGGGGCAGAGCGGTGGGGGCAGAGCGGTGGGCGCAGAGCGGTGGGGGCAGAGCGGTGGGGGCAGAGCGGTGGGGGCAGAGCGGTGGGCGCAGAGCGGTGGGGGCAGAGCGGTGGGGGCAGAGCGGTGGGTGCAGAGCGGTGGGGGCAGAGCGGTGGGGGCTCTGCAGTCGGATAGTCTGACTCAGACCCAAACTCTTAACTACCATCTGAGACATTTTAGAACTTTTTCAAAAACAGAACACAGGAGAACAGGGTGCTGGGACCAGGCAAATGCAGGAAAAGCCTCACTGTGTCCGACACCACCCTTATGGGGACTCGGAGCACACACCTCATGTTAAAGACGCAGAGGAGTCTTCAAAGGGGTCATCCTTCAACCCAGAGCTTTCGCAGACTCAGAGGAGCTCCATCGAACATGGAGGGGAGCAGGAAGTGTGGCTGACTCACTGTCTGCAGAAGGACAAAAGGGACCGATAAAAAACTCAGGCTTTTGGCCGATCACGCCTGTAATCCCAGCACTTTGGGAGGCCGGGGCAGGCAGATCGCTTGAGTTCAGGACTTTTGAGTCCACCCTGGCCAACACGTCAAAACCCCGTCTCTACTAAAAATACAAAAATTATCTGGGCATGATGACCAGCACGCCGTAATCCCAGCTACTCGGGAGGCTGAGGCAGGAGAACTGCTTGAACCCAGGAGGCAGAGGTTGCAGTGAACCGAGATCGCACCACCGCACTCCAGCCTGTGTGACAGAGCGACGCTCTGTCTCAAAAAAACAAAGCAAAACAAAACAAAAGTCAGGCTTTTTTACTTTTTGTACTTTCCCAGGTAGGGGACATAGCCTGTGGAAAGCAGGGCTCAACAAACTCCATGAAGAGCCAAGCAGAAACTACTGTAGGCTTCGGTCACCATCGTGTCTGTGGAAACTCTCAACCCTGTCGCAGCAGCAGTAAAGAAGAGAGAATGAGTAAGTGGATGGATGTGTTCCAATAAAACTTTATTTATAGACCTTGAAATTTGAATTTCATGTCACTTTAGTGTCATGAAATATGATTCTTCTTATTTATCACACTTTTTAAAAATGTACCAGCCATTCTTAGCCCACAGGCTGTACAAAAACAGGTGGTGGGGCTGGAGTCGGCCTGTGGGCTGGGGTCGGAAGGAAGCAGCACTTAAGTTACAGGGAGACACGAAAAAATACAGCTTCTGTGCTCACCCTCCCCCTCCCAACCCCGAGTAAGTTACCTGCCAAGAGAGGGGAACAAGGTGAGAGAGAGATGTGCCCTATTCCTCCCCAGGAATGTCCAAAGAGAAAAATAAAAGAGGGGCCAGTCCTCAATGTGTGTTTAATAAACTTTTAGCATCATCGAGCAAAAGGTGCAGTCAAGTATTTTGGTTCCCAGGAGACAATGCTTGCTCTTTAGAGACTTGAGCTCCATTTCAGTCTCCAGGGTGTTTCAAAGCCAGGTAGAGCTGTGTGCTCCCAGGAGAAGGCTTGAGTTTTGATCGCAATCTGTGCTCCTTTCAGCCAGAAAATAACCCGCCCATCTAGAAATGCTGTTTTTCCCACTCACCACTGTGGGTCAGTGGGTTTGAGGCTAAGGCTTCCAGATGAATTCCCAAGGTTGAGGCAAGTTATCCTAAACCAGTGGTTCTCAAATGGGGGCAACTTTGCCCCCCAGGGTACAGTTAGCAATGTCTGGAGATACACTTGGTTGTCAGATCCTGGGGGAAGAGCCAGAGATGCTGCTAAACATCCTATAATACACAGGACAGCACCCAGCAGAGAACTATCTGGTTAAACATACCAATAGCGCCCAGGCTGAGAAACTGTACATTAAACGTACTAAAAAGGGGCGCTTCCAAGTTCCAGAGGCGCAGAGATTTCTGGGTCCTCCCCCTTCCATCCCTGCTTCCTGCCAGTATATTAAGATAATTAGGAGCTCAGGGTCTGAGTAGGCATAAGGCAAGTAGCTTCATTTATCGTTTCCTCCTAAAGGAAATGACCAACCAGTGCCTCCATCCCATAAACATTTACTAGCCTGGAAGGTTCTGAGGCCCTGCTGCCATTTTTAAGGGCTTCTCTCTCAAGAAATGTTAGGTCAAGTCAGTCAAAAACTGAAACTTGAGAAGGGGGAAGACTGGGGAATGGAGTAGGGGGCATTTTACAAAATTCAGGACCAAGAAGAAAATAGAAAGATCTTTTAGATCTGCTCCCACCCTGCCCCCACTTTCTTGACCATAAACAAACAGCTGCTTTATATCGGGCACCTTATGCATGAGGAAAAGAGAGTTTTAAAGTTCTCAGGGCACTGTCCTGTGGGTTTTTCTTTTACTCGCTGAGTCCCTGTCGTGTTAATGGGTCTGTAGATTGATTCGTTATTGGCCTTCGGGGCATCGTACTGAACAGGCTCTGGGACTGGCTCTCCTGCCCCCAGCCTTGGAAATGGCAGGACCACCACAAACAGCAGCTGGTGGCTGAGCTCGTGGACATCCATGCACCAATAACAGAGAAGTGATGAGAGCTCCCATCATAGTTGCTTCCTTTAAAAAAAAATAAACTTTTTATTTTAGAATAACTTTATAAGAACATTGTAAAGCTAGTACAGAGAATTCTTGAGTACCCTTCACCCAGTCCTCCCAGGGTGAACATCTTCTACAAGCACAGGACATTTGACAAAACCGAGACGTTCACATTGCTGTGTAACTGTCAACTCAACTCCAGATTTGTTTCAGACTATACCAGCGTTTCCACAGATGTCCTTGTTCTGGTCTAAGATCCAGTCCAGGACATCACATTGTACTTTCTTTTGGTTCCTTTTTTTTTTTTTTTTTTTTTTTAAGACAGAGTCGCTTTGTCATCCAGGCTAGAATGCAGTGACATGATCTCGGCTCACTGCAACCTCTGCCTCCCGTGTTCAAGCGATTCTCCTGCCTCAGTCTCCCAAGTAGCTGGGACTACAGGTGTGTACCACCACACCCCACTAATTTTTGTATTTTTAGTAGAAACAGGGTTTCGCCATGTTGGCCAGGCTGGTCTCGAACTCCTGACCTCAGGTGATCCACCCACCTTGGCCTCCCAAAGTGCTGGGATTACAGGTGTGAGCCACCGCACCCGGCCTCTTTTGGTTTCTTCTTATTAAAAGACAGAAAACTTGACAGAAATAGGTGAAATTTATTTGAAACTCTCATCAAAACTATCCTTTCCCTCCTCGCCAGGGGCAGCTCTCACCCTGAAGGTAGGTAGTCCTTCCTGCACATGTGTCCACAGTATTACTGCAATGTGTATGAACCCACAAATAATAAATTTATAATATGAGTTGGTGCCCTGGTGTGGGAGGTTGGGGGTGCCTGTGTGCGTAATTAACAAAGTTACATCCTAAACATCCTTCTGTTACTTGCTTTCTCCTTCTGACACTGTTTCCAGTCTACATTGATACAGTAAAAAAATAAAAAAATAAAAACAAAGAAGTCCCTGCTGGGGTAACTCCATTCCATATCCCCTCCCAGAGCTACACCTGCTGCTCTCTCGAATAATCCCCTGTTCATGCGCATTTTGATTCTGGGGACTTTACAATATTACAGACCATACACAAAGGCATGCTGGCACATACGGAAAAGACTGTTTCTGTGGTCTTTTTTATATGGCATCTTGAGGAATTGCTATTAAAATACCAATCTCTGGCTGGCTCTGGAATTTCCCCATGGAGGGGGTATGGGGCACATGTAGGTGCCCCCCACAGGCACTCAGGGCCCTATGCCCTGACAATTATTTTTAAACCATAAAGACCGAGGAGAGGGAAGGTATCACAAGCAGGGTGGATAACAGAAGGGAAAGGTGTGTGCCTGCTTTTCTCTATGTCACTCATCAGAACACAGGACCACAGAGTCAAGGCCAGGGGCTCGGCTTCTGTTTTAATAGTCTCAACATCATCTCCTCCACGCTCCCCATTCCTTATTTGATACCCCACAGGTTCAGGAGGAAAGAATGGGCAGCTCCACACCCAGCAGGAGCTGGACAGACACATCGGCCTCATACTTCCTAGCTGTGCATATTGGGGCCTCTTCGGTGTCCTCCTCTCTAAAATAGAAATGACACTGCTTCCCTTGCAGAATGCTGAGAGAATGCATGAGGGCCCCAGAAAGATGGCTACTCTGAATCTATTGCTGCTACACAGAAAGATCTTAGCCCTCTGAGGTCTACAATCCATTTCAGTGATGCATTTAGATGATGGAGGGGTCTCTGAATTTAATGTCTAGATTCAGCCATGTAAGATCCTGCCTGGACTAAGAAATGTCTCTAGGGGGCCAGGTGTGGTGGCTCATGCCTGTAATCTTAACACTTTGGGAGGCTGAGGCGGGTGGATCACTTGAGGTCAGGAGTTCAAGACCAGCCTGGCCAATATGGTGAAACCCCATCTCTACTAAAAATACAAAAATTAGCCGGGTATGGTGGTGGAAGCCTGTAATCCCTGCTACTCAGGAGGCTGAGGCAGGAGAATCACTTGAACCGAACCCGGGAGGCAGAGGTTGCAGTGAGCGGAGATCATGCCACTACACTCCAGCCTGGGCGATAATGAGAGACTCCATCTCAAGAAAAATAAAAAAAAAGAAAGAAAGAAGGAAAGAAGGGAAGAAAGAGAGAAAGAGAGAAAGAAAGAAGAATGTCTCTAAGGCCCCAGAGAGAAAGCAAGCAGCTCTTCCATTGTGGACAAGATTTCATGGCAAAGTGATAACCTGCGCCTTCCAGGGAAACGCCAGCAGTCACCTCATTAGCCAGGAGCAGAGTAGTGCTCCTTAATTCTCTAGGTAGTGAACTGGACAAAAGCTGAAGCTTGCCTTTGCTGAAAGACAAGTCATAAACAGGGAAGTCATTTTACAAGTGGGAATGGAAAGAGATGTTATTCTTGTCAAACCAATTGAGTACTTCAGTGAGATGGAAGCTTCCAGAATATCAGTCTCCAAAATGGAGCACAAGTGGGGAGGAGGCAAGAGGAACCCATTGGGAGGCAGGGAAAGATACATTACAATTATAATTGTTAAGCAAATTCCAACTGACAATCATGGGAGTTCACTAGCTTCAACAAAAATATATGACAGGTAGGGTTGAAAAATGAAGGTCTGGTTTCAGTAACGCACCCCACAACCTACCTCTCACATTTCTGTCTTTGAATCTTGTGAGAGATGCTTCAGCCATGATAGTGTGGTGTTATCCGTGCCATTTCCGGGACACTCTCTGGTGCTTTGCCTTTCTGAGCAAGTGGTGGCATCGTCATCTCCTTGCCCACCTTGGGTCAGGTTTGGCCACATGGCCCACTTTCACCCAGAAATGTGAGCAGAAGCTCTTTCAGGTGGAAGAGTAAATTCTGGGGTACATATCCTAAACAGAAATAAGTTGTGGCTGGATGAGGTGGCTCACACCTATAATCCTAGCACTTTGGGAAGCCGAGACGGGTGGATAAAACCTGAGGTCAGGAGTTCAAGACCAGCCTGGCCAACATGGTAAAACCCCATCTCTACTAAAAAAATAAAAATAAAAAATAACAAAAATTAGCCGGGCGTGGTGGCAGGCGCCTATAATCCTAGCGACTTGGGAGGCTGAGGCAGGAGAATCACTTGAAACCCAGGAGGCGGACGTTGCAGTGAGCCAAGATTGCGCCACTACACTCCAGCCTGGGCAACAAGAGTGAAACTCCATCTCAAAAAAGAAAGAAAGAAAGAAAGAAAAGAAATAAGTTGTATAACTACTAGTTAGGATAGTTTGTACTTCATAAAACATACACAAAAATAGAAAATTTTGAAGTTAGAAAGTCACTTCCAGACAGAAGTATTAAAAGCCAAGGCACAGTTCACATTGTCTTTCCTTCTGGCACCTTATTCGTGACATTCTGAGGACCTAAGCCTCTCCCAGGGACCCTGCTGCCACCAATGTGCAGAACTCCACACCCCAACCCTGAACCCCCATAGAGCTATAACCTGATACAAATGAAAAACAAACTTCTGGGATTTTTAACCCACCAAGATTGTGAGTTTCTTCACACGTGATAACTTCACGTATACTGACCAGATGAAGGGTCATCGAAATTTGGGACCAGGCCTTTAGATCAGTAATCCTAAACTGTTAAATCACGGTTTCGAAAACATCAAAGAACAGTCCATTGCATTGCAAATTTTCGTGACTGCAACCTTAATTATGTTAAAATTTAATTAAGTTTTAATTAAATGTGTATTAATTAAAATTGTGTTAACAATTAAAATTAAAATGATTCATTAGCTAAAATTTATATTAACACCAAAATTTTGTATTGCTTTAGATTTAGTATCTCCTACTTAAATTTCTAGTTTTGTCTATGTTTTATGAAGTACAAGCTATCCTAGCTATCCTGTAGCAGTTATACAACTTATTACTATTTAGGGTATGTACCCAAAAAGGTAGGAGTGGGAATTGGAGATCAAAAGCATTCAGAAGAGACTGCTTAGAATGTCTTCATGCCATACATGCACAGAAACAACCAACATCTGAGCACCTTCTATATCACGAGAATTCTGCAAGGCTGTGCATGGGCGGGAGAATAAGGCTGTCTGGAAAAAAAAAAAAAAAAAAAAAAAAAACGGAAAAGTGTCCTTTATTGAAGGCCAAAACACAAGCCACAAAAAAAAACTTGCCTGCCTTTGTGTGTGTAAGTTGCCAGGGGGATGAGTACTTGGACCATTATATGCCAACTGTCATGCTAAGAGCTTAGCTTTTTTCTTTTTTCTTTTTTTTTCATGTAGTCCAAACTACATGAAAGCAGAAGAGAGGCTGGAAGCACAAGACAGGGCAGGCCTAAACCCAATGCTTAGAAACATGCAAGTTCTCGATTTTGGAAATGGTGCAAGTTTTTATTCATGGCCAAATTTAATTAAGCCAGGCAACGAAAGACTGAAACTTGAAAGCTACTCCAGGGAGATAAAGATGTGACAGAACACGTGACTTCAGAGATGCAGGGAAACCTAATTCTTGGTAAGTCGGATTTTCCAAACAGTATAGAAAGAGCTGAAGGGAATTTACGGAAAGTCTTGAGTGAGAAATGCCACCCCTCGGTATCTGGCCCTGGAGACATTCTCTTTCGTCCTCTGGTCTCCAGAGGCTTCTAAACACGCTGAATTCACACAGGGCTTTGTTGTTGCAGCCTAACCCCAGCTGCGGGAGCCTTGGGCAGCCTTGCACCTGCTCCAATAAAAAGTGGGGAAGTTGTGCAGGTCTGTTAATGAATGCTTTGGGCTTGTCACTCCCTTGAAGGGAAAGACAATTTGTACTTTGACCGTCTTCCAGAAAGGAGTGGGAAGAAATACTTCAGTAATGCGATTTTTTAAATTAAACATTTTATTTTGAAATTAATTTTTAATTCAAAGTTGCAAAGGCACTACAGAGAGTTCCAGTACACCCTCTCACTGAGTTCCAGTTTCCCAAGTAGTAAAATCATTAAATAACCATAGATGCTAAAATTGGGGGAAAGATTCAGCCTTAGACTCTATTCATCCTCAAATAAGTTTGGTGCGTTCATTCAAATTCCAGTGATCTCTGAAAGAGGGAGGAGCGCGCATATTCACACTCTGGAGATCATTTTGTTGACATTTAAAACAACATGAGCAGTTTAATCTCAGTATTTTAAGAGTAAGTACTTAAAAACTGAAATTTGGACTACTATACCAACGTAAATCTTCATCTGGCCAAAGCAGTAAAAACAAGAGCTACCATTTGTCGTACACCTACTAGGTGATGGCCTCTGCACGTGAGTGATATGATTTCTGTTTCTTCAGAATTTGTTGAGGAAGAGATTCTATTGCAGCCTTTATAAAACGAGGACACAAATGCAGAGATGTTAAGTAACTTGCCCAAGGTCACACAGCTAATATGCAGTCATCGTGGAAACAAGACACATGGGTTTAGGCTGTGTCTAAAGAGAATCATTGTGGATGCCGTTCCAACCTCCCTTGCCAAGTCACACCCACTGCTGTCACCAAGAACTTCCGTTACACGGCAGTGAAGCCCCCAACCCCTCACTCCATATATCACCCAGAATTAGCTGCAAAGTGTCAGGAGACTTGGCCAGGCAGCCCCAAGCATCAGCGAGGGCTGGAAGCCTTCACTGTGAAGCCCTTTATAGAAAGCCGCGGTTGGCAGCCCCCGCTCCTGCATGGGAACAAATTAACATTGGCATTCCAAACACAGGAAAGGAAGGAAATTGGAAACACAGTTTATACTTGGCCAGCCCTTTGAAATACTGTACCATGCTACCGACATCAATTAATGAAAAGCAGGGTTGTGTGAGAGGCTCTGGTTTGGAAATGCATTAACACACGTTCAACATGTTTGCACAGGAACCGGATTATAAGCACCCTGGCTCCAAAACAATAAAGCAATTACCCTAAAGCTGGTGCTCTCGGAGTTGTCATTAATTCAATCCACTCCACGCGGATCAGCACAGGCTTTGCGCGGCTCCCCACCATGCCTTCCGACACAAATGTTGAAAAGGCAGTACTGCACACGCTAGCCTGAGTTTCGCATAAGTAAGTGTCAAACTTCATGCACTCTAATATCCCCCCAAATCATAAACACTCCACTTTGGAGAGGGAAAAACACACAGCAGCAGCCCTGGTATTCCCTGGCATTGCTGTTTCAGTTCGGGTTTGAGCAATTTTTTTTGCCAGGGAAGCTTAAATGACCTATCTGTTCCATATTAAGACATACCAAGTCACATTTTTTTGTCAAATATTATTTGTCAGATGCCATTTGCTGCGAAAATTCAATCCCAGCTTGAACACACAGCTAATACCAAACGGCTCACATAATAGCCGCGGTCGTACATGGGATCATTTGCAGTGAGCAAACCCCCCTTCCTCTATAAACTGTTTCAGGGATTGGAAAGAAAAGCATGTGAAGCTCTGGAATAAATAAAGCACCATGCCTTGAGCCGCCCAGTGCAAATGACCCTTGCATACTGGGAGAACAGGCTCAAAATGACCCAAGAGCAAGTGCCCCCTTCACAATTTTGTAAGAATGCTTCCAAGAAAGGATTTGAGATGATGTGGGTAAATTTCACTGTTTCTGATCTGCAATAGAAAGAACCAGCTCACTTCTCTGAAGGACCAGCCTCCCCAGGCACTGCCTCTACACACATGTCCACCTGCATCTGGAATCCAGGGTCCAGGCAACAGACATCACGGTTGTCTCCTCCCCGCTCCTGGTGACGTCATCTCCTCAGCTCAACTCCACGTTGATCTGGGATCCATCAGGCTGGAGCAATTTGAGTGTGTAAAGCTAAATGTGTTATCATTTTCACCACAAATTAACAGTTTCTATGTAAATATTGGTATTTCCTCACCCCATGAAGGCGAGAGGAGGCAAAATGGCACTGGCGCATTTGATTTAAACTAATTAAAAGCAGAGGGTTGTGCAATTCAATATATTGATTTTACCAGTGGGACTTAAATCTTTTATAATAAGTGTACACAGCTGCAGTGCTCTCCCACCACTATGCTGTAAAGGCTAATCCGCACATTCCTTCTGACGATAACATGACAGGTCCCACACATCCCCGCCTGTGCCCTAACCCCAGGTGACAGTGTCAGAGTGCATTAAGGTGAAGCCTTGCAGTGGCTTGCCAAGAAAACAGTGTGCCGACAGCCCCCCAGCTAAGCCTGAAGAGTGAGCGTGAAAGAATTCATGTGGCCAGAAGCATGGTGCAAAGGGCTCCCCATTTGAAATATTCAGCCGGTTACACGGATGGGCAGACGGGGAAGGGTGGAGACGGGGGAGACTTAGGACATGCTGATTCTTGCAATGGGCCAAATATGACCTTACCAAATGAGGGGGAGATATTAAAGCGATAGGAGTGATCAATCAACTTAGATGGGACTCTCCCTGGAATGAAGTCATCACTTGTCTCTGAGTTCAGCGGACATGTGATATTCACTCACATCACAGGCATTCCGGTGGTCAGGGGATTGTGCACCAGCTGTGTTTATCTCGGCCAAGTCTTGATAGCCTACTACGCCATGGTAAAGCCCCAAACTGTAGCTTGAGGGGGCTGCATCTCAAAAGCAGTTTCTTCTCTCTGTGCATTCAGAGAGTCATCCCCCTAAAACGGATTTGCAAGTGGGCCATCTCTGTTACCCCTTCCATGGGGACCGCTCCACTACCAAATGACAACCCTGGAACCAAAACCAAAAACAGCCACCCAGGCTGGCATCCAGGTTTCAGCCTTACCCTGCCTTGATTCCAGAAGGAAAATACATAGAGGATGAAAAAAGTTCAAAGCTAGGTCACATACATGCTTGGGAAAAGTGGAGGAAAATCTTTGATTTATATAAGCAGGAAAATGAGGTTTAAAAGAAGTGATTTTGAAAGGGTTACGAAAAACACAGCTGTTGGTGCACTCCTATAGCAAAGGCGCTCTGCAGAAAGAAAGAAAGAGGGGGGAGCTGTGTGACATCTATATTAACCTTTGGCTGCTCACCAGTGAGGGCCGGCGCTCCGAGTGCTGGAATGTGGAACAGCCCTTCCAAATTTTAACACAAGCCAGGTTACAGCTGCAAATGCCTGCAGTCCACGCTCCCCTTTGCGAAGCACTCCCTGAAGGAAATTTTTAAACTGTAACAGAATCTTTTTCTAATACTCTACAGTGGTAGGGACTGCTCTTGAGGGGCAATGGGAGAGGTCTTAATGCCAAACACTTGTCAACAAAAAGGACAGCCAGATGGCATAAAAGCAAAAATCAAACTGCACGGCCTTCTCCCTACTCTTCAGCTACATTAACAAAAGCCACTTTTATAGGCTGACTCCAATAATGATAGGTTTCCAACTTTCTCTTCTTTTCAATTTAGCGTCAAAGATTACACAAATTTCATGCCTTCATTACCTGGACCAGAGATAAACATGATGACTTCCACTGCCCTAGTGCCAGCCGGCTACTTTAGAAGATCCCTAACACAGCTGCTGGGTCTTCCCAAAGAAGGAACAGTAATGGGCTACGGCTAGATTCAGTGGGCAGAAACGCCATTGCCTGGGGATTATTTAAGAGAGGGTAGCTGTTTTGAATTCCAAAATTAAGTCTACACAGAGGAGTTGGGGTTGTTAATCCAAACCAGTTTACAAATCTTGCCATTGAACTTAAGGGGCCCAGGCTGGGAAGATGGGAGTCTCACTCAGGCAGCTCAGCTCACATTGCCCGGGGCTTTATGGTACAGGCTGGGCTTTGTCATAAGGTGTAGCCTTTAGTCCTCATTCCCACCACCTGGTTTTGTCGTAAATTCCCCTCTAGTTTTCCTTCTAGTTTAGATCCCGCTCAGCCTGGCAAAAAAGTTGAATTCCAAGAACAACTTACAGGAACAAAAACCAGTTTGGCGGCAGACAGAAGGAAGAATAAACGCACCAGGTCTGCAAAAGCCTTCAGAATTCAGGCAGGGGTCCCCCAGCGTACGCAGGCTGCCTGCCTGCAAGACAGCAGAGCTATGCAGTGCAGGGGGAAGGGGCAACAGAGGCTGCCAAGATCCTCACCCATGCCCCACCCCCCGACAAAGTCCCACCATAATAATAAGGAATAGTTTGATATGTGCTAGTGATATTTTCTCACTCTTCTGTAAATTGTGAGAATAAACTTACCTTTAGAAAACTGAATACTACAGATCAACATGATTTGCAATCCAAGGAAAAACAGTATAGCAGTGTTCTTTCTCAGCAAACTCAGTGGCCAGACAAGTCTGCTACACCTCCCCCCAACCCTCTTCAACCCTACTGCCACCCCCAAGTCCCTCCTATGGAGAAATTCCAGGCTACAACAGAACAGAAGGGACAGGCAATTTATTCCTGTGCTGCTGCTTAGCAGAAATTAAAGGCCAACATTAGAAGCATCTACAGGAAGCGTCTCGCCAAACTGCAGCCCAGGTCTTCACCTAACTAATGACCTCGAGTTTAGGGACAGAGAGAGAAAGAAAACAAGGTCAGTGCGCTCTGTTAAAAGCCACTCTGCCATCTAATTTGGAGTGATGTCCCAGAACGCTAGACCTGAGAAAGTCAGGGTCCCACAAAGCCCAAAGCCAGCCTGGCTGATTAAGAGGCTCAGACAAGCCGGTCTTTGTCCTTTCAAGATGAAAGAAATGGATTGAAAGGTGTGTGTACAGCCAGAGGAGGAAAACCACCCAGCTGTGGCCTTCCCAAACAAGTCCCAGCTTGCTCCTGCCGCCATGGGGGAAGCAAATAGCCAGCACCGAAGTTCCCAGAGGCACCCTCCGAGCAACCTGGTCTTTCTCTGGGGGACAGGGAGCCCCTGGGGCCTAGCCCACACCGCCGGCCCATAAGCAGTGGCGGCTTTTTTGCTCTTGGTTTGCAGGGCCTTCTACAGAAGCCGGAGATTACAAATACCTTTTTAATGACCCCAGCCAGGCTCTGAAGGCAGCCGCTGGGACCTGCACCTTCAGTGGGAGTCCGGGGTACCCAACAGAACGGAAGATGCCATAAATCCCCCAGCAGAGAAAGGGCCCTGGCTAACCCCAGGCTTCAGGAGGGCGACAGAACTCTGCGTTCATTATTTATGTGTATGTATTTGGAATTTTCCTTTAGTTTTTGGTATAGTTAATAAATACACATTGTTTTTTAAAAAAAAAATCACCAATACAGAAGTGCAGACAATGAAAAATCAGACCCCAGCTCCCACTCCCTAAGCCCCAGCTGTGCCCCCACCTCTCTAGCCCTCCAGTAAAATCTCTCTCCAGTTCCTGGTGTCTTCCTCCAGGAGGACACCATGATACACAAAAGCATACATGCAGGCCACTCACCTGCACCTTGCTTCTTTCCACCTCATGCATCTTGGAGATGGTTCTAAATCAGGTCATATGTTGCTGCTTCCTTCTTAACTGGCTGCTTAGTATAATTTAAACTTTCTTAAAGGTATTTTGGCATCTAAACCTCCCACCCCTTGCTCGCTGAAGCTTGGCTCACTAGCTGGATTTGGTTATTAAGTACAGACAATGGCCTCCCCGGGAACTCCAGGGACCTTATCAGGAGGGGGAAGCATGAAGGCGGATCTGCGCTTCCCCGCGCCCCCAGTCCACGCCCCAGGTGCCCAGCGTGGGGCTTCAGTATCATTATTTCCATATTGACACAGAGCCCGTGGGCGTGAGTTTGCTGTCTTGACTTGGTTCGGGTTTTCGCAGCAAGTTACACAAGTAGAATGAAAGCGCTCAGGAAACAGCGCTATCGGGGCGTGTTATCTCGGAAACCAAATATTTGATCATCAGTTCCGCAGTGCGCTGCCGGGGTGGGGGGGTGGGGGGTTAGTTTGAGCAAGTCTGGAGAATGAGTGCGCGCAGACGGAGGGGGAGCTCCCCGGCCCTCGAGGCAGCCCCAGGCTCGCGTCCTCGGGGTCGTCGCGGCTCCAGTCGTAAACTGGGACCCCCAGTCGCCCCCGCGGCGTCAGCTCGGAGATCCGGCGCAACCCAATCGCCAAAACCTGTGGATTGCACGCCACACGTGATAAATGCTGAAAATGGATTCTGCTGGCCCGAGACCTACCACTAAATACTTAAAATAGAAAACTAGCGGCAGGGCACAGTGGCTCACGCCTGTATTCCCAGCACTTTGGGAAGTTGAGGCAGGAGGATCACCTGAGATCGGGAGTTCGAGACCAGCCTGAACAACATGGAGAAACGCAGTCTCTACTAAAAATACAAAATTAGCCAGGCGTGGTGGCGGATGCCTGTAATCCCAGCTACTCGGGAGGCTGAGGCACGAGAATCGCTTGAACCCGGGAGGCAGAGGTTGCGGTGAGCAGGGATTGCGCCATTGCACTGCAGCCTGGACAAGAAGAGCGAAACTCCGTCTCAAAAAAAAAAAAAAAAAGAAAAGAAAGAAAAAAAAAATAAAGAAAAGAAAGCAAACTAGCAAGCTCCCCAGCTCCAGCCAAGAGAGAATGGGGCATCCGGCGGCCCGGAGAGGGGCCCCAAGGCGTTCGGAGCGCGCGGTACGCTAAGGCGGGCGCACCACTAGGGGACAGGTAGGGCTTGTCAGGGCGGGTAAGGGAGTGCGACGGCCGCGATGCCAGGGCCAGGCAGGGCTGAGAGGGGCCCAGGAAGGGCGGGAAGGCAGCCTCGCCGGGAAGGGCCCTTTACATCCAGGTAGCGCGAGCCGCGCCGGCCCGGGACAGCTCACATGACCAAGCCCCGCGCTTTGAACGGCCGGCGCCTCCAGCCCCAGAGATGCGGCCGGCGGCGTAACATGGAGGGGACTTCGGTGGATCTCTCCTTCCCAGTAACCCCCACAGGCCCACCGAGCCCAGCGCGCCAGACCTGGAGGCGCACACAGCTTGGGAGCCATAGGGCCGTGGGTGGGAGACCCTCGGGCAGGCACTGCGATTTCAACCAGGAGCAGAAAGCTGGGCGGGCTGTATAGAAGAAGCGGCTCCCTCCCTCCCGGTCTCAAAGTGCCCCCGAACAGAGACGCATACCCCCGCCTGCCCTTACTCACCGAGGTTGACGAAGCTCATGACCATGTCGGCGTCGGTGAGGAAATGGCTATCTTGCAAGCTAGCCAGAGGGGGGCCCTGGGTGCTGAAGACGGCCTTGTAGGGGTAGGAGAAGCCCTGGCCTCCGGGCCCGCCGCCGTCCTCCACCGCCATGGCGTTGTACAGGTCCAGCATGAACATGGGCGCCGAGTTGTGCTTGCCCTGGAGGTGCGGGCGCGGTCGGTGGGGCAAGCCCAAAATGGAGAGGATCTCGCGCTGCATCTCCCGCCGCTCCTGGCTGCGGAGGCGCCGATGGATGAAGCTCGAGTGCACCTCGTTGTCCAGGCTGAAGTCGGCCAGGGCGGAGCGCAGCAGGAACAGGGATGACCAGAGCGCCACGAAGCTGTGCGGCGCCGCAGCGCGCAGCGAGCGCACGTGCATCGCGCCGGCTCTACGCGCGACCCGGGCTCCGGGCTTCGGGCTCCGGTCCCGCACCGCCCCAGGTGGCAGAAGGGGCAGGCGGCCGTTCGCGCCGCTCGGTCACTTGCTGCAGACGGGCCCCGCTGCGCCCGCGCCAGACATGGCCCCTCCCCGGCCTGCCGCGCTCTGCCCGGACCCCCGCCCCCTGCTGGGTGCTGGCCCCGGGCCCCTTGCCCCGCACTCGCCCGGGCGCACCGCCGGGCTTGGAAAGCAGCCCCGGCAAACGAAGAGGCGAGTGAGGAGGCGGGCGCGGGTGGGAGGAGCAGCCAGCAAGCCTAGGAGTCCAGAGAGCCAGTGCCGAGGAGGCAAGCGGACGGGCGGGCGAGCGCTCCTTCTTCCCGCTCCTCTGGCGCTCTCGCCCTCAGGCGGCGGCGACCCACCCTCTTCTAACCTCTGACGTGAAGAGCAGGGGCCCCGGGGCGCTCTCCCAGCCTTGCGCGCCCTGGATCGCACAAGAAGCCGCCTCAGGAGCGCCAGAGTGGTACACGCTGGGGCCTGAGCGGAGGAGGAGGAGGAGGAGGAGGACGGGCTTCAAGGGGCCCCTCCCGCGCCGGCGGCCTCCCACCTGCCTTCGGCCCCGCCCTTCCCCCAGCTGTGCCCAATGGGTTCATTCATTCCCTCTAGAGCGCTCGACAAATGTTTACTGAGTGCCCACGGGGTGCCTAGAGCCTGGCGGGACGTCGCAGGGATGCGGCTGGAGGAATCTGAGCCGGCCCTGCCCTCTTGGCACTCGCGGTCCGGACCAGGAAGGCGGCCCGAGCGGGACCGGTGGGCCGCGGGCCGCGGTGGGAAAAGTTGGGGGAGCGCGGAGGTGGCGCGGAAATAGAAGGCTTCCTGGAAGCGGTGACCCTTGAGGCGGTCTTGCCCCTCAGTCCCCGTCTCCTTTTAAGCCAGCCACGCTGACCCCTCCGCGCCTCTCTGAACCGCTTGCCAGCTTGTCTCTGCGCTGGCCATTCCCTCCGCCTGGACCGCTCCCCGCTCACCACCTCCCGCCCCCCATCAGACCCTGCTTTCTCCCAGAGACCTCCAAGACCTGCCAAGCTGAGGTTGTTTCCTCGCCTCACCCCCACGCACATTTGTTTTCTTTCCTGTAATTTCTCTTGCTGTCTGGAATTGCTGTTTGAGTTACTCCGTGCCTTCTTTATTGCCTTCTTATCCCCGCTAGACGCCCAGCGCACTGGGGCCAGGACCAGCGATCTTCTCCGCAGCTCTGGTGCCCGCAGTGCCTTGAACCCAGCGCCTGGTAGCCACTGTGGCTGCGCAATCACGATTTGTTGAGTGAATAAGTGAACTTCGTGTGAGATGGGGGGTTCTTCCCACCTTCTCCTCCAAGGGGCCCTGTATCTTTCCAGCCACCCCTCAGCCTGAGACCAGACACCCCAGCCCCACCACTAGGGCTTCCCATCAGCCCTCCCCCTGGCAGTGCCTGGGGAGCCAGCCGCTGGTCTTCGCATCTTCTTCCCCTCCAAGGGTCTGTGCCTGAGACCTACCCATCAGCCTCCTCTCCTGCCTCTCCTCATCTATTCATCCCTCAATCAATACCGAGACATGCGCGCTGTCACAGGGAGTCCCCAGACCACTCAGTGAGGGCAGCGGGGTAAAAGTTCATCCTGTCTCCTTCCCCTGCTGGGGCTGGGTGAGAGAGGATCCCCAGAGGGGCTTTGGGATGAACTGGGAAGGGCTGAGGTTAGGAAAGCGGGCGGGGACAGGGGGGTTGTCTGGGAGGGGCTCTGGCTAAGCCTCACTTTGGGGCTGTCCTTCCTGGAGCAGGAGAGCTGGGGAAGAGAATTATGGTCTTTGACAGTTTTCTGGAGCAGAAGTAGATTGGCCAAGTGGTCCTCTGGGTCTCCCTTGGGGGCTTTTGGACTAGATAGCAGCCTGAGGAGCCACATGGGTAGAGAAAGGGGAGGCCAGAGGCCAAGGCAAGAAGCAGAAAACTACCAGCCTGCAGGTCCTGGCCATTTACACACAGGCCCCAGGCTGTGAGATGGAACAGGTTCTGAGCCCCCATGCCAGCCTGCAGGTCCTGGCCATTTATACATAGGCCCCAAGAATGAGGTGGAACAGGTTCTGAGCCCCCATGCCAGCCCGCAGGTCCTGGCCATTTATACATAGGCCCCAGGCTGTGAGATGGAACAGGTCCTGAGCCCCCATGCCAGGGAGGGGCCTCTGCCCACCCACCAGGCAAGGCCCTCAAACCACTCCCACCACCTGGTCTTCATCCATTCACTCCTTCCTTCAACAGACAAGCACGGAGCACAGGATATCAGGTGGGGAGCTGTTGGGCCTGCAACCTGGACAATCGTACAGGGCCCCCCAGCTCTCAAGGGCCCCACACTTGGTTTCCTACTCTGGGGTCACCATATGCAGTTCTAAATCACCTATGAACAAAGTCCCCCCTGCCCCGTATTAATTTTGCACCTGACCCAGATATTACGTGGCCAGTCCTGGGGCCAAGCACAATGCTGGGCAGGAAGACACGGCCATGAGCGAACCCACACGGCGGACTCCATCAAGGAGCCACGGCCTCCAGGCCAGGGAAGCAAAGCAAGGGCCTCAAATAAGAGTCAGAGACGGGAGGAGAGGCGGGTCTTGTCCATCACTTTCTCTGGAAATTCAGAAGCCAGGCAGAGGAGGACATGCAGGAGGGAGAAGGAAAGGTGGGCATCGTGGCGTGCAGGAATCCTACCCCAGGGCCACTGGGGAAATTGCAGTAGTGTCACAGTCATCCAGGATCCATCTGAGAGTGTGCAACTGGAGAACCTGGGTCACTTCAGCCTGTGATAACTGACAGGCAGTCGGGAGGGGGGGAAGCAGATAAACAGGGTGAGGTGATGGAGGGTGGGGAGGGGAGCTTTTGGAGGAGATGCCACTGATCTGAGTTCTGAAAGACAAGAAAGAGACAGGCTTTTCCAGGGAAAGGCATCCCAGGTGGAGGAACAGCAAGTGCTTGAGCCCTAAAGAGAAGGGAACAGAAACCAGGCTCAGTCCCCAGCCCTGCACACACCCTCCAGCGCTGGCTTGCCAGGGGCAGGCTATGCCACCTCCAGTGCCAGCAGAGAGAAAGGAGGTCACTTTCTTCCAAAGTCTGAAATAACAAGGAGCCAAAGCAGCCCTGCCCTTCAGCAGTAGTCTCTGCTTTTTATCTACTCTCAAATCTTTTGGAGGGATCTTCACAAGCAGGTGAGGCTGGGGGCAGGGGCAGCAGGTCTCATTGCTACAATTTACATATGAAACAACTGATCTGTCAGTGTCTAAGCAAGGATTCTAGTTTACCCTTCTTTGTGCATCTCACCTGAGCCTATTCTGAGCCTGGCACATAGCAGGTGCTCAATTCGTACCTGTTGAATGAATAGTAATAAGCACAGCCAACACCTAAAGAGACCAGTTGACTGAGGGCTGACCATGCAGGCGCCAGTGCAGGCGCCAAGCTAAGGCATCTCCCAGATCCCTCTCCCCAGAAACCCTTCCTCTGAGATGCCATCTTTTCTCATGCAAGAGGAAGAGACAACATGCCCTTCATATCCAAGACCTCAAGAGATAAGGTTTCCTCTGAACTCCCACAAACCCCCATTTAGCCTTATCTTTCCTGTGATCCATGCTGGGGGAGGGGGTCTTTCTTTTCCCTGTTTCCTCCCCCAGAGGCATCCCCAAGACTGCACCAGCCCCTCAGTGAATGCCGAATGAATGAATGAATGAATGAATGAATGAATGAATGAAAGAAAACTAGCAAGCAAGAAATATCCATCTGGGAGTGCATCTGATGCCAGTTTGGGAGCTGAGGCCACCACCAGAAAAGGCTTTGAGATTGCCAAGGTCAAGTCTTGTGTGGAGGAGGTAGCCTGGGCACTGGAGCCTGCCCACCCACATTCACACTCCAGCTCTGTCTCTTCCAGCTGTGCACCATGGGCAAGGGACTTAACCTTCTCTACACCTCAGTTCCCCCATCTGTAAAACGGAGGGACTGATAGCGCCTGTCTTCTGGGATAGCTGTGAGGTTTCAGAAGTTAATTCATGGAAAGGGCTTTCCACAGTGCCTGGGACACAAAGAAAACCCTTGATAAATGTTATTATGTTACCATCTGGATGAAAAGGAAAATATGGTAACAAAAAAGCCTCCTGAGTTACAAAATAACAACAAAACTTTTCATGATGATCTGCTTTTTGGCCAAGCAGAGAAAAGCAAATGTATCCTGACTCTGAGAGCAAGAGCAACAGAGAGAGCGAAGTGGAAGGGAACATTAGAGATGAAAGGGTCATCACTGCATTCCGATCCTCACATTGTGCCCAGGCCCACGGCAGGCCAGCCGGGCCCAGGGACTTCCCTGGGGCCTATCTCATTTCCCCAGCAGCTAGTCCCCCACCCACACACTCCCAGTTGTGGCTCCCCTGGCCAGGGCACCCAGCACTAGGCTCCAGGACCGTAATCCGATCTGCCCCAGTCTGCTCCACACCTGGGGCCGCCTTTGCCTGGATGAAAGATGGCCTGGAATTGTGAGGGGTGTTATTGTGTCAGGCGGCCCCGGCCCAGGGTCCGTGCCCCTCGCCTGCTGGCCTCCCAGTGCTGGGCCAGGAGTTTTCATTTCCTCCATCATCAGTCACATCTTGCCGAAGCGATTTTGACCAAGTCAGCATGTCTCTCTAAGGCAGTAAAAAGAAGAAAAGAATTCTGCTGACACACACATTGTTCAGCGAGGTGGGGACCTCATCTTCATCCATCTGCCCTAGAGGAGGTTCAGCTGGCCCTGGGGCTCCCTGGGGAGCACAGTCAAGGAAGCCAGTGGGCCGCTCTCTCTGTCCACACCACCTGACTAAGGCCAGATGACCTGGACCTCCAACCCCAGCAAGGAATAGAAGGCCAAGAGCCGCCTCGTGCACAGGCTTGAAAACCCTTGTGTGCAGAGAGGTGGACCCTGCAGAGGAAGTTATTGGAGCACACCTGTGGTGAAATTTTGTCTCCCATGCAGATCTCTCATTGCACGTGAGGAGGCTTGGACTCCTCACGTTTGCCCACTCTGAGATTTTCTTTGCACAACTTTAAAAGCAGCAGAATGAGAGACTAAACGTCTTCCATCAGTCTTAAGTACACATGGCAGTGGCCACAGTTCCAAATGGAAAACACAGACGACACACACACTCTAGAGAAAGCTGATACTATGCAGGATTTCTAGGATCTGGAAGCCAGCTAGGGGGAAGCAGTGTTTTGTTTATTATTATCAGGGCTGTATTTCTTCCTTGATTGGAGGAAGTCTGGTATGGTTTTGAGCACTAACTATCCTTGGTTCAGCATTAGAGGTAGCCCTTTCCTCCTTCCAAAACGTGACAGGGAGCGGCCAACCTGTCACCTGTTGGGAGCACTTGCTTGTGCTGGACACCTGCTAAGCCTGCACTGCCCAAGCCCACATCACCTGCAACCCCTCACTGCATGCAGAGGCTAGTTCTGCTCCTCAGATGGCAGAGAAGGAGAACCAACATCCAGAGAGCACCTTGCCCAAAGTCAGACAGCCAATCTGTAATGGAGCCAGGATCCAAAGCCACATCTGTCTACACAGCACAGGCCTTTAAGCATCAGTGAACATTTAGTGACCTGGGAGCAGCCCCTTCCTTCCTTGTTTTAACTTAAAGCAACACTTCTCCAACCCAACTGTGCATATGAATCCCCTGGGGGTCTGCTAGAACACAGATTCCCACACAGCCAGTCTGAGTGGGCTGAGATTCTGCACTCCTCATCAGCTCCTGGGGGCTCAGAGGCTGTGGTCTTCAGACTGTATGTTGACGATCGAGGCTCTAGATTTCTGAAATTACAGCCGACCAACTGGGGCTTCAAATTAAAACTTCATTATCTGTTATTCCGGCTGTCTTTTTAAATTAACTCATTACTTCTCCCAACTACCTTGTGTTATTTTATTATTATCCCCATTTTACAGATGAGGAAATTGAGGCTCAAATACTTGAGAGAACCTGCCCGAAGCCACACCAATGGTGAATGAATGGTAAAATCAGAATTCTGACACCGGCTATCTTATTCCAGGACCTAAGTCCTTAAACATTGAGCTACACCAAAACACAGGGTTTGTCTTAGTCCTGGATGGACCTCCCAGTGCCCATAGAGACCTTGCACACAGTAGATGCCCTATCAGTGTTTGAGGAACATACCTCTGAGCCCCTCTTCAATTCCTCCTTTATTGCAGAAGTCATGCACTCAAAAGCCAATGGGTACCAGCCAGGTAACATAAATACAGAGATGCAATGTGAGGCCCAAGGAATATTTCTGGATGGCATCAGAAATTTGATTCCAACATCACCAGATAGTTCTAATTTTCCAGAGAAGCTAGAAACTTGAGTTTGAATGGTGACATCTCTCAATGTTTATCTATTGGCAACTAATTGAACTGGTTTTGGTCATTAGACCAAAGAAGACACATCTACCAGTCAGATCCAATGAATCTGGTTTGCCCCTGGCCTCATGAAGGGCTCTGCTGTGTCTGGAGGATGTGCCCAGACTACCCCAACCCATCACCCAAACCAAAGGACCACCAAGGATGGTGCATTTCAAGACAGCTCCATTGAATTCATGATTTGAGGGCTACTGAACCAGTGGTTGAAAAGGCTGGAACTGTTGGCCCCTTTAGGCAAACTCTGACCCTAACCTTCCCCAGAGTCCCTTCCCAGCAAAACTCTGCTGTTTGGCCCCTGATGACTGATCTGATAAACTCCCCTTCTCCCCAGAAACATCAAAAACCAGAATTCCACCTGCAAGAGCAGGAGTGAGGGTTCATTGCTCCTGCTTTTCAGCATCTCCCTCCTCCCAGCTAGATCTGAGCCCTCTCTTCTGGTTGAGGATGCCCCATCTGGTGAATATCCAGAAAAGCACTGTCTTGCCTGCTTTGCAGCCAGAGCCCTGACAGGTGACCAAGTTTCAGTCAGTCAGAGGCACCGACCCCAGAAGCTATCAGCGCAGGCCCAGACCATTCTGCAGAGTGATCTGGGGCCGTGTCCCAGCTACAGAGCCCCCAAGCCTGGTTCTCTGGCCTTCCCAGGGGTTCTGTGAGCCTCCAAGATCCTCTAGTGGACTTCTTTTCTGCACCAGCTTGCCCAAGCTGGTTTCTGTTGCCTGCAGCCAGGAGCCCTGCTGGATACAGCACTGGGGAGCTGGAGAGGGCATGGCAACCATGTCAGTTAAAAGGATACAGGCCTTCTCTTTTGTTCAGCAGCTAAAACTTTTGGTCAAGGAAGTTTTCCACACAGGCTCGACACAGAAAATAGAAACAGAGCTTCTTTGGTTAAATAGAGCAGGGGAGGGACTAGGGTTGCCACATTTAGCAAAAAAATATAGGGTGTGCAGTTCAATTTGAATTTCAGATAAACAATGAATGAATTTTAGTATGAGTATATCCCATTATTTTGGAGTATATGTATTAAATATACTCATACTGAAATTCACTCGTTGTTTATCTGAAGTTCAAATCGGACTGGACACCCTGCCTTTTATCAGGTGATCCCAGCAGGGGCCCAGAGCCCCTAGGCTTGGTTTCTTTTCACTACCATTTTCTCTGCTCCCAGGGTTTCATAGAAAACACTTTGGAAGCCCACCTAATTTGAGATCCTGCCTTTTCTCCTTCTTCTGCAAAGATTTCCTCTGTTTTCTTTCTGTCTTTCTTTCTTTTTTTTTTTTTTTTTTTTGAGACAGACTCTCCCTCTGTCCCCAGGCTGAGTGCAGTGACACAATCTCAGCTCACTGTAACCTCCGCCTCCTGGGTTCAAGCAATTCTCCCTCCTCACCCTGAGTAGCTGGAATTACAGCTACTACGTGCACTACCACACCTGGCTAATTTTTGTATTTTTAGTAGAAACAGGGTTACACCACGCTGGCCAGACTGATCTTGAACTCCTGGCCTCAAACAATCCATCTGTCTTGGCCTCTCAAAGTGCGGGGATTACAGGCATAAGCCACTGTGCCTGGCGAAGATTTCCTCTGTTTTCCTCAGTGGAAATGTCCCTTCTTCACTGTCAGTCCCTGTATTTCAGGTTGAACTATCCTCTTCTCTAAAATTCAGAGTGGGTACGTGACCCAGCCTGGTCAACCAGAGATGCACATGCGATAGGTTCAGTGACAGTCATGTGACCTAATCTAAGTCAGTGAGATTCAACTTTAGAACTTTTGCTGGAACTACCAGGAAAAGGGGTCTTTCCTCCCACTGGGGTTGCTAGGTCAGGGGCTGCTGCTGGCAGTCATCTTCCCTCCCTTCAGGGAGAGCCTGCCCTGTGAGAGAAGCCACAGGACAGTAAAACAAGAGGAAGCAGGAGACCAACAGCATCAGTGAGTCCCTGGAGCCCACCATCCCTGAAGCCTGCCCCACCCAGGACTGTTCAGCTTAAGCCATTGTGTACTGAGTTTCCAGTCCATTACAACAAAAGTCCTGCAGACATGTAGTTCAATTCCTTCATCTTGAAGACAGAGAAATTGACACCCAAAGAGAAACTGTTGAACCCAAAGTCTTACAGTGAATCAGGGCAGAGCTAGGATTAGGCTGGGCTCCTGGCTCCCAGGGTCCTGGGAACTCCTCACCACCCCATGTCGTGCTTCTCTCCATCTCTATTGTTTTCTTCCTTCTCTCACCTCCTTCATTGTGTTTCTGCTCATTAAAAAAATTGTGTTCTTTCTTTTACTTCGAGTTTTATCTTTATTGCCTCCCTGTCGGTAAACCATTACTCTACATATAACAGGTTAGTCCCAACTCATGTGAAAAGATCTTATGGGAAGATTAACAGATTTGAGCTCATCTTACACATGATGCAACAACTAATAAGAGTAAATGTGAATGACACAGCTATCTGATGTCCAAGCTTTGCTGATTAGCTCTTGTCTTCGAATCACCCTGAAATTGGATGCAGTATCTCCCATTTCACAGATGAAGATATGGAGGCCCAGGGGTCAAAGGACTTGGCCAAGAAACATGACTAACAAATGACAAAGCCAGCATTCAAACGTGCATGACCCAATTCTGATCCCCTATTTCACCCAGCCAGTTGCCCCTGGAAAGCCAGCCTGAGATTTTTATTTCCATAGCTCACATGATGACAAACCACTGAGTTGAGATGCCAGATTTGGCAAATAAAAAATATAGGATATCCAGTTAAATTTGAATTTCAGATAAATAATGACTCATTTTTTTTTTTAAATAAATATGTTCCAAGTTGCACAGGACATACTTATACTAACAATGAGCCTTTATTTATCTGAAATGCAAACTTAACCTCTCACCATGTATTCTATCTGGCAATTCTACACTAAGGGCTTTTACGCATAAAGCAAGACGCATCAGCTGTGTCCTTGGTTCCACAAAAGCCTCAGGGTCTTTGCACTTGCTGTGCCATTTGCCTGGAAGGCTCATGCTGATATTCACCTCCTTCACCTCCTCTGGGTCTCTGCTCAAATATTTCACCATTGACGTTTTCCCTTGCCCGTCTATCAGAAGCAGCCCATGTTTTCTTTTTCTCTTACCACCACCACCTGAAATACAACAGTTACGTGTTCATTTGTTCATTGTCTCTCTCCTGCCATGGAAATGTGGGCATGTGTTTTGGTCTGATTTGTTCACTACCATGAGTAGAGCCCACAACAGTGTCCCATATGTAGCTGATACTCGGTGAATATTTGCTGAATGAGTGAATGAACTCTCTGCGAGCATGTCTTGGTTTCTGTCTGGAATACTGCCTGACTCGGGATTGTCACTCACCTGCTGAGTGGCAGTGGGCATGCCCCTGAGCTCCCCACTCCTTGAGCCGGACTCATCACACATCTCAGAGTCACTGGGAGATCAGGTGACAAAACAGCCTTGAGAGTCAGATGCAGACTTGCCGGAGCACGTGTGCAAGCGTCCCGGGGAGCTTTTCTCTTCTTCAAGCACTCGTGCCCCAGACAACTGAGCCTCAGAACACAAACCCTAAAAACCAAATTTTTTCATTTTCGTCAAGTGTTCAGAGCACATGCAAGCTCCTCCCACCAGCGGCATCGCTGCAGACAGTGGCATCAAGCACTTCCGAGTCGGAGAGAAGGACAGCACACCAACAGACACCAGTACCAACGATGTCTTTCATCCTCACAACTCTTTTGAAATAGATATTTTTGTGCCCAATTTACAGATGAGGAAACTGAGGCTCAGATTAATCAATTCCACTGCCAGAAAGCAATGGAACCATGTTTTAATTCAGCCAGCCTGATAGCAGTCTCTGAGCCCATTTCCTCACCTGTAAAGTAGGTATAATTATAGTGCTGCCTGGCCGGTCACAGTGACTCATGCCTATAGTCCCAGCACTTTGGGAGGCCAAGGTGGGTGGATCACCTGAGGTCAGAAGCTCAAGACCACCCTGACCAACATGGTGAAACCCACTAATAAAAAATACAAAATTAGCTGGGTGTGGTGGTGCATGCCTGTAATCCCAGCTACTTGGGAGGCTGAGGCAGGAGAATCACTTGAATCCTGGAGGAGGAGGTTGCAGTGAGCTGAGAGCATGCCATTGCAGTCTAGCCTAGGCAACAAGAGCAAAGCTCCATCTCAGATATAAATAAATAAATAAATAAATAAATAAATAAATAAACAAACAAACAAACAAATAAATGTGCTGCCTTGTTGTGGGGATGTTGTGGGGATAAAATGAGACATTGTTTGTGAAGTATTTGCATGGGTCCAGGCAGGCAGCACACACAGGTGACCACCACAGGCAACCTTGCCCCCTCACCAGCCTGAAATAATCAGGATAGAAGACGTCATGTGAAGGCCATTATTCCAAGCTGCCCAGAGTGACCGATGACATGGCTTGAGGCAAGACAACTATCCAGAGTTATCAGATTCACTTCCTTGGGTATTTGAAATAGGAAATCCAGAGAAAATGAGGTTACAGGAGTAAGGCCAGGTCAAGAGGTAGAAAGTGTGGCCATGATGGGTGGTGAGCAAGCTTGCCTTACAAAGGAGCTCAGGCCACTGGGGTCCAGTAGTGTAGGTTGTACACTGTGCACTCTGGGATCAACATTCCTATTCTTGCCTTTGACAACAGTGACCTCCGGAGTTGTGCAGTACACACTCTCAGCAACTGTACCCAGCAGCCCTGAAATTTTATTCATTCATTGATTCATTCACATATATATTAATTTATTCCCACCATGTGATAGTCTCTTTCAGACCATGAGACAGTAGCAGTGGAAAGATATTCAAGACTTCTCACACAGGTATTTTAGTTAGGGGAGATGGACGGAAGCAGGAGTCACCGACAAGTGCCATGGAGAAAAAGAAAGCCCAGTGAGAGGCTGAGAGCAGAGGGTGGGAAGGCCTCTCTGAGGAGGGGAGGTCTCCAAAGCCAGGCCTAGGAGGAGTAGGGGGAGGGGACTGTGGGCAGAGGCAACGATGGGTACAAAGGCCCTGCGGTGACCACAAGAGCATCTGGGATGCTTGGCTCCAGAAGACCCTCCTAACTCCGGCTTTTCCTGGAGCTGATGGTTCCCCACAGGGGTCTTTATGATCCCACCACATTCCTTGGGGTGACTCGAGTTGGTGCCCAATTCTCACAGCCCAAAGAACTGCGACCCAACTTCCAGCCGGGGTCCCTGTCCCTGAACAGAGTCTCCACACACGGGCATTGCTGGCCCTGGTCTCTCTCCTCTTCCAAGGCTCAGTGTCCCTCCTCAGCCAGACTTCTGCTCCACCCATCTCTGCTCCCAGCAAGCTCCCAGTGAGCTGCCTGCATCTGCAAAGCCAGGAAACATGATGTTCCCAGACATCAAAGAGTTTGCAAAAGATCATGGTCACCTGAGAGACAGATCATTTCCTAAGGCTGCTGTTTAGATACCAAGTCCAGGGGTTTTTCTTTAGGCCTCCAGTGAAGCATAGAAGCTACCCTACACCTCAAGCCACCACCACCTCCCTTCCCTGGACCCCTCCGTAAACCATGGCTCCTTATAACCCTCCACATCTCTGGCACTGGAGCCCTGATTTTGTTTTTATGGGGTAATATTCTTTCATCCCCAAATGCCATGTAGGAATTTGCTGGGGGTTGGGGGTGGGAACCACCTCATTACAACCAGAAAATTCAGTTTACAGACATTTGGTTCTTTTATTTCCATTTGTTTAAGGAGAGAAAAGAAATCAATCCAGCGTGGACATTTTGAGTCCCTGGCTTAGAGGTTCAAGGCATCTGTGACTTCGGAAAGCCTTCTCGGCATGAAGCAATAAACAGGCTGAGCAGACAAAACCACCCTGTGTTTAAAAAGCAGGCCTGTCTCTGAGGCAGAAATTTTATAGGTAAAACAACAGAACGTGACTCAAAAAAGTCGTGTTGTGAAAATGGCCCCGTGTAGATACAAAATTCCTTACTCAGGAGCTAAGCTCTACAACAGCACAGGAACATTGATCTAGATAATTCTCTGTGTCTGGCTTCCAGGAGCCACTTTGAAGCTCTGTTTTCCAGAGGAGCTTCGTGTTGCAAATGCCACCTCCACTCCTTCAATGTTTCACTGCGTCAAGGACCCTCTCTTCTTCTCGTTTGTAAAAATGTTTGCACATGTTGTTAGGGAAAATGGCTTTCTGTCAAGTAACTTTAAGAAACGATGGGCTCCAGAAAGGGAAACACGTATCTTCACTGCGGGACTTCTCTCTCTCTCTCTCTCTCTCTCTATATATATATATACGTATATATATACATATACACATATATGTATATATATACTTATATATATATATACGTATATATACACACACACACATATATATATATATATATATATATTTTTTTTTTTTTTTTTTTTTGAGATGGAGTCTTGCTCTGTCGCCAGGCTGGAGTGCAGTGGCGTGATCTTGGCTCACTGCAACCTCCTCCTCCTGAGTTCAAGAGATTCTCCTGCCTCAGCCTCCCAAGTAGCTGGGACTACAGGCGTGTGCCACTACGCCCAGCTAATTTTTGTATTTTTAGTAGAGACAGGTTTTCACCATGTTGGCCAGGATGGTCTCGATTTCTTGACCTTGTGATCCACCCACCTCAGCCTCCCTAAGTGCTGGGATTACATTCTCAGTCTTTAATTAGGGAGGAGATGGTAGAGTGTTTCACAAGCTGTTATATTAAGTCAGAGATCTATCATGTGCAAGTGTCAGAAACCCACCTCAAAACGACTCAATGCCCAACTCAGAGTGGAGTCCCTAACAGGGAAGTCCTATCAACAGTGTGCCCAGGGGCTCATGGAGTGACCTCTGTCTCCGTGGCTCTGTTTCTCTCTGTCTCCATCTTTCAATTTGGCATCTATCTGAATGCTGGCTTCATTATTTCCTACCGCAGAGAGGTTTTCCTCTGCATTGCCACATGTCAAGGCCAGCAAGTGACCCTGGGAAGAGAAAGAGAGCCTCTTGCTCCCAGGAGAGGATATCCAGGTCTTGGCTCACCTCGCACGCCAGTAATGGCAAACGGGGAAGGGAGCACCTGGATTTCCCAGCCTCACCTGCTCACCTCTGAGTCAGGGTGGAGGTCAGGGAACTGGGTCAGCCCCACCAGAGACCATATCGTAGGGCAGGCACCATTTCCCCAAAGCAGGGGGATGCTGTCACCTGAATCCCAGGAAGGGACACTGGGTCAGTAAAAAGAAAACCAAATTTGCCTAGGTGCAGTGGCTCACGCCTGTAATCCCAGCACTTTGGGAGGCAGAGATGGGCAGATCACCTGAGGTCAGGAGTTTGAGACCAGCCTACCCAACATGGTGAAACCCCATCTCTACTGAAAATAGAAAAACTAGCTGGGCATGGTGGTGGGTGCCTGTAGTCCCAGCTACTCAGGAGGCTGAAGCAGGAGAATCACTTGAGGCAGTGGTTGCAGTGAGCTGAAATCATGCCATTGCACTCCAGCCTGGACAATAAGAGCAAAACGCAATCTCAAAAAAAAGAAAGAATGAAAGGATGAAAGAAAAGGAAAGGAAGGAAAGGAAAGAAAAGAGAGAAAGAGGAAGATAAAAGAAAAGAAAATTTGATCAAAAAACTCCCTTGATGGCCAAGCACCCAGCTGAACAGGGGCTCCGCAGACAGACAGAGGCCCAGGGGAGCAGGCACTTACCCCCGACAATGGCCTTTCCAGCTCTGAATTTCCACACTGGCATGGGTTTGCAGGTCATTAGCACTGGGTGCTATGTGCCCGTTGGTTTGTGAGCTCCCAGAGGACATGCCACATACACTGTTTTATACTTTCTGTATCTAACATGGGACTCTGCATACAGTCAGTGCTCAATGAACACTTGATCGATAGAGGAGTTCACAGAGCCCCTGCCCCTTTTCAGCTGCAGCCCTAACTCAGTCCAGTGTGGTTCCTGACTTCTCATCCACCTCCATCATGAGACCATCTGCCGCAGGTTCCTGCCTCCTGGTTCAGCACTTGGCAGGTAGCAGGGACTCAAGACACAGCTGCTCAATCAGGGAGCGGCTGTGGCTTGCCACTGGGTTTTGCTTGTGTGTTGGTTTTTGTGCCCCTGTCTTTGTTCCTACTTTGAATTTTAAACTCCTTTTGTCTGCTTTTGGAATAGATTCTTCTAGGGGTTCATTCTATCCTCTTGCATTAATTATTTAATGAATATTACCAGGTGCCAGACATTGTTCTGAGTGTGGTGCATACAGTAGTGAACAACATGGACCAAACTTCTCCACACGAGGCTTTTACCCTAATAGGGCTGTTAGACAGGGCCCAGTAACACAGGGCAGGGGTGCAGAGAGGGACAAGGATGCCACTTTAGCTACAGTGATCAGGAAAAGCCCCGGATTTGAGCAGGGACCCCTGAGGACAGAGGGGGAAGGAGTCGCTCACATCACTGGGGAGGAGCATTCTGGTTTTTATTTTTAGAAAAAAAAAGGCTGGAGTGCAGTGGCGTGATCCTGGCTCACTGCCACCTCCACCTCCCGGTTCAAGCAATTCTCCTGCCTCAGCCTCCCAAGTAGCTGGGACTACAGGCGCCCACCACCACGCCTGGCTAATTTTTGCCTATTTAGTAGAGACGGGGTTTCAGCACCACCAGGAGCAGGACCCCAGCCCACCCAGGACTCCTGAATCAGAATCTGCCACTTGCTCACCATGTGACCCTGGACAATTTGCCAAACCTTTCTGGGTCTCTGTTTTCTCATCTGTAAAATGGGCAAAATTATTTCTCTCATCTGTCTCCCTCAGATTGCTGGGAAGAACCAATGAGATAATCCACAGAAAGTGCCTAACACAAAATCAACTTAAGAAATGTCAGGGCCGGGCGTGGTGGCTCAAGCCTGTAATCCCAGCACTTTGGGAGGCTGAGACGGGCGGATCATGAGGTCAGGAGCTCGAGACCATCCTGGCTAACATGGTGAAACCCCGTCTCTACTAAAAATACAAAACAAATTAGCCAGGCATGGTGGCGGGCACCTGTAGTTCCAGCTACTCAGACTCAGGAGGCTAAGGTAGGAGAATGGCGTGAACCCAGGAGGCAGAGTTTGCAGTAAGCTGAGATTGCTGCCACTGCACTCCAGCCTGGGTGACAGAGTGAGACTCTGTCTCAAAAAAGAAAGAGAAAAGAAATGTCAAACTGGCCAGGCACGGTGGCTCACGCCTATAATCCCAACACTTGGGGAGGCCAAGACGGGTGGATCACTTAAAGTTGGGAGTTCAAGACCAGCCTGGTCAACATGGTGAAATCCTGTCTCTACTAAATAGACAAAAATTAGCCAGGTGTGGTGGTGGGCGGCTGTAATCCCAGCTATTCGGGAGGCTGAGGCAGGAGAATCATTTGAACCCGGGAGGCAGAGGTTGTAATGAGCTGAGATCACCCCCACTGTACTCTGGCCTGGGCAACAGAGTAAGACTATGTGAAAGAGAAGAGAGAAAGAAAGAGAAAGAGAGAGAGAGAGAGAGAGAGAGAGAGACTGGCAGCCAGTACCACTCTTCATGTTGGCCTCACAGTTGACATTTCCTCGGGAGGACACTTCTGAATTCCTCAAGGGAGAAAGAAAAGCAGTCTCCAAGAATGTCCTGGTTGTTGGGCACAGGGAAAGCAATATAGCTGATGTCCATCTGATACAGAATTCTCAGAAATGCTGTGATACACCTGTTGGCCTGTAGATTTCTGGCTCATTCTTTTTTGCACTTGGGGGTCATCCTCAGGGCCTTGCAGGGACATTTTTTCTGGAGTTGAGAATCCGAAACAGCAAAACTGGCTCCTGCAACTCTTCTATTTTGACAAATTCATGACCCGAATGAAAGTGGCTCTGAGCTGCGCTAGGCCCTGCACACAGACACTAACTGGCAGTTTTGAAAATGACCATTCTGGAAATCTGCATGAGGATTCCAGAGTTCAAACTAAATAAGCTGCTGAAACTAGTCATCTCTCGAAATTTCATCTTTGGCAGTACAGAAAAAAATTTTTCAATAACTTTTTTTTTTTTTTTTGAGATAGAGCCTCCCTAAATCGTGCAGGTTGGAGTGCAGTGGCGTGATCTTGGCTCACTGTAACCTCTACCTCCCGAGTTCAAGCGATTCTCCTGCCTCAGCCTTCCAAGTAGCTGGGATTACAGGCGCCCACCACCACAGCCGGCTAATTTTTTTGTATTTTTAGTAGAAACGGGCTTTTGCCACCTTGGCCAAGCTGGTTTTGAATTCCTGACCTCAGGTGATCCATCGGCCTCAGTCTCCCCAAGTGCTGGGATTACAAGTGTGAGCCACCACACCCTACCTAAAAATAACTTTTTTAAAACAAATAAAAATTTTAAAATAACTTCTTTTAGGCAGTCCATTCCGTGGAATTGGTGGCACTGACCTCATCTGATGTCCCAGAAAGTTAGCCACAAAAGTTTCCATCCCCCATGACAGACCAACAGTTCCTCTCTGGGGCAGTTCTCCCTGTGTCCACACCACAAATGCCCCTGCCTGTTTGGTGCGTCTCAGCAGCAGAAAATCCCCAACCACAAAGCTTCCAGGGCAGGCATTTAAAATCAACCCAAAGACACTCCCCTTCCACATGCTTCGGGCTCCGTGCGATCTTTCCTAGTGCAGCTCCACACTCTTCCTTGCAGACAAGACTGGCATTCAAACCAGGAATTCTTTTAAGGGGCTCTGTGTGCAGGAATACAATCACCTCGAGCTCGTGTAAGAAGAGAGCTCCAGTTACTGGGGCTTCCGAAGGCTTTTAATAGAAAACATTTGTGCCAAATAAAAAGCTTCTCCTTGTGTTTTGCTTTAGTTGTAAATTATCTGCTCCAAGGATCCATCCAGAAATCCCTACTGAGGGCGAACTCCACGGCCTGGTTGGGTCCAGATTTGTTGCTCGGTCCAGATAGATTTTCAACTGCTGCATCCAAACTGCAGCCGAGGGGACAATAAGAACAGAACCTCTTTTGTTCTGATGAAACTGTTTTTAATGGTCCCTTCTAGGCCAGGCCCTAGTGGAAGCCTCAACAAGGCTGCTCATTGAAACGCCCTTGAAAGAGCCAAGTGGGGAGCGCGAGAGACCCTGGGGAGGGGCTGGCGGCCCTTTGCTCAGCCCTGGTGGTCCTGCCGCAAAGGAGAGCTGGGTTGTTTTATTTGTTGTCTGAGATGGAAAAGGGGGAGGGGGTTGGCGAGACGAGGACCGTCCCGCAAATTTCTATAATTACTGCCTGCAGAGTGTTAGGGACACACACACAGTAACATCATCCCCTGGAGGGACAGGGGTTCCCAAAAGCTGAACACCCAGAAGCTGGTAGAGCAAATCCACTAAATGGAACAACATGTGTTCCCCGGCCCAAGAACTCCGACTGCATTAAGGGAGGCACGTTTCTGACCACTTTTTCATCTTGAGGCCTCAGGGGGCCCTTTGGTTCATGTAGAATCCAGGACACAGAAAGGAAGAAACAGATGGAAAGATACCAACCGCTGCCAGGGCACGAGTAGCTGCCTGCTCCGCACCCCTCTTAAGCCCCGAGGTCTGCAGGTGTCAGTCCTCTGAGGGTCCCCCAGTGGCACCTGAAGGATGCTGTCCACATAGCAAGCGGGACAAAAGAAATAAGCAAACAAGCCGGGCATGGTGGCTCAGGCCTGTAATCCCAACACTTTGGGAGGCCGAGGGGGGAGGATAGCTTGATCCCAGCAGTTTGAGGTCAGCCTGGGCAATGTAGTGAAACCTCCTCTCTTTACAAAACAAATTAGAAAAAAAAAAAAAAAACGGGCATGGAGGCACATGTTTGTAGTCCCAGCTACTCGGGCTGAGGTGGGAGGATCCCTTGAGCCCAGGAGTTTGAGGCTGCAGTGAGCTATGATCAGGCCACTGCATTCCAGCCTGGGCAACAGAGCGAGACCCTGTCTCTAAAAAAAGAAAAATGAAACAAAAGCTGTGATTTATCCCTCAGAGGGAGTTTCCCCACTTTTGAGTGAGATTTTAAGTTTGCCTCTGAAGAACATGCTCTGGTTCCCCACCAAAGCAATCAGTGATTCGCGGCAGGGGGCAATTTTGCCCCCACAGAGAACATGGAGCAATGTTTAGGACATTTTTGCTGTCACAACTGGGGAAAGGGGATGCTACTGGCGTTTAGTGGGTGAAGGTCAAGGATGTTGCTTAACACCCTCTGATGCACAGGACGGGCCCCCCAACAGTGGAGGATCCAGTCCAGAAGAGAACAGTGCAGAGGTTGACAAACCTGGGCTAGGACGAGGTGACTCAGACCCCATTAGAGCACCTACCCCCGCAGAGATGGGAAGGACCCTCATTTGTTTTGAGGTTCAGGAAGGATCAAATTGCTGTTTGGCTGGTGGAGGCACAATTTCTCCTTTCCAAGTGCATTAGAACAAGGGCGACTAGGGCTCTTGAAAGAAACAGCTTTTAGGTTTAGTCTCTATTTGACACTAAATCATCTTAAATTGTGTGGGGAAATGGAATACAATTCAAGTTGTATTACTAATCAATCTTTGAGTAGAATAAATCACACCGAATGATATTCTATTAAATCTGAAAGTAATTAAAAACCATGCAAAATTCTGGACTTCCATCAAATTTTGCTCAGCTCAAACCTTCTACCCTGCCCCAAACACACCTGCTCCATCACCAGAGACTGTCTGGAGGTAGAACATGCTTAGTATTTGACATATTGATTTGTTAATCACATCTCTTTGTCTCTAAGAAGTGATGAGAAGGCGCTGATATCAGAGAACTTTGAGCAGAGAGGGAAGGGGTGAAGTTTAGGATCTGAGTCCCAAGGTTTGAGTCTCAGCTCTGCCAGTGGTGTGACCCTGGGCAGTCAGGGTGCCCCCACCACCCCAAAACCTGAATTTTCTTATCTGTAAAGAGGGAGTAAAGATAGTTTCCTCCCCCTAGGCTTTTTTTGTTTTTGTTTTTCTTGCTGTTGTCATTTTGAGACAGGCTTTTGTTCTGTTACCCAGGCTGGAGTGCAGTGGTGCAATCATGGTTCACTGCAGCTTTGACCTCCTGGGCTCAAGCAATACTTGAGCCTCAGCCCCAAAAGTAGCTGGGACTACAGGTGTGTGCCACCATGCCCAGCTAATTTTTTGTAGAGATGGGGTTTCATCATGTTGCCCAGGCTGTTCTCGAGCTCCTGGACTCAAGTGATCCACCTGCCTCAGCCTCCCAAAGTGCTGGGATTACAAGTGTGAGCCACTGCACTCAAGCCTCCCAGGGTTCTTATAAAGACTGACATAAGATAATGGATGTAAATTTCTCAGCATACTCCCTGGCCTCTGGGAAGCATCAGAAGGTGTTGGCTTTTTTTTTTTGGAGACAGAGTTTCACTCTGTGGCCCAGGTTGGAGTGCAATGGCGCGGTCTTGGCTCACTGCAACCTCCGCTTCCCGGGCTCAAGCGCTTCTCCTGCCTCACCCTCTCTAGCAGCTGGGACTACAGGCGCATGCCACCACACTGGCTAATTTTTGTATTTTCAGTAGAGACAGTGTTTCGCTATGTTGGCCGGACTGGTCTCAAACTCCTGACCTTGTGATCCACCTGCCTTGGCCTCCCAAGGTGCTGGGATTACAGGCATGAGCCACCACGCCCAACCAGCTATCTTTATAGTCCAACCTTGCCCCTCTGCAGGCTCCAGGAAGCCTGGAGTGATGGAGTCCATTCCCTTGCTACGTGTTGGGCACCCCGCTTCTTTGCACCTACATAATTACATGGGTCCCAATGACTTTTGTGGCTTAGAGTCTGCCTTCCCCTGGAGAATAGAAGCTCTGGGAGGGCAGAACAAGGCTGTCTCAGCACCTGGCACAAAACTCAATAAATGTTTGTGAAATGAATGGCAAAGTGAATATTTGCCCCATGTGAAGAACCTGGCTCCAAGTCCTTGCTCTGCAACTTACTAGCTGTGGACCTAGGGTAACAAAAACAATAGCCTTCTTCTCTCCCGTGCATCTAAGTCATCAGCAGGTCCTGCTGCTTCTACCTTCAAGGTAGAGTCTGACCCTACCCACTTCTCCTGCCTTGGATCCAGGCTACGTCTTCCTGGACTGTGGCCCTGGAAGTCCATGCCACAGCCCACAATTGCCCCCCACCTTGCTGCCTGCCAGTATCACTTTGCCCCATTCCAGATGTTCCAGCTACCATGCCTCTTCCTTCTATATCACCACCCAGACCACCTTAGCAAAATCTCTCCCCCTGGGGGCCAGCATTGTCTTTAATACCTTTTATTTATCTGCCGCATGTTACCTTTCTCCATGGAAGAGTCTCTTTCTTCCTTATCATTGCATTTCAAATGCCTAGAACAATGCATGGTTCATTAAAAGAAAACTCCATAAATATTTCCCGAACAAATGAATGTATTGATTTAATTAATTGATGGTTGACTAATTAATAGTGAAGGGCCCAGACTCGGAAGCCAGACTACCTGGGTTCAAATCCCAGCTGCTTCACATGCTAGTAGAACGCCCTGAGGCATGAGATTTGGGCTAGTTGAGCCTCAGCTGCCTCATCTACAATATGCGGAAACAGCCACATCCATTTTTGGGGTTGCTACAGGGATTAAGCAGGTCCACACTACGGACCAACTTAGCCTCACACCGACATCTCAGAGATACTCGGTGACTGTGTGGGGAACGCGTTACTGCCTCGTAGTAGGACGAGGCTTGCCCACTGGAAAAGTACTCCCATGCTCTATTCTTTTAAGCAATTCAGGTGGGACCTTATGGAATTGCTGATATCTGACCATTTTAACCTACAAAAATGGCAGCTTCAATGGGGTTAAAAGATGTTTCTCCAGGCCACACGGCTGGGAAGCGCAGGAGCCAGTCTTGAATCGGAACTCCTGCTCAGTGTGTTAACTGGGCCCCTTTGAGCCTTTAGAAGCTGGCGTCTGACGCCGAGAGAACTCCAGGTTCACTTTGTTCCTCCCTGGTGGCAGGGAGGAGGCAGCTGTGTAAACGGTGGTGCCAGGAGGGATGATGGCCACAGGGGCGGGCGAAGGCAGGGACCGCAGTGCAGCTGAGCAAGAGATGGGGTCTTGCGTGATAGGAAGAAATGCCCCCTACCCAGCCTCTGAGCCCATTCCCTGAGCACATCACGCAGCTCCCTTTCCTCTCTTCCTTTCTCCATTCCTTCCTTCCCTCCTTCCCTTTTTCCTTCTTTTTCTTCCTTCCTCCCTTTTCTTTTGCCCTTCTTAGCCTTTCTTTCTGCATTTTTTAATTAAACAATGACTGGATTCCTTTCTAGCAGTTTCACAAGAGGTGAAATCACTTAGCAACCTTAATTATTTCCAACTTAATAATGTCCTGGGGTGGGGGGACAGGTCGAGCCCCCAGTGGGCGGAATGCCTTGCTGGGTAAGCTGCTCAGAGGCAGGCTCTGGAGCAAATGAAGCGTCCGACCAAATACTTCTCATATTTTCCCTCTCCCTGGTAAGGGCTTTTGTTTGGCGAGAACCTTTTTTTTTTTTCCTCCCCCGATAAACATGAATGACTACAGTTGACTGCAATTTTTTTTCAGCTGGCTGTAGCTTCAAAGATTTGAGGGGTTTGAATTCCAGGCTTTAAATCACTTTTTTTTCCCTTTTTGCTCTCAGACACACCTATAGTAGATAATAGAAATATGAATTTCATCTTCAACTGAAAGGAAAATAGGGAGATCTGTTGTTGGGAGTAGAGGAGTTATCAGCGGGTCAGACTGGTGTGAACAGTGTGCAGTGGTGGAAACCCCATAGATCATCGCCACCCACTGAGTAATGACAGGGAGGCCAGCATGGTCCTGCCAGATCATCTCAGCCAACAGTTAGCAAGCCCTGACAGTGGGCAGACACCGGGCACAGCCCCTCATAGACACTGTGCCTCAGACCACCCTAGAAGGTAGGTGCCAAGCTTACCACTGAAAAAGTTGTGGCACAGAGAGGTTAAGCAGCGTCCCCTGGGTCACACAGCTCCATCGTGAAGCTGAACCCAAATGCATTTTGCCTCCAAAGCCTGCCTGCCTCCCCCAAGACCTCTCCTTCCTCACCAAAGGAATAACACTCATGAGCAAGCAGCCATAAATCAAAAGAAATAAAACATCTACTTTGAAGTGCTGCCGTGGCACTTTGATGAGATAAAGGGCACAGAAGATTCTGGTTCGTGATTCCTGAAGAAACACTCGCCCATTTCCTGCCTCTCCCAACTGGCAAGACACTTTTGTAAATACCAAAGGCAAAGATTCAGACAGATTAGGGTTCAAATTGGGCACACATCACTTACTGGCCATGTGATCTGGGACGGCTCGCTTAACTATTTCTAAGCCTCAATTTTCCTCATCTGGAAAATAGGGCTCATGGCAGCGCCTACCACGTGGGTCTGTGGAGAGAATTAAGGGAGAAATAACAGTGAGTACTCGATAAATGTCATCTATATTTTTAAAACTAAACAAAACAGTAATAAGCTGGCAGAACTACAGAGGATGGCGGAGACTGCAGGGCGCTTGCCAGATGGTGTCTTTGCTGAAAGAGGAATTTTGTGATCCAGCCTGAAGACAGCCCCAAGTGACTTTCCTCAGCATTTGCTCTGTGCCGGGCAATGTGCTACGTTCCTTCCAGGAACTGGCCCAAGAACATCGCCACTGTGCTCTCATTTAACCCCTGCAACAGCCCTAAAACAAAGTCTGGGTGTGAGCTCCGTTTTACAGACTAGAAACTGAAGCTTGGAGAGAAGTCACTTCTTCAAGGTCACACAGCGAGGGTGGAGCAGTGAGGATGTAAACCGAGACCAGTCCAAAGCACCCCTCCACACCTCCTGACCCAGCTGTCCATCACTCCAGGGTAGCCACTTCCTGCCATCTTATGTTCATTAAAACTTTAGAACCCACCTACTGTGCGTCAGCCACTGAGTGATCTAACACTATCATCGGACGGTATGGGGGTGACGTGCCAAGCTGACACCTTTGCTGTTTGAAAGGGATGGAAGAGCAAATGACCTAATACGTAGCCGACTTTGGGAAACCCGTGGGGACTCTTTCATAGCTGCTCCCTTAGCAATATGGTTTGCAGCAGCGCTGTCATAGGAGAACAAGGGTCTGGGTTCTTAAAAAAAAAAAAAACCCACATCCCGCAAAGCAGCGGGGCATCCTCTGCAAGGGGTGGGGGGCGCGCCCCACCCCCCACCCCATGCAGAGTAGAAGCAAATCCTGAATTCTTGCAGTTCCCCAAAAACACTTGTCTGGTCAGATGTTCTAACCTCCTCAAGGGTGCCTGGAGACCGGGCGATTCTTTGTCATGTTAATGAATCATTTTAATAGAGTGTTTTAACAAAAACATTCATCACCTTTTGTGCAACAAGGATTTTCTTTTTTGTTCTACTTAAATGGTTAAGTAGGTAATAAACGCCTATCAGCTCCACCACCACAGTCTGGTAATCCCTCCAAACCCTAAATCATAGGAGGATTATTATTGTCCTGATAAATTAACACTCGGAGAAAGCTGGTGGGCCAGGATTTGGAGCTGTCTGTCCCACAGGACTGGGAAAGAAAAGCTGGGTTTTCTCTGACCCGAGTTCATCAGCTGACCAGCTGACTGCCCTCTGGGCAACAGAGTGCAGTAGATCAGGGAGGCCCCACTCCTACCCACCAGGCCCCTGCAGCTGCAATGCCACCCTGGGGATGGGCGCTTCTCTCTCCTTGCAACTCCCCACCCTCTCCATCAGTTAGAAAAGGCCCTACAAGGAAACTGGCCCTTTGCTGAACCCTCGGGCAACCAAAAGAAGGAAACAGACAGTACCTTGTCCTCAGCGAGTGATGGGCTCCTGAGGGAGCCTGGCAAGACTGTCCAGGGCCCCAATGCAATCGCCACTATGGTTGGCACCAGGAAGGAGCCAGGCAGAGGACTGGCATGGGAGGGGGCTTGGCAAAACTGCGTGAGGAGGAGACATTCATCTCAGAGGCTGGGGTGGCTCTGATCTCCTGCGGGGCCTGGCTGAGCCACACTTCCAGAACTGTCTTCCATGTGGGTTTCTGCTGCGAGGCTGTTTCCAGAGGCTGCTGTCACAAAGTTCTGAATGCTTGGATGACTGAAAACCACGGAAATGTGTTCTCTCACAGTTCCAGAAGCCTAGAGGCCAAAATCAAGATGTCAGCAGGGCAGAACTCCCTCCAAACCTCTGGGGGAGGAGCCTTCCTGGCCCCTTCCAGCTTCTGGTAGCCCCAGGCGTCCTTGGCTGTGGCTGCATCACCCCAATCTCTGCCTCTATCTCCACCTGGTCATCTTCTGCCTGTGTGTCTTCCCATCGTCTTCCCCCTCCACGTCTGTGTCCACGTTTCCCTCTCCTTATAAGGAGAGTTCCAATGGATCAGGAGCCCACCCTATTCTAAATGAGCTCATTGCCTCAATTAATTACACGTGCAATGACTCTAATTCCAAATAACGTCACATTCTGAGACCCTGGGGTTTGGCATCTCAACATATCTTTTAGAGGACACAATGCAACCCGTGAGAAGGAGACCAGGAGAGAGACCCTCAAGCGAGACCTGAAGGGCGAAACCACCTTGGCCCCCTGCGGCACGCGCACACACGGTTGCTCTCCACTGTACACTGCATGGCCCAGGGCAGCTCCTCACCATGGTGAGAGGCAACAAGAATGGATGCGGGGCTCTGTCTGTCCTCGGGGCACCAGCTCGTGCTGTTGGTTCCACCTTCTCCCTCCTCTCCCCATTTTGCATCCACCTTCCTTTCCCAACTGTCTGTTCTCCTGACTCCACGCACCTGGACCTGCCCAGGTCTCCTCGGGTCCCTCTTTCTGCTTTTGTGCTCTCCTCCCAACTTCCACAGCCGGTGTCTGGTGCTCTGTGTCACAGATGCTCCCCCTGCAGGTACAGGGAGTGGGACACACCTGGTCCCTACCTTCCCGAAGCCCTTAGCCAGGGTCTGAAAGCCCAGTCCTGCCTCCAGGCAGGCCAAACTCTGGGTGTCATTCACAGCCCCGAACTCCCTGGGATCAGGTGAGGCTGGGATTCTGCCTAAAATCACAGATTTCCTTGACTTTTTCCCTTCTCGGTTCTGCTTTCCTGACTCCAATAGTGGTTTCTCCTGGATATGTATCCCAATAAACCACCAGCATGTGAATCAGTGATTCTGGGTCAGCTTCAGGGAAACTTGCTCTAATGCAAAGACATTTAGCAAAGTGATTTCAAACAGCAGGTTAGGAGTCAAACAGCCTGTGCTGAAGCTTATGGAAGCTAAGACCAGGGGCATCAGGGAGTGCACCTGTGTGTATCCTGGGGCGCCACCCCATCCGGCCACACTTCGTGTTAATGGGTGACACACAAAGGGGAGACCTTAACCCACAGGACCAATAGGTCTGATCACACAGGCTGCCCTGCGCATGTGAAAAGTGGGAGCTGAGATCAAGCCCACTAAGACTGTCGGGAGGAATGGACATCTTTGCTTACTAATTTTTGTTTTGAAAATAATGTTAGGCTTGCAGCAAGGTTGTAAAACCAGCAGAGTTCCTATCTGCCCTTCACCCGCCTTCCCCTAATGTTAGCATCTTGCATTATCATGGTACAAGGACATCTTTTTAAAACTCAGCTAAGGTACCCATGGCTAGCAGCTGCACTGCACCCAGAATGAGTGGGGGAGGCGGGGAAAACGTCACTGCAGATCTAAAGGATGGGTCAGGTTCTCCAGGACAATAACCCTACCCTACCCCAGAAGCAGGGAAAGGTGTTCTGGGACAAACAAAGCAGCCTGTGCAAAGGTTCAGAGCGGAAATCCCGTGTCCATTTTGCAGCTGAGGGGGGTGGTATTAGGGGGTCCTAGGGGAAGCAGGAGACAAAAGGGGCTACCAGACCCTGGCAACCACACCATGCTACAGCCAGGGGGACCAGGGCAGGTTCTCAGGGCCCTCTCTCCACCCCAGAGGTGGCTGTCTTCACTCTAAGAGAGGGGAGAAGGAGTGAGCAAAGGATCCACAAACACACAAATACTCCACAGAGGAGCCAGGGTCCCAGGACCAGACTCATGAACAGGCTGGGGTCACATCCCAGCTGGGGCAGCCCTCTCCAAGCAGGAAAGGCAGCACCCCAGGGCTCTGTGGGCCCCTGGTGTGTGTGTTTGCGGGGTGGGGCCGGGAGGGCGGAATCTGAGCAGTCTAGGCTACCCCTTGGGGACTGACTCCACCCCATTGTCCTTCCTCAGTGGCCAGGAAGCCACCCCCTCCCCTTCTTTCCTGGCTCACTCTTCCTTGGAGGTCCCTCCCGGAGACAGCTTTGTCCACATTATCAGTTGTGCACCCCCAATTCTACGCAAGCCTGTGCTGTGTCTCCTTAGAAATAAGTCTGTCTCCTTCCTGATAAGCCCTGAGGGAAGGAGACTGTCCTTCTTTCTCCCCAGCCTCAGGCCCACATCTGGACATCCAGAGGCACCCGAGAAGGCTGAGGTGCTGATCTAATTAGCTGAGTAAAGCAATTGGCACTAAGCTGTGGGTGGCCCAGGCTGCACCTGGGGCTGGATGTTGAGAGGCCACAAAGTGAAGCTGAGGAACCCAGACCAGTGTGCAGGGAAGGGGACAGCGGATGGGGAGGGATACACAGGTGGGTGCCCCAGGAGGTACTCACCTGGAGGCTATCTCAGAGCAAGGACCCCTCCTATCTCCCTTCCTCACCTTTGGAGGAATCTCTGCCCTCCCTCCCTTCCCACTAACCGGTATCAAAGCCTCGCCTGGAGGACAGTCTTGCCCTCTCACAGATGGAAGCCGGCTCAGCTTTGACATCTGTGCTGAAATCATCCCAGCCACCCCCATAGGTCTCCAAAGGCACTGTCACTGCCAACCACAAATGACACTAAATCCACCAATGATGTACAAAGGGAATGCCTGGGGGAGAGGGGTCACCTAGTGGACCAGTAGTCTTGGGTGCCCACAAACTTCTTAAACCACTTTCACGTGAATTATGTTTAATTCAACAGATCATGATTCCAAATCTGCTTATACCAGCAGGCAGATCACAAGTGAATATTTAAGCTCTGTGCCTTGGTTTCCCCATCAGTAAAGGAGGGTAAGGAGGGTTCCTGCTTAATGGGGTGGTTGTAAGGATTGCAATGGCAGAATCTACATGAAGTACTCGGTCATTGTAAGCTGCAGGCCTCTGCATTCTGCTTCTGCTGTAGTGGAAGAAGGCCAAGTTGGCAACAGCACGCCTGGATACACTCTTTCTGGAAGACGGTGTTGGAATATGGGTCAGAAGGCAAAACATACTTCTTACCAGCCATGTGATTTCAATTACTTAACCTCTCCCTGCCTCCGTTTTCACACCTGGAAATGGGACTGGCAGTGCCTGATTCATAGATCGCTGTAAGGATCAAATTAATTGGTAAACAGGAAGCGCATTAAACCATGCCTGGATCCAGTGGGCCCTTGAGATATTATGGCTATCATTTGGCCCAGATTCTATTTTTGCAATTGTAACTTCAACTTTCAATTTTACAGTTCCTCAAGTGTCATACCATACATGTATGATGCTGTTTGTTGCTGCAGAACTATTTGTAATAGCAAAATGTTGGCAGCCACTTAAATATCAACCCATGGGGTGGGAACAATATACTGTAGATCAGCTGTCCCCAACCTTTTTCACACCAGGGACTAGTTTCATGGAAGACCGTTTTTCCACGGACTGGAAGGGGGTGGGTGTGGGGGATGGTTTTGGGAAGAGGCTGCTCCACCTCAGATCACCAGGCATTCGTTGGAGTCTCATAAGGAGTGTGCAACCTAGATCCCTCGCATGTGTGATTCACAATAGGGTTCACGCTCCTATGAGACTCTAATGCCACTGCTGATCTGACAGGAGGCGAAGCTCAGATCGTAATGGTCGCTCGCGGCCACCACTCACCTCCTGCTGTGTGGCCCCATTCCTAACAGGCCACAGACCAGTGCTAGTCCTTGCCCAGGGGTTGGGGACCCCTGTTACAGATCATCCATATGATGTGTTTCTTTGCAGCCGTTCAAAAAGGATGACTCTATTTGGAATAACGTCCAAGATGTGCCTAAAGTTAAAAAAGAAACAAGAGAATGAAGATGACTAAACAATATGTGGTTATTCCATTTTAGTTTAAAAAATATGGTCAGGGTAGGCAAATACATTCTAAAGGAATTTTCACACACTGCTCATTTCTGGAGAAAAGGATTCACTTTCTCCGTTTATGTTTCTATATTTTTATAATAAGAATATATGACTTTTGTAATTGACAAATACTAATGATAACAAGAAGTGCACATTGAAATGAAAATGCCCATGACTGCTGTCTTTGGAGGAGGGTGGGAACAAACCATGGAATACTATGACTCTGGAAAGCGGGAGAGCCCAGCTCCAGAGGTCAAATTCCACTGCAGTGACCTGGAAAGGGCTGTCACATACTTTGCAAAAGGAATCTCAAGGCATGGAGTGTGACTTCAGGTAGATGACCCGAGGGCTGTGCTAGGGGAAATGTGTTGCTAATCAGAGGTGCAGGCAGACAAGGAGTAGGGCCTGCCATGCTCCATCAGCCCCCTCAGGACACCTAGAGAGACCTGCCAGCTGCTCAGACCAGGGAGACTTTGATCTAAGGGGCGACAGATGAGATTCTGCCTCCTTCGGATGTGGTCACTTCAAAATGGAAGAGGAAAGAGCAGATCGGGGGACGGAAGGCTGAGATCAGGGGAAGGAAGGCTGAGGTGGCACAGTCCTCCTTTCCTCTTCCTCAACCATTCTAGCTTCACGAGATGTCACAGAGCTGTCCAGGTCCTAAGCATAACCAGTGCTAGCATTGTTGAGGGCTTTCTGCAGGGAGGCACTGCACATTAAGCACTATTTTATTATTTTATTTTATTTTATTTGAGAGTCTCTGTCGCCCAGGCTGGAGAGCAGTGGTGCGATCGTAGCTCACTGCAGCCTCCACCTCCCGAGTTCAAGCAATTCTCCTGCCTCAGCCTCATGAGTACCTAGGATTACAGGCGTGCCCCACCACACCCAGCTAATTATTTTCTAGCTTCTGTAGAGACAGGGTTCACCAGGCTGGCCAGGCTGGTCTCAAACTCCCGTCCTCAAGTAATCCAGCTGCCTCAGCCTCCCAAAGTGCTGGGATTACAGGCATGAGCCACTGCTCCCAGCCGCACTAGGCACTTTCTAAGGCTCACTTTCTCTTACCTCCTGAACAAGCCTGTGGGTTATGTTATTATCCCCCTTCATACAGTCCGGAGCCTGAAGCTCAGAAATTTAAATATTTTTTTTCCAAGTCACACAAATAATAAATTGTAGATTTTGCAAATCTTAACAAATTTGTGCATTTTTTGTACAGATTACAATTTTCACAAACTGTAAAAGCTGGAATTTCAATTGATTTTGTGTTGAAAACGTCACAAACAATAAATCAACCAACAGCAAACAAGAATGGTGTTGCTGGAAAGCTCTTTAGAGACTCATTTCATTGCCTAACAAATATTAGGTTGAGCATCTTTTATGCACAGCATACTGTCCAAGTGTTCCAGGTCCTGAGATGCCTCCTAGTACTTTTTTTTTTTTTTTTTTTTTTTTTTTTTTTTTTTTTTTTGAGACAGAGTTTCAGTCTTCATGCCCAGTTTGGAGTGCAATGGTCCAGTCTCAGCTCACTGCAGCCTCTGCCTCCTGGGTCCAAGTGACTCTCCTGCCTCAGCCTCCCAAGTAGCTGAGATAACAGGCACATGCCACCACGCCTGGCTAATTTTGTATTTTTGGTAGAGATGAGGTTTCACTATGTTGGCCAGGCTGGTCTCAAACTCCTGAACTGAGGTGACCTGCCCACCTCGGCCTCCCAAAGTGCCGGGATTACAGGTGTGAGCCACTGTGACTGGCTCCTCTTAGTACCTGAAACAGTGCCTGACACCTAACAAGGACCCCAAGTGATATTTCTGGTATTTCTGAATGAATGAAAGAATGAATAAGTAAAGATGAATGATAATTTTTTTAAGACAGGGTTTCACTCTGTCACCCAGACTGGAGTGCAGTGGCATGATCATGGCTCACTGCAGCCTTGATCTCCCAGGCTCAAGTGATTTTCCCACATCATGTACCCAAGTAGCTGGGACCACAAGCATGTGCCACCACACCCAGCTACGTTTTTTCCTTTTTGTAGAGACAGGTCTCATTATGTTGCTCAGGCTGGTCTCGAACTGCTAGGCTCAAACGATCCACCAGCTTTGGCCTCCCAAAGTGCTGGGATTACAGGCCTGAGCCACCATGCCTGGCCAGTTCTGCTCTTGAGCAGGACTAAGATCATTTTTGTACAAGGTTAATTATTGCAATTCTCTCTGTAGAAACAAACTATCAACCACCACCTAAACATTTCCAGCAAGGGGGCCTCATCACGGCACATCTACTCATGAATTTCATGTACTGAAGTGAAAGGAGCTTTGAAAGATGGCTCAATGGAAAAAGCAAGATGCAGAAAAGTGTGCATAATATTCTGCCTTTTGTGTAAAATGAGGACTCTCTCTCTCTCTCTCTCTCTCTATATATATATATATATTTGCATTGCCTTTTATCTATAAAAACTATATGGGAGGATAAACAATGAACTATTAATAGGGCTTTCCTATTGGGATGGGAACTGGGGTGGATGGATGGGGCAGGGCGGGAGGGACGCCTCTTACTGTTAACTTTTACATACTTTTCGAACTAGAAGCTGTCTGAATGTTTTACTCACTCAAAGTATCAAATAATTTTTATTGAAATTCTGTTAGTTGAATTTTATTGAAATTTTATTGAAATTCTTTTAGGGTAGCTAAAAAATAAAAATAAAAAAGGTTAAAATACCAAGTATTGATGAGACGGTGGCACAGCTGGAACCCTCCTGCCTTTCAGGGTGGATGCTCCATGGGCTCCACCCCTTGGGAAACTGCTGGGCTGCACCTACTCAAGCTAAGTGCATGCTCTCCTTGAAGGCACGAGCAAGACAAGTGCATGCACATCTGCACAAAGAGAAGCACAGGCTGCTCAAAGCAGCTTGGTTCCTTAGAACGAAGAACGGGAAACAACTCAAATATATACATCAAAAATAGAATGGATAAATAAGTTATGGTCGTCTGGGCACTGCGGCTCACACCTGTAATCCCAGCACTTTGGGAGGCCGAGGCGGGTGGATCACAAGGTCAGGAGTTCAAGACCAGACTGACCAACATGGTGAAACCCCATCTGTATTAAAAATACAAAAAAAAATTAGCCGGGCATGCTGGTGTGTGCCTGTAATCCCAGCTACTCAGGAGGCTGAGGCAGGAGAATCGCTTGAACCAGGAGGTGGAGGTTGCAGTGAGCCAAGATCGCACCATTGCTCACCAGCCTGGGTGACAGAGCGAGACTCCGTCTCAAAAAAAAAAAAAAAAAAAAAAAAAGGTATGGTATATTCATCAGTAGAATACTGCTCAGCAATAAAAAATAACAACATCAATGAATCTCATAGATGTTGTGACCAAGAACCCAGACAAAAAACAGAACTCACTATATGATCCTATTTACATAAAGTTCCAAAGATAATCGACAGTGAGAGAATTCAGTACAGTGGTTACTTTTCTGTTGGGATGGCAGAAGTGCCGCCTTGTAAGGGGCTCAAGAAAGTACTCCAGGGTCATGGAAATGTTCTATCTCTTATTCCACATATATGGAAAAATTCATCAAGCTATTTATCTAACAATGTGTGTACTTGATGTACTTGATGTAAAGGTTCTAACTCCATTACAAAAAAATTCAGCCTGGTCAACATGGTGAAATCTTGTCTCTACAAAAAAAAAAAAAAAACACACAAAAATTAGCTGGGTGTGGTGGTACACGCCTATAGTTCCAGCTACTAGGGAGGCTGAAGTGGGAGTATCACTTGAGCCTGGGAGTTTGAGGCTGCAGTGAGCCATAAGCATGCCACTGCACTCCAGCCTGAGTGACAGAGTAAGACGTTGTCTCAAAACAATAAAATATAATACAATAAAAATAAAAAGAATTCATCAGAACAATTTGACAGTTCCTCAAAAAGTTAAAATAGTTACAACATGACCCAGTAATTCCACTCCTAGGTATATAGCAAACAGAATGGAAAACAGAGGCCCAGACATATATCTGTACACAAATGTTCATGGTAGCATTATTTTCAATAGCCAAAAGGCAGAAACAACCCAAATGGCCATCCAGAAATGAATAAACAACTGTGGCATAGCCAGGCAACCAAGTATTATTCAGCCGTGAAAGGAAGGAAGTTCCAATACATGATGTAATATGGATAAACTTTGTAAACATGCTAATTGAAAGAAGGTGGACACAAAAATCACACACTGTTATGATTTCATTGATATGCAATGTCCAGAGGCAAATCCAAAGAGGCATAAAGATGACTCATTGCCAGGGGCTGGCAGGAAAGGGATGAGGACTGACTAGGTAACAGGTGCAGAGCTTCCGTTTGGGGTGATGAAGGTGTTCTGGGACTGCAGAGTGGTGATGCATGCACAGTGAGAATGTATTAAAAGCCACTGAATTGTACATTTTAAAGTGGTTAATTATATGTTATGTAAATTTCACCTTGTTTTTTTTTTTTATTTCTTTTCTTTTTTTTTTTTTTTTTTTTTGAGACGGAGTCTCACTCTGTCACCCAGGCTGGAGTACAACCTACACCTTCCCGGGTTCAAGTGATTCTCCTGCCTCAGCCTCCCAAGTAGCTGGGATTATAGGTGTCTGCCACCACACCGGGCTAATTTTTGAATTTTTAGTAGAGACAGGGTTTCACCATGTTGGCCAGGCTGGTCTGGAACTCCTGACCTCAGGTGATCTGCTCTCCTTGGTCTCCCAAAGTACTGGGATTACAGGCGTGAGCCACTGCACCCGGCCTGTCTTCAACTTTTAAGTTCAGGACGTGCAGGTTTGTTGCATAGGTAAATGCATGCCACAGTGGTTTGCTGCCAAGATCATCCCATTACCTAGGTATGAAGCCCAGCATCCATTAGCTATTGCTCCTGATGCTCTCCCTCCTCACCCCCCAAGAGGCCCCAGTGTGTATTGTCCGCCCCGCCCCCCACCCCTGCCATGTGTCTATGCGTTGTCATCATTCAGTTCCCACTTATAAGTGAGAGCATGTGGTGTTTGGTTTTCTGTTTCTGTATGAGTTTGCTGAGGGTGATGGCTTCCAACTCCATCCATGTCCCTGCAAGGACATGATCTCATTCCTTTTTATGGCTACATGGTATTCCATGGTATATATGTAGCACACTTTCTTTATCCTATCATTCATGGGCATTTCTGTTGATTCCATGTCTTTGCTATTGTGAATACTGTGCAATGAACATATGCATGCATGTATCTTTATAACAGAATTATTTATATTCTTTTGCGTATATGCCCAGTAATGGGATTGCTAGGTCAAATGGTATTTCTGTCTCTAGATCCTTGAGGAATCGCTACATTCTCTTCCATAATGGTTGAACCAATTTACACTCCCACCAACAGTGTAAAAGCATGCTCCCCTACCCAGCTGTGAGGCAGTTGCTCACGAGTTCTCAGAAATACCTTCCTAGCACCTGCCGCAGGCCCCTGTGTGACTCTCTTTCTCGCAGGCATCGTGTTACAGCCTTGTCTTCATGTCCTGTGGCTGCTTTCTTGCGCACTGCAGCCACGTCTGCAACGTGCCCTCTTTGGGGCCTGCTGCACCCACCATGCACCAAGCATGAGCTGGGTGCTCAAAGAGAAGTGAGCTCCGGCAACATTCAGGAGACTGCATGAGGCAGACCCTCAGGGAGTTGGTGTTGAGGCCTCCTTCTCCCCGTCCTGTCCCCATTTCCAGTCTGCAACCATGCTCTGCCAATCTCATCCCCTGAGGAGCCCCCAAACGCATTGGCAGTGCTCCAGCCCTGTCACTACCATCTCATCCCAGCCAGTGCTGCCTCTCCCAGGACAGCTGTCCCTCTTCTGCGATCACTTCATAGCTATCCATCCTCCACGTTGAGGCCAGAACCATCTATGGAATCATGAATAGCAGCCAATCACAGTGAGCCTCACTAACTTCCAGGTGCTGGTCTAAGGGCATCGTGCATATTAACCCATTTCAGCTTCTTTTTTTCGACAGAGTCTCGCTCTGTCGCCCAGGCTGGAGTGCAGTGGCACGATCTCAGCTCACTGCAAGCTCCGCCTCCTGGGCCCATGCCTCTCTCCTGCCTCAGCCTCCCGAGTAGCTGGGACCACAGGCACCCGCCACCACGCCTGGCTAATTTTTTGTATTTTTAGTAGAGATGGGGTTTTACTGTGTTTGCCAGGATGGTCTCAATCTCCTGACCTCATGATCCGCCCACCTCGGCCTCCCAAAGTGCTGGGATTACAGGCGTGAGCCACCACGACCGGCCCAGGCTAAATTTTGTATATTTAGTAGAAATGAGGTTTCACCATGTTGGCAAAGCTGGTCTCGAACTGCTGACCTCAGGTGATGTGCCCCCCCCCCCCCCAGCCTCTCAAAGTGCTGGGATTATAGGCATGAGCCACCATGCCCGGCCTATTTCAGCTTCTTAACCAACCCATGGCAGATGGCACAGAAGAGGAAACTGAGACCCACACAATAAGTCATGTGCTTTAAGTCCCGTATCTCAAAAGTGGCGGTAGCAAGACTTGAACCCAAGTTGTCAGACTCCAAACCACCTGCTGTGAACCACACACCATGCGCACAGGCTGTCTGGGGCTCTCTTTGCTTCCATGTCCAGCTAAAGTGGCTTTGCAGGGGCAGGATCTGTGTTTCCAAGGATCCTTCTTTCATGGGCTTCAGGTTAGTTTTGCAAGGAGAGGTTCTTGTGAGAAACCTGGACAGTGGAAGAAAAGAAGGAGCTGCTGATCTCCAAGGCAGCTGCAGCCAGGAGCACGGGAGACCTGAGATTTCCCAGGGGCTTCTCGGTGATCTCCTGACAACCACAAACCCAGCCGGAGCTTCTTCTTGAGCCCTCTGTGAAGCAGACCATGATCTTTCCTGGCAACACCTCCATCCTTCACTACCTTTGCTCCTGCAAAAGCCCTCAGTTCCTCGATTAAACCCTACAAACTTGGAGTACCTAGAGTAGCTTCTATTTCCTAAGCTCTGATTCACTGCCATCCACTATTGATGCCTGAGGCATACAGATCATTTCAACCGCCACCTCATGATTGCTCTTAGACAAGGACCAACACCCGCACCAGTCCCACACCCGCACCAGTCCTGCAGGTGCTACTTGCTCTGCTCCACGGTCCTCTCCAGCCTCCTCTCCCCATTTCCTGTCCTGCTCCCGATACCTCTCTGCTGTCCAGCTTCACCCACTTCTGAGGTCACCATGCTTCCTTGGAACATCTGTATCTGCAGTCCCTTTTGCCTGAAACTCTCTTCTCTGCCACTCAGACCAGGTAACTTCTCATCTGTCAGACTTCAGCTCAGACATCACCTCCTCCATGAAGCCATCCCTGATTCCCCAAGGGGGAATTCCTCAAGGGATGCCCTTGAGGTTTAGGGCACTGGTCACCTTGTTATTTGTGTGGTTGTGATATGGTTTGGCTGTGCCCCCACCTAAATCTCATCTTGAATTGTATTAAGATGATTAATAGTTCCCGTAATCCCCATGTGTCATGGGAGGGACCCGGTGGGAGGTAATTGAATCGTGGGAGTGTTTACCCTAATGCTGTTCTCAAGATAGTGAGTGAGTTCTCACAAGAGCTGATGGTTTTATAAGGGACTTTTCCCCTTTTTGCTCAGCACTTCTCCTTGCTGCTGCCATAGGAAGGACCTGTTTGCTTCCCCTTCCGCCATGATTGTAAGTTTCCTGAGGCCTCCCCAGATATGCTGAACTGAGGGTCAATTAAACCTCCCTTCTTTATAAATTACCCAGTCTCGGCCATACGTGATGGCTCACGCCTGTAATCCCACCACTTTGGGAGGCTGAGGTGGGTGGATCACCTGAGGTCAGGAGTTCAAGACCAGCCTGACCAATACAGTGAAACCCCATCTCTACTAAAAACACAAAATTAGCTGGGTGTGGTGGTGCATCTGTAATCCCAGCTACTTGGAAGGCTGAGTCAGGAGAATCAGTCGAACCCAGGAGGCGGAAGGTGCAGTGAGCCGAGATCACGCATTGCACTCCAGCCTGGGCAACAAGAGTGAAACCCCATCTCAAAAAAAAAAAAAAAAAATTACTCAGTCTTGGGTATGTTTTTATTAGCAGCGTAAGAACAGACTAATACAGGCTGATTCTCGAGACTGTAACTTCAGGAGAGCAGGACCATGCCTGTTGGCTGTCCATGGCTTCCCCAGCCCCGAGCACAATGTCCCCCCATAGATTCTCATTAAGAAACCACTGATTAAGGAACAGCCCTGGGGGAAGATGGGACTGGGCCTAGATAGCCCTGAGCTAGGCAGTCTTCACCATACATGATGCCTGTAGGGAGAGAGGAGAACCTTGTGAGATTGCTCCCAGCCAGGAAATACAGGGCGTGACCATGACCCCAGCTTTGGAGTGATACAGGGATGGGGCAGCTGGGGACACAGCGGGAGAGGCTGAGTGAACACTGTGTCTTCTGGCCAGGCAGGAAGCTGGATATGGAGATAGGCCTTTGGGAAGGTTAAGAACCAACATGTATTCTTCTGTCTGCGTAACCAACACTCTCTTCATCAGGGGAACTGCTTTTTCCTACTGTGCTTTCCCACTATGGTCCTGGGACAGCTGCCAATCCCTGTGATCAGATGTCCTGGCCATGGTGTGGGGCACAAGACTCACAACCTCATGCCCTTGGCCACCATGGTTTTGGGTCTTTACAAAGGTATTTTAATGATGCAGGGAAAAGGTTACACTACTTAAGTGAAGCAGCAACACACACAATTGTATAAGTACAATGACCTCAATTGTATAAAAATATAGTGCGTTTAAAAGAGCTGGAAGGAAATATGGCTTCCCCTGAGTGTGAGATTGTGGGTAGTTTTTTTCTCTATATTTTCCAATATGTCATACCTTACTCTGTAACCCTGGAAGAAAACATCGTTAAAAGAGGGGAAGCACACCTGAACTGCCCCTTAAGAAGTGCGTTCTGCCCATAGGTTGCCGCGGGGCTGTAAGCAAGAGAGCTGTTGGAGAGGTGACAGCCAGAGCTCCTCTGGCCGTGACAACAGAAAGGGAGAAGGTGAACACTATGAGAGAGTTCTAAAAAAGATCTTTGTACAGGACATTTGACAGTTTTGTCTTCTCTTCTCAGAATGTTAACCTTTTCTTTCTTCTAGAACTTTTCCTCAGAGACTATAAACTGAATGCTTGTATCCCCAGTGTGATGGGGTTTGGAGATGAGGCTTTTGGGGAGTGACCAGGGTTAGATGCCATGAGGCCCTGGTCTGATGTGATGGGAGTGGTTCCCTTCTTTTTCTTTTGAGACAGAGTCTCGCTCTGTCGCCCAGGCTGGAGTGCAGTGGTGCTATCTCGGCTCACTGCAAGCTCCGCCTCCCGGGTTTACGCCATTCTCCTGCCTCAGCCTCCCGGGAGTGGTTCCCTTCTAAGAAGAGACACCGACCAGAGCATCTGCTCGTTGATGCCCCACCTCTGTGCACACTGAGGAAAGGCTGTGTGAGCCACAGTGAGAAGGTGGCCGTCTATAAGCCAGGAAGAAGGTCTGCGCCAGAACCCGACCATCTTGGCACCTGGATCTTGGACCTCCAGCCTCCAGAATGGTGAAAATAAACATTTCTGTTGTTTAAGCCACCCAGTTTACGGTATTTTGCTACAGCAGCCCGAGTAGACTAATATAGAGACCCCCACCCAACCCTGCAACTCTCTCCACATAGTCCGGTGGGACTGAGCCTGGCTCTGTCCACGGGTGAAATGGGCACAGAGTATCGCATCCTCCCACCCCCATGAGCAGGGATGGACAAGCGTGGGTCAAAGATGGCTCAAGGATGGACACCTGACCCAGGCCAAGTTTGTCAGAGTCAGTGCCACTCAGTCCCAGAATTCCTTTCGGAAGTCTTGTGAGAGGCAATTCTTTCTGCTGGGGTTACTACTTGGTTTGGACATACCTGGAGCTCCAGACCACCATCTTTCTGGGAGAGTGCCTGCCTGAGAAAGGAGACAACACAGAGAAAGGCACTATTTGAACACCTGGACACAGCCTTGCCTGAATGAAGCCATCTACTCTGCACATTTCAGTTACATGAGCTAATGTTTATTTTTCTGTTGAGCTGGTTTGATTAGGTTTTCTGTCACTTGCAACCTAAAGAGTCTCACTCATACCCAAAGGCAAAACACACATAGTTGCTTTTGAAGTTGCTCCAGTAGCCACACCTCCCAGACTTGCCCTTGGTGTTCTGCAGATGGCTGTGAGCTGGCCCTCCTGTCCAACAAGTCAGGCTCCTTTGGGGGACCTGGGGCAAATCATCACAGCTGCCCAAATTCACTCCCCAACACCTGCTACTTTTTCTTCTTCCTCTGCTCCTCCTCTCCCCTTATGTTCTTCCCCCTCTTCTTCTCTGCGGAGCCTGTCTTCTCTCTTGAGGGAGACTTGCAGACAAGTTGAGTCTGAGTGTACAATCTAGAGCCAGACATCCAAGCTATCATAAATATCAGACGTCAAGTATTCCAGCTGCATGACCTGAGCAGATTTCTTAACCTCTCTGAGTCTCAGACTTTTTTCCCATAAATAGGGATAATAAATCCTATTCACGGCCAGGCACGGTGGCTCACGCCTGTAATCCCAGCACTTTGGGAGGCGGAGGCGGGTGGATCACTTGAGGTCAGGAGTTCAAAACCAGCCTGGCCAACATGGTGAAACCCCATCTCTACTAAAAATACAAAAATTAGCCAGGTGTGGTGGCAGGTGCCTGTAATCCCAGCTACTCAGGAGGCTGAGGCACAAGAATCGCTTGAACACGGGAGGAGGAGGTTGCAGTGAGCTGAGATGGTGCCTCTGCACTCCAGCCTGAGTGACAGAGTGAGACTTCATCTCAAAACTAATAATAATTCCTATTCATGAGGAGTTTAAGTCATGCATATGCCTGGCCCATAGGGAGTACTCATTAACATTGACTACTATTGCTAATCTTTACTTTCTCTCCCCAGTACACAGCCTAAGTCTACCACTGATGCTCTATAGCCATGGGTGACTTGGAGCACTAAAGAGGCTACCAGACCATGGCCTACTTCTTGGAAGTCGCCATGAAGTCATCTGCAGACTCTGTTAGTCGATGACTTAATTCCTCAAACAGGGCCCACCCCAATGAAATGCCTGCCTGCTCAGCCCGTTTTAAAGAATATTTACCACCATTGGCAAGGTTCAAAGCAAGGACCAGTTAATGACTACCCCTAATGGGCCTTCAATCTAAGACAAGTTTCAGCTTGCTATGGAAGGAATGGAGCTTCCCTTAGGTGAGATTGCAGCAAACAGCCTCACCTTGCAAGGAGCAGTTTGGCTGAAGGAATAAGAAACTCATGGGAGCCACCCTGTCTGTGTCCTGGGTCCCCAGGCTCAGCACTCTTAAAGCAGAAATAATGCAGTCAATGCATGGACATTTGCTACAGGTCTCTAGTAAGTCCCATCATGAATTTAGCCTGTGAATTAATTGGAACAGCCCACCCTCAATCATCACTGGGAATGCTATTGGGTTGTGATATATATTATTGAAGCTTTTTCTATTCACAGAACACTCTTCAAAAATCCTGCTATTTGTGTAAAATGCTGAACACCACATGACACTGAGGTCCCAGCCCAGCCCACGTCCTTGCATAACTGAAGATTCCCTTGAAACAGCAGGGGAGTTTGTTCAAGGCATTTGGAAGTCACAGAGTACAGGTTTGTGACTGGGGTATACAGGCCCTAGAGCTGGTCCTTCTGTAAGAAAAGGGATCTGAGTGGTGGAATTGGAGCACCTTGTCTGAATCTGACTTTTTTGTAAAGTGTACTGCATAGCCTCATTATCTGCGCAATTGTCTCCTCTCCAGGGTGAACCGTAAGCTTCTTGAGGGCAGGATGGGTCCCCTCTGAGTCCCCATATGCTTACCAGCTGAGTATTTTGGTGAACTTCTTTCATTTCCTCATCTGCTAATGGGCATCCTAATGGTTCCTGCTTCGTCAGCTGCTGAAGGGATTAGCGACCACTGCCTTCATCCAGCCTGTGCCCTGCAGGGTGTCTGAGTACTTGACATGCGTGACCTCATTTAATCTGGGCAACACCCGAACGAGATGGGTACTCCTATTATCCCCATTTTACAAATGTGGAAACTGACAGAGAGAAAGAACCTGCCCAAGGTCACAGATCTACCAAGCACTGCGGCCAGAAATGAAGCCAGGCAGTTGGTCACTTGAACCCCGCTTTCCGACCATCTGTCCCACTGCTCCCTGGTTCAATGTAGAGCAGATGTGGAGATGTCCCACGGCCTCTGCACCCAGCCGTCCATCAATGGTAGCCATCTGGCCATTATTTATGTCCTCCACAGTACTCAACACGTATCACAGGTTGTCCAATAATGTAACATTTAGTGAATGGCTTAGCGCCACTGTTCACCAAATCCTGATTGAATTCCCACAAGGCACGAGACACTCGCTATTCTAGACACAGGGAAGGAAGCAGCAAAAGACTTACAAAGCCTGTGTCCCCCTGAAGCCGCCACTGCCAGCAGCACCCAGAGAGTCAGATGTAACATCAGACATCACATCATGTCAGAAGGAGACAGGAAGAAACGTAAAGCAGCGCAAAGGGAAGGACATGGACAGGAGCTGAAAGGGGAAGAATTTAGTTTGTTTGAAATGCGTCACGTAAAATGGGAGGAGAAAGAAAAGCCCCAAAGGGAATATATTTGCAAGTTTGTCATACTTTGGTAAAATTAAATACCACCACATAGCAGTGAAAATTATACTAGGGTTTTGAAATGGCAACCAAAAGAGATGGCTGATGAGGTTGCACTGGAGGTTGGAGTGCTTATACCACATCCACTCACCCCGGCTCTCAGAGCCTAGGGCTCAGCGTGAGGACCAAGGCCAGGCCCCTGCAGGGACTCCCCACATCCTCCTCACCAGCAGCTTAGCTGACTCAGCAAGGGGCCTCTTGGATCTGTATTTTGCCTATTTTTGGGTGAGTGGTAAAAAGATCAGCACAGCCTAGAATATGAAGTCATTCATCTGTGACCAGCACACAAGAACCCATAACCCCAAGATGGAATCTCAGCAGGGTGACAGTGGAGATGCTGGACCCCAGGAACGGCAGCCAGACAGCCAGACACAGTGAGAAGCTGACCCACATAGCTGTTCACAAGCATGTGACGATGGGGACAGCTTCCCTCATTGCATATATTATGCAAAGGAGGGTGGGCGTTTCAGTGTTGCGGATAGATGAATAAGAAGAAAAGGAAAGCAAGTCTCTGTGCAATTATCTCCGACACTGAGTCACAAGCCACATGAGCCCCTGGCCTGCTGGAGGCTGACCTGTGAGCTGATGGCCTGGGCTGGTGGCCTCAGATGCTGCCTCCCGGCTTCTCTGTCTTCGAAGACTCCCAAGAGTTCAGTGGTGACTTCGTTAGCGTCCAGCTCCAGTGCTCCCGGGGGATTCAGCTGTGCAGTGTCCAGCTTGAAGTTGGCTAAGGAAATCTGCATGGAGAGCCAGGGCTGGTATTTAAAAGCAACAGAAACAGCAGTTTCTGACTCAGGACTTCCTCTTGGGCTGTAGAGAATGTTAAGATGGTCGAGGATCTCACCAGGGGTCCCCTCCCCTGATTCAGGTACCTCACCCTCCCCTTCACAAGCTGATGGGTTGAAAAGACTCCCCAAGAGGGTAAGGGCCATCCCCACCACTTGCTGTCCCAGTGATCGAGGTCCTTTTGAGCTGGCACCAAGACTGCCTGCAGAAGTCATAAGAGGAAATTGACAGAAACATAGCAAGAAAGCCCAGAGTGTTCAGAAATCATCAAAACACCCCCAAGGAAGTTGGATTTCATGTGCAACTAACAGGCCCGTCTTCGTACACCCTGCCCTGAGGATGGAAGTGTCAGCTGCCATAGTTGAGTCCCTAAGAACGCGTCACGTTTGTCCTTTTGCCTCTAAAAGCTGAGCATGTGGCTCACTTGGCTGTCCCCCAAAGAAATCCTTCTTGACAAGAACATTCTAACTCTATTAGTGAGGCGTTTCAGCCAGGGGTTCTTGGCTCTTCCTCGCCTCGCTGGGCAGTGCACCAGGACCAGCCATGACACAGTGAGGCAGAGGGCTGAGGCTGGCGCTGGACTCTCCAGGAGCTGGTGGGGCTCCACGCAGCAGGATTTGTTGATGACATGAAAATGCTCCCCACTACCCCACAAAGGAAACATCAGGGCTCCTGTCCTAGGAGAAACCGTCTCCCAAAGTAGATGAGTAAGTTCTGCAGTTTCTAAGCCTGGCCTGGATTTAAGTCCCGGCTCCACCACATTCTTGCTGCAGACCCTTGGGCAAGTTCCTTAACCTCTCTGAGCCTCAGTTTCCTGGTGTTTAAAATGGAGATAATAATAGTACCGACCTCATATGACCTTTATGAGGACTCGTGGGATAATGCCCACTGAACTCCAGCCAGAGCCTTTCCTGTTGTAAGTGCCTCTAACTGACCATTAGCCTTACTCAGTCACCCCAGTGAGGGGCTTCCATGTTCTAGCGACTGTGCAGCTGTCATTTATCAAGCTCTCAGCAGCACCAGCAACTGTGCAAAGTGCTTTATACACACTGTTACCTCATTTAATTTTTTTTTTTTTTTTTTTTTTGAGACATGGTCTCCCTCTGTTGCCCAGGCTAGAGTGCAGTGGTGCCCCAGCTCACCGCAGCCTTGACCTTCCAGGCTCAAGCAATCCTCCTGCCTCAGCCCCCAGAGTAGCTGGGACTACCAGCTCATACCACCATGCCTGGTTAATTTGGAGGGGAGTATTTTTGGTAGAGATGGGCAACCATGTTGCCCAGGCTGGTCTCAAACTCCTGGGCTCAAGCAATCCACCCACCTCGACTTCCTAAAGTGCTAAGATTACAGGCATGAGCCACCCAGCCTGGCTGCCTCCCTTAATTCTTACAAGGAATCATGACATAGGACTGTTATACATCAGTCAGAACGAATCTAACAGCAGATCACAGATCATGCATTAAGTGGATTGAACAGTAAAGACAATGTATCTTCTCCCAGAATGTGATGTCCGGTGTCCATGCAGTCGCAGCTGAGACCAGTGTCCCCATAAACTCTTCAGGGACCCAGGCTCTTTCCATCTCTGTGCTCCCCCATCTATGCCTCCAACTAGAGCCCTCGTGGTAACAGGGTGCTGCTGCAGTTCCAGGTATCGCATGCAGTCTGAATGACATGCTGGTGAAAGGTGTCTGCTCCTAGACATCTGTTTCTTAGGGAGTGAGCCTTTCTCCGAAGCCCATGGTATACAGGCCCTCAGGTCTCATCTGCTAGGACTGGGGCATATGCCTCGACTCGGCCCTACAGTTCACTAGAAAGAAATTAGCCAGAGCACTCATCTTCCATGGTGGGTGTTGGACTGACTTTGTAGGCGAAAAAAGAATGGGGAAAGGCAGCAGTGGACCTAGTTTTCCAAAACGCACACCCACATTTTACCAGTTGAAGCACAGAGATGAAGAGCATGCTCAGCATAACATTGCTGGCAGGTGGCAGCTGGAGTGACTCACAGCTGGAACACACAGCCTGACCACTATCTTCCTCACCTTTCCTACCTGGAGTATTTAAGAAATCCTTCTCTCCTCGAAAGTCATATTCCAACATTTTCGTTTTTGAAGTTTTGGTTTTCATCCATAGAAGAAATCCTTCCTTCCCCAAGAGTCATATTTTCCAACATGTTCTTTTTGAAGTTTTGGTTTTCATTCACAGGTGTTTAATTCATCCTGAATTGAGTGTTGAGTATGATACACCGCTGGAATCAAATTTTTTAAGGTATGGAGAAATAGTTGTCCCAGCATTATGTTTTGAATGACCCATTCTTTTCCCTTGTCTTCGAGGCCACCTGAGTCATGGAGCAAGTTTCCATTCTGTTTCATTCATCTATTTCTCTATCACTATTTCAATATCAGCCTCTCTCAATAACTAGAGCGTTGTGAACAACTCGATGTCTCGTATGCCCTCCCTGCATATTCTTCTTAGACAAATATTCTTCGGAATAATTGTCTAAATTATTCTTCATCTCTGTTTTTCCATATGAGTTTTGGAATCAGTTTGTTAAGTTTCACTAGGAATGCAACATCCTGGCTGGCCCAGGATGTGCCATGGTGTTTACAACTAATTGATCACAGCCAGTTACAGATTTATGTGTTCCTTCCCCACTCCCACTGCTTCACTTGACTGGACTTAAAAAGAGAAATGCAACATCCAAAAGTAATTGTTGCAATTTCACTGAACTTCAGTAAATGTGAATACATTCTTATCTTTATAATATTGAGTCTGACATCCATGAATATAGCCACATAGCTCCATTTATTCTGATCTTCTTTCATGTCCTTAACTAACATTTCATGATTCCTTCGATACAGGTGTCATCAATATTTTCTTAGCTATGTTCCAAAGACCCATATTGGCTTGAACAGGACCTTAACAACTGTGTGATCCAATGGCCCTACTTACAGGTGGGAGACCTAGACAGCAGTTGGCTCTCAGTAGAAGATTCCATCCAAGCGCACACAGGAATGGTGGTGAGTCACTGGGAGCTGTGGGCATGAGAGGCAGGGGTGGTGAGGGTGCAGAGGACCTCATAGACGAAGTCATCCCCAGGAATGAGCAACACCCATCAGGGCAGAGGATGGGAGGAGGCATTCAAGGTGAGGGTGCAAGGGCCTGGCGTGGGAGATCACAGGCAATGGATGAAATGAAATAAAAGTGTGGCATTCTCAAATTCTAGGGAGGCAAAACTGAGTTGACAGTTAAAATCCAGGATCGTGAAAGGGGGTGAATGTCACCTTTGGCCAATACAGACAGACCTTTTTATCAAATTGATGGAAATGGACAGAGAAAAGATGTGAACAGAGTTTGAGCATGTACTTATAATGACGAACATTGTCATCACTACTGAAAGACAAAAAACAATAATAATAATAATAATATGAATAGCAATCATGATGGCTAATGTTTACAAGCACTTAATATGTGCTAAGCCCTATTCTAAGCTTCTTGCAAGTATGAACTCACTTAGTCCTCATAATAATCTTGAGGTGGGCACCTTACCACCAGCGTCTTACAGATAGAGAAGCTGAGACCCAAGAAGATGGAGAACATGCCCAAGGCTACCAGCTAGTAAGAGGCAGAACTCAGGTGTGAATCAGACACACTGACTGCAGATTCTATGCCATTAACCACCAGGAACCAAAGTGAGCTGTCTGTAACTGGGAATGGGAGTTAATCTCAGGGACTCTGTTCATGACTGCTGGTCTCGTCTGCTGGGATTGGGGCATATGGGATTGAGGCCCAAACCAATCTTTTGAAAGACATGTCAAACTGACTCCCCATCAAACATGGTAGAAATAAAAGCGACTGATCACTGGAAGCCCAGTGATTATGGGACAGTCATCCCAGAGATCTCCAATCAGAGGTTTGGTGACTGCTTCCGTCTGCCTGCTATTTTCTTTCCAGAAGTTACCCTGTCTCAACAAGATGCTAATGAGTTAACTGAGGTCTGAATTGCTGATTTTTGGCTCTCCTTCCAGATACCTGTGACTTGCTTTGGCCAAGAAAATGTGCATGGAAGTGACAGGTGTCACTGTGTGACTTACCACACTCCCTTTCCCCTAATGTTGTGACTGCAAAAGTACAAATAGAAGTGGAGGCTGCCTCAGCCTGGGTGTGAGAGCTGACAGTGCTTCTTAACCCACTTGCTTGATAGAAAAGCTGGCACTAGCAGACAAACCCGAGTGACAGGAAATGTGCAGGGATGCAGAGTGGCATTGGGATAATCGAGTTCAAGGGGTTGCCCAGCTGCCAGCACCACCTCCACATGTAAGGCTAATAAAATAATTACAAAGCATGTGGATATGGTTTTCCAGGTAGTCAGAAGAAAGCAGTATGGGTGATGGAAAGGACACTGCTACCTCCAAACAGAAGCTCAGGCAATGATTCCCACCTGTGCCACTAAATCAGGCAGCACTGAACTTTATTTAAAGACCGGTGGGCTGAGCACTTGCATAGGGCACACAGAGGGAAATTCACAGAGTCCTTACGACAAGACCATAACCAAACCTACCAGACCCATTGAACTCTGTTTTTATTCAGCAGCAAATAAGGAGTTCCAGAGATACCAGTATGAAAGTTTCTACTTTGAGAACTCCCAAACTCTTTGAAGATGAGTCAAGGAAAGTGGGAAACAAAGTCATAGACATACAAAGATCCTTGTGGACCCCATTACATGAAGCTCACACCTCTTTTGCTTCTCCTGATTACAAAACAACCTCTACCTTATAAAATAATTTAAATATTTCAGAAATATGTAACGCAGAAGGTGAAGTCCCCAAAATCTAACCTACTAATGTGGTATGTGACACAACCACCTTTTTCAGCCAAAGTCCCCTCAGGCAATACAGTGGTTTTGTTACCAGCTGTAGAGTTTTCCATTGCAGACACGGAAAATTGATTGATTCAATTTTGTACTGTATTGGCAAATAACTGAGTGTTTGCAATTTTTTTGCTTTTCCAAATAGTGAGGCATGAACAATATTGTGCCAACTTTGATGGACCTCAAACACTTTAGAAGAGATGTCTGGTGCCACCAGAGTCCTCAGAAATGATGGTTTCTCCCACTGATGGGGCACTCAATGCATGTCTTTACATAGTTGATGCATTTAGCCCTCAACCCTATGAGTTAGGAATGGTCATTATTCCCACTTCACAGATGAGAAAACTGAGGCTCAGAAAGGCTGAGAAACATGCTCTGGGGCACAGAGCCAGTAAGTGGTGGGGCTGAGACCCGAACCCAGGCATCTGTAGATGCCTGCACTCTTCTATGTGATTATTGCAGCAATTTGGAGAAAAGGCAAGGAGTGGGTGGAGAGTGACAGACAGAACCCGGGGAGAGGTTAGGGACAAGCCTGGACAGAAGTACAAGCATTCACAGGAGGAAAACATTAAAGTTCGCCTTCTTTTCTGGGCTGGAAAAACAGAATGCAATAAACTATTAGGCAACAAGGCAATGGCTTGCATTATGTCCCCATCAAGGAGCTTCACAAAGTCACAGCAGAGGAAAGCAGAGCCTGCTGATTTGCTGAGGGGCCCTGGGCACAGTGACAATGGAAATTAATGCCTCTTTTGCAATGCTCTGGACGTACAGGTCAGCAAAAAGGTAGGACAGCCTTGTGGTTAATGTTTCAGCCTCCAGATCTGGACGACCAAGGCCTCAGCTTTTCCTGGAGACTAGCAGCACCTTGGAAAGTGTCATCACCTCCAGATTCCTCCCCTGTTCAATGGGGATTCCAACAATGCTTGTGACCATAAGAAGGTGCATGTGCCTCCCTTGGCACTGTGCCTGGCACCCAAGAACTAGAGATACTTTTATTATTTTCTGCCACTGTTGTTCTGCCCTCTGAAAATGCTCACCAGGCCTTGTCTCCACTTCTGTGCTTGGACATAGTGACCCTGCCCTCTTGGTCATAAGCGACTGGGTTGCAGGGCCCCTCAGAGGTGGGTCAAGAGGTTGGCTCTGCCCACTCACTTGCTGTGTGACCTTGGGCAACTGTCTGAACCCCTCTGAGCCTCAGTTTCCTTATATGGAAAATGGGGGTCATATAGACCTACATCCCCCACAGGATTGAGACAAGGATCAAATGAGTAAATGCATGAACAGCTCTTAGCATGGCAGCTGGCACGTGGTCAGTAGCCTTCGATATTAACTGTTCATAATGCTCTTGATTCATTTGACTAACAGTTGAGTGTATATTGAATGCCGCCAGGCAGTGTTCTAAATATTGCAGGCAAACCAGTGAACAAAACCAAAGTCCTGCCCTCAGGAAGACTTTATTCTAGGGGGAAGCGAGGGGACAACAGCTAAATCCATACCGTCAGGTGGGGAGCAGCGTAGGAAAGGCATTAAAGCAGGGTGGGACTGCTTATTTAGGGTGACTAAGAAAGGAGGTGACACTGAGCTAGTCACTCATGTTTTTGGCTCTCCTCCCAGACATCTGTGACTTGCTTTGGCCAACAAAGTGTGCATGGAAGTGACAGGTGTCACTGTGACTTGCCACACTCCCTTTCCCCTGATGCTGTGGCCGTGAAAGTGGAGATGGAGTCTGCATCAGCCTGGGTCTCAGATCCCCCTAGAATGAGGTTGGAGGTGCTGTGTGTGTGTGAGAGAAACATTTGGTGTGTCGGGCATGGAGGGCTTGGGTTGTTCGCCGCTGCAGCAAAACAGAGCCTGATACAAGTCCTGTGTTGTGAGGGAGCATTTGAGCAGAAACCTAATGGCAGTGAGGGGCAAGCCACGGGGCTGGGGTGGGGAGGGCGTCACAGGCAGTGGGAATAGCAGGTGCGCAGGCCCTGAGACACAAGCATATCTGGGGTCCTTGAGGACCAGCAAAGAGGCCCGTATGGCTGGAGCTCAAGCAGAGGAGATGTCATGAGAGAATCATACGTGTGCCGGGGAGAAGGGGACCTGATAAAATCCTTAGGCTGTTGCAAGGTCGATTGTAATGATTATTGGTGTTTGGGGAGGGGAATCTCCAAGCCAATCAGTCCCTCTCCTCCTAGACCTGTTTCCAGTACTGCACTATATATATATATATATATTGTTTTGTTTTGTTTTGTTTTTGAGATGGAGTCTCGCTCTGTCGCCCAGGCTGGAGTGCAATGGTGCTATCTCTGCTCACTGCAAGCTCCGCCCTGGGTTTACGCCATTCTCCTGCCTAAACCTCCCGAGTAGCTGGGACTACAGGCACCCGCCACCACACCTGGCTAATTTTTTGTATTGTTAGTAGAGAAGGGGTTTTACCGTGTTAGTCAGGATGGTCTCGATCTCCTGACCTTGTGATTCGCCCACCTTGGACTCCCAAAGCCAAAACTGCATTTCCAAAAGAGCAAGGGGAAAATGTAAGAGTCAGTATGCACCCCCACCACCCCTACAGGCTGGGGCATCCTGGGCAATCCCCCAGCCCCAGTGGCCCCACGGCTCCAGGGCGCCTCATCCTTGCTGGTTGGGAACCCAGTTGGCTTCACGCTTGGCTGCAGGCCTCGTTTGTTTGGGGCTCAGACAGACTTTCTGAGCCGCATCTGTTTACAAAGGCGACTGTTGCATGTGCCTCCCAGGGCTGCTCCGTTCGTCCAAGCATCTGTTCAGCTGATTTTCTCTATTTCTCCAGTAAACAACCAGGTCAAAGGCAGGGCTCTGTCATAGTTCCACAAGTCCTGCTGCCTGTGCCAAGACCTAATAGGATGCAGAGATGGGGGGTGACCTGAGCGCAACAGAGCGCGACGCTCTGGAATCTCCAAGCCGTGTCTGAGTGCAGGCACCCACGGCACCTGGAGGTGTGGACCAAGCTGGCCATCCTCAGGGGCATCTGCTGCTTTGACCACCAGCATCTGCTTCCTCTCTTGCTGCAGGTGGCACCCGAGGAACACCATAAAGGACCACTCTTCACTTTCACAGTCCAGGGGGTTTCAGGGTGGGCCTGGAGCCCTCTGCCCCGCTTGCCTCCTGGAAGAAGTGCATGGCCCAGGCCCACCCATTAAATGTATTCTCCCCACGGCTGCCCACCTTTTGTGACTGGCTTCACAGTGACCTTGTGACCCGGTTGGGCCAAGGCATGTTATCTCCAGGACTTTTAAGAGAGCCATTGAGAGAAAGGTGGGGGTCTCTCTGCCTGGATCACTGGGATGGCAGGGTGAAGGCCAGAGTTGCTGATGACCATCCTGGCCACCGTGTGGGGAGCCCGCCTGAAAACGCAGATACACAGAAGAGGGCGAAGGGCAGAGGCGGAAGGACACAGATTTCTGAAAGTAATGGTTGAGTTCCTGGATCTAGCTCACCCTGAAGTCCCTGGATTTGGAGGATAAGTACTTTCCGCTGGTTTCCTGTCCCCTGCAATCAACAGGGCCTGACTGACTCACATACACACATCAGTTGATAGATGGATAAACGTAAGGAAGTGGGCTGCGGTGGTGGAACAAAACTGGGCAGGATGGAACCTGCGAGAAGGCGAGTGTGTGGCAGAGGGCCAGGCGGTCTGAGAGTCACACATGTCTGGCAGCTTCCCGCCTCCCTTGGCATAAAAGCCAAAGTCCTCACCACAGCAATCAGTCCCTCCCAAGCCTCATCTCCTCCTTCTGCCCCTTGTGCCCCCTGTCCTAGCCACACAACTTCTATATTTCTTTTCTATGCTATGTAACAAATTGCCCCAGATTTAGCAGCTTAAAACAACACCTGTTTATAAGCTCATGGTTCTGTAGGTCAGAAGTCTAGTGCAGTGCGTCTGGGTTCTCTGGTCAGGCTGAAATCACGTATTTCCGGCTGTGTTCTTACCAGGAGCTCGGGTTCTCTTCTGAGCTCATTTCTCTAACTGCAGGACCCAGGTCCTTGTGGTCCCCATTTCCTTGGTGGCTTTCAGCTGGGGGCAGCTCTCAGCGCCTGGAGAGGCCACCTGCATTATTTGTCTCGTGGATTCCTCTATCTTCAGCCAGCAACAGCCCCTGGAATCCTTTTCGTGCTTCCAAACCCTCTGACTTCTGCGCCAGCCAGAGAGGATCCTCTGCTCTTAAAGGGCCCCTCTGATTAGATGAGGCCCATTAGGATCATCTTCATATCCTAAGATCAACCAACTTGGGACTTTCATTTCAACTTCAAACCCTTCGCAGCAGCACCTGGATTCCTATTTGGTTGGATAACCAGAGAATGAGAATCCAGAGCCAGCTCTAGAGTTCTGCCTACCAAGGCTGCCTTGGTATTCCTCAAATGCCCCAATCATGCCACCATGCAAACCTTGTGTGTGTGCTGTTCTCTCTGCCAAAAAAGCTCTTCCTGCAGCTGGCCACGTGGCTCGCACCCTCACTACGTCCCTTCCTGTATGAATGTCCAGTTCTCTGTCCAAATGTCCTCTCCTCGAGAAGCCTCCCTTGACCTCCTCAGACAAACATCACCCTGCAGCCCCTTTTTCCTGCTTGATTTTTCTCCCAGAGCTTATGTAATGTTGCATATCTACTTGCTGTCTCCCCACACTGGACCAGAAGTCCTGGGAATAGAGACTTTATTTTGTTCACAGAGCCTGGCACAAATAAGTATTTGCTGATGGAAAGAATGAATGTAGTTCTTCAATTTCTTGGCAGTCTCAGTAGTCACCCTGGGGTCTTTTTCATGTTTATTCGTCAGCCCAGGCCCCAAGGAGGTAGAGTAAAGCTCAGGTGGAGAGCCTAGGCATTGGAACCAGACTGCCTGGCTTCATGTTTCATGGGCCAGCCCTTTACTTCTCAAAGTTTGTTTCTTCCTTTGCAAAATGGGTATCATATGGCTGGGCACGGTGGCTCATGCCTGTAATCCCAGCACTTTGGGAGGCCAAGGTGGGTGGATCACAAGGTCAGGATTTCGAGACCAGCCTGGTCAACATGGTGAAACTCTGTCTCTACTAAAATACAAAAATTAGCTGGGCGTGGTGGTGAGCACCTGTTGTCCCAGCTACTCAGGAGGCTGAGGCAGGAGAATCGCTTGAACCCAGGAGGCGGAGGTTGCAGTGAGCTGAGATCGTGCCATTGCACTCCAGCCTGGGCAATACAGTGAGACTCTGTCTCAAAAAAAAAAAAGGATCACATTAGTATGAACCTCACAAGGTGTCTGCAAGTGCTAAATAACATAATCCAGATAAAGTATCTGGCATTCAAATCAAAACCATAAGGTGGCATTGTGTCATACCCACCAAATGGGCAAAAAGTAAGAAATTATCAGGGCTTGGCAAAAATGGTGTGGTGAAAACTCTTCCACTGGGAGTGTGCATTGGTTCAACTGCCTTAGAGATTCAGTTGGCCAACTCCAATGGAGGTGAAGATGTGCGTATCCTACATCCTGCCCAGGAGACAAGCACAGGATTCTTTATCACAGCATTGCTGGCAATTGCATCTACCAATCCATATACTGCTTACATGAAGATCTCACATTGTACACTCACAGATGCCACTAGCAACAACACGGCTTCAACCAGCTGACTACTAGGACTAGAGCAAGTACTTTACATAAATAATCCCATTTCATCTTTATTCCCATTTTACAGGTGAGAAAATGGAGGCTCAGAGAAGGATAAATCACTTCCTCAAGATCGAACAGTTAGGAAGAGGCAAAGTTCTCATTGGCATCTAGGAGTACAGGGAGAACATGGAGGGAGAGGAAGGAGAAGAGGGGGAAATGGCAGAGCAAACAAAATGCCAGCATCCACAAACCTCAGAGTGCTCTCCTCTGCAAGAAGCTCAACACTGAGCTCACCATGTGACCCGGCAATTCCACACCGAGGTGTCTACCCAGGAGAAATAAAAACATGTATCCACACTGCAACTTGTACATGAATGTTCATAGCAGCTTTATTTACAATAACCAAAAAGTGGAAACAACCCATGTCCAGCAACTGATGAACGCATGAACTAAATGTGGTCTCTCCATGCAGTGGAATAGCATTTGACCATAACAAGGAATGAAACACAGATCCATGCTACATGGCAGCATCTTGAAAACACTACGCTCAGTGAGAGAAGTCAATCACAAAAGGCCACGTACTGTATGACTCCATTTATGTGACATGTCCAGAACAGACACACTCATAGACAGAAAGTAGATGAGTGGTTTCCAGGGGCTGGGGGAAGGGAGAATGAGGTGAGACTACTAGTAAGTACAGAGTTTCTTTCCGAGGAGACAAAATGTTCCAAACTTAGATTGTGAGGACGACTGCACAACTTTTTCAATATACCAAAAACCACTGAATTGTATACTTTAAAAGAATGAATTTTATGATGTGTGAATTAGATCTCAATAAAGATGATTTTAAAATGTTTTCTGAGGGGCTGGATGCAGTGGTTCATGCCTGTAATCCCAGCACTTTGGGAGGGCGAGGTGGGTGGATCACCTGAGGCCAGAAGTTTAAGACCAGCCTGGCCAACATGGTGAAACCCTGTCTCTACTAAAAATACAAAAATTAGCCAGGTGTGGTGGCGCACGTCTGTAATCCCAGCTACTCAGGAGGCTGAGGTACGAGAATTGCTTGAACCCCGGAGGTGGAGGTTGCAGTGAGATGAGATCACATCACTGCACTCCAGCCTGGGGGACAAAGCGACACTCCATCTCAATAAATAAATAAACAAACAAACAAACAAACAAACAAATAAATAAATAAATAAATAAATAAATAAATGTTTTCTGAGGATCCCTGGTTTTCGGAGTGTTCAGACAGTTGGTGGGGGTGGGGGACGTGTCATGAATATAAGTTTAGTGAATGCAAGCTAAGCAAGTCCAGCAACAGTTTTGTTACAGGCCTTCGCAGAGACTTCAATTTGTGGATATAACCAGTGATACTCCCAAAAGGAGTATGTACTAATACCAGATAATGCTTATTGAGTATTCACAGTGTTCTAGTCATCTACTAGCTTATTTATATGTATATTAACTAATTTACTCCTCACATTAGCCCTCTGAGATGGACACTATTATTCCACTTTACAAATGGAAAAACTGTGGCACAGAGAGGTTGAGAATCCTGCCCAAGATCACACAGCTAACAAGAGGCAAAGCCAAGATCTGAACTTAAATAGCCTTGCTCTGGATTCATGCTAGACTGCTTGTCTTGGTATAGTGTACAACATTTCCAAAACGTGTTTGACCATAGCTTGCTTGAATAGGAACAATTTCAAAACATCTGCCTTCTCTCCATCCTTGAGGTCCGCCTCCTGGAACTAGAAGCATCTCTCACTGAGACGAGTGCAACGTCTTCCCCATCTCCCCACCTCCACTCTCCCTCCCCACACTCCACTCTCCTTTTTTAACGACATCCTTCCCTTGCTTCAGACCCTCCAGTGACCTTCCACCACTCTTAGACCAGAGTTTCTCAACCTCAGCACTATTATACCCGGGATTGGCAAGTTCTCTGTGGTAGGGGCTATCCTGTGCTTTGCAGGACTCAGGTAGCATCCCTGGCCCCTTCCCACTAGATGCCGGGAGCAACTGCCCCCAAATGGGTGGCAACCAAAAATGTCTCCCAACATTACCAAATGTCCTTTGAGGGGCAAAATCACCCCCAGCACTAAGGAATCACTGCCTTAAAACAGAGACCTGTTTCCTCACTGTGGCCGATAGACCCCCTGCCCATCTCTCCAACAACATTGGCCTGCTCTCTGACCTTTAAGTTCTCCCAGGGAATCTCTCCGCAGGGGCTTTGCATAGCTCCTCGCTCCCTCTGCCTAGAGCTCATCCCCTCAGATCTTCTTCATAGCTAAGGCTTTAGCTCCAAGGTCCTCACCTGAGACAGGTTTCTTCTGCCCTCCTCTCTCCCACCTTCACTGCACTTTCCTGCCCAGTCACCCACTTTCCTACCACCCACATCGTTTTTCCCTCTAACACATTGTGATTGAATTTAAATTGCGTATTTTTTTTCCTTCTTTGTTTTTCTTTAGAGATGGGGTCTCCCTCTGTCACCCAAGCTGGAATGCAGTGACTTGATCATAGCTCACTGCAGCCTCAACCTCCTGGGCTCTAGTGATCCTCCTGCCTCAGCCTCCCAAGTAGCTAGGACTACTGGCATGAGCCACGATGTCCAGCTAATTTTTTAAAAAAAAATATTTTGCAGAGATGGGGTCTCAATGTGTTGCCCAGCCTGGTCTCAAACTCCTGGGCTTAAGTGATCCTCCTGCCTCAGCCTCCCAAAACGATGGGATTACAGGCATGAGCCACCACTCCTGGAATTTTTTTTTTTTTTTAATCTGCCTTCCCCAGCAATGTGTGTGCAGGAACTTGGTGATGCCAAGCTTGGCTGAATCTCCAGTACTAAGAAGGGCCCTGGGAACCATGAAGGTGCTTAAACCATTTGTTGGATGAATCATAAACCTGCCAATGTGTAAATCGGACAGCCCTTCTGGTGTGTGCCTGGGAGTGGAAGAGATAGAGATGTGGAAAGGAAAACACCTTTGGGGTTTCATCGCCTTGGGTTTGAACACTGGATATGCCTTCTGGTCCTTTGCAAAAGGGTCTCTTTCTCCCAAAGCCAGTTGCCAAGAAGTCTTTAAAAAATGGAAAACAGGCCGGGCGCGGTGGCTCAAGCCTGTAATCCCAGCACTTTGGGAGGCCGAGGTGGGTGGATCACGAGGTCAGGAGATCGAGACCATCCTGGCTAACACGGTGAAACCCGTCTCTACTAAAAATACAAAAAAACTGGCCGGGCGAGGTGGCGGGCGCCTGTAGTCCCAGCTACTCGGAGGCTGAGGCGGGAGAATGGCGGGAACCCAGGAGGCAGAGCTTGCAGTGAGCCGAGATCGCGCCACTGCACTCCAACCTGGGCGACACAGTGAGACTCCGTCTCAAAAAAAAAAAAAAAAATGGAAAACAAACAATAAAAAAGAAAAAGAAGAAGCGAAGGGAGAGAAGGAAAATTACTTTAGAGTTTTAAAAGTCTCACCTTAAATCAGAGCAAGTCTCTGTTTAATGTTGACTGATTTTCAAATAAAGCAGAGATGAGGTTTTGGAGCTGGCTGGAAAACACTTGTGATGGGGTGTCTCTAGGTCAGGGCCTCAGGATTCCAACCAAGGGGGAGGGTGGAGGAGAGCAATTAGCAGCTCAGCGAGGGTGTGAGGAGGAAAGAAATAAAAAGCAGAGAGGATGAGTCAGGCTGGGCTGTGGCATATAGCCACCCTGCGTGCTAGCAAGCAGAAAGCGAACCAGGTCGGGGAACCTCCCCTGCAAATGCCCAGGGCGACTCAGGGCAGCAGAGGGAAGCTGCTTTTTCTAAAGCCCTCCTCAGCTTTCTCTGTCTAGGTCAGTAGTCTGTGAAGGGATTTTGCAGGCTTCAGGGATTTTGCTAAGCGTGACTTAGCCTCCAGGGCTTGGCTGCTACTTCAGTGAATGAGAGGCTGAGGCTGAGGCTAGCTCTGAAGTTCTCAACCTGGAAGCCCCAGCCACAGAAGTTCTGGAAGGTTATAATGGAGGTTCTAAATATTTTAAACCTAGGCTGGGCATGGTGGCTCATGCCTGTAATCCCAGCACTTTGGGAGGCCGAGGTAGGCAGATCACCTGAGGTCAGGAGTTCAAGACTAGCCTGGCCAACATGGCAAAACCCCATCTCTACTAAAAATACAAAAATTAGTCAGGTATGGTGGTGGGTACCTGTAATCTCAGCTACACAGGAAGCTGAGTCAGAAGAATCACTTGAACCAGGAGGCAGAGGTTGCAGTGAGCCGAGATCACACCGCACTCCAGCCTGGGTGACAGGGCAGGACTCCGCCTAAAAATAAAAAATAAATATTTCAAACCACCTATGAAATATTTTTATGAAAAAAAATCAAACCAGAAACAGCTAAGCCTCCAAATTCAACCCTCAATTTATAAGAAATATCTGAAACAGAAAAACATAGTAAATGATATCATAGGGATGCAATCCCCAAACTCCCAATTGCACAAAACTCTCTGGGACAAATGACTCAGTTTCTTCAACAAGTAAATTGCAAGGAGGCCGGGCGCGGTGGCTCAAGCCTGTAATCCCAGCGCTTTGGGAGGCCGAGACGGGCGGATCACGAGGTCAGAAGATCGAGACCATCCTGGCTAACATGGTGAAACCCCGTCTCTACTAAAAAATACAAAAAACTAGCCGGGTGAGGTGGCGGGCGCCTGTAGTCCCAGCTACTCGGGAGGCTGAGGCAGGAGAATGGCGTAAACCCGGGAGGCGGAGCTTGCAGTGAGCTGAGATCCGGCCACTGCACTCCAGCCCGGGCGACAGAGCGAGACTCCGTCTCAAAAAAAAAAAAAAAAAAAAAAAAAAACAAGTAAATTGCAAGGAAAGAAAAGTGGAGAAGAACCTACAGAATTAAGGAGGCTTAAGAGTCATATCAACCAACAGCCATGTGTGGATGGACCTTATTCACCTCTCGATGAAAACAAACTAAACAAACATAACAAATGCCGCATGGTCTCGCTTATAAGTGAAATCTAAAAGAGTCAAACTCATAGAAGTTAGAGCAGCATGGTGGGGAACAGAGGGGGGCTAGGAGACTGGGGAGATAGGGGTCAAAAGATATAAAATTCCAGTTAGACAGGCTGAATAAGGTCAAGAGATCTATTGTACACCATGGTGCCTACAGTTCATGACAAGGTATTGCATTCTTGAAAATCGCTGCGAGTAGATTTTAGGACTACCTGTGTGTGTTCTGTGATAAGTATGTGATGCTAAGGTGTATGTTCATTAGCTTGATTTAGCTAATTAAGCTAAATATGGATACAGATTTCAAAACAACATGTTGTATAGGATAGATATATACAATTTTTATTTGTCAATTAAAAATAGATAATTTTTTTAAATGAGAAGAAAACAATTGCTGAAAAATTGGGGCAATTTCAACAGACAGAATACTTGGTGATGTTAAAGAATGATTGTTAACATACATTTTAGTATGATAACGGAATTATAATGTGTTTAAGAGTCCTTATTTTTTAGAAACATGCTGAAACACTTATTAATAAAATAATATGATTCTTGGGATTGGTTTCAAAATAACCTGGTGTGAGGGTAGAGAAGGGGGTGGACGCAGGTGAAAAAATGTTGGCCATGAGTTGACAGTCATGGAAGCTGGTGTTGGGTCCATGGTAGTGCATGACAGCACTCTCTAAAAATAAGTCAACATCCTGCTTTTGTTAATAAGATGACCCATAGGCTTGCAAATATTTTGGTGTCTTCTTAACATTAGATTTAATTTTATTTTATTGATCTGCTTTATGTCACATCCTGGTACATGATCACTGGCTACAAGAACAAGCAAATTAATTCATCAATACTAAGTTACCTTGACTTTGAGGCAATATCGTACAGCGGCTTAGATCAAAGAAACCCTTCCTGTCAGCACCTTGTCACTTGCATCTCTATGAAACCCAGCAATTTCTATACTTCTCAGTACCCAACTTTCTCTGCTGTAAAATGGAAGGGGGTAAATGAGATTTTGTGCATGAAGTACTGGGCCCAGTGTCTGACTGTCAGCAAACCTCAGTTCCTATTATTATCAGAGGCAGTAATACCAGTCTGCAGAGTGAGGTCTTACTCTAGACACGTTGCTAATTTAGGCATGAATAGAAAAATGCCTGGGATAAAATACAAGGAATAGGTAACACAGGTAACTGCATGGGGAATCATTCACTCAATCATTCCATGTGCCATGTGGAACTGTGGGCACATGGTAACCAGGAGTCAAGACACAGGGGTGTGGCCCAGGGAGATGTTCAGAGGGCGATCTGCAGGCTGCAGGAGTTAGCCAGGTTGGATTTGGGAGGGGAAGGGAAGACAGTAGGGAAAGAAAAAGGACAAGGAGTCCCAAGCTGCTAAGGGAAAGGCAAGTGCAAAGGCCTTAGAGCAGGAAGGAACCATTCCAGGATCCAAAGGTTACAGCGTAAAGAGCAGACCGGACCAGAAGCAGTGGTTCACACCTGTAATTCTAACACACTGGGAGACTGAGGCAGGAGGATCAATTGAGCCCAGGAGGTCACGGCTGCAGTGAGCTATGATAACGCCACTGCACTCCAGCTTAGGTGACAGAGGGAGATCCTATCTCAAAAAAAAAAAAAAAAGGCAGGAACCATTGAGGTGGAGCCAGTGCAGCTGCAGTGATGGGGAGCAGGGAGGTCTCTTCCTCTTTCACTCACACCTCACACACTTCTGAATTATGTCAATATCTTATGAGAAGCATGTAGCAGTCTTATAATTTTTTTAAAGCTAAAAAATGCAAAGCAAAAATGGCTGTAAACCCTCAAGAAGTAAAGAAAATACTATGGCATTTTCTCTACTTTTTGTCTAACAAGAATGTACAATATTTTTCTTTTTTTTCTTTTTTTGAGACAAGATCTGCTCTGTGACCCAGTCTGGAGTGGCAGTGGCATGAACCTCAGCTCACTCTAAACTCCGCCTCCAGGACTCAAGCAATCCTTCCACCTCAGGCCACCACACCTGGCTAATTTTTGTATTTTTTGTAGAGACGTGGTTTCACCATGTTGCCCCAGCTGGTCTCAAACTCCTAAGTTCAAGTGATCTGCCCGCCTCGGCCTCCCAAAGTGCTGGGGTTACAGGCATGAGCCACCGCACCCTGCCATGAATCTATAAAATGTTAAAATTCACTTATATTTGCTAAAGAAGCCACCTTGTTTAAATGTAAGAAGTATGCTATCCTCTCCTGTCTGGTTTGTTGAAAGGGCCTCCCCATCCTTGCCTCCCTTCTTTCCCTTTTGGATGTGTTAGAGGTGGAATAGATCTTTGCACCTAATTTAAACAATACTCCTTTCCAGCCTGCACAAAGGTTTTGGCCCTCCACGGTGTTGCCGGGACTGAGTCTGCGTTTGGAGGAAACACGGCTAGTAGGGTTTGCGGGGAAGCTTCCTGGCCCATAGGGAGAACTCAGTATTGAGACTGCCCTGCAAGTTGGCATTTGTCAGTTTCATTTGCAATGTGTTGCTAGGAGCAGAATATGTTTTTCTGGTTCCTGCTCACAGCCTGGGGCTGGGACTGTTGACTTTGATGTGAAGGTGGTGCACACAGCTGCTGGGGGAGGGCCTGCAAGTCCTGCGGTGGAGCAGGATACCTGCAGGGCACAGGCAGAGCCATAGCTGCTGGAGGGTGAGCTGCCCCTCCTGCTTTTGTCAGCGCAGTGGGAACCCCAGCCAAGTCCTTTCAAGTTGCACCTTGCGGTTTCTCCTCTCAGGAATGCCAGTTTTATTACGGGTTTGTTCACTTCACTGTTTTGATCCTCTCCTTGTGCCCCCACCCAGCTCAGGACCTTTCCCTCTGTGTCAGATCTAGCAAGGTTGCTGGCTTCTGGTTGAGTCTCATGCACAGGCTCTGTCCTCAGGGGACAGGGAAAAGTGGACAGAAATGTTTCTAGTCCCAAAAGAGAGGCACCTTCCAGCAGACAAGCCTTGACGGTGTCATTGACCTCCCAGCCTGCAAGAGCCTTTCATTTGTTTGTTCCTTTTTGGGGACGATGCATGAGAACCCACCTGCCACAACACCCTCATTTCAAAGATGAGAGAACTAAGATTACCGCCAAAGAAACTCCCACAGAATGATGACACACTCCGAGCCAGATCCCCACAGGTGCCTCATATCCAAGTGGTTAAGAGCATGAATTTGGAGACAAGGTTTAACTCTCAGCTCTATCATTTACTGGAGGTCCAATCTTGCACAAATGGATTAATTTCTCCAAACCTCAGTATCTTCATGTGTGAACTGGGTGTACTATTTTTCACCTCTTAAAGTCATTGATTTATTTTAAGTGCATTTCTTACCCTGCCAACTTAATTATGTAAGAGTACATCTGGCCAAGTGCAGTGGCTCACGCCCGTAATCCCAACACTTTGGGAGGGTGAGGTGGATGGATCAACTAAGGTCAGGAGTTCAAGACCAGCCTGGCCAACAAGGTGAAACCCCATCTCTACTAAAAAATACAAAAACCTAGCCGGGTGTGATGGCACTCGCCTGTAATCCCAGCTACTCAGGAGGCTGAGGCAGGAGAATTACTTGAACCCAGGAGGTAGAGATTGCAGTGAGCTGAGACTGTGCCACTGCACTCCAGCCTGGGAAACAAGAGCGAAACTCCGTCTCAAAAAAAAAAAGAGTTCACCTGATTGTCCTTAGTTCTCCCCTCCTTCTAGGCTCTGAAATCCCTAAAAGGAAGGGGTTTACCTGCTTTGTTCACAGTTGTGTCCTCAGTAATAAACCTTGCCTGGTGCAAGGTAGGCAGGGAGGAAGTATTTGTGATAACAGCAATGTAAGGCTATCAACATAGGCAACCACCCCAGTGAACGGGGGAGTCCACTATTTATGAAGGTAAACCAGTTTTAGTTGGAAAACTATCAAATTACCAGGAACAAAACAGTTCTCCCGAGTGGCTCTTCTGGGGCCAAGCCCCCAGCACCCCACCCATGCAGGACCAGGCCCCCAAAGGCCTTGGAGCCGCCTTGAGGGTCTCGCTCCTCTGTCCTCTCCTCCCCAAAGTCAGGACTCCTTTCCTGGGGCTTCAGAATTTCTATCTTCTGCTCTAGAAGGCTTGGAGCAAGAGGGGGAAAGGCACCACTCACCAAGTCTGCGAGGGGACAACATAGTAAAGAGGGAGAGGAGCTAGATAAAATACAAGATGCCAGTTAAGTTTGAATTTCACATAAATAATGAAATAACGTTCCTTTCTCTGCCATCGTGGTGTGTGCTTGACTCTGCTTCTCGCCATGTCTTCTCACAAGACTTTCAGGATTAAGCAATTCCTGTCCGAGAAATAAAAGCAAAATCGTCCCATTCCCCAGTGGATTCAGATGAAAACTGGTCATAAAAACAGATACAACTCCAAAAGGAGACACTGGAGAAGAACCAAGCTGGGCCTATAACGAATTGCACTTGAGATGGCACACATATTTATACTGCCTGAAGGTCACAGTCATGTTACCACATCAAGGTGAAAATGTCGCCACTCTCTGGAGAGTTGGGACATGTTTTATTGGGAATATATTTTCTTTCTCTGAACCTGTTATGAATGCGTTGGTTGGCTGGGTTCAGTAATAAATATGTGCGCCCTTTCATTTAAAAAAAAAAAGAACTTTTTTTTTTTTTTTTTTTTGAGAAGGGATCTCCCTGTGTTGCCCATCCTGGAGTATAATGGCTATTCACAGGCACAATCCTAGCGCATAGCAGCCTCCAACTCCTGGAGCCTCTAAATCCATCCTCCTGCCTCAGCCTCCCTAGTAGCTGGGATTACAGGTGAGCACCACTGTGCATGGCTATGAAATAACTTTCTAGTGAAAGTATATACCAAACATTATATGATACGTAGTTAACCTAAAAAAAAAAAAGTATTTGTTGTTTATCTGAAATTCTAATTTAACTGGTTGTCCTGCATTTTCATTTGCTAAATTGGTCTGCCCTACAGAGTGGGAGGGCTGGGATTTTAACCCAGGCCTGTCTGCTCTGAGCAGACCTTTCCTGGCTCCTGCAAAATTAGGATGACACATTAGGAACTTCCTGGGGTTCTTTTTTTTTTTTTTTTTTTTTTTTTTGAGATGGAGTCTCGCTCTGTCACCCAGGCTGGAGTGCAGTGGCCCGATCTCAGCTCACTGCAAGCTCCGCCTCCCGGGTTTACGCCATTCTCCTGCCTCAGCCTCCCGAGTAGCTGGGACTACAGGCGCCCGCCACCTCGCCCGGCTAGTTTTTTGTATTTTTTAGTAGAGACGGGTTTCACCGTGTTAGCCAGGATGGTCTCGGCCTCCCAAAGTGCTGGGGTTCTTAAGGGAATTAGAAGAGGGACCTGAGTGCAAAGGGCTTTGGAGGCATTCAACTGCTATGAAACGTTAGTAAGGACAGAGATTGCACTTGCCTCAATCACAGCTGAACCCAGTGCCGAGAGCTGTTATCCCATACAGTTGGATCTTCATCGTTATGTGTTTTAACGAAAAATCGCTGATATTGCTGTCCCTAAACAGCCCACCCCCAAAATAATTAAATCATCTTAAGGGACTCTGGGTCCAATATCCGCAGCAGGCCACACAAACATCTCTCAGCTCAGCCACGCGGAGCCGACGTCTTCGCGACCCAAGCTCAGGGAGGCGCCCGCCTCAGGGCCTCGCAGGTGAGACCGTGCCTGAGAGCCCTGCGCTTGCGCACTCCACGCCCTGAACTACGCAAAGGCCTGTCCAGCCCCGCCTCTGGGTGTCGGGTGTGCGCACGCGCTGGCCGCTCAGAACGCGCGGGAAAGCCACGCAGCGACGCCCCAAAGGCGCAGCCCGGGACAGGGGCTTCTGGAGCTTCTGGCAGCCCACCACCCTCATGGCCTTTGCACCTATGGGGCCCGAGGCCTCGTTCTTCGAGGTTTTAGACCGACACAGGGAGTCCCTGCTGGCTGCCCTGAGGAGAGGTGGCCAGGAGCCCCGCAGTGGGGGAAGCCGCCTGGCCTCCAGGTACAGGAGCTGGTGCTGAGGCGCGAGGCAGCCACTCTGTAGAGAAGTCGGGCATTCTTCCCGGCGCCGGGCTGCCTCCTAGTGTTGACGCTGAGGAGGAACCCGTTGGAGGGCCAGCCTGGAACCCCCAAAAAATCCTTCCTAAGTACCCGCCACCTGCTTTGAACCCTTATTTTGAACTCAGAAAGAAAGCCAGGTGTCAACCGCTCTTTTGTGGCTTCCAGGATGTTCCCTTCTAGAATGTTCCAGGAGGCTCTCTGCAGCTGGGTTGGAAGATTTCCTAAAGATCCTTTATAGGTTGGGGAGTTTGGGGTACAGTTAGCTTTGTATTTTTTAAACGTTTTTTCAGATAAAATTTTAGGTTAAACTTTAAGGTTTTTTTGTTTTGTTTTGTTTGAGAAAGAAAATGAGTGTTGTATGTCTTCTCTCAGTAAGCGAATGGTTTTCTCAGAATTAACAAGGACATCAACACATTTTAAGTGGTTTATAATAAGACAACATGTTTTATTGTTTTGGAAGTGGAGACAAAGTATATATTTTAAATTATGTATTTAAAATCAATTACAGGGGCCGGGCGCGGTGGCTCAAACCTGTCATCCCAGTACTTTGGGAGGCCGAGACGGGCGGATCACGAGGTCAGGAGATCGAGACCATCCTGGCTAAACGGTGAAACCCCGTCTCTACTAAAAAATGCGAAAAACTAGCCGGGCGAAGTGGCGGGCGCCTGTAGTCCCAGCTACTCGGGAGGCTGAGGCAGGAGAATGGCGTAAACCCGGGAGGCGGAGCTTGCAGCGAGCTGAGATCCGGCCACTGCACTCCAGCCTGGGGGGCAGAGCGAGACTCCGTCAGAAAATAAAAAAATAAATAAAATAAAATAAAATACAGGAACCCTTCAGCTACCCATGTTGGAATTAACAACGGAAAACATGGTTACGTGATTGACCACTTTCACTTAAAAATACTTTGTTTTGTTTCCTTGACCTGCTTTCTTGGTTGATTGCTCAGCAAAGTTTTTCAGCCTTTTATTTTTAAGCCCAAACCAACCACCAAAAAATCTGAAAAACCTACAAGCAAACCAATTTTTGCAAAAGAATTTAGTTTGAGGGAGAACTTAGGAGAGTGAGGGAAAAGGAGAGTGGCAAGTCCCTTGTTAATAGCGCAGACGTAGATGAATCTGATTGTATCTTAAAGTTGGTTACAGTATTATCCTGCAATACTTTGTTTCTCCAAACTAGGAAAAATGAGTATTTGGGTCAGTTGTTACCTCCCAATATTAGAATAGACTAAAAGTTTTAAAATTCATTTTCTGATACACAAGTTTTCAGTAAAAACTCTGAAGTTCCTGTGGAAATTAAAGCTCTCAACATTTTGCCTATTTTCTAGAATGCATTTGATTTCTCTTCCTAGACAATAAGCTAATGGTGTTTATAACAGAATAACATTTTTTGAAGCTGATGGCTTGTGAAATTAACAGTCAGCTGACAGAAAACTGGGCTTAGTCTTCGCATTTTGCTGTAGAGTGGCGTAATCGCTGCCAAGTCACCGTTTGTTGCAGAACTCACACTTCATTCTTTTTTCTTCTTTTTTTTTTTTTTTTCTTTTGAGACGGAGTCTCGCTCTGTCGCCCAGGCTGGAGTGCAGTGGCGCAATCTCGGCTCACTGCAAGCTCCGCCTCCCAGGGTTCACGCCATTCTCCTGCCTCAGCCTCCTGAGTAGCTGGGACTACAGGCGCCCGCCACCACGCCCAGCTTGTGTGTGTGTGTGTGTGTGTGTGTGTGTGTGTGTGTGTGTGTGTGTGTGTGTGTATTTTTAGTAGAGACAGGGTTTCACGGTGTTAGCCAGGATGGTCTCAATCTTCTGACCTCGTGATCTGCCTGCCCCGGCCTCCCAATGTGCTGGGATTACAGGCGTAAGCCACCGCGCATTCTTTCCAGGGTAGTAATTAAATTTCTGTTTTGTATCACTAAATTTCAGAAGAGCCGATTTTAAGGCTTGAGATTAACTAGGGTAATGTGCGACCACAAAAGGTGTTTCTTTTGAAATTTTTGCATTGCATTTTTGGGAAAGAAATTCAACGCCAATATTGTATCACTTTTTAATTAAAATATCAGTAGTATGTCAAGTCAAGTTTGTATTAAAGTTCAGCTAGATTACGGTAGGTTAATATGAAGTGTAGATAAAAATATAGTTGTAAATGTAGTCATTAATGTAAAAGGAAGACCTTCAATTGGTAATTGCTTGAGAAGTAAAATTACAAGCAAATGAAATTTATTTGTAAATACAGTTGCTTTAATGCAGTAGTAAAGGTTTAATGGGAGAGATAATTATTGACATGGATTACCTAGTCTTTCTCTTTTTTAAAAAATCCCTTCCCAATTACCTAGTCTTAAAAAAGAATAAAATAAAAAGTTACTTTAATATTGATCTGGGAAAATCTTACATATTATAAAGTCAAAATGCATGATTAAGATGGAATCATGCTGTGTTTATTGTTTCAGTTCTGAGGTTCTTGTATCTATAGAAAATATTATCCAAGACATAATCACAAGCTTGGCAAGAAACGAAGCACCTGCATTCACGATAGACAACAGATCAAGCTGGGAAAACATAAAGTAGGCATTTTGCATTTTTATTTTTTAAATGCAGTATCTATGTCATTATTCGAATTATTTGAGTTAGAGTTCTGGTCATTTTTTTTTTTCATTTTATTGCCATTACCTTGCCAAAAAAAAAGGATTTAGGAAGTTTACATAATACATACCATACAGAGAGGTGATGTAAACTAGAAGTAGGTGTGAAAGATGAGGCAAAGGGAAAATAATGCTAGCACCAACAGAATGGAGCACCAGAAGATGTTAGAATTCCAAATGCATGTGATAAAGTCTCATAATTTTTCTAAAAATAGACACTAAACTTGGAGCTATGCTTTCTAGCAGACAGAGGGGGAGATGTCATGGGTGCAACTCTCATATATACCACAAAAGCAAACCACTTGCTCATGGGAAGTATAACCAATCCTGATACCAGACCAAAATAAAAGTATCCTGAACATATAGCACATTTAAGGCTTTCTCCTGACAGACCTTCTAACCCTGCTAAGTCATGTGTCCAAAAAGGGTAAAATCAGCAAACAGCTCTATCAGAATTATTGAACCTGGTTATACAGGTTTTTTCAGCCTCTCATATTTTGTACGAGGTACAGAAACAAAATGAAAGGAATTTTGAGTCTCCTTCCTCACTATTGTTTTATGATCTATATAAGTAATATAAGCTGTATACTTTTCAGTCATGTTTTGAAAGATGGATTTTACCTAGCTTTGAAGCAGCTTACACCTGACATATCCACCTGGTGCCTTCTGCCACCTTTAGGGGAGGTTTGGCAGTTCAGCTTAACAACCTAATAAAATTGCTATTTTATGTAAAGTAATTTTGCAGGTAAACTAGAAATGAAACATTTCAAAGCTTATTAAATTGAGTAAAATTATTAAATGAGTAGATTATTAAAATGAGTAAAGTACTAATTGTGAAGTATTTGAAAACGTTTTACATACACTAAAAATGTCTTCCCAGGAAAAAACTATGCACACACACACACAAACACACTCCCACACCCCCTAATCAAAGGTATTAGCTCATTTATGTTAAATGGTTTATCTTGGTGCCTCTGTATGTCACAAATCTAATTTCCTAGTTAGCACCTGGAATGATCTATGCTTTCAAACCAGTTGATCCTAAGCTTCAGTGCTTAAATTGAGAAGAAGTGTGGGTTTTAAAGACCATAAGTATATATCGTTTGGTGTTTAGAAGTTGTCTTTTTCACTTTATTCCTTTGCTTTAAACAAAACGACAGGTTTGAAGATTCTGTAGGTCTTCAGATGGTATCCCATTGCACCACAAGAAAGATCAAAAGTGATTCACCAAAATCAGTTAAAAAATTTGGTAAGTTAATTGTTCTTAGCTTTTGGTAATAAAGGATAAATAAATTTTGTTATCTTCTTAATTTTATTTGTTCCAAGTTAAATAATTTTACTTGTTTTAATAGACCACTTTTGTACATAAAATAAATTTCTAGAATTTTTCATTGTCAATAACTACGGAAGTAGGTTATCAACATAAATATATTTTTCAAGGTATATGGTTCAGTGCAAAGTCATCCTCTTAGTTTTGCTGTCCATAGAGCAATTAATTTTAACTGATTCCTCAGGTAATTGTTCTGTACTTAACCCTCCCATTTCGGAAAGATAATTTTTTAAATGTTAACTGAAGTTAAGTTAAAATCCTTGATAGCAGTATCTTTTGAATCAATAAGAGAAATGATGAGCAACTTATTTGTTGAATCTTATTTTCCAGCTCTAATCCTTAAAATATTGTCCATGATTTATAAGTTAGTACAGAGCAACACTTATGCAACCAAAAGGTAAATATATTGTTCTAGTAAATTACTCTTTAAAATGTAATGTGAGAATTACTTGGATTAACTTTTATTATATACTTGGAAAAGTTACATAAGACTAAACTATGGCTCATAATTTACTTTTTTTACATGTTGTGTTTTCATCCAGTTAAAGCTTTCTTCGGTTAACACTCTAATACTTGTCATATTCAAAGGGAATATGGTTAATTAAAAATATGTATTTTAAATTTTCACAGAGACATATATTACACTGACAGCCAACTCTTTGGCAACCAGACTGTTGTGGACAATATTATCAATGACATTTCTTGTATGTTAAAAGTGTCAAGGAGGAGTCTGCATATAGTAAGTAGTACCTAATACAAATATTTTATTTTAAAACAAAATGCTTGCATAAAACATAATTTTAAAACATAATATAGCCTTGATATTATTTGATGCTGCATTTTTCTCACTATAAATTTAAATAATAGATTCTCAATATTTTCCTTTGGGTGAATGGACCAAACTGATGAATTACCAAATATTTTTAATTCCTAAATACCTTTACATATTTTCTCTTTCGTCTCTTAAATTTCTTTTTTTTTTTTGTTGAGACGGAGTCTCGCTCTGTCGCCCAGGCTGGAGTGCAGTGGCCGGATCTCAGCTCACTGCAAGCTCCGCCTCCAGGGTTTACGCCATTCTCCTGCCTCAGCCTCTGGAGTAGCTGGGACTACAGGTGCCCGCCACCTCGCCCGGCTAGATATTTGTATTTTTTAGTAGAGACGGGGTTTCACCGTGTTAGCCAGGATGGTCTCGATCTCCTGACCTCGTCATCCGCCCGTCTCAGCCTCCCAAAGTGCTGGGATTACAGGCTTGAGCCACCGCGCCCGGCCTCGTCTCTTAAATTTCAACCCAAGTGAAAATACCAATAATTTAGTAGATGAACACGAGGAGTGACTTAATAGCGTAAAACATATTCGTGAAACAGGTTTCAAATATGTCTATTATTTTTTGCAGTTATCTACATCAAAAGGTTTAATTGCTGGCAACTTAAGGTATATCGAGGAAGATGGCACCAAAGTGAATTGTACCTGTGGTGCAACAGTAAGAAGCATCATCGATGTTTTCACAGCTTTAACTCTTTTAGCTCCTTCAGTTTTGAAGCCTAATTGTATTTCTTGGTTTGTTATGTAACCTAGAGCTTAAGATTTCAAAATAAAACTGAAAGATGAATAGGAATATGCTTTACAGTACTGTACATTACATAGTTTCAAAATATGCTAATTGTCAAATGTCAGAATGAAATAAGCATACATATACAACTCTTTAAAAATGCACCATTTTCAGATAAAGTGTAGCTTGATCATTTTAGCGTGGTTATTTAGTAATCTTCATTAAATGTTCTGGTTCTGAAAGCGATATTTTTAATACTGAACTATTTGCTGGGCTTAGATACAAAGAGAGTCTACAATACTAAAGTTAGTACCCCTGTTGGGAGAATTGCTGTGAGTCATGTGCCGGTTTTCTCACTGAGGGGTAAAGCTGTTTTCTACTATTTTTTCACAGAGGAATAAGCCTCTGATGACTGGTATGGTCAAAGAAAAATAAAAACAGAGGGCTTTGTGATAAACTAAAAAATGTGGTTTTTTGCTTTTTATGTGAGATAAAAACTGTTTTTCTTTTGTTTGTTTGTTTTTGTTTTTTTAAAAGGCTGTTGCTGTGCCATCTAATATTCAAGGAATTCGGAGTATCCTTTAAGTGGGAAAACTATTTAAACTTTTGGAATGTTCATTCATTCATTCATTCCTTTGGTAAGCCAAGCCTTCATAATGTGTAAGGAACAACTTAGACCCTATAGCAGTCAAGATGAACACACCATGGTCCTTTCTTTAGGACTCTTTTAGGAGCTCACCATCTAGTGGAAGAGACAGATATCTGAATATATGAATAGATATGTTTATATGTTTGAAGGTACAAATGAAAATGTTGTATTTATAGCTGCTTTTGAATTATCTATATGGCACCTTAATTTAGTTGGTGATTAAACTGAAATACTCTTGCTTTCAAATTATCAGCCTTAACTTCACAGATTTAGTTACAGATGCAAAGTTTGTATTAATTGTAGAAAAAGATGCAACATTTCAGCGGCTCCTAGATGACAACTTTTGCAACAAATTGTCTCCATGCATCATGATTACGGTATATTATCTAACTTTACTATAATTCCAATACTAATATATACTGTTATGGTGATTGGTAAGAGGATTTACAATATTATCTACACAATGTCCTGTTTTCAATATAATGCATCCTTTGGAATCATAGAACAGAAATTTCCAAGGTATTTATTTAAACATCCTCAAAGCTGGCTGTCACCTCAAGTTCATTTTTTTTTTTTAATAGAGACAGGGTCTCGCTCTGTTGCCCAGGCCAAAGTCCCATGGCATGATCATAGAGTGCTGTAACCTTGATAAGTTCATGTTTCTAAAACCACACTCAAAAGCTTTCTTCCTTGAAGAGCTGAGTGTTCCTGCCACTTGTCCTGTGGCTATCAATGCAGATACTGCAATGAGGTCCACACGTCAGTCAGTTTGACTTACTGCTCACATCCCATGGTCACCAAGTCCTTTTGAATTGGCCTTGGGAATCTCTTTCATTTCAGCCCTTTCCCCTTAATCCTTCCCCTTTCATTCTGACACAAGACCACCACCTGGTAGCCTCCAGACAGGCCCCCGACTTCAATTATCTCTCACTCTAACTAACTGATTCCCTGCCACACCAGACTTGTCATTTCCCTCCTCGCCAGTTCAAAAACTTTTGGTTTTGTCTGATACTTCTGCTCTAAATCTGGATGCCTCTGTGGAAATGGTCAGCCCTCCTAAGACTCCATTCCGCCTCCTCTCCAGGGCAGCGCTCCTCACTGCCTCCATAAACATCCCTCACAAACGCCTCTCAAGAAGGGGCTGGGACTCGAGGGCCATATTAGGAAGAGCCATTTTCCACCAGGTCCTTTAATACTATTTGACTCCTCTACTGTGTTCATGTGCTATTATTTTTCCCAAAGAACATTGTGAAAATACACTAAGTACCCATGATGAGCTAGGAGCCCTGCTAAGCACTTGACGTAGTGAGAGTTCACATTTACTGGTGTTTATCATATATCAACTTGTAAAGGCTCTCAACGGCCTTAGGAGGTAGGTACTAACATCATCGTCACCTTAATAATGGGGTACTGGAATGCAGGAAGGTATTTTTACCACATCTGGATGGCTATTCAAAACCAGGACTGGATTTGAATAGTTGAACTCCATGTTACTATAATGCCATCACTCGGTGTGACAGGCATATTTATGCTGATTTTATAGATAAAGCCATGGCCTAAAGAGACTAAGAAACTTGCCCAACATCACACCACTGATGATGGGCAGAGAGGGAATTCAAACTCGCAGCGGTAACCCAAAGCCCATTCTGAATCTCTAGGGCTACTCTGCGCTCTTCCTCTGCTCCGTTTCATTTGGTTTTCTGCTTTTCTCTAACATTGTTGTAACACTCTTCAATTTACTTTTCTACATAATTATTATTTTAATGACTTCATAATATTATCCCACCAGTTAAGTTTTATTAAACCCTAAATAATCCTATAATAATCTCATATGTTGTCACAGAGCCCCAAACCACAGAGTGGTTTTGTTACTCATTCATGTTCATGCTGCTAAGAAGTAGCAGAGCTGAGATGCGAGCTCAGGCTGCCTGGCCCTGCAACTGGTGCAGATCACCACTGCACTGTGCTGCCTCTCCACATCCCTGTTGTTAGATATTTTGGCTATTTATTATTAGTTTTTGCCATTTTAAATAACACTTCAGTGAGCATCTTTAAATATGTAGGGTGTTTATTATTTCTGTTTTTGCTGAAATATTTCCCTAGGATCATTTCCTAGGACTGGCATAATTCCCAGTCCTTCACTCTGTTTGTATATAATGTACAATTTTTTTCACAGTCAACACCAGTCTTTCAGCACCTGAAATCCAAGGTAGGAAGATGTAACCTTTTTTTTTTTTTTTTTTCGGTGCTGTGGCTCAGATATGAACCAGGGTTGCTGTGGCCACATGCAGAGTACTAACCATTGTATGAGCATAACCTGTAATTTTTAAATTATTATTGGTAGTAGTAATATTTTGAGATAGAGTTTCATCCTTTTTGCCCAGGCTGGAGTGCAATGGCATGATCTCAGCTCATTGCAACTTCTGCCTTGTAGGTTCAAGTGGTTCTCCTGTCTCAGTCTGCTGAGTACCTGGGATTACAGGCATGTACCACCACACCTGGCTAATTTTGTATTTTTAGCAGAGACAGGGTTTCACCACGTTGGCCAGACTGGTCTCAAACTCTTGACCTCAGGTGATCCCCCCACCTTGGCCTCCCAACGTGCTAGGATTACAGGCGTGAACCACTGCGTCCAGCCTAACTTTTAAATTATTAGTAAGAGTGTAGTTGTAACCATTTTATTCTACTGAAGTTAAAATTCTTAATTTTCATCTTGCTTTTAGGGAAAGGGAGTTCCTGATCTAAACACAAGACTTTTAGTCAGGAAACTCTGGGATACGTTTCATGTTCCTGTTTTCACTCTTGTAGATGCTGATCCACATGGTAATTTATCATTGGACTATTTATAACAATAGTCATAACTAAATCATATTTGTAGTTGTGTTTTTCTTTTTTTTTTTGAGATTGAATCCTGCTCTGTCACCCAGGCTGGAGCGCAATGGCACGATCTCGGCTCACTGCAACCTCTGCCTCCCAGGTTCAAGTGATTCTCCTGCCTCAGCCTCCTGAGTAGCTGGAACTACAGGCACATGCCACATGCCCGGCTCATTTTTTGTAGTTTTAGTAGAGATGGGGTTTCACCATGTTGGCCAGGCTGGTCTCGAACTCCTGACCTCAGATAATCTGCCCACCTCGGCATCCCAAAGTGCTGGGATTACAGGTGTGAGCCACCGTGCCCAGCCTGTAGTTGTGTTTTCTACTCTCAGGACACTTTTATCAAACATTTTAAAAGAAAATGATTACATTAAAATTAGGTCTCTGGGTGGCAGAGCGAAACTCTGTCTCAAAAAAAAAAAAAATTAGGTCTATAATTATTTGAGACAATTTATTGTTATTTTGTCATATTAAACTGAGAACGATAAATTTTTCACTGGCGATGTCCACAAAATTTAAATTGTAGATAGTAGATAAAATTTGAGAGTGCAAATTAACCTGTAATGTATAAACTTTCTTTTAACAGGCATAGAAATAATGTGCATCTATAAGTATGGATCTATGGTAAGTATAGAAAAGCAGTTTTCCTTTTTTATTATTTGGATATTTTATATTCACTGAGGTGATTTCTGCATTTACTAATCACCCCCAAGTAGGCTGAGAGTACCCAAAGTGTACCGAGGGCTTAGTATCCTATTCTAGGAGCAATCTGTATATCGGCGGCTGTGACTCCGGCTCCCAGTATGACCAGTGCAACCACAGATGACAGAGTGGGATTAGCTATGGGCAAATGGCATTATTATCCTGTACTCTCTTGGCATACTGAAGGAACTGTGGGGCTCTGGGGTAATAACAACGCTGTCTGATCACCAAATATACTCCAAATATTATATAGAGCCTTGAATTCTGACTTTTCTAATCCCTTTTCTCCCACTATAAAGAGAAATGGAAACAATAAATGTCACCGCCAGTGTCTACAATTACCATATACCAGTGGCCTCACAGAGTGGCCCGAAGCCAGCAGCATCAGCATCATCTGGAATATTCTTAGAAATGCAAATCTCAGTCCCCATCGAGAACTACTGAGCCAAAATCTCTAGGGGTGGGATCCTCCAAGGGATTGTGATGCATGGCAAAATTTATAGCAGATGAAAAGGATGGTGGAGCAGGGTGTAAGATGGGGAATCATGAACAATAAGAAATGTAGATCAGAGAGCTTCATTTATAGTTTGCTTTAGAAAATTAACACAGAAACACTACATAGAAGTTGTTGTTGTTGTTCTTTTGTTGCTGTTTTGAGACAGGGTCTCACTCTGTCACCCAGGCTGGAGTGTGGTGGTACAGTGACAGCTCACTGCAAACTTGGACTTTTGAGCTCAAGCCATCCTCCTGCCTTGGTCTCCCAAAGTGCTGGGATTACAGGCATGAGCCACCGCACTTAACCCAGAAAGTTTTAACACCTTCACTAAAAGCCCAGCTTAGCATAGCTCCTGATGGTTTTCTTACTTCTGTGGGCTCTGGGCATGTGAAGCCAGCTTTAGTACTTGTCCTTCTTAATAAGTGAAAAATGTGACTGAAAAACAAGAATGCTAGTTTTCTGCAATTTAGCCTCACCTAATATACTTTTGTTCTTTATTTTAGTCTATGTCTTTTGAAGCTCATCGTCTCACAGTTCCAGCTATTAGATGGCTTGGTCTTCTCCCTTCTGATCTGAAAAGGTTAGATAGTATAGCAGAACTAGGATATTTAAAATGACAATTCATTGTCATATGTAACAATAAGCCTAAAAAGTCACAAGGAAAAGCTCTTAATGTTTTTTATTTATATTGTCCACAATGACTTATGATTATATAATTATGGATTAAATTCATTAATGTTTCTGTTTCAACTACTAAAATACTTAACACATCAATTTGGTTAATGTGTTACACTTTCAGCTAGCTAAAAACTGTTTTTGTTTTACTCTTATGGTGAAGACATTTTATACACTGTTTGTACTTAAAAGTACAATACATTGTAGGCCGGGCACATGGTGGCTAACGCCTGTAATCCCAGCACTTTGAGAGGCCAAGGCGGGTGGATTGCTTGAGGCCAGGAGTTTGAGACCAGCCAGGGCAACATGACAAACCCTGTCTCTACTAAAAATACAAACATTAGCCAGGTGTGGTGGTGCATGCCTGTAATCCCAGCTACCGGGAAGGCTGAGGCACAAGAATTGCTTGAACCTGGGAGACGGCAGTTGCAGTGAGCCACAATGGCGCCACTGCACTCCAGCCTGGGTGACAGAGCGAGACTCTGTCTCCAAAAAAATAAAAAATAATAATACAATACAGTAAATCCAATTAAATTGTAACCATTGACAACATCATTTGCCATATGAGTCAATTTTGTCATAGATTTAAATTTTTAACTTCAAAAAAAATATCATTTTAAGATTGTTAAAATTTGGGAACCTCAAGTTTGGCAAATTTACTATATATGTTCATTATAGAAAAAAATATTAAGTAACAAGTTAAATATCACCTACAGATCAGCAGCCTTTGTAAATTTTTTTTTCTGTGCATAGCCATAACTTTCTCACAAAACTGAGATCATACTCTGTTATTTTGTAATCTGCTTTTTTTAAAACACAACACAATGTGATCACTTTTCCATGTCAATAAAGTACATTTCTTATTTTAGCGTCTTTTGTTGCTGAGTTTTAATTCTAGATGTGCTAGTGTTTGTTCAGCCATTCCCTCATAGCCATTTAGGTGGTTTCCAAAATCTCTGTTCTGATAGGTAGTGCTTTGATGGAGTCTCTTGTGACTAAATCTCTAGGCACATCCTTAATTAGTCCCTCAGGTTGAATTCCCAGAAGAACTGGTGGGTCAAAGAGGATCCCCGTAATCAGGGCTTGACTGCTGTCTGGATAGATTAAGTATCTTGCTTTCTCTGAAGAGTAAGAGTCCACCTGTCCCTCAGCTTACTGCATTAACACTTTTTTTCACCTCTGCTAATGTGATATTTTTAAATGTTTTCTTATTGTTGTAATTGGTCAGTAAGAATGAATTTAAACATGTTTATTGGATTTCTTTAAGTGGTGAGCAATCCTTGATAACAGATGCTTGTTTCCTAAATATGGAATGTGAACAGGTTTTGGGTGATCAGCCACTTTCTACAAAATGAAGGTCCAAGAGGAAACATTTCATTTTTTATTTTTGAATATTTACACTCCAGTGAATTAACGTGTTCAATTTAGTGTATGTGTGTCATGGTCAAAATCCCTTGGGGGTGATCTGTTTGTATAAAAACAATTTTAACACAAATTCAAGACATATGATCTGATAATTATTAAGGTGAATGGCTTCAAGAAACTCTAGCTGCATCTCATAAATTCTATCAGTGCACTGAAAAGCCATTCCAAATGAATATACGATCAAAGGAAAAACACTATGGTAGCTACAGAAGCGGGCTGCAAGGGAAATCTCTAGGCCTCCCTTTCAATCAAATTGTCACCCCTATCCAAGAGCTGCCCCTGGCAAATGGTCATAATTATGGACACATTGAAAAAGACCCTCCTGGGAAATCTAGGATTTGTGACTTCAAAAGGTAGACCACACCGTAAATCCAGGACCTTTCATGTTCTATTTTCAAAACACATACCATGATAAAGTTATATTCCATGTTTTTCAAATTTAAAACTAGATAGGTAAGAATGTGTGTGTGTGTGTGTGTGTGTGTGTAAAGTGATAAAAGTGAGAGTGTGTGTGTGTGTGTGTAAAGTGATAAAAGTGAGAGACTAATTTCCATGGCCCAGAATCTTCAATGAATTATGAAGAATTAAATACTCAATGGAACCTAAAGTCCCTCAGTGAATCTCAGCCATTGGCCATGCATATTGGAGCTCACTGCCAGAAGAGTGTGAGGCTCTGAAAGGCTTAACTGTATATTATTAAGCTGCCCTGGTATCTATATACATGATGGTAGTGCTATTGGCATTTGTTTAATAACCAATATCGGTCTTCCTGTCATCCTGTCATCATCCCACGAGTGTGACATGAAGGAAAACAAAAACTTTAGAATCTTACTGTGGAAACACAAACTTCCACTATGAACTTGAAAACTTGCTGGTCTAAGACATGACAGATCCCCTCAATCCTGGATGTAAGAGGTAGATCTGTACTAATTTTCTTATTTCTGAGTTTCTTGAAGTAGTACAATAAATACAGGCAAAATACATGACAAGTTACAGAAACACTTTTTAACTGATTTTTTTCACCTACTTTTTTCCAGGTTAAATGTACCTAAAGATAGTTTGATTCCACTGACAAACAGGGACCAAATGAAACTTGACAGTATCCTGAGGAGACCTTATGTTACCTGCCAGCCATTTTGGAGAAAAGAAGTATGTTTCTTTTTACAATTCAAGTGTGCATGTTTGTTTTTACTTTAGTAGTGGTTATTCACATCGTATTTGGAAAATATCCCTCTTGAAATTTTATATGACACGACTAACATAAGTGTTATTTGGCGGTAAATAGTTGTTGAAATTGAGTCATATGAATGCTAATAGATGAGATCAGTGAATGCAGCTGGCCTGTTTTTATCCTTATCATGGTTATATACACATTCTTGATGGCTGTATCGTAGTTTGTGGGATTAGAAAAAGGAAGAAGAAATCATAAAGATTCAGACTATCCCTAATTATTGAAGACAGCATACAGAGTATTCTCACTCCAGATATTTTTAGCTGTAGCAGCTCTAGAATATTCTGGCTGACCCTTAAGGCTGTTGTCCCTGGTTTTGGAGAATAAAGCAATTCTAGATTACTAGTTTGTTGAATTGACAGAAATGCAGCTAAGAACTCTGGTATGAGTATATTTTACTTTTATTGACAGATGGAAATAATGGCAGACTCTAAAATGAAGGCAGAAATTCAAGCTTTGACTTTCCTGTCATCAGATTATCTTTCCAGAGTGTACTTACCTAACAAATTAAAATTTGGAGGATGGATATAAAAATAAATCAGAAGAACTTCTGATTGCCAGAGGCTTTTCATTAGTTTTGTTTTGATTGGCAGATACTATTGTGGAAAGAACATATATTATATTCTTAATTCTTAAAGGTGAAATACAATAACTTTCCATTAATTATTTTTTTTGTCAAAACAAATGCTGTACTCCAATTTTCTTTAGAAAATCTGTAGAGACAGATTTCTATCCTATCTTCTAAAGTAAATTATAAAAGAATATGTTATTTTGACCTTTAAATTATGTTTGAAAAAATAATATTTTATACATGTCATCAAAGTCTACAAAATACTTTATTTACCTTCTACGATATAACTAATGCTAAGGCATAAAGTATCTTACTGGTAACAGAAATCATAATGATCTGAATTTGAGATGTTGCAAATGAACTGTGGTGTTCAGTAGTTTCTTCTTACATTTTCCTTTGCCTTTATACTTAGGCGTCTTACTCCGTTAATTCATTTGTTAAGTTAGTAAAATTCGATATGAATAAATATTTGGATTGATATAGTCTTCAGTGTTTTGCTTTATTTTGTATTGAGCCTACTTTTTATTGATAATATTATTTATTTGAAAAGTTTCTCCAAGGTCTTGAATGCTTCTCTAGTCTAGGTCTGTAGAACAAAAAACTTCTTCAGTTTTAAGATCTACAGAAGTCTCAGATTTTAATAAGGTACTTCTCCAACAGTAAATATGTGACCTTTTCCCTCCATAAACCTATCTTAATTTTGCCAGAGATGAGTTTTATGATTTTATTCTGTGCTTTCAGTAAACCTTTAATTGCACTGAAAGTTTCTTGTGCTTGCAAGCAAGAATAAGAATTTATAGAAGTATCCCAGCTACTTGGGAGGCTGAGGCAGGAGAATGGCGTAAACCCGGGAGGCGGAGCTTGCAGTGAGCTGAGATCCGGCCACTGCACTCCAGCCTGGGCGACAGAGCGAGACTCCGTCTCAAAACAAAAACAAAAACAAAAACAAAAAAAAGAATTTATAGAAGTACAGAAATACTAAGTTAGTTATTTTATAAAGAGAAATGGTAACAATAATAATAATATATACCATTTCTGAGAACTTAATGTGCCAATCACTGCTGATTCAGTGTCTCATTCAATTCTCCCAAGGACCTTGTAATTACTCGGTCACTACACCATGGTTTACAGGTGAGAACACTGAGGATGCTATTTGTCCAAAGCCACAATAATACCAGGGGACAATACTACTACTTACCTCAAGAAAATGTGGGTCTCAATGCAAAATGTAAATGTGGGATCCCTTTTTATTAAGAATTTCAAGATGATAGTAGCAGAGAATTAAACCAAGTATAGGCCCTTCTTAGCCTGGGGTCCTGGGTGACTGCACAGGTTGTACACCTGAGAGGCTGGGCCTGCCCAAGAGGTTGTATGTAGTAAGGACCAAATAAGGTAATATAATGAGAAAGGAAAATACATACATAGCACTTGCTATGCGCTAGGTATTTTTGTAGGTGCTTTGCAAACAATAATTCATTGCATCTTCACAGAAACCTTATAAGCTAGGTACTTTAAAAAAATCATCCCCATTTTACAGGTGAGAAAACAAAGGTACAGAAAGGTTAAATAACTTTCCCAAGGTCACAAAACTAATAAGCAGTGGAGCTGGGATTTAAACCCAGAAAGTCTGGGTACCATGGTGCTAGTACAGGTAAAGTACTTCACGTGAGGTCTGTGTGCACACTGCAGGGAAAGGTCTGCAAGTCTTATTGCTGGCTAGTGTCAAATCAAGATCCCCCAATACCATATCTACAATTAACAAATATGTTATATTACCTGGTCACATAGGAACCAAACATTTCATTTTGAGAACATTCTGGTATGCTGTTAATTTTACTTACTCGTGAGACTGTCAAAAATTGTAAAAACATTTTTATAAATAAGAAAAAATTTCCTCTGAATTTATACCATACTTACTCCTTTAACATGTAACAGTGTCACTGAACTTTGGTATGCTTTGTAAAGGAAGAAATTACTAATTTAAAAATATATTTAACCCACAACACATCTGGTTTAGGATATACTATCAAAATGGGAAGGAGCCACAAATCTACGATAGTCATTCAAATTTAAAAATAAATTTGAAAAAGACATATCCCTCCAGTTTGGATAATTAAGTCATCTCAAGTTTATTGTTGCAAATTTACTTAAAATAATTTTCAGTTATTTGGGAAACGAAAATGGAAGGAGAGCACTATATATAGTTTGACGTTACTACCTATCTTTATTAGATGAAAATGAAAAATTAATGCTAGTGGATCTTTGGGAACCTTCTAGAATTCTAATTCTAGAGATTTCTTTCTAAAAAGGATTACCATAATACTTAGCATTTAAAATGGTAACTGATAACAGTCATCCCATCTACCATCATCTACTGTATCTAATTTGGATATTTCCATAATTTTAATCAAGAAAGAACATTAGATTGGAATTTTTGTAATTAAAGTTTTTAAAAACGAATGCAACAAGGTCAGGCACAGTGGCTCACACCTGTAATCCCAGAGCTTTGGGAGGCCCAGGCAGGAGGAGGATTGCTTGAACCCAGGAGTTCAAGACCAGCCTGGGCAAAATAATGGGACTCCCATCTCAATTTTTAAAAATTACTTGGCCATGGTGCCACACGTCCATAGTCTCATCTACTTGGGAGGTTGAGGTGGAAGGATCACTTGAGACCAGGAGTTCAATGCTGCAGTGAGCTATGATCGCACCACTGCACTCTGGCCTGGGTGACAGAGTGAGACCTTGTTTCAAACAACAACAACAACAAAAACTAGTACAACAAAAAGGTGCCCAGAGACTCTTAGTTTTCCTTGAAGGGCTCATAATGACCCTAACAAAGTAAAAGCTGCTTGTAATACCCCCCGTTTTCTGAGAAATTCGATTATAATCATTGGTGATACTAAGTGATTTCAGAAGTTACGAGTTCATAAGGAGGAAAAACCATAGTGCACTTTACAAAAATAAGGAAAATCCTCCAGGGTTTCCATCTACGAATTCCTTACTGAGTGTCTCAGTTGAGCCGCTAGTTTGATGTAGATAATCTGTTCAGTGCTGCTGAAAAGAACAGACTTTCTAAGCTGTATATACATGTACATTAAAAGATTTTCAATGGAATGTTTTTGTAGTGAAATATTGAGAAACGTGTACTTCTGTTTGCTAAATGAACTCTGTTCACTGTTACACAGATAGGTATCCCAAGTAAACGATCCTGTAGAAACAAGCCAAGGTCGCCCTCTGCTGGCAAACGCTCACTGTGCTCTCAACTCCTTTCACTATTTTGGGTGGAAATTTCTTTGAAATGTTTTCAAGTCATTGTCTTAAGGAATGGGGCGAAAGAGTCTTGAGTCACAACAAAAGAGTTTGGGGAAAACCAAGAGGGTTTCTGTGTGATACACTCAACAGGAATCTGCTTTGTTAATCCACTTTGGATGCCCCAATTCCTGGTAAAGCCACACTTAATGTGTGCTTCTTTGCAACCAAGCTGTTCACAAAACTGTAAGCCAACATAGTGCATCTCTTATTAAAAATTCAAAATGAAAAGTAACTCATGCTAAGAATATAAGCATGTTCAGTTTCTATTCACCTAGCAATTAAATAGAAACTGTACTTATACATAAATATTCCCTGTGTAAAAATGGCAGAAAAGTTTCCCAGTTTGAACGAGTCACTACCAAAATTTAATTATTTTTCTATTGTTTAATTATTTTCACCTATATTGTATGGATCAGTAATCATACAATCATACCCATGAGTAAAATTTTACTGATCTCACAGGGCATGGTGGCTCATGCCTGTAATCCCAGCACTTTGGGAGGCTGAGGTGGGTGGATCACAAGGTCGGAAGTTCAAGACCAGCCTGACCAACATAGTGAAACCCCATCTCTACTAAAGATACAAAAATTAGCCAGGCGTGGTGGTGTGCACCTGTAATCCCAGCTACTGGGGAGGCTGAGTCAGGAGAATTGCTTGAGCCCTGGGGGCAGAGGTTGCAGTGAGCCGAGATTGTGCCACTGCACTCCAGCCTGGGCGACAGGGTGAGATTCCATCTAAAAAAAAAAAAAATTACTGCTCTCCCTTTTTGTTTCTAGGAGGGAAAACATAAATCAGCATAATCTGCCACCTGTGGAAGTGGAGTTCGGTTTTGGGGCAGGCTGCTTGCATTCCAATTCTGCCTCTGCTCATTGCCTCTATGGCTGGGACAATTTACAACCTGATCTCAGTTTCATCAACCATAAAATGGGAGTAACAACAATAATAATGACTTGGTAGGGTCATGGTGAGGATTAAATGAGATTATTCATGTAACAAGAGTCTTGGAATATTAGCTGTAATATTTGGGCAAGCATACTGCTCCTTAGTGGTTCCACTGATGGTATATGCAAAAGCAGTTTGTCAACTACATAACCCTAAACAGCAAGAAGAGTTTATAGAGTATGCTGAATAACCAGGATTACAGAGGAATCTGTATCATAATAGAGACTTCTGGAAGATACCTTGGGCATTGAACCATAAAATGCAACAAGTATTAATAATGAACACGTGTAAGATACTCTGCTTGGTGCTGCAAAGCATATACCATGCAAATACCATGGAAGTAGATACAAGTTTTAAATCTGGGAATCTAGACAAGACAAATACACTATTTAATGAGGCAGAATATGCCTTGAAATCCTGAGAGAACTTTGAGAGGGCTTTTGAGAGTTTAAAGGAAAGATAGTAAGAGGAGTTCCATTGAAAAAAGGATAAGAAAAGGTAGTTGAAGAAGAAGCACTTCTCAGAGATGAGTCCAAAGCTTTGCTGGTAGGAGGGTCAGGCACAGGACAGATCTCATTGGACCTACTGTGTATCAGCTGTGTGAGCTCTGGTAAGTCACATCACCTCTGTCAACTTCATTTTCCATATCTATAAAATGGAGATAATTGCAATAACTATCTTTTAGGGCTGTTCTGGACACTACAGAAGATGGAGCATCTAAAGCACTTAGCATAGGCTGATGCTCAAAAGAGCTATTATTACCATCATCGTCTAGACTAGAGGTTCTCAATCTTGGCTGCATCTTAGAATCACCGGGGGAGCTTTTAAAAAATATTAATTTCCTCTGTTATAGCCCAGACCTACTAAATCAGAATCTCTAAGGGTGCAGTCTAAGCATCACAGTTTTTAAAAAGCTGCCCAGGATTCTAAATGATCTACAGCCTTGATACGTAACTGTGGTTTGTGGCCCGGCAACCTCAGCTGGGAACTTGGTAGAAATGTGGATTCTCAGGCCCATCCTAGACCTACTGAATCTACATTTTATAAGAAGATACCCCAGATTCTAAAGCTTCCTAAGGAGGCCAAGGCACGCAGACCACACTGAGTAGTGAAGGAGAGGATCCATGGTACCTACATAACCTCACGAAATCCCTTCCTTGTGGTCTTTTCTTTCACTTTCTTCTTCAGACACTCCTAAAAGTGGGGGTTGGGAGGAACCAACCAGCTCAAACATTTGGAGTGGGCATATGTGTGAGTAATAAGAATCCCTTAACATTTCTACAGAATGTTCTATTAGTAAGAGTAGTTCACTTGTGATTTCACTTGACCCTAATAAGGAACAGCCCTGGCATCATTTTCCCCATCATGCAGCAGGAAACTGAGACCCAAAGAGCCCCGAGGTGGGCTCAGGGTACCCCAGTGGGCAAACAGAGAGGCCAGGGCAGGAAACCCCCAGCTAGTCTTGCCTCATTCAGAGGCAGCATTAGAGCAGCTTCTCAGAGGATGGCCTTGGACTTGAATTGGCAGCAATCAGAATATTTTAGATGTTTATACATGATAAATGCAATAATTAATTCACAAGAGAAACAGCTAGCTACCTTGCGCTAGCCCTAGTTACAGGCTGATTGACTGATTTGAGACGGAGTTTCACTCTTGTTGCCCAGGCTGGAGTGCAATGGCATGGTCTCAGCTCACTGCAACCTCCGCCTCCTGGGTTCAAGCGATTCTCCTGCCTCAGCCTCCCAAGTATCTGGGATTACAGGCACCCGCCACCATGCCCGGCTAATTTTTGTATTTTTAGTACTGACGGGGTCGGGGTGGCGGGTCACGATATTGGCCAGGCTGGTCTCGAACTCCTGACCCCAGATGATCAGCCCGCCTCGGCCTCCCAAAGTGCTGGGATTACAGGCGTGAGCCACCGCGCCCGACCAGTTGCGGATTTATAAAAGCAGTCCCTTAGCAACTTGCTGTGGCTACACCAACCTTGGACCAATTCGCAAACTGCTGGTGTAAAGCGTTTTTGCGCATGTGCTGTAGCCTTGCGGAAAGGAGCCTTCTTCAGCGACGATTTCCGGGCGACGCAGGAAGTGGCTCCAGGGCGCACGCGCGTTGTTTCCGCGGTACTCAGGGCAGTTTCTACCGCCGGCTTAAGGAGGCTTCGGGCTCCTGGGATTTCTGTCCACGCTCCTCGCCCTCGTCCTCCGCGCCGGAGCAGGTTCGCAAACTCCTCAGACCCTCCTGCTCCCGGCCGCCGCTTTCCGCCGCGGCGAGACCCCCAGGTAGGCCCTGTGCCGCGCGCATCCCGTCGTTACCCGCCGCCATGGCGCCCGCAGAGGCCGAGTTGCCTCCGGGGAGCGCGCTTCTGCGGGATGCTGGGGCGCGAGCGGGAATGTTGACTAAGCTTCGTTGCTGGGTCCTGGAAGCGAGGTCAGAGCTGAAAGTCGCCTTAGGGGTCACCTAGGGTCTTATCCATCGTTTTTCTTGTGGGGGAGCTGAGGCCCTGGGAAGGGTCACATTGCGTTAATGCAGTGTCTGTCGCCTCCGCCCCTCCCCCTTACACGTCTGGCCACTCGTCAGATACATGTCAGCTCCTCGGAGAAGGCTTCCCTGCCCGATTTGCAGAAGGGCATCCCCTTTTAGCCTCTTCCACGTCAACCTGCTTCTTTTCTTTCGTAGCAGTTACCACTCTCTGAAACTAAGTCTGTTTCTGTCTTACCCCGCCAAGTATTTATTGTATACGTATATAGGTGCAACTATACAGGCAGTACTTCTCCCAGCAAGTATTATTAAATACCAGCCGCCCTGGGCCAGGCACTGTACTGTGGGACCGAGCATGCATTAGGGGAAGAATCCAGGCAAGTGGCTGCCCCTTTGGAGCTTGCATTCTGGTGGGGAAGAGATTGAGTGTAAACAAGAAATTCCAGGTCATGACTGGTGCTGTGACGAAAGCAAGGGGATGTGATGGAAGGTTAGATATGTTAAAGTTGGCAGAGAAGCCTCTGAGGAGGTAATTCAAGAATACTTGTGACAGCTTTTTTGAAGTATAGCTTACATACCTTTTAGCCATTTAAAGTGTACATTGTGAGTCTGGAAATTTTATACAGTTGCGTAAACATCACAACTTCAAATTTGGGACATTTTCATGACCCCAAAAAGTTCGGAGGAGGCAACTTTTGCACTGGGATATGAAGATTAAAACGGAGGCAGCTGTGGGGAAGGGGAAACAAATCATCCCAGGCTGAAGAAACAGCACTAGGTTTGCTCCAAGGCAGGGATGAACTTGCTGTGTTCAGGAGAGAAAGGAAGCCAGCAGAGCTAGAAGGGCTGGGGTGCAGCAAGGCAGTAGAGAGCGGGAAGAGATTAGGTGGGTCCCACAGATGCCTGTGCCTTCTGAACTTTGGAAGTTTCCCAGTGCTCAGCATAAGGTGTGGTCCACACTGGCTAACACGAACGACTCTCACGTACCATGTTCTTTTCCCTAAGTTCGTCCCTAATGGCAGAAATGTTCTCTCCCAGCTTGAAGGTTGAGGTAGAGGAATAGAGTGAAAGTAACATTTATTAAGAACCTATAGCGTTTTAGGCACTGTGTGTGTGGTTTCAGTTAGTTCTCATAACTCTGAAGTAGATATTAGTGTCTCTGTTTTACAGATGAGAAAATCAAGGTTAAGCGACCTGTTCAAAGCCATGTAGCCAGCACCTGGACTGATTGCAGAGGCCTTGTTTTGCCTTTGTTCGTTCATACAGTTAACTGGTGTTGTAAGTACCTCTACATTTGAGGGCAGAAATGTGGTCAGCAAGCACCACATCCCCTCACGTTCACTGAAACATACATGTGCTTGTAGCTGTTGCACTCACCTTTTGTTCTGCACTTATTTTTCATGAAGCTGAGGAAACTCAAATGCCTTCCCCAAATTCCTTGCAGTTTCTCTGTTCTGTGTTGTCTTATTAGCAAGGATGTCCCTCAGCCATTTGTCTCCCTTTGGAGAAGTGACTTGCATGGAGGACTTCTCAGTGTAACGGGTAGCAGGATTGAAATGTGGCTTCAGTGTATGTAACTCCTCCGGGAGTTGGAAGAAAGAAAGGAAAAGTCGTTTATTGTACGTGCTCTGAACTAGACACTGCATTTTCTACATAATCTGATTTGATTCCCCAGACCAGCCCTGGAGAAGGTGTTAATGTTCTCTATGTTTGCAGAGCAGGAAGATGAAGACTGTGAGATCACAGTCCCAACTCCTGAGTGGCAGAGGCCCTGGCCAAACCCTGCTGGGCCTGTTAGATTATGATACCCAGGAAAAAACCCAGGGTGGGAGAGGTTCTTGCTGGGTGAATGTCCAAAACACGATGCCAGACCTTTTTAAAACTTTTACCAAGAAATTGCTGATTTGCTGCCCGGACTGGTTCTTCTAGGTCGTTTCATGCAGATACGGATGTAAACCAGAATTCAGAAATTAGTAAGAAAGTGAATGCCCACTAGGTGGAAACCTGAAAGCACAGGACCTGCCATCTTGTTTACTGTTATATTTCTGATGCACAACTCAGTGTCTCTATGTAAAAAATGAATGAATTTATTTTCTAGCTGGTGACTACAAAATAATCTGCAATGTATCCATATTGGTCTATTAATGGTAACAAATGAACCATACTAATATGAGATAATAGGGGAAACTGGATATGGAGTGTATGGGAATTCTATCTTTACTATTTCTGGAAACCTAAAACTACTCTAAAATAGAAGGTTTATTTTTTGAAAGCACTCTGCTCATTGCATGTATAAATCTTGTCTGAAAAGTGAAGCCTGGCCTCAAGCCACTTTGAGTATTTCTCTTCTGCCAGTTAATTATCTTACTATTGCCTCTCAGTGATATTACTTAAGAGAAAACCCACCCTTAACATTTTTCATTATTTTTTAGGGTCAAAATGAGCCTGTTTGGAACAACCTCAGGTTTTGGAACCAGTGGGACCAGCATGTTTGGCAGCGCAACCACAGACAATCACAACCCTATGAAGGTACCATGAAAAGCTTCCTGGGGCTTGTAGGAAGAGTTTCGCCAGAGTTTCTCCCATCAAGGATAGAACCTGAGATGACTTGCGAGCCTCCTTTGGGCCAAAAGCTTTGAAATTTTGTCTAACTCATCTTTCTCAAACACTGGAGCACAGAAAATATGTCCCCTCTACTAGTGTCCTGTTCCTCCTGGCCTGCCAGGTCTCCAGAATCACCGAAGGTGCAGATTCCAGTGCAGATTCCCAGGGCCTGGCCCAGGACTGTTGACTTAGAATTCCCATGGTTGGGGAGAAGGGAGGGCAGGTGAAAACTATGATCTAGCCCTGCGGGGCCAGAGTGAACTGGTCATTTAGAAAACGAGGCCATGGGCATTTCATTAGCAGCTGCTGCCGCTAGTCCTGGTGGTGCTGGTGCTTTCTCCAGCTTATTTTTTACTCCTCTTTTTGATCATAGTAAGGAAAGGTCTAATTCAGTTAGTTCTTGAGCACAAGGAAAGGCCACCGTGAGGTAATTAGTGAGAAAGAAAACCATTTTGAATTAAGCTGTGAGTATGCATACATTTTAACATGGACTTTTTTCCCCCAGGATATTGAAGTAACATCATCTCCTGATGATAGCATCGGTTGTCTGTCTTTTAGCCCACCAACCTTGCCGGGGAACTTTCTTATTGCAGGATCATGGGCTAATGATGTAAGTACTCCTTAAATACGTGTTCTATAAATCATCTGTCTTTGTATGGGCAAGGTTAGCTTTAGCTCCATTGTTTCCCAAGTAAATGAATCAGACTTATTTATGGCCTTTTTTTAAGAAATCAATTTGGGGGTGTGAACCCTTCTGAATGGCAGACATTATTTGTTCTTACACTGGTTTTTGTTAGGAAAGCACAAAAATGTATTGCTTGGAATTTTCTACTGTAGTTCAATCTCTTGAAGTTTATTCCTAAATAAAATGTCATATTTATCCAGAGTGAACATTATACCCAATGGCACACATCAACAAATTCTGCTTTTTGGCATCCTGACAGTGTTCCTCAGGCATGTGTTAAACTTCTTCAACATTAAATAATAGATCTGCCTAAATACTTTCTCATCGTGTACAAAAAGAAAGACCAAAAAAATTACAATTTACTAAAAGAAAGAAAACTCTGGTAGAAAAATAAGCAAAGTGTGTAAAGAGGGGCTTCACAAAAGTAAGAATAAACCTGAACCATTCATCCATACTTGTAATCAGAAAAATGTAAATTTAAGACTCTTTTTTCTATTAAATTAACAAAATTAAAAGTTTAAAAGAATAATAGTGCCAGCAAGGATAAGCTGAAACCCTACATGTACGACTCGTAGGTATGTAAGTTGGCAGAGCTTTTCCACAGGATAATTGGCAATAGTTATCAAAAATCCTTAAGCTTATACCCTTTATCTCATTGATACTCTTCTGGGACTTGAGTAGGAAACCTGATAATGTACTTCATCTGCATTGTCTAAATTAACCTTTATAACAGCCAAAGCACTGTGAACTTGGTCTCTATTTTATGGATCAGGATGCTGAGCTTAGGGAAGTAGAATAACTGGCCTCGGGTTACGTATCTGAGTGAGTGGCAAAGCCAGAGGCTGCAGACCCACAGTAAGGCTCCGGCCCACGCTTCTAGTTAGCCAGTGCCTGGTACTGCCTCTCAGAAAACCATAATGCTAGTGAAAATTTTGAAAATGTTAATATCCAATAGTAATGGCAATTTATGGTGTGTTTGTATGATGGAATACCATTGTAAGTTTTTGGAAAAGTTTTCAAACTGTAGCCTACAGCACAGGGGCAGGAGGGGTTAGGAGAACAGGAGGAAAGATGGTAGTCAAGGTTGAGCAAGCTTGCGTTCTACATGTAATTTCTAGAAAGATTTCAGATGATTTGCTGCTTCAAAAAAAGGATGTTTAAAGTTGAACAGGCTAGTGATGCAGGAGGAAAGCTGTAGCTGCAAAAGCGAAGATACTGTGTGATCTAGTGTCTTCCAGAAAATGTGTGTACATGGAAAGAAAAGTAAGAGCACACAGAACCATTAGCTGTGGTTATCTGTGGTGTGATTAGGGTGATTTTTATTTTTTTGCCATATTTACAAAATCTCTAAAATGTATTACTTTTTTAACGGAGGGGAGATTATATTAAAAAGTATTCAGAAAAGGTAAGTTTCTACTTTGGTCTTACCATTCAGAGAATGGTAATGGGTAAGTGATATTCTACTTTAGAAGACGTGTCTCATAGATGCAGTGAGCAAATTATCTGCAATTTTATGTGTAAGCAATAGAATTTGTTTATTTTAATAGCTTAGGCATAAGAAAACAGTTGTTTTCACAGGTATTTTAATTCCTTTGTTCTTGAAGTTAGATAATTAGGTTGCTATGAGAAGTCTATGTATGGTTAAGGTGTACACCATTAGTTTTTAGGTGTTAAATGCAAGCAATACATTGTAAATTGCTTTGTTTGCATTGAATTTTTTTGTTACTACAGGTTCGCTGCTGGGAAGTTCAAGACAGTGGACAGACCATTCCAAAAGCCCAGCAGATGCACACTGGGCCTGTGCTGGATGTCTGCTGGAGTGATGTACGTTCCCTTCCATTTCTCATGTACCCTTTTACGTAAAGTACAGAATAACTGAGAATGTTTAATAATCCAAACACAAATAGCATATACGTGTTCATATTGTAAGAATTCTAAGTTTCTGAACATAAATATAGTCATTTGTTAATGTTCTTAATGTTGGCTTTAGTTAGCCACTTTCTTTGAAAGCTTTTCTTGTATTAAATTTTGTGTGTGTGGTTAAGGAGAGTTGAATGACTAAGCGGCAATTTACGAAGAAGCCAGCAGGGAAGGGGAAACACCTGTGGCGAGCTGCAGTGGGTGGGGCTCCTGGAGTACATCATGCGCTGCAGCTGTGGAAGGTCTTCCACCTGGTACAGGGGAGTCAAGGGATGAACAGCTGTAGATGGGCCTTGGCCTGGCGAGGGGAGCCAGGAGTTGAACACCCCAGCCTCTCTCCTCTGTTCTGCCGTTGCTCCTGGTGGCTGAACCCAAAAGTAGTGAGAATGTTAAGGGGCCTGGTGACAGGCAGACACACTGTAGTGCTGAAGAAGCTAAGCCTTGAGGACCCTTCCAAGGCCTTGTACCTGTTCGTTTAGTCAGGTTTATTGAGTCTGATTTGCCTGCTGTAAAATTGAACTTTTTTGGTGTACAGCTCTGTGAGTGTTAAGAAATGCATAGAGTTGTGTTCAAAATATAGAACAGATCCATCGGCCTCCAGATTCTCGTCAAATTCTTCCCAGCTCCCAGCCCCTGGAAACCACTGATCTGTTTTTTTGTTTGTTTGTTTGTTTTTGTCCCTGTAGTTTTGCCTTTACAGGAGTGTCATCTCAGTGAAATCCTGTAGGGTGCAACCTTTGCACTCAGCATGTTGCATTAACGTATGGTGATTGTTTTGTCAGATGTATTTCCTGTGTTTGGGGTGGGATGGTGGAAATTAGGACAGTCATTGAGATATATCATCTGCAAAATGCTAGTGTAAGTGGTAGGAGTTTCTCATAAAAGATGTACAAGTTGGTCATAGTATTGGGGGTATGCCGTTGGAATTCGTAAGAAGAGAGTGGTTAGAAGGGTCTTGATAATGAAATTTGTGGTATAGAGTTCTGGTGGATATACAGTGTGTAGTGCTCCTAGGAAAATAGTAGTAGTTAGAGCATTTATTGTGATAATATTCATGTATTCTATAAAGAAGAGGGCAAATGAGCCTGCGGCATATTCGATGTTGAAGCCTGAGGCTACCTCTGACTCTACTTTTGTTAAATCAAAAGGAGCTCGGTTAGTTTCTGCTAGTGTGGAGATAAATCATATTATGGCTGGGGGCCATGATGGTAGGAGCAGTCAGAGTAATTCTTGTGATGAATGTGTATAAGTTAAATGAGCTGCTTATCAGTAGAACTGATAGCAGGATAATAGCTAGGGTGACTTCATATGAAATCGTCTGGGCCACAGCTCATAGTGCACTGATTAGTGCATATCTTGAATTAGATGCTCATCTGATCATAGAATAGACGGCTAGGCTTGATGTGGCTAGTATAAATAGGAGGCCTACATCAAAATTAGAGGATCTGGTGTAGGGAGGGGGGTTCATAAGAGGAGAGCGATAGAGAGGGCTAGGGTTGGAGCAGTAATATAAAGGGTGATTGATAGTAGATGGTAAGGCCCGCAAAGGTTCTTTGGTAAAAAGTTTTATTACATCAGCGAATGGTTGAAGCAGTCTGTAGGGTCCTACAATGTTGAGTCCTTCATGTCGTTGTATATAGCCTAAGATTTTTCGTTCGATGAGTGTAAGGAACGCTATCACGATGAGAGTGGGGATGTTAGGAGCAGGAGAAGGTTAATTATAGGCATGTTGTTAAGAAGAGGAATTGAACTTCTGATTATAAAGTGTTTTATGCAGTTGCCAGGCTCTGCCATCTTAACAAACCCTGCTCTTGGGTAGAGTATGTGATGATTTATTAGATTGAGATAGCATCATCTATGGAGTGAGGGCACGTTACGAAGTGGGCCCTATTTCTCTTGTCCTTTCTTACTAAGAGGAATGTTAAATAGGTAGAAACAGACCTGGATTACCCCAGTCTGAACTCAGATCACACAGGACTTTAATCATTGAACAAATGAACCCTTAATAGCGGCTACACCATTAGGATGTCCTGATCCAACATCGAGGTCATAAACCCTATTGTCGATATGGACTCTAGAATAGGATTGCACTGTTATCCCTAGGGTAACTTATTCCGTTGATCAAATTATTGGCTCAGTGTGTAAAAACTCACTTAGACTAGTGTGGTCTTAGTTTAGGTTGTTAAGAGATTGAATTATGCTCCGAGGTCACCCCAACCAAAATTTTTAATGCAGGGATAGGAGGCTAGGGCCTGTAGGCTTGTTGGAGTTTTTATTTGCATTGATGAATTAAAGCTCCGTAAGGTCTTCTCGTCTTACTTGTTTATATCCGCCTCTTCACGGATAGGTCGAGTTCACTGGTTGAAAGTAAGAGACAGCTGAACTCTCGTGTGGCCATTCATACAAGTCCCTATTTAGGGAACAAGTGATGATGCTACCTTTGCACGGTCAGGATACCACGGCCGTTGAGCATATGTCACTGGGCAGACCGTGCCTCTGATACTGGTAATGCTAGAGGTGATGTTTTTGGTAAACAGGCAGGGTAGGATTTGCCAAGTTCCTTTCTTACTAAGAGGAATGTTAAATAGGTAGAAACAGACCTGGATTACCCCAGTCTGAACTCAGATCACACAGGACTTTAATCATTGAACAAATGAACCCTTAATAGCGGCTACACCATTAGGATGTCCTGATCCAACATCGAGGTCATAAACCCTATTGTAATGTTAACCCTTTTTGTAATGTTTCCTTAGAGCATGCCTGTGTTGGGTTAACAGTGCAAATAATAGGGTGTTTATTATATCATTTATTAGTATTGGGCTGTTAACTGTCAGTGGGTTGCTCCGGTCTGTTGTAAGCTTATGCAATGGAGAATGTCTTCATGTTACTTATATTAACATTATTGCTTCTATTAAGTAATAGTTTAGTCCGATGTGATGTTAGGAGTTCAGTAGACTGGTTAGAATTTAAGATAGTTAGATACTGAGCTTAAATGCTTTCTTAATTAGTGGCTGCCTTTGGACCAACTGTGGTGGTAATGTTTTTTACTCTCTGTAGGAAGAGTCTAAAGAGCTGTCTCTCTCTAGACTAACAAACTTACAGGGAGATTAAGTAATTCCATAGGTAAGTTTAAAGTTGAACTAAGACAGCCAGCTATCACCAGGCTCGGCAGGCTTGTCACTGCTACTCATGAATCTTCCCACTATTTTGCCACATAGGTGAGTGTGCTCTTTCAGGTATTCTTGGGTAGCTTGTCTGGTTTCAGGGGACTTGGCCATAGTTCTCTATATAAAGTTATTTCTAGTTAATGCTTTATGCAGAAGGTATAAGGGCTTGTCTTTGCTTTTTTTTTTTTTTTTTTTTTTTTGAGACGGAGTCTCGCTCTGTCGCCCGGGCTGGAGTGCAGTGGCCAGATCTCAGCTCACTGCAAGCTCCCCTCCCAGGTTTACGCCATTCTCCTGCCTCAGCCTCCCGAGTAGCTGGGACTACAGGCGCCCGCCACCTCGCCCGGCTAGTTTTTTGTATTTTTTTAGTAGAGACGGGGTTTCACCATGTTGGCCAGGATGGTCTCGATCTCCTGACCTCGTGATCCGCCTGCCTCGGCCTCCCAAAGTGCTGGGATTACAGGTGTGAGCCACCGCGCCCGGCCTGTCTTTGCTTTTTATTCCTTGATATAGTTCTTTCATCTTTCCCTTACGGTACTGTCTATTGCACCAGGATAGAAATTTCACCTATGCTTTTGTTTAAGGTAAATGGTTTAAGATAGTTTGATAATGTTTTTCGCGAGGTTTGGGGCTAGAGTTGGCTCAGAGTGGTCAGGTCATGATGAAATCTCAGTGTAAGCCGGATGCTTTGGGTTAAGCTACACTTTGGCTTGTCCAAGCGCACTTTCCAGTATGCTTACCATGTTACAACTTACCTCCTCTGTACCTGTGTAGAAAATTATCAGTAACAGTGATTTCTAGAGTAGTATTCAAGGAGGGTGATGGGCTTTGTGTGCATGCTTCATGGCCTTATTCAACCAAACACTCTGCTCTTGGTTTACTACTCAATCCTCTTTAAGCCCTTAGATTTCATAAAGGCTGTCGTGAGATTTTCTGGACATAGAAAATGTTGCCTATTTCTTGCCACCTCCTGGGCTACACCTTGACCCAACGTTTTTATGTGTGTACTTGTGCTTACTCTATAACCTTTTAAGGGTGTGCTGCAGATGGCGGCATATAGGCCGGGGGCAAGAGATGGTGAGGTGTATCAGGGTTAATCGATTATAGAACAGGCTCCTCTGGAGGGATATAAAGCACTGCCAAGTCCTTTGAGTTTTAAGCTGTTGCTTGTAGTACTCTGGCGAATGGTTTTGTTAATGTAACTATTAGGGTTTAGGGCTAAGCATAGTGGGATGTCTAATCCCAGTTCTTGTCTTAGCTACTGTGTCTTCAGGGTATTAAAGCTACTTTTGTAGTATATTTTATTTCAACTGGAGTTTTTTACAACTTAGATGGAGTTTAGCTTTATTGAGGGCAGACCTTAAACACTCTTTATGCCAAGTTCTATTAGCTTTGGTTAACCATATGGCCACGTGGCTGGCACGAAGTTAACCAACCCTAAGTATTAGTATAGCTTAGTTAAACTTCTGTTTATTACTAGATTTAACACTACTGTTTCCTGTGGGGGTGTGGTTGAGCAAAGTGTTTTGAGCTGCATTTGTGTGTGCGTGCTTGATACCTGCTCCTTTTGATCCGGGTGATCTAGAGGGCGTTTTCACTGGGGTAGGGATGCTTGCATGTGTAATCTTACAAATAATTAATAGAAAGGCCAGGACCAAACCTATCTGTTTATGGGGTTGTGTGGACCCATCTAGACATTTTCAGTGTCTTGCTTTGAGTGGTTAAGCTACATTTACTGCATAGGATACTTAAATGGAAAATTAAAGTATGAGAAAGAAAGAAAGAAATAGTTGTTTACAGTTCTGGAAGTTCAGGGTCTTTAAAGTTGAATTGGCAGAGGTTTGGCTGAGAGGGTTATTCATAATTAGAGTATGGTTGATTTAGGGTTATGGTGTATTGGGGCAGCACTTTCAGAGGGCTATGCTTAAGGTATTATATTGGTATTAGGGCAGAAGTTTAGTTAATATATTATACATAATGGAGGATTTATTTGGTAGGGGGGTCTTAAGATTTTTTAGAAAATTACATCAATCGAGGAGTAGCTGTTCGGGTGTTTGTGGTTAAAATATGTCTGGATTCTGACTGGGTTGCATTTTGGTCTCTTGTGTTTGGGGTTTGGCAAAGGTGTGTTTCCCCAGGTTGATAGTAAAGTCAGATTGGGGGAGGGCTGCAGATTCAATCGGAAATAGTTCTTGAAATTGAGCATATGTGCAAGCGTGAGCGTCTGTTGATTAATTGTTATGTCCTTCAACCAGAATTAACACCTATGGTTGTTATGTCAGTCTGGAATATTCAGTATAAGTTCAGCTACAATGGGTTTGGCAGGAATCAGGCTCTTGCCATGCTGAGTCACAGCACCCCCAAAGTTAAATACCAAATACATGACAGTGCGCCCATGACTGGCTAATAGGGTGTTAGTCATTAGTCCATCAGGATGTCTTATTTAAAGGGAATGTGTGGGCCATCTTAATTTTATGGCCATACGTTAATGCAGGGGTCCCCAACCCCCAGGCTGTGGACCAGAACAGGTCCATGGCCTGTTAGGAACTAAGCTGCCCAGCAGGAGGTGAATGGTGGGCCAGTAGTGAGCCTTACTCCCTGAGCTCCGTCGCCCGTCAGATCAGCGGCAGCATTAGATTGTCATAGGAGCTCGAACCCTGTTGTGAACTGCGCACGTGAGGGATCTAGGTTGTGTCTTCCTTATGAGAATCTAATGCCTGATGATCTGAGGTAGAACAGTTTTATCCTGAAACGACACCCTCACCCCACCCCAGTCTGGAAAAATTGTCTTCCATGAAACCGGTCCCTGGTGCCACAAAGGCTGGGGACTACTGCTTTAATGTGATCTTATTTAGCTCGTATATAAGAAATAATTCTGTGTATAAACATTTTGACATAGTTTAGGGGCCACAGTTGCTCCCATTTCGTTCATTAGCAAGGATAGGCTTCTCTGAGGCATTTTTATCATCTGTAAAATGTCTTCCTGACACACCTGGTCAAGTTATGACACTACATTAATAGATACATGAAAAGTTTGAAAAGTGAAGCATTCATTTCATATGCAACTTATTTTTAGTTTACGCATGGAAAAGTAGCAGCATGAGTAGATTTGAAACTTTTCTAATGTATATTGCCTATCTTTACTGATTGAGCAACGGGTCAGAATTAGAAAGTTTCTTATAAAGTATGGCAAGAAATAGAACTAACTGATGCAGGAATCCTTTTGCTCAAATGTTATCTAATGGCTATTGGAATTTATAAAACTGAATGTAAGTTTCATACCATCTAGTGGGAGGATCAGACAGGAATGAGAGTTGTACGTTCTGAGGGAGGTAAGATGAACTGGTGCTGGGTGGGAAAAAGAATACAGAAGGCAACTGTAAAGTTTGGAAAGGCTTCTGTGAATACTTTACAGAAAACAAGAATAGAGCTTTTTTTTTTTTCACTGTTGCTCTGTCACCCAGGAGTGCAATGGTGCGATCTCAGCTCGCTGCAGCCCTCGCCTCCTGGGTTCAAGTGATTCTCCTGCCTCAGCCTCCCAAGTAGCTGGGATTACAGGCGCCCACCTCCACACCCAGCTGATTTTTGTATTTTTAGTAGAGACGGGGTTTTGCCATGTTGCCGAGGCTGGTCTTGAACTGCTGAGCTCAAAGTGATCCACCTGTCTCGGCCTCCCCCAAGTTCTGGGATTACAGACATGAGCCACCGCGCCTTGCCAGTAGAGCTGATTCTTAAAAAGTAAACCACATGCCTATAGCTTTTTAAGCATTGTCTCATCCAGTTGAGGCCTGGGTTCAAATTTCAGCTCTGTCTCTTCCAGGCTTTTGACTTTGCCAAGTTGTTTAATCTTTCTAAATTTGTTTTCTTGTTTAGAAAGACAGGGTTGCTGCCAGGCTGGAATGCAGTGGTGTCCTCATGGATCACTGCAGCCTCGATCTCCTGGGATCAAGTGATCCTCCCGCCTCAGTCTCTGAAGTAGCTGGGACTACAGGTGTGCACCACCATACCTGGCTTATTTTTCTATTTTTTGTAGAGGCGGGGTCTCCTTATGTTACCCAAGCTGGTCTCAGACTCCTGGCCTCAAGCTATCCTTCCTCCCAAGCCAAACTTGGTAAAGTTGAATCTTTGGTACTTTAAGGACATGGTTCAAACTCTGTGGCTGAAGCAGGTAGACTTAGAGCAGCTGGTGAAGCATACACACATACTCTTTCTCTTCCCAGTGCTTTGCTGGATTCTCCTTTATGTCTGCACGTGTCCACTGAGATTGGCATGCTCTGCTCCACAATGCTGATGACATGTGGTGGGGCTGGCGTTATGAGATTGAGAGGCCAGTGTTCACTTGGATTCAGGGCGGCCCTCTCCATACACTCATACCTTTCCTTTGCTGTGTTTTCAAGGATTTATAGAATTACAACCTCATTAAAAGCATGAGGAGCAAGTTTTATCTCTTCTTTCAAATGAAGTCACTTCAGTAGAACAAGTTTTTGCTAGAGGAGAATGGTGGTCAATTTTTGAGCTCTGAAACCAAAAATGAAATAAATAGACTAGGCCAAGGTTCAGCAAACTATGGCCCATGAGTCAAACGTGACCCACTGACTTGTAAATAAAAGTTTTATTGGAATGCAGCCACACTCATTGATTGACATAATATGTCTGGCTGCTTTCAAGCTGCAGTGACAGAGAAAACCTACTTTCAGTTATTTGTATGGATATTGTGAAACCATCAGACAGTGACCACTAATTTTTAAATCTGTTTGACAGATTAGATAGGACCAGTGACTGTTGTAAATTGGCATAGCTTTATTGCATGTACTTCGAAGTGTTATTAGATAGGGACTGAACAAAAGTAATAGTGATTATAGAGTTATGTGTTTTATATGTAGAGAGAAAGATAAATGTAACAAAATGTTTACAATTGGTGAATCTGTGTCAAGTGCTTATGGGTATTTTTTGTATTTTTGCAACTTTTCTGAAGGCTTAAGGTTTATCAAAATAAGAAAAAATTTTTAAGTGGCCCATGGTTCCTGCTGAGAGGAGACCTGGGATCAGGGACAAGAGAGTTTGTTTTCACTAGTTTGTGATTTCTGATTTTTAAAATCCTGTTTATATGTTCTCACTTAGAAAGTAAGTCAATAATGAAATAGATGAAAATGAGTTTTTTGTATGACACTGTAGTTTGCAGTACACTGGTCCCCAAACAGTTGGAAAAATAAAGATTGCCAAAGTTTGCCTCAATATATTCAACTTAGTATCTAAATGTATATAGAGATTTAGTTTTCCTTAAAATGCAAAATGTTTGTTTTATTTTAGGATGGTAGCAAAGTGTTTACGGCATCGTGTGATAAAACTGCCAAAATGTGGGACCTCAGCAGTAACCAAGCGATACAGATCGCACAGGTAACAGAAGCCTCTGCAGAAAGGCTGGGCACAACTGGTACCCAGGACTCTCATGGCTCTCTAAGTGAAATAATTATTATAATAAGAAAAGGTGCAGTTAGACTCTGTCAAATCAATTAGACAATATAGCAGAAACGTCTTGAGTACAGAAATGACAATTTTATAACCATTCTCATTCTTAACTAGTATTCACAGATTGTCTTGTCATGGGTCTTCATATATGTATGGATGGAGTCATAAGGAGTTAGTGACATTAAAATCTATGAAAGATAGGTCATAGGTGATTCGTGACATTCACAGGCTGGACGTTTCGATCTCATGCATGGCTGGTCTTCTGCCAACTGCATTTGGTCACTTACTTGTTCAGCAAGTGTTCTCTGTCTAGGGGCCAGTAATAAAGCAGCGAGTCAGAGGGGCATTTCCCCACATATGTGGAACTTTCACCATTACTCAGGGCCACTGGCAGGTACTGTGGGAAGAATGCCAAGGGCAGAAGTAATAATGAAGATAAGAGAACGTAGAACCAGAGGGTCCAGCTGCTAAGGGGGCTTCAGGAAGAGCACAATGCTGGAACGTTTTCAGGAAGGCGCTGCATACTCAGGTCACAGTGCTGTGTACTAGAAACATCTCCTTGATCTCTTAATTCATGTCACCTTAGTGAGTAAAACTGTGGTGGAATCCCCTACTTGTTATTTCTGAGTATCTCCCTAAGGAGGAGCTTACTTTCACTCGTACATATGTCTTTTTTTGGTTGTTGAGACGGAGTCTCGCTCTGTCGCCCAGGCTGGAGTGCAGTGGCCGGATCTCAGCTCACTGCAAGCTCCGCCTCCCGGGTTTACGCCATTCTCCTGCCTCAGCCTCCCGAGTAGCTGGGACTACAGGCGCCCCCCACCTCGCCTGGCTAGTTTTTTGTATTTTTAGTAGAGACGGGGTTTCGCCGTGTTAGCCAGGATGGTCTCGATCTCCTGACCTCGTGATCCGCCCGTCTCGGCCTCCCAAAGTGCTGGGATTACAGGCTTGAGCCACCGCGCCCGGCCGCACATAGGTCTTATAAGTAAAAAAATTAAAGTTTGCTAGCATGGAAGGTGGATATATGTTCTTGTGTTAAATTGACTATTTTGATCATGAGTGTATTAGTCCCTTCCTGCATTGCTGTAAAGAAATTCCTGAGACTGGGTAATTTATAGAGAAAAGAGATTTAGTTTGCTCATGTTCTGCAGGTTGTATGAGCATGGTGCCGGCATCTGCTTGGCTTCTGGGGAATCCCAAGGGAGCTTTTATTCATGGCGGAAGGTGAAGCAGGAGCAGGCACATCACATGGCAAAAGTAGGAGAGAGAGGGCTGTGGGAGAGAGGAGGTGCCACACCTTACAACAGCCAGACGTCGTGAGAACTCACTGTCGTGAGGACGGCACTAAGACAGGAGGGATCCTCCCCCATGACCCAGACATCTCCCACCAGGCCTCACCTTCAACACTGGGGACTACATCTCAACATGGGATTTAGTGGGGACCATGCAAACTATGTCAGTGAGGAAAGATTGGGAAAGCGCTAAATATCTTTTGATTTTTGTTTGGTGTGACCTCAGCGTTTAAATTAGTTTCTTCCCTTTGAATTGCCACAGCTAAAGCCATTCAGCACATTCTTACATTTACCTTGGCCTGTTTTGTTTTTGTCTTGTTGAAAGCATGATGCTCCTGTTAAAACCATCCATTGGATCAAAGCTCCAAACTACAGCTGTGTGATGACTGGGAGCTGGGATAAGACTTTAAAGGTATAATGTGCAATTGAAGCATTGTTTGGCCCCGTCAGGATTGTCATTTATTCTTGCACCATTTTGACTTCTGCTCTGAATGGTCACATACTGGCTTCTCTTTTTTGCTTTTAGTTTTGGGATACTCGATCCTCAAATCCTATGATGGTTTTGCAACTCCCTGAAAGGTGTTACTGTGCTGATGTGGTAAGGGATTTTAACTTAACATGTATTTACTTTTAAAGAAACAAAATAAGTATTTCTCACCTTGTGGTATCTTGCAGTTAGCGGGTAATGTAAAAATCCTACCGACTTTAGTAATAGATATAAAGGATAGAGTTCAGATTGCCTCAGTCGTCTTCAATTGGGAGATTTTTGTACTGCGTTTCTTCTAGAAGTACTTAATACTGGATGTCAAATTTTCCTGCCACTTGTTTGAACATATGCAGCTAGCTACGTGCCATCTCTAGTGTGACATCTATCATGTCCTTTCCATGGCAGTAGGAAAACTTGCAGTGACTTTGTGAGGTGGTACCAGGTCTTTGGGGACTGTCTCTGAGTGGGATAGAATTGAACTTTCTCGGCCAGGCACAGTAGCTCACGCCTATAATCCCAGCACTTTGGGAGGCCAAGGTGGGTGGATTGCTTAAGGTCTGGAGTTTGAGACCACCCTGGCCAACATGGTGAAACCCCATCTAAAATACGAAAATTACACCAAAAAAATACAAAAATACAAACCCTCTAAAAAGATAAAAATTAGCTGGGCATGGTGGCACATGTGTGTAATCCCAGCTATTTGGGAGGCTGAGGCATGAGAATTGCTTGAACCTAGCAGGTAGAGGTTGAAGTGAGCTGAGATCATGCCATTGCACTTCAGCCTTGGTGCCAGAGTGAGATTCCGTCTCAGAAAAAAAAGAAAAAAAAGAAATAAAGAAATGGAACTTTCTCCATCTGTTTAGCCATGTCTTAAAGTTTTGTACCAACAGTCCTGTAATTCCACTTTTAAGAATTTATCACAAGAAAATAATCAAAGATAGAAATGGTCTTTGTTTTTGTGTGTTTTTTGTTTGTTTGTTTTTTGAGACGGAGTCTCGCTCTGTTGCCAGGCTGGAGTGCAGTGCCACGATCTCAGCTCACTGCAGCCTCTTGCCTTCCAGGTTCAAGCGATTCTCCTGCCTCAGCCTCCCATGTAAGTGGGACTGCAGGTGTGTGCCACCAGACCCGGCTAATTTTTGTATTTTTAGTAGAGACAGGGTTTCACATGTTGGCCAGGATGGTCTCAATCTCTTGACCTCATGATTCACCTGTCTTGGCCTCCCAAAGTGCTGTGATTACAGGCATGAGCCACCACGCCTGGCTGGTCTTTGTTTTATGTTATGTAGTGGAACATTGGAAGTGGTCTAAGGGGTCACCAAGACACAGATAAATAAACCCTTTGGTAGGTTCATTTGAGGGGACGTTAGACAGCCGCTGCTAGTAGTACTTGAAAAAGTGTGTGACATGGACCTTATGAAACATGTTTTGAGTAAAGGATATGAATTGTACAGAAATATGCTACATACCAAGTATCATGCTGAGGACAAAGACTGAAATAAAATATACTATACTGTTAACCAATTAGTGAGAGCAACTGAAGGGGTGGTGTAGGGGATTTTTATTTATTCTTAGTTCCTGAGTATATTTTCTAAATATCCAAATATTTTATAGTTAATTTTAAAACACAAGACTTTTTAAAATATATGAATGTTCTACTTTCAAATACTGTTTCTCTAGGTTTTAGTGAAACATAATCACGGGATTATTAAAATCCAGACTTAATTTTGTAACCAAAACTTAATCGAACACATTAGTATAAAAACAGCATACTGCTTCACCTGAATCGCATCTCTGTTTTCCTGTATTCCCTAGATATACCCCATGGCTGTGGTGGCAACTGCAGAGAGGGGCCTGATTGTCTATCAACTAGAGAATCAACCTTCTGAATTCAGGAGGATAGAATCTCCGCTGAAACATCAGGTGCGTCATTAGTCAAATCAAGAAGCATGTATTTAGCACCTGCTGTATGCAAGATTGTGCTCACATCTGGAATACAGTTGTATTTTGAAAAGCCTATAAGTATGTTCAAAGGAGGGTGAATTGAAGGATATAAACACAAATACTTAGTGAGTGAATACTAAGTAATACTAAGGTATCCCTGGATGAACTGAACTTACGTCTTCTCCAAACATGCCCCCGGATGGCTGAGTGCAGCTGAATTGTAGGAACCAAGGGAAAGCTGCTCCTTTGCTCTCTGAAGGAGTTTACTGAAAACCAGCTGGCAAAAGACAGATTAATAGGAGAAATGGCATACAAATTTATTGATGTGCACAGCATCTTACAAAGATCTTAAAGGCAATGTGGTTGATGCTTTCATACCATCTAGAGGTCACAGCAAGAAGAGGGCTCAGGGCATGGCCCAAAACAGGCTCTCATGGTAAATCGGGTTCTCGTGACAAGACAGGTTATGGGAAGAAGAGAAGAGGAGTTCTGTGGGGCAAAGGTGGTCTTGTTAATGTGGAGGAAGCCCCTCAGGCAGCACCCTCGGAGAGGACTGAGATAACGGCCTCAGACGGCAGTTAATCTTCCCTGAATCAGTACAAGGGAAGGGCCTCGGAGAAAGCCTGGCTGCACCAATGCCCATTTGTCTCTGCAGATGCAAATCTCCCCACAAAAGATAGCTTTTCAGCTATTATTTCCAGCCCTTCTGAATAGCCATCTTGAAATATGTTGGATAAGTCTGTTTTGGGGCGAAGTATTTTGGTTTCCTTGAGAATAAACTTACACATCTGGATGGGTTGGTTCCATTGTAAATTCCTAGCTTCCCACCTCAACTCAGCCTGCATCACACCTAGACAGTTGCTAGCTTTTTCTCCTTCACTCAGGCCTCCACTTGCCACAGGGCTGCTGGGCCTGTATTCTTGTCAGCTTCTCCATCCTTTAGTCTTTGTCTCAGCCAATCAGATCAGCTGTTGCTCAGATTAAAAAGAAGCTAATGGGAACTCCTCCTCTTTCTCCTGCCGGATCTAGAAATTTGTCTGTGCTTGCCTCCTCCCCTGCCTTTTCCCCCATGAGATGGAAACCGTCCTGCTAAGGCCAGTTTCGTGGTGGGACCCCATGCCCTCCAGCCTTCTCGGGAACCGTATGCAGTGTATCACCTCTTTCCCATTCCCCCATCTCTCCTGCCACGTAGTACTTCTCCATTAGCACTGACACTTGCTCAAGTCTAGTTGATCCTAGAAAACACACCTCCCTTGACCCCCACATCCTCCTCCAGTACCGCCTGTGTCCCTTTTCCTTCCGCAGTTGGGCATCTTGCCTGAAGTGTGCTTTTGTTCCCTTACTTCCCACTCATTTCTCACTCGTGAGACCTTTGCCCCTGTTGTTCCGTCAGAACGGTTTTTGGCATGACCACCGGTGGCATCCTCATTGGTAATTCCAGGGGACACTGGACAGCCATCCTCTTACTGGAACAGAGCACCATTCACTGTTCTTACAAGACACATTTCCCTGGCTGCTGTTTTGCCAGCCTCTTACCCGCTACCTCTGTGGCTGCTACTCTGTCTTTGCTGGCTCTTGGCTGAATGTGGATGTTCCACAGATGTCTCCCTAAGCTGCTGCCTCCTCCACCCAAGCTCAACTGATCTCCCATCCACTGTCACTCAGCCACGCCCTGTGGACTGGAGACTCAGACCTCATTTCTGTGTTCCTGACATGGACACCCAGTCGGACAGCTCCTTGGTGTGTCTCCCAGGCGTCTGAGCCTGCAGTATCCCACGCCAAACCCAAGACTACGTTCTGTGGCTCTTTATTCAAATGTTACCCTTGCCTCAGGATTCTCCCTTGCCACTGCCAGCAGTACCATCTATTTTATACATACGTATGGATGTCATATACATACTAAATATTTCACTTCTTTTGCCTACTAGAATGTAAACCTCATGAGAGCAGAGTTTTTGTTTGTATTTGTTGCCACCTCCCAGCACTTGGAGCAGGGCCTCAAGTGTAAAAGGTGCTCTGTAAATATTTGCAGAGTGAACATTGGATCTGAACCTGCCCCTCTCGGCCACCACCAACCTGTTGCTCCTGATGTGCTTCACAGCCCATTCAATGGGACCTCCATCTCCTTTGGTAGAGCCAGAAATCTTGAGGTCACCCCTGATTGAACTCTCCCCCTCCTATCTCACTAATCCTCAATCTCCTCCCCTCCACCCTGAAATTATTTGGGAATCTGTTCATTTTTCTCCCTCCCTCCTGCCACATCTAATTCAAATATTGGAAAGCACTTAGATCAGAACTCTATGACATTGGTCTTGGCAGTGATTTCTTGGCTATGACACCAAAAAGCACAGGCAACAAAAGCAAAAATGGCCAAGTGGAACTGTGTTAAACTAACAGCTCCTGCACAGCAGGGGGAACCACGAAGAGAGTGAAAAGGCAGCCTGTGGAATGGGAGAAAGTATTTGGAGACTTTCTAACAAGGGATTGATTTCCAGAATACATAAGGAACCCCTGCAACTCAATAGCAAGAAAACTGGTGACATGAAAAATGAACCAAAGACTTGAATAGACATGTCTCCAAAGAAGACATACAAATATCCAGCAGGTGTATGGAAATGTGCTTAACATACTAACCATCAGGGAAAGGCAAACGAAAACCACAATGAGATACCATCTCCTACCTGACAGGACCACTGTTACCAGAAAGCCCAAAGATAGCACGTGCTGGGGAGGGTGTGGGGAACCTAGAACTCGCGCGCACTATTGGGGGAATGCAAAATGCCACAACCGTTACAGAAAACTGGAGGCCTCAAAACATGAAAAACAGAATCCCCATATGATCTAGAAGTTCCACTTACAGGTCTTGATTCAAAAGAATCGAAGTGGGTATTTTGAAGAGAGACCTGTACTCCTAGTGTTCCTTGCGGCACTGTTCACAATAGCCAAGTGAACAGATAAAGAAAATGAGGTGTATACCTGCAGTAGGATGCTGTGCAGCCTGAAGGAGGAAATCCTGCCACTCGTGACAGTGTGGGTGACCATGAAGGAGATTATGCAAAGTGAAGTAGCCAGACACAGAAAGAAACTGCATGATTCCACTGAAATGTGACATCCAACGTCGACTCACGGAAGTAAAGGGTGGAATGGTGGACATCAGGGGATTGGGGGAGAGGGAAATGGGGAGCTACTTAATCAATGGGATGAAATTTCATTAAGCAAGATGAGAATGCTCTAGAGATAAGCCGTACAACATGGTACCTGTAGTCAACAATAATGTAGACTTAGAAATGTGTTAAGGGGTGGCTCTCGTGTTAACTGTTCTTACCACAATAAAACGAGCACATAGACCTTGGCTCTCGTTCAAGGCATCCTCCCGAGGTGAGGCAGCAGCTCTTGTAAGTGGCACCACTGGCCTTGCTGGACTGCGGCCTAAGCCCTTCCCTGCCTCCCCATTTCCTTTTGGGTGAATCCTCAAAAAAACAGGTCCCATCTGGCTTCACTTCCTGCCACCTGGTGCTAGCGCCCTGGCCTCTCCGTTGTTGAGGACTGATTGCCATCGGCCTTTGCACAGGGCCAATGCGTGTGGCTCTTGGTGCAAGTGGCACCCCTGGCATTGTGCAGTTCCTGGTGTGTGCCACACAGTAGACCCTGTGCTGAGGACCAGCCATGGCCTTTTCTGTCGTCTAAGAACTTGCAGATGTTTGTCACTTTGCTTTACTTTTTTTCTTTGTAGTCACAAAAGTAATGGTCTGGCAATTTTTAAAAAGGTGGGGGAGCAAACAGTACAGGAATGAAAGAACAGGCTGTTTTTCTTCATACTTAGGAAACGTGCATCCCCAGTAGCTGTCACAACGCCAGAGGCTGCTTCTCCCTTCGTCTTGCCTAGCCCCTGCCTGGGTCCTGCCGGGCTTCCCCTGAACTCACACAGAAGCTCAGATGGCCAGCTCGGGCAGGGTGGGTGGTTCTCCGGGCTTTGGCCAGGTTGCCACGACTGGAAGGAAGAAATGGTATCTCTGAAGTTAGCTTCTCCTCAGGGTGGTCGGCTTCTCTGCCCAGAAGGCTGGGTAGTAGAACCTCTGGGTTCTTCTGTAGAGTGGAGACCCGCCCTTGGGCCCTCAAACTCAACACTGGGCGAAGTGCAGCATGTTGCTTGTGTGTAGCATGGCCACTACACCCACTGTCCCCTTCACCCTGTTTCCCTGTGAGACGGGTGCAGCAGAGCCTGCATCCCTCCTCCAGCTGGGGAGGCAGAGGTGCAGAAGCATCAGGTGACCTCCTGAGGGGTGTCTGCCTAGCCAGGGACGTCTCCATTCCCTGCGGGCAGAGCCGCTGCCTGCCTCACAGCCCATGGGGCTCTGCTGGCGTGAACGCGGCCTTGTAGGGTGGCAGAGGGAGAGCGAGCAACGGAGGCAGGGAGGAGCACGGGGTGTGCAGTTTGGTCATAAGCTCACGGCTTAGACGGAGTTATTAAGGAGTTAGAAAGCAATGCTTACTGCTGTATCGTATTTGAGTGATGTTCTTCTGGTTCTTCTACAACCTAAACATGGGGTAAAAATGACTTACCTTCATGTTAGTCATGAAATCTTATATTATGCTGTGATTATGTCTCTGTTTTATTTTAACTGTAGCATCGGTGTGTGGCTATTTTTAAAGACAAACAGAACAAGCCTACTGGTTTTGCCCTGGGAAGTATCGAGGGGAGAGTTGCTATTCACTATATCAACCCCCCAAACCCGTAAGTGTGATTCTGTCAGCTTGCAGATTTCACCTTTTTTATTAACAAAGGAAGACTTACATGAACCTTTGTTTTTCAGTGCCAAAGATAACTTCACCTTTAAATGTCATCGATCTAATGGAACCAACACTTCAGCTCCTCAAGACATCTATGCGGTACGTTTTTAGACACTTTAGCCGTGGTGATACATCTGGAAACCAGACTTGGAGGTGGCTGAGGAATTGTGGGATCAGAAAAAACTCATCATTGAAGAGCTTGTGTGTGTTCATATCTGGAGATAAGTGGCTTATGCTGTAGGCTTCAGGTTTCTGTGGGTTTTTGTTGTTGTTGTTGCTGTTTTTGAGACAGAGTCTCACTCTGTCGCCCAGGCTGGAGTGCAGTGGCATGGTATCAACTCACTGCAACCTCCACCTCCTGGGTTCAAGCGATTCTCCTGCCTCAGCCTCCCAAGTAGCTGGGACTACAGGCGCCCAGCTAATTTTTGTATTTTTAGTAGAGACGGGGTTTCACCATATTGGCCAGGCTGGTCTCTAACTCCTGACCTTGTGATTCGCCTGCCTCGGCCTCCCTGAGTGCTGGAATTACAGGCGTGAGCCACCGCGCCCGGCCTTGTTTTCTGTGTTAATGTGCCCCCTGACTAGCAGCGTTGTGTATTTGTTTCTGAACGCAAGCTTAGGATGTTTTGCCAGAGTCTTCTCCCTCCCTTAGGAGTGCTAGTAGACAGCTCACACAACAGAGCTCAGACTGAGAAATCTGTTTGCTCAAAAGAAACGTTTTCCTGAGGTCTGTTCCTTGTTTCTTGCTGTCCACATGCTCACTTTCTCTGGTGTGCAAGGCCTTACAGGAGGCAAGATTGGGTTCTGGGCTGGCATTTGATGGAGGAAGTCTGGATAGTTTCTTTTGCGATCAGCGGGCAGCAGCTCGAAGGAAATGTACCTGTGCGCTTGGTTTCCTAACTCAAGCAGGAAGTGTGCGTGGGTGGAACCTTCTCCGCGCCCCTCTGCCTGGCTTCTTATTGTGCATGTCAATCCTTGCAGGTAAATGGAATCGCGTTCCATCCTGTTCATGGCACCCTTGCCACTGTGGGATCTGATGGTAGATTCAGCTTCTGGGACAAAGATGCCAGAACAAAACTAAAAACTTCAGAACAGTTAGATCAGCCCATTTCAGCTTGCTGTTTCAATCACAATGGAAACATATTTGCATACGCTTCCAGCTACGACTGGTCAAAGGTGAGAACTCCTGGGCGCTCCAAGGTAGTAGAGCCAGGTTCTGGGTTCAGAAGGCCTAGGCCTGAGTTGTGACTCTTCTCCGGACTCACATGTGTCCTTGGGCAGGTCACCGTCCCCTCCCTGTAAGGGGAAATTGCAGGACTTCCTCAAATGGTTGTGGGAATTCAGTACAGCCTTTGGCCAGAACCCAGCACACAGGAAGCACTCAGCCAGTGTGAGCCATTATGGGCTGCTCTGTTCCTGGGCACAGAAGCACAGTCAGGCCGGCGGCTGCACTTTATGAAGGGGGTGGCAGGGCGGGTCATGGAGCTTTCACCTGGGTGGTGTTGGTTGGTTGGTTAGCTGGGTGGTTTGCACAGGGGGAGTTAGGAGCTGGCAGGAGCAGGGCTGCAATTTTGAGGCCTTTGGGAGTGATGGTGAAATGTGTAGAGTCGAGTACTCAGTGCCCAACCCCGTGGGAAGTGTGTTGGCTTCAACCAGCCTGCGTGTTTCTCCACTGCTCAGCTCTTCTGGAGAGGTTGTCATCATTGTATTTGTGGTTTTCATCATTCTCCTCCCACCCCACTCTGCCCTTTGCTCCACAGCAGCCTTCTAGACTTTTCCCTACCCTGCCCTGGCTTCCGATGGGGAGGTCGCCTGCTTCACATAGGAGGGGCTTCTAGTGGCCTGCAGTGTCTTTCCCGCTCACCTCATGTCCACCTATGCTGACCCCACCTCCTTCCACCCTCACGGCTCTTTTCTGGGCCTTCTCCCATTGTCTTCTGTCCCCGTTCACCAGCTCCTCCCCTCTGTCTAAGCACGGAAGCCTGGAACCGTTTCCCTGTATGGTAAGGCTATCGCGAGAGTGGTGTCAGCACCTACCCTCTTGGTTCCCTGTGCTCGGTCCCCTCCTCAGTCCACTGCCAGGTACTTTCTGGCCTCTTAGAGCTGTACTCAGAGTCCCCGTGGCCACGTCCTCCTCGTCCAGTCCAGAAGCTTCCTTTCTGTCTGTGCCAGGCACTCACCTGTCCCTTCCTCTTCTACACAGCTCTCCTCACTACTGCTTGGTCACGTCCTGGTTTATTCTGCTTCGGGCTGTGGTTTCCATCCTCCTACCAGCTCCTGTCTCTTGGCCCCTCTTGCCTTGCTGACATCTCGCCATCTCAGCCTGGGGGGCCACCACAGGGCTCTAACCAGTGCTTTGCATTCCCAAGACACCTGCTGCCACACAAGCCAGTGACTGGAGACGTCCCTTGGTTCCAGCCCTGCCCACTCCACCTTCAGTATTTCCCAGTCTCAGGAGTATGGCTGCACCTTAGTCTCCCTGAGGCCCTGAACATAGACACAGAAGTCCAGCTGATTGCCTTCCATCCCTCTGACCCTCCAGGCCTGCTGCTGCTTCTGTGTTTCCCTGTTTGAGGGTTTGCTGTGTGAGCCATGCAGCTACATTTTTTTTTTTTAAGCAACTTTATTGAGGTACAGTTGAAATGCAGTCATTGTTTAAAGTGTACAGTTTGATCAGTTTCAACATCTGTAAATACCCATGAAACTATCACCACAGTTATCTCCCCGAAAGGTTTTTGTGTGTATTCCTGTAATCTTCCCGTATGCACACACAAAACTATGGATCTGTTTTCTGGCATTATGGACTAGTCTGAATATTCTAGAATTTTCTATAAGTGGAGCCCCACACTACATTTTCTCCTTGCCCCAGCTTCTTTCCCTCAGCATAAGGATTTTGAAATTCACCCGTGCTGTTGAGTGAATCGCTCGTCCGTTACTTTTCAGTGCTGCGTAGTATTCCTAGGTAGGGTGTGCCATTTGTTTATCCATTCACCTGTGTAAGCCATGCACTCAGTTTTGTGACAAGAGTGTACCTTTTTGGTTCTGCCTGGCTGAGGTTGGACAGGCTGTGGCATGCTTGGAGCCCAAGGCCTCAACTCCCACATTGGGCTCTTTACTGAATCTTCTCTTTGCGTCCTCATCCCAGCAGCTACATCAAAATTCTGCATTTTAACTTAAATGACACGCGGGACTCTATACATTATAAGCATTAAAAAATGTAGTAATAAATTGAAAGCAGTGAGAAAAGTAATTGCTTTGAGTGCTGTTTAAAAATTGAAGTAATCTAATTCATTTAAGCAATTAATGTCAGCTTATTGTGGGGTTACATAAATTAGAATCTCTTTAGTTTAAAAGAGAAATTTGCTTCAGGGGTTTTTCATTGCTCTTAGTTCAAGGACAGTTATCTCTAGTGCAAAGTCATGATCGCATATGATTGATGTTATTAGCTTGCTGCTTGAGTAACTGTTCAGAAAAACTACACTTTGTTTATTATGAGAATTAGTGGTCACTGTTGAGCAAACCTTCTAGAGCTTTCTTGGCGTGCCTGTTGGGAAGAGAATAAAAACATGTCATCACAGTACAGGTGACAGAGTGCACCCGGCGCCATGCCCCACCTCCCTCTTCCAAGTCTTTGGCCCACCTGTGGCTCCTGCCTGCTGTCTCTCTTCCGGATCATCTGCCTGGCCCACCCCACTCGCCTCTTCCTAAAACTGAAATGTGATCACATCACTGACCTGCCTACGGCCTCCTTTTTCCTGGGGAATAACATTCAAAGGCCTCCTTCTGCTGTTCACTGCCCTGTAGTCTGGCCTCTTCCTGATTTCAGGGGTCTTTCGATGCTATAGTAGCCCTGCATCCCCTCCAGTGTGGGCCTGGGCAGACGTGCACACATCCACACACGCCTCTGGATCGCTCACCACCATGCATGCCTCTGCTGCGCTCTGTGTCTGTCGCTCCTTCTGTGTGGGGCGGGGTGTCTCCCTTCATCCCCATGATACCTTGCAGGTCAGATGTCCTCCTTTCCGTGAAACATTCTCAGGTCAGAGCTAATGCTGACCAAGGGGCCCAAGGCAGTTATCTTGGTGTTAAAGTCCTGGGATGTTAAAAGGGGGCTCAGTGTCGAAAACACGAACCTGTGAAGACTCTCTCAGCAGGACATGGATGACACACTGGTACCAACACGTCCTTAGGCCTTTCTCTGAGGACTGAAGTTTTGCTTCACATTTGACTTTATCTTTGTTGTTTTTATTTCTCTGAGAGATTATGCTTCCAGTATTGTAGCACAGGACTTCACCTAGAAAAAGCACCTACAGGCCGGGCGCGGTGGCTCAAGCCTGTAATCCCAGCACTTTGGGAGGCCGAGACGGGCGGATCATGAGGTCAGGAGATCGAGACCATCCTGGCTAATACGGTGAAACCCCGTCTCTACTAAAAAAAACAAAAAACAAAAAACTAGCCGGGCGACGAGGCGGGCGCCTGTAGTCCCAGCTACTCGGGAGGCTGAGACAGGAGAATGGCATGAACCCGGGAGGCGGAGCTTGCAGTGAGCTGAGAGCCGGCCACTGCACTCCAGCCTGGGCGGCAGAGCAAGACTCCATCTCAAAAAAGAAAAAAGAAAAAGCACCCACAAACGCTTTCTGTTGAATAATAAGATCATTGGTGTTTTTTGTTCTCTTTAGGGACATGAATTTTATAATCCCCAGAAAAAAAATTACATTTTCCTGCGTAATGCAGCCGAAGAGCTAAAGCCCCGGAATAAGAAGTAGTGGCTGGAGACTCTGGCCCGGCCAGAGTTGTTCTCTCCACTCTGCCTCATCTCTATACGAATTTGGGTCCCAGCCTTGTTGGGTTGTCAGCCATGGACATGGATTTCAACCCCCGGAGAAAACGATGTCATTGTTGAGCAGCCGAGAGCCCAGGCGTCCACGGCGACTTGCCGTCTCTCCGTTCCACTGCCTGCTGCCGAGTTTTTCTGTACCTCTAAGGGGGTTGAGGTTACTGTAGATGTTAGATTGCGGGCACCGCCAGGGATTTGGCAGTGCTTCAGTGTATGTGTTAGAGAATATTGGCAAAGTGTCTGGAAGCCCCGTGCTGTGTTTTGTAATAAAGTCTTTTGCAGATTGCTTTCCCAGCTTCCTTTGTCCTTTTCTCCCCTTTCCCACCCTGTAACTTCAGGAACGTGCGTCCTGCCCAGCATCAGCGTGGGGTTTTGTGTTGAGATTTCAGACAACCTCTGGGAAACACAGCAACCTTAGGGGAAAGGGGTTCCCCAGCTGCGCTCACTTCTGCCCCGCAGAACGGCAGCCTCTGTGAGCCCTGGTGGGAAGAGTTTGAATGTGTTTTTCCTTGCTTCCCTCATTCCCATCTTCAGAATCCCCAGTGCTTTCTGGCCCTGCTGCTCAGATTTCCGAGTGACTCAAATGGGGACTGTTACTTGTGCTGGGTGACAGGCCATTTGTGGGTGACACTTGTGTGACTTTCAAGTTAGAACCCAGGTCCCCTGCATGGGAATTGCCCTGAACTCATACCCTCGGTAGTGGTTGTTTGGCTGTTGCTTTTGTGTATTGTATAATTTAAAATTCCTGGTTGGTAAGTATTCAAAGTGAAATTCAGCTTACCGTGTGACTTTTGGGTCTGTCACTGTATTTTTCACCTGTGATCTCAAATGCTTCTTAGGCCTTCCTGTTTGGACTAATGTGTGAAGTCTGACTTGCTGAGTGTGAAATTCTAGTATTGATAATGTTGTAAGATGTGTTTGCCTACTCATAAAAAACAATGAAAATAAAATTTTCTACTGGAAGAGACCATCTGCACTCTGGTTTAAATTCTTTGGTAGGTCACAAATGAATTCAGACCCACTCTCCAGCCCTATTTTTTAGCCTAAAAAACTTATTTTTTAGAGATAAAAAGGCAGGTGCACTAGAAAAATATCTGAATTTTCAGGTTAACCGTTTCCAGCTCATTTTTCTCTTCACTTTATGAATCAGGCCTGTGGTCTTATCAACGTGGGGAAGATCTAGCTAGCAAGTCTAAGACTGCTGTGAGGGGAGATTGAAGCTTGATTATCTCAGCAGCCAACTTTCATATGAGGGGGAATAGACTTGTCGGCTTTAGCTTAGCCAGAGTTTCATTGTTTTTACCAGCCCTAGTGACAGGCTAGGGTGGAAACTGAGTCTCAATCACAGGCCTTTTAGAGTATGCTTTCCCAGGATGGGACCTTGCCACCTCCCCAAGGGGACAGTTTTTGTGATTGGCAAATAGTCCAAGATTGGACTTGGGCTGTCAGAACCTGGGGGTCAGGGAGCTCTTTGCTGCCACCAGGATGTGAGCCTTGGATGAGGCCAAGACTCATTTTTCTGCTGCCCAGGACCTAAAGCTTTCGCACACTGCATGTTTGCTAATGAGGATCTAGGAAATATTCACTGAGATCATTAAGCTTCTTAAAATACTTGTTTTCACGTTTCCTAAAATGCATATGAAGACTTAGAGGAACTCTTCATCTTAAACCAGCATCTCTACAGGCACCTGTAAGTTGCATGCAGTAGGTGCTCATTAAGTATTCATAAGTTTGATGGCATCTTCTAGTTCAAAGATATACTAGTGTAATCGTGGCTCTTTGTTTTAATAAATGTCAAGTCATCCTGCCATTAAATATTTACTGCACACCCTGTTAGAAACAGAGCTGCTTTCATTGAAAGTAAGGTATATAAACCTCATGGAGAAGACAAATTTTGTTCTTTCACTTAGTTTTTTCCAACATATGAAAATTTTAAAACATACAAAAAAAGGGGAAAGGGTTTTGGCAGTGAACATACACCTGCCATCTGCCTGCCACCAGGATGCCACCATGAACACTGATCTTTCCCTTGATTTTCTGCTTGGTTTTGCCTGGCTTTCCTCCGACTCTTTGGTGTAACATCACTTCCCTGGTTCCTCACTGTGGGAACAGGGCCTGGTGGGAAGAACTTTGTATAAAGATGCTGCTGAAACAAGGTGGCAGGGATTTAACGTGGGTACAGGAAGGTGCACTTGGTTCCTGTCATGTTTGGTTGGAAGCAGGATGGAGCTGTGATGGATGTGTGTGAGACACCGGTCTGTGAGCCTGTGCTCACGTGTGTGCACGTGTGCATGTAAGCCTGCCTATGAAAACCCTGTCAGTCAAAGGGGCCAGCTGAACCCACCTGCCTCACCCCATTTTTGGGTTAGCTTCATGCCAGAGGATCCTCTGGTAGAGGAAGAACAAAGGATGCAGCAAGTGCTTGGCCTGCTGGCGGTGAGCTCGCTGGCTTTCACCAGAAAATAACTACCAAGAGAAAGTAAACAGCAAGGGCCAGGCGCGGTGGCTCACGCCTGGAATCTCAACACTTGGGGAGGCCAAGGCGGGAGGATCACTTCGAGGCCAGGAGTTCCAGACCAGCCTGGGCAACAAAGCAAGACCCTGTCTCAAAAAAATTTATTTGAGTCATGTAGGAAATTTTTGTTTTTCTCATTCAACCAAAATTTTAGTCTCTTGAAGGAGAGACTCTAAAACATGAACTAAACACGTTCTTGAACACGCAGGAGCACCTAAGCCAGCCTTTTCCAAATTGACTCATGACCCCTTCGTAGGTTGTGAAATGAATGTAGTTGTCACAATGAGCATTTCTTTTAGTGGAGCCACAAAAAATTACAGAATATATGTATGTATTACCTATTTTAATATCCTGGGGTGTGATTTTTCTCTGTTCCTGTCACTTTTTATGTGGTTTAGGATGAGTTCTTAGCTTCGGTGACTTCAAGTAATAGCCATAACTGCACTTGAGGTCTCTTGAAATAACCATATAACATTGCAATTGACATGGGGCTTGGTGCGGTGGCTCATGCCTATAATCCCAGCGCTTTGGGAGGCCGAGGCAGGCGGGCCACTTGAGGCCAGGAGTTCCAGACCAGCCTGGCCAACAAGTCAAAACCCAGCTCTACTAAAAATAGAAAAACTCGCTGGGCATGGTGGCACATGCCTGTAATCCCGGCTGCTGGGGAGGCTGAGGCATGAGAATTGCCCGAGTGCTTGAGCCTGGAAGGCGGAGGTTGCAGTGAGCCTAGTCACAACAGAGCCTGTCTCAAAATACAAACGTGCTTAGAATTGGACTGCCCACCTTCAGTTCCAACTCTGTCACCAACTTTGCTAACATGTGATTTACCCATTGTTTAAGCATGTGATTTAAACCTCTGAGCCTCAGTGACCTCATCTGCAAAATGGGAGACATTAAAAGTTGCTGTCAGAATGGTTATGTGAGTAGAGTTAAAGCGTAAAAGTGACCCTGTGGCTGGCCTGTGATGTAGATTTTAAATGTAGCTGCTACTGTAAGTGCCAGTGAGGATGACGTCCATGAGAAGTCTGCTCAGTGGTGCAGTGCTGTCGGTGTACAGGCGGGACAAAAAAGTCCAGAGACCAAGCTGACTGGAGATCCAGCTTGTCTCTTAAGGTTCTTTCCCCGGGAGCCGCGTGTTGTGCTTAGGTCTGGCCAGCAGATGGCGCGAATGGCCCCAGTGCCAACATAGGAGCATTTGCTCTGTGTTCAATTTCACAAACTTTAGTTCATTAAAAGAAACGAAGTGTTGGCCACCCCCTCCATTTGCTGTTGCTAAACTTTTTTTTTTTTTTTTTTTTTTTTTTTTTTTTTTTTTTTTTTTTTTAATTTGAGACGGAGTCTCGCTCTGTCACCCAGGCTGGAGTGCAGTGGCGCGATCTCAGCTCACTGCAAGCTCCGCCTCCCAGGTTTACGCCATTCTCCTGCCTCAGGCTCTCCCAGTAGCTGGGACTACAGGCGCCTGCCACCTCGCCCGGCTAGTTTTTTGTATTTTTAGTAGAGACGGGGTTTCACTGTGTTAGCCAGGATGGTCTCGATCTCCTGACCTCGTGATCCGCCCTCCTCAGCTTCCCAAAGGGCTGGGATTACAGGCTTGAGCCACCGCGCCCTGCCTGTTGCTGCTAAGCTTTTAAGATATTTGGGAAGTAGAATCAAAACATTGCTCTTGCTGTTAGAAGAATCGTCTTAAAAATAACACTTTATAGGAAGATTGAAGGCCTCCTTGGAAAATGCTAAAGGAGATAATTTGTCAGAGGTGAGACCCTGATTTTTCTGTTTCAAACTTAGCGGCCGCGATGGTTTCCTCGTGGAACACTGAAGCCTTGGCGCCCGCGATGTGGGGGCCTCTGAGCACTCCTGTGCTCCAAAGCATCACCCTTGCCCTGATTTGGGAAACACAAATCCCTGGTGGTGGCAAACAGGTCACTTTAAGACGCGTGTTAGTAACTTTGAAGGCCCTGTGGCCTGTTGGAATTGAGATGTAAACCTAAAACAGCAGATGTCAAAGGCTTAGTGCCAAAAAAAAATGAACTAAACACATGCTCTCGAAATTAATGTAAATGCCATTAATTTTCATACCAATTACACATTCAAATGATACTATTTTGGATAATCAATTTAACTTTCCCCTGCTTGTAATGTTAAAATGTGGCTACTGGAAAATTGTAGATTACATTCGTGGCTCATGTTATATTCATCTTTCTCTGGGACATCACTGCACTAGGTCCTCTGAGGTGTCACTCACCACTCCACACCAAATAGTAAAATGCACCCACATCCTGCTTTAAATCACATTGTTTTAAAGGCAAATTCTTTGAAAAAAATTTCATATTTTACTTCTGAAATCATTTGGCAGTAAGTTAGCATATACTTCATGTTGATTTTTTAATCATCACCTCAAATACTAGGGAATTTCTCACAAAGTGCAGCATTTCCTACAAAGCTACAAATTGTTTTCAAATCGATTGGATATTGGAATACTAAACAGTTCGTGAGGTCTCCACTATTACATTTGTAGGCCTTTACTTAAACGGATTCATTTGGGGATTTTTCTTGTTTGTTTGTAGGTGTTTTGGGGGGAGGATAGCATCTTGCTGCATCGCCCAGGCTGGAGTGCAGTTGTGCGATCTCGGCTCACTGCAGCCTCTGCCTCTCGGGCTCAAGAGATCCTCCCACCTCAGTCTCCTGAGTAGCTGAGATTACAAGTGCGTGCGTGCCACCACACCAGGCTCTTTTTTTTTTTTTTTTTTTTTTGTATTTTTGGTAGAGACAGGGTTTTGCTATGTGTGCCCAGGCTGGTCTCAAACTCCTGGGCTCAAGCAGTCCTCCTGCCTCGGCCTCCCAAAGTGCTGGTATTACAGGCATAAGCCACCACACCCAGCCTGGGGTTGTTGTTTTTAAATATCTTAAAGCTAGTTCTCTTTTTCTTTCTCCCTTTCTACCTTGCTCCCCTTCAACATTTTCCTAGGCTCTTAAGAAGCTGTATAAGCCCCAACACCAGGGCCTGGCTATAGTGTTTAGGAAAGGCAGTTTCAACACAAGCATTGTATTTCCTTGCAAGGTACTGTCTTGTTAATCAGAGACTGGCAATGTTTCACAGCTCTGCGAGGTCTTCCTGCTAACTGCGGTTCCCCTGTTTCACGGCCCACATTTATCCCATGGAGATGGGAGACATCAGGAGAGGTTGTGGCTGCAACTTTGAGGGTTTTATTATGACAGGTGTTAGGTCACTGTAAGGCAAATATGGGCAGTGTAAATAGTTTCGTAGCTGACTGTGTGAGTTTTTACACCACTTTATTGAAGTGTGACTGACACATAAAAGGCTGTACGTATTTAATGTATACAACTTGATGTGTTTGGCGATAAACATACACCCATGGAACCATCACCACAGTCTAAGAGCCTATTGTGAATTTTGCATCAATCTACTGAGAAATATTCTTTAAGGTGAGGGCTATTTCCAAAGCAGATAAGAAACACCTGTTGCATACTTGCTTAAAATGTAAATCAGCTCCCAAAAACTAACTGACCTGCATTCTTCATCTTTTCTTCTTTTTCCCTCCTGATTGTGGGCCAGGGGAGGCAGTGTGGGAGGAGACAAAGCTCAAAGAAGGAACTGACAATCCCCAGCGTCCTGCGGGCCCGCATCCACACTGTGGATTCTGTCGGCTCACTGGCGGCAGCACTCTCTGATATCTTTTTCTTTTTCTTTTTCTTTTTCTTTTTTTGAGACTGAGTCTCGCTCTGTTGCCCAGGCTGCAGTGCAGTGGCGTGATCTCAGTTCACTGTGCCCTCTGTCTGCCGGGTTCAAGCGATTCTCCTGTCTCAACCTCCCGGGTAGCTGGGATTACAGGAGTGAGCCACTGCACCTGGCCTTCTCCTGTGTCTTTCATTTCTCTTCTTCACTACCCGTCAGCATGATGGGTTTCTTCCACCTCTGTGAATCCCAGTATCAAGATACAGCCTGATCGCCCCTTAATACGGTGCCACCGTGACTCCAGACCCGTGTGTAAGCATTGGTCATTCATCAGCTTTCACGAGGTGAACTGGGGACGAGGCAGGGGCTTGGACCGGCTTCCTGGCCAGGACTCGCTGCCTTCCTCAGCTGAAGAGACTGCATTTCCAGGTTGAACCCTGACCCCCACTGACTTTGGGCATCTCCTTGTGTCCTGTGTTTGCCAGCCTTTCCACTCCCTTGTAAATCTTTCTGCCTCCAGGGCTGGCCTCTAAAACAGGTGCACTGGAGGCTGCTCCTTGCGTTACTTGAAGCATGGCACTCGCCACTGGCTTCGGCGAGGGGGTGTTTCCCTCTGGTGCTGGGGAGCCCAGGGCATCCATTTGGGGCTTCAAGTCATCTCTTGGGACTTCATGTACCTCGAGTCCACCCTGTGGGCCCCTTCGGTGGGGCTTTGCTGTGAGGGCATCTTGACTGGTGTGGAAGGCCCAAGCATAGTTCTGCTTAGCCTACAAAAGCAAAATCGGTATTAATATTTGTTATGGGCTGAGCTGTCATCCCCCAGATTCCTATGTTGAAGTCCTAACTCCCAGTAACTCAGATTAGGACCATATTTTGGAGACATGGTCTTTAAATAATTCAGATAAAATGAGGCCCTAATCCAATATGTCTGGTATCCTAGACCAGGAAATCTGGACGCAGACAAGGACAGAAGAAGGGCCACATGAAGACACAGGAAGAGGGCGAGGTCCGCATGCCACGGAGAAGGGCCTTGCCAGGAGCCAGCCCTGCAGATATCCGGATCTCAGATTTGTGCCCTCAGAACTCTAAGAGAATAAACCTCTGTCGCTCGGTCACCCAGTCTGTGGTAGTGTGTCACAGCAGCTCAAGGTGACCACTACAGTCTTCTCCAGTGGCCACTTGCATTTGGGCTGCATGACCTGGTGTCTGCAGGATCCACAGCACCAGCCACCGCGCGCCGGGCTCCCAGGCAGGCAGTGCTGAGCTTTCTGTAGTGACGCTGGCGGGGGCAGGATCTCCGGCCTGCGCGACCCTCGCAGCCACTGTGGAAACAAACTCAGCCTTCCCCAGCACCACGTGCAGCTCACAGCTTGGGGATTCACTACAGGCTTCCCTTCACCTGCTAACCTGCAAGGTGCCAGAAAGCCAGAAGCGGGTAGCATCCCTCAGAGACTTGTGGCATTTGTGCCCCACGTTTCCTGCCAGCAGTGACTGCTTTCCTTGGTTTGATCAAGGTGCTGCCTGCGGCTGTCCAGCTTCTTACCTGATGTCTCGGCAACCCAGCTCAGCTCAAGAGAATCCTTGTTCTTTGTGGCACTTCCTTTTCCTAGAGCTTTTCTCACCACCTTTTTTTTCTTTTTTTCTTTTTATTTTTTTTTGAGATGGAGTCTCCGTCTGTCACCCAGGCTGGAGTGCAGTGGTATGATTTCGTGATCTCAGTGGCGTGATCTCAGCTCACTGCAACCTCCACCTCCCGGGTTCAAGCGATTCTTCTGCCTCAGCCTCCTGCGTAGCTGGGATTACAGGCACCTGCCACCATGCTCAGCTAATTTTTGTAGAGATGGGAGCCAGGTTGGTCTTGAACACCTGACCTGAAGGGATCCACCTGCCTTGGCTTCCCAAAGTGTTGGGATTACCCACCAGCACCCAGCCTCTCATCACCATCTTGAAGCCAAAGGATGAGGGGACACTGAGCCCAGGGGCAAGTGCCACCATGCAGGCTGGCGCCAGCACCTGCCTGGGCCCTTATGCAGCCCCTGCCCTCATAGACACACCTGTCCACGCTGCATAGCAAGGCCACGTCCCTCTTCATGAGAAAGATACTGGGGCAATGAACAACTTTTAGCACAGGAGACCAATCAGGTCATTTGGTTATTGACAGGGAGCAGCAGGCTCTCCCCCACTTTCTCATTCTGCTGCACCCCCAATTTGCCACTTGGATTGCACTCCTTTCCCTAGGGGATGAGGGCACAGCTTTCGACGTGAGCTGTGTTCGTTTCCCAAGTCTGCAGTAACAAATGGCCACATACTTACTGGCTCAGAACCACAGAAATGAATCCTCTTATAGTTCTGGAAGCCTGATGTCCAAAATGACTCTTGGGGGACTAAAATCAAGGTGGCGGCAAGGCTGGTTCCTTCTGGAGGCCTGAAGGGAGGACCCATTTCTTGCTTCTCCTGGCCTCTGGTGGCTGCCAGCAACGCTTGGCTTATGGCTGCATCACTCCAGCCTCCTGCTTCTGGGCTCACATCTATTCCCGTTCCTTAGTCAAATCACCTGGAGCCGTCCTCAGATGGAGACTCTTATGATTTCGATGGGTTCATCTGGATGACCCTGGATACTCTTCTCACCTCCAGATCCTTAGCTTAGTCACATCTGCAGAGTCCCTGTCACCAGGCAGGGTGCCATGTTACAGGTTCCAGGGATTAGGATGCAGAGGCCAGGATTCAGCCATGCACACAGGCCAGTGTCTTTCTGTCTTTGCAGCTGAAACTGAGGCGTGTGCACTCTGCTGCTCCAGGAACTGTCCACTAACGCTGCTGGGGGCCTGTGACAGCATCGACTGAGCCTGTGAGTGCCCCCTGGAGAGGAGCTGAGCCTTTCCTCTCCCCAGTACCAGTGCCTGCTGGTGCATTTTGGCCTCTGTGCCCAGTAGTATTGAACCTTTTTTCTTTTTTTCTTTTTTTTTGAGACAGAGCCTTGCTCTGTCACCCAGGCTGGAGTGCAGTGGCATGATCTTGGCTCACTGCAGCAACCTCCACCTCCCAGGTTCAAGTGATTCTCCTGCCTCAGCCTCCCAAGTAACTGGGATTGCAGGCACGCACCACTACACCCGGCTAATTTTGTATTTTTAGTAGAGATGGGGTTTCACCATGTCGGCCAGGCTGGTCTCGAACTCCTGACCTTAGGTGATCCACCTGCCTCAGCCTCCCAAAGTGTTTGGATTACAGGCATGAGCCACTGTGCCCAGCCAATCTGGGGAACCTTAAAGGCAGTACACAGAAGGTGTATAGGCATCACTGACACTCTGCTAGAGCCCTGAATGGAGAGGCACTCTGGATCAAGGCTCCCTGCCTTTCTGCTGTTCTCTGTGCAGGTGCATGCTGGGACAGGTCTTGGCCAGCAGAGCAGTAGAAGGACTGCCTGGTCTCATCTGGAAACCTTTCTCTGAGACCCGCTATTTTCGTGTGTCACCAGCTCTTGCCCCCAGTGTCCAAGGCTGCCAAGGTGGGCTGGGAGGCTGCCAGAGCCCCAGATTCAGGTATGCCAGCAGCTCTTGGGAGGTTTTACCCTTTTCCCCAAAGTGTGCAATGGTGGAAACTGCCACCAACCTCCATGGAAGCGTCGCCTGTTGGAATGAGGGCGGGCCTAGAATCCCTGGGAAAAGGCGGACAGAACCACAGATGCTGTGACACCCCAGAGAGAAGGCCCATCCCTGGGGATTTGGAGATGGGGTGACAGTCTTTGCCAAGGAGGGTTATCAGGTAGTTGTTGGGGGCAGGGGTTGGCAGTGGTGAGGGGTGGGAACTGGACCCCCATGAAGAGACAGGTGCTCAGAGGACAGCAATGGGCAAAGGTGGGTGGGCTCTGCCAGGGAGGTGGGTGCAGCCAGACCACCATGGCCCTGCCTGGCTGGAGGAGCTGGAGAGAGGCATACTTTACCTTCAGCTTGGATTGCATTAGCGGCCAGAGGACCCGACCTCAGCCACTCGAACTCTCTTATAAAAAGAGCTCTTTTAATCGGTTGGAAAATAGAAAATAATTTCAGCTCACATGTGACCCTAGCACACTGTCAAGCCCGGGGGGTGAAAGACACCCCAAAAGTGCAGGAAAGAGGCGGAGAAAGGAGTGAAGTGAGCTGAAGAACCCTACCCCCCAGCGATGGCCACCCACGACCTTCCACGGCCAGAGGGGCTGTGCAGATGTGGTTGAGGCTGGGGACCCTGAGACAGGGCGATGGTCCTGGCTTTCTCTGGTGGGCCCACTGGAATCACAGCGTTGTTGAAGGTGGAAGATCAGGGCAGATGGGAGTGAGACTGGCGGGACGCAGAGTGAGGAGGACTCCACCCGTCACCATCACCATCAGCACTGACTTTGGAGACAGTAAGTGAGGCCACCAGCCTAGGAATGTGAGTGGTGTCTACACTGGAAAAGCCAGGAAATAAGGGATTCTCTGTAGAACCACCAGAAGGGACTCAGCCCTGCCAACACCTTGATGTTAGCCCACTGAGACCCATTTCAGCCTTCCAACCTCTGGAACTAGAAGAGGAGAATTTTGTGGAGTGTTTGAAGCCACTAAATGTGTGGTCATTTGTCATAGTAAACTCAGGAAACCAATACACAGGGGTGCCGACCTGGGGTCCACAGACCCCACAGGGCCCAGGGATAGAATTCAGGGTCTGTGAGCCTGATGGAGAACAAAGATCTTTATCTTCATCAAGCAGAGCTCAGCTGAAGTGAGGCCCACGGTGAGCACAGATGCAGCCGGCCTCTGCCTCTGTCAGCAGCACCTGCTGCTCTGAAGCCACAAGAAGCCACAGAGGGGCTGGACAAGGTGGCTCACACCTGTAATCCCAGCACTTCGGGAGGTCGAGGCAGGCAGATCACCTGAGGTCAGGAGTTCGAGACTAGCCTGGCCAACATGGCGAAACTCTGTCTCTACTAAAAATACAAAAATTAGCAGGGCGTGGTGGCGCATGCCTGTAATTCCAGCTACTCGGAAGGCTGAGGCACAAAAATCACTTGAACCCAGGAGGTGGAGGTTGCAGTGAGCGGAGATTCAACCACTGCACTCCAGCCTGGGCAACAGAGTGAGGCTCTGTCTCAAAAAAAAGAAGTCACAGAGGTCATGCACCCTCACATACACGGCTGTCACTGACGTCTTGACATAGCAGTTTTGCTCATCAATCCTTCAAAACTACGGTCTCATCAGCACCACTACGTGACCTTGTTGTTGAACACATTGATGAGGAAGACATTACTTGCCCACATTGCTACATCACACATTGTTTAAAAAATATTTTCATAGCCGTTTATATTTGTTTGTTTTAATTAGAGAGGGGGGTCTCTCTACGTCGTCCAGGCTGATACAGAACTCCTGGGCTCAACTGATCCGCTTGCCTCAGCCTCCTGAGTAGCTGGGACTTCAGGCACATGCCAACACACCCAGCCTATATTTTAAGGTGATTGTTTTCCTTTGCTAATCTAAGCATTTTATTTTATTTGTTATTACTATTTTTTATAAAGACAGGATCTTGCTCTGTTGTCCAGGCTGGAGTGTAGTGGTGTGATCATAGCTCCCTGTAGTCTCAGCCTCCTGGGCTCAAGTGATCCTCCAGCCTCAGCCTCCCAAGTAGCTGGAACCACAGGCATGCATCTAGCTACATTTTTAAATTTCTTTGTAGAGTCAAGGTCTCCCTTTATTGCCCACATTGCTACATCACACTCCTAGCCTCAAGCAATCCTCCCACCTCCGCCTCCCAAAGTACTGGGATTACAAATGTGAGCTACCACGCCTGGCTGGTAAGCATTTTATTTTTAAGTGTTTAATACTATTACCTTAGGTATCAGCTGACTGCCAAGGGTTCCATGGCCCACAAAGGGCCCCTGGAAAGGGAACACAGTTTTGTGAGACTGGGCTGGGAGCCAGGCTGGGCAGAGGTGACTTGGGTCCCTCAGGCCTCACTGGGGAGCGCGGGAGGGAGGACTGGCAACTGTGTGTGCTGGGTGAGAAAATAGAAATTGCAGGAGCTTGGAATGCAGAATTCCTGCTCAATGTGAGGATGAGCCCAGCACTTTCTGTGTGTTATCTTAGTTCATCTCACAAAAGCCCTAGGAAGAGATGACTACAATGATGCCCATTATATAGCTGAGGAAACTGATGCTCAGAGAGGTCCTCTCCTGCCTCCCTCGCAAATGTGTGATGTGTGCAGGGCACAAATGCAGAACTGCCTGGCCTAGGCCTGCTCTCTGCTCCCAGCCGTGGCTCCAGCTGCCCTGCAGAGGAGGGAGAGTGAGTTTACCCTGATGAGGATGGGCAGAGGGGAGCGGGTGAGGCCGGCCACTGCGATCTGAAACAGCGCGGGCCCCGTCCAGGCGGGGCTCTGGTTTGAGTCTTCAGGCCCCGCGCTCTTGGGCTTCCTCTTTTTGTTTGTCGTGTTGGTGTTTATATCAAGGCTCTTCGGGGACTCAGCTTTGGGCTGAGGTTGGTGCAGTGGCCTGTACACCCCTACCCTGCAGGCCGGCTCCTTTGAAACTACGGGAGCCCTGGGTTGCCATATTTGTCTTCCACATGCAGAGCAGCGAGCCTGGGAATCTGTCCTCAGGGGACGCAAGGCAGGCAGTAGGGCTAGAGTGGGCAGCGGGGCTTGAGTGGGCAGCGGGGGTTGAGTGGGCAGCAGGGCTCAAGTGGGTAGCAGGGCTCGAGTGGGCAGCGGGGTTCAAGTGAGCAGTGGGGCTTGAGTGGGCAGCTGGGGTGGACGGAGCACACCCCGCAGGCCCAGCCAGACCACCACCCCATGTGCCTTCACTGCTGCCTCCCAACCCCCATGCCGAAGGCTTGCTGTTGTCTCCTGTCGATGAAGGGGCTGAAGCTTTAGAGGGAGCTACACCAGCTCACGTTCACAAACCCATGGGGCCAAGGTCAAACTCCAGGCTGGCCCCCAACCCACTGAGCCACAGGGACTGACGGCAGTGGGGGAGAAGACCCATTTCCAGGCCACGCTGGCCCTGTCAGTGGCAGTCACCAAATGGCATCTCCATCATTTGGGAATGCTCTTGGTTGTCACCAAGGAAAGCCCAACTAACAGTAGCTTAAACACTTCAGGATTGATTTTTCGTATTAACAAAGAGTCTGTTTGTTGGTGCTGGTTTAGCACAGGGGTTGTCTATCTCCACTGCCTAGAAGCCAGTAGCGTTCTCTCCCCCAAGTCAGGACTATCAAAAATGTCTGCAGACATTGCCAAATGTCCTCTGGATTTAGCGGTATGAGGAACAGTGTCTATGAGTCTCCTGGACTTTGCCTCATGGTCACAATATGACTGCCACAGCTCCAGACATCCCACCCATGTTTAGGCCAGAGAGAACAATAAGGGTACCAGCTGCCTCTGTGTCTTTTAGCAGAAAAGTGGAAGTTTTCACAGAGGCCGCAACAGGCTTCCACTTAGGTCTCATTGGCCCCAACTGGGTGACATGACATGGTCACCCTGTGCTGCAAGGGAAGCTGGAAGAGCAATGATATATTTTTCCAACCCTTTAGTGGTAATGGGTAAGGAAGAAGAGGGTGGGAGTGGCTGCCCACAGTGCCCGCTACTATCCTGGGACTTTTATACAAGGGCACCTGTCTTCACCACTATTAAACATCAAGACTATGTCACTTTACTGGGGTTGAGCTGAAGGTTTTAAAAAGCGGTGAGATCTTGGACCTGGGAATGTCTTTTGAAATCTGACTTGTCTGGAAATTCCATATCTCCATCTCAGGCCTGCCTCCCGTGGCTCGATAACCTCTTCACTCCTTCCCCTTTCTCATGCACTCACACTTTCCCAGCCTTTCCTGGGTTCCTGGGACATGATTTCCCTCAGACTGAGAAGTTAGGGAAGCTTTGGCTAGCCAGGGATGGAAAGAAGATCCCAAGTCAGTGTCCCAGTGACAGCACTGCAGGGGTGACCGAGATCCGGTGGCCAGTGCCAGGCCCTGTGCTCTGCCCATGGAATCACAGGATCCTCCCACTGACTGTGTGGCAAGCGCTATAATTATCCCCATGTATAGAAGGTTTGTTAAGGATGATGGCCAGGGCCACACGGCTAGTGAGGGTAAGGCTGGGAGCCTAGGCCCCCTGGCTCCAGCCCTGCTCCTTGTCCCTTCTCTGTCCAGCCTTGGGGCAGCCTGTTCATGGCCACACCATCCAGGACCACATCAGTGTGGGTTGTGGCTCTGCAAGCTGTCTGATAAATGGCCTTTGCCATTTATCCCTTGGTCAAGGCTGCAGGCAGCATAGGCTCAGAGAGCCTGGGGCTGGTCAAGCCTTGAGCCTGCTCTGTCCTGAGCTTGCCCATCTATGGAAACAGGGGTTTGGACTAACTGCCCTTATTGATTCATGAATCAGGTGAGCAGGGCTAGAACTGCCAACACCCCCATTGCAGCTCAGGTGACAGCTGGGGTGAATGGAGTCATTTCCTCCCTGAAGTTCTAATCCTGACTTTCCCTTGCCCCACTTGGCTGTGTGGTCTTGGGCACTTCACTTAGCCTCTCTGAAGGTGTACTTGCCCCACCCTAAAGCAGGGAGACAATGTCTTCTAAATGCTGTTGGGGAACAAAATGAGATCAGGGACCCAGCTTGCTGTGAACTGCCCTTGGTGGCATTAGAGAAGCCACGCTGAGCCTCGGTCCGTTCCCTTTTTTTTTTTTTTTTTGAGACAGAGTGTTGCTCTGTTGCCAGGCTGGAGTGCAGTGGCCCGTCTCAGCTCGCTGCAACCTCCACCTCCCGGGTTCAAGTGATTCTCTTGCCTCAGCCTCCTGAGTAGCTGGGACTACTGGCGCACACGACCACGCCCAGCTGGTTTTTATATTTTTAGTAGAGACGGGGTTTCCCCATGTTGGCCAGGATGGTCTCAGTCTCTTGACCTCGTGATCCGCCCACCTCGGCCTCCCAAAGTGCTGAGATTACAGGCGTGAGCCACCGCGCCCAGCCCTCTCCCTCTTAAAACTGGGCCAAGAGCACCTACGTATGACAAAGGCGGTTTCCAGATTATCACTTAATGTATGTAAGACACCCAGTCCTAGCCTAGAACAGGCATTCCAAGGCAACTGACCTTGATTGTTATTAGTGATTTGTAAAGAATTAACCACATGAATGGACCCAGCACTTAGAAAGTCCTCATTAAATGGCAGGAACTGTATTTCTCACTTCTGAGCCTTTGCATTCTGTTCCCTCCACTGTTCCCTCTGTGCAAACGGCTGTCTCTCTCATAGCTCCCAGAGGCCTTCCCTGTGGACACCAGCCCTCTTGGCCTCCCCTGGGCCCCTCCTCTTGTGCTCTACTCAGCACTTGCCTAGGAAATTTTCCCTACATAGAACTCTAATACTAAACATTTTCATTCATGCATGGTCTCTTGTCCCCTCTTAAAATGTAAACTCCAGAGGGATGTTTGTTTCCTACTTGTTGTGTCCCTGGGACCAAGAACATGGGCCTGACATGTGACGGGCCATTTGTAAGTGTGTGTTTGGGGTCATTCATAAATGTGTGTTTGAGGCTGGGTGCGGTGGCTCAGCCTGTAATCCCAGCAATTTGGGAGGCCAAGGCAGGAGGATTGCCTAAGCACAAGAGTTCGAGACCAGTCTCTACACAAAATATAAAATTATCTTGGCATCGTAATACTCTCCGGTAATCCCAGTTACTTGGGAGGCTGAGGCAGGAGGATGGCTTGGAGCCGGAGAGGTCGAGGCTGCAATGAGCTATGATCGCTACACTCCAGCCTGGGCAACACGGCGAGACCTTGTCTCAAAAAAAAATTTTTTTTTAAGTGTGTGTTTGGGTGAATGACTGATTGTTAGGCAGAAGTTGGTGACCCGTGGCGACACGGGGCCGCCGGAGGGGCGGAGAGATTGGTGATCCAGAAACCCAAGGGGGCCTGGGGCGAAGGAGTGCGACCGGACCCGCACCTGGGCAACCGCGTCTCCAGCCTCCACGGTCCTGTCTCGCCCCCTTCCGGGGCAGGCAGAGGCCTCGAGGCTGCCCCGCCGCCTGGGCCCGGCCCCCGCGGCAGCACCCGAGCGGCCGCACCCCCACTTGGGGCTGTCTTGCCGGGAGGGGCGCGGGCGGGGCGGGCCCGGGCGGCGCTGGGACTTGTAGGCCGGGAGCCCGGGCGCCTCCGGGCTGAAGCGCGTGGCCGCGCCATCGACGGGGCTCCAGCCCGCCCAGGTAACGCGACGGCGGGGGACAGCCTCGGAAAAACTGAAGGGGAAACTGAGGCCCGGTGAAGGGACCCAGCTGGCCTAAGAGCACGCAGCCGGGCAGTGGCCGCCTCCCCCGGCCTCTAGGGGGCAAGTGAAGGTCACACTTAAATGAAAGTTTTCAAAGGCGCTTCGAAGGGCCGCCGGCTGGGCTGGAGCTTTCCCCACCCCACTTCCTTCCATCGTGGATACACTCAACAAACATATCCCAGAGCCCTCTCCTTGCCAGGCCCTCCAGCTCGGGCGAAACATCCCAGGTCTCTGTTCTCGCGGCGCCCAAATAGCAGGGGAGGGGCTCCAGGCAGGCGAACACACAGGGCGGGGAGGGGGGAAGCTCCGCGAAGGAAGGAGAGGAAACCACGCGGGGTAAAGGGCAAGGGGGTCCGCGAGCAGGGGCAGGAGCGCCAGGAACGAGGAACGAAGCGGGAAGGGAGGAAAGGAGGCCGAGGCTTCCGAAAGACTCGGGGTCCCATCCCCATTGAGCAGAGGGCTAGAGCGGGACCTGGGGGAGGGAGAGGTCAGAGGTCAAGGCTGCGCGTGGAGCATGGGCCGTGGAGTGGGGGAAGGGGCGGACAGACTCCTCCCCGCCGGCAGCCAGGGCAGAGGGTGACGGAGGAAACGCGGGGAGCTCCTCGGTGCTGGAGGAAACGTGGGGAACTCCTCGTCGGCCTCGCGGTCCCCCACAGCCCACGGAGTGCCACTCCCAGTCCCCACAGACTCCACCTGCGTCGTCCTGTGCTGAGGGGAGGCCGCAGGGCTGGGGCCGGCAGTGACCCGGCTTAGAGCTGCTGTTTCCCAGCTGCACAGGTCGCAACCGCGGGTTCTGGAGATGAGGCGGGCTTGAGGTCCCCCAGTCTCGGCTTCAGGGGTGGAGAGTGTGACCCGCAGGTTCAGGATCCCAGGGCCTGTGCAGTCACACGGCCCTTCCCTTCGCTCAGAAAAGCCCGGGGCTGGGTTTCATGCTCAACCACTGCCAACTTGAAATTCCTAGGTTTTGAATCAGGGGCCCCGCGTTTGCATTTTGCACTGGGCCCCGAAAATTCTGTGGCTGGCCCTGCCCGGTGTGAAGCTCACAGAGCCCCAGTATAGGCCGCCCTTCTATGGCTGGGGGCCGGGATGAGGGACCGGGGTCTGCTCTCAGCTTGCCCCCAAGGGTCCCTGACACCAGCCCAGAACGGGGTGGAGCTGGAAAGAGCCCACAACTGCTTCCTCTGCCCAACCGCTTCTATGGCTGCACCCTGGTGTAGCTCCCTCCGGGGTCGTATGCTGTATGTTTACTGGCGGAATTGTTTCTCAGTCCTAGACGCTCCGTGAGGCCAGGGAATATGATCTGTGCTCCGCTGCCGCCTCGCGCCCAGTGACGCATGGGGGCCCTGGTAAATATCGGTCGGATGAACTAATCTTACACATAAAACAAATCATTTCACTTTTTTAATACGACACGTGGCTGTTCCCTAAGTCGCCCCGGGTTAAATACAGACTCTACAAGATGCTAAAAACCGTTTACATTTAATTCACCAGACGGTGCGCTCCACGAGGTCAGGGGACTGGCCCCCCTGGTTCAGGGCTGTGCTTGGTGCCTGCAACCAGGCGGGCCCGCGGGGGCAGCCTGGAGAGAAAGGCGCGCCCAGCGCCCCCAGGCCCGGATCCGCTCTCAGCCCGCGTGCGCGCCCCTCCCCCCGATCTCCGCGCGCCCGGGCGCGGCTGGGCGGGGTCGGGACTACGCTTCCCGGCGGTCCCCGCGCGCCTGGGGGCGGGGCGGAGCCGGCGGGGGGCGGGGCGGAGCCGGCCGGGGGCGGGGCCGGCTACAAAGCCCGGGGGCGGTACCGGGGCGCAGAGTCCCCGCAGCGCCGGTCGGGAGCGCAGCGCGGCGCAGGTCGGCGCGCACGGCGGGAGCGGCGCGCAAGTGGTCGGGCCTGGCGGCTGGACGGGCGCCCCTCGCTGCCTCGCGCGCTCCCCGCCGCCCCCCATGAGCGCAGCCCCGCGCGGCACGGGTCCGTAGGCGGCGGGGCGCCCCCCATGCTGCTGCAGCCCGCGCCGTGCGCCCCGAGCGCGGGCTTCCCGCGGCCCCCGGCCGCCCCCGGCGCCATGCACGGCTCGCAGAAGGACACCACGTTCACGAAGATCTTCGTGGGCGGCCTGCCGTACCACACCACCGACGCCTCGCTCAGGAAGTACTTCGAGGGCTTCGGCGACATCGAGGAGGCCGTGGTCATCACCGATCGCCAGACGGGCAAGTCCCGCGGCTACGGCTTCGTAAGTGGCCCCCGCCCCCGGGCCCGCACCCCGCCGCGCGCCTTATCGCCGCCCGGGCGCCGAGTCCACTCCGGGGCACACGCCCAGCCGGCCCGCGGCCGCCCCCGTCCCACGCGCCTCCCGCCGGCGCCCGCACCTGCCGCCTCCCCCGGGCGCGCTCCTGCCGGTCCCGCCCCCACCACCCCGGGCCCGGGGCCCCGTCCCCACCCCCACCCCCACCCCCACCCCTGGTTTAAAAGGAAGAGCCGCTGTGTTCAATTAGGACTCCTAAGTTGGTGGGGAGGTTTTGGAGCCACAGGGTACTCGGGGTTTCCTGAAGCAGCGGCGGGTGAGGAGCAACGACTCCACCCCGGGGTGTTAGGAGCCCTTCGGCCTCCCCCATATTTTCCACAGCCCCCTCAGCCACCCCAAATAAACATCAGCTTAAGTAAAAACGGCTTGAAGACACTTTCCTACTTCCCTTCCAAGTGCAACGTCGCAGACTCCTTCCCAGAGGGAAGTCTCGGCCCTCACTGGTGGACAGTCCAGGCAGCCCCCCCACCTCCCTTCGGGGTTCGTTTTTGCCCTGTCCCCGCAGGGGATTATTTTTGTCCTTGAAGGCCACATTTCCCAGGCCTTGAACTTTGAGGAGAGGAGCTGGAATCCAAGAGGCATCTTTGTGGGAGGGCCCCAGGTAGGGGTCAGAGGAGCTTTGGCTCAAGGACCCTGGGTTACAGGCACCCTCAGAGGAAGGGAAGAGAGGGGTGGCAGCATCCAGTGCCAGGGCGGAGCCCTCTGCCCCTTTCACCCCTGGTTTCCCTCACGGCAGCCCCTGATATGTCTGTGGCTCCTCCAGGTGACCATGGCCGACCGGGCAGCAGCTGAGAGGGCTTGCAAAGACCCGAACCCCATCATCGACGGCCGCAAGGCCAACGTGAACCTGGCATATCTGGGCGCCAAGCCCCGGAGCCTCCAGACGGGTGAGAGCTTGTGTTTTCCTGCTTGGCTCTTCTCGGTTTCTATATTGGGTGTCGGTATCTGTCGGGTGGAAAGAGGCCCCCCCCTCGCTCCAGCAGTGGCAGTCGGCTATCATGTGCCTGCAGAGCCGCCACAGGGCAGCCATCCCCCCCTGGAGGATCTAGACCCCTTCTCACAGCGTGTGGCCCACAGAAGGGGGCGGGGGCAGGGAGGGTACAGCATTCCAGTTGCCAGCTGTCTTCGCAGGAGGGAGGAAGTGGCCAAGGGGCCTGGAGGTTGGGAGTGCCGACACCAGTGGCTGCTGACACCTGCGTCACTGGCTGCCACACTTCAGAGGTGTGCTTTGGGGTTCATGAGGGGGAGGCCTGGGAGGGGAGAGGAAGCTGATGATCCCTTTTGACTAGAGGTGTGTGACTTGTGGGATTCTGCCACCATGTGTGCAGCCCCTGAGACATCGCTCCTGCAGCAAGGCCAAGTCCCTGATTGTTCTCTCGTTTTAGGCTTTGCCATTGGGGTGCAGCAGCTGCACCCCACCTTGATCCAGCGGACTTACGGGTGAGTGGATGTGGCTGGCTTGGGGTGGGCAGTCCTTGGAGATGAAGTGGAGAGGGCCTTGGGCTTCCTGGGTCTGGAAGGCTGATGAAATGACAGTTTTCAGACATGTGATTGCGTTTAAGCCAAGGGAGTGAAGAGAAGGCAGATTGCATTTCTCCATCCCTGGCAGAGGCCGCGCCACCTAGGGGATCGTGAGCCTTGGAGCCTGCCTGCCTTGGTGCACACCCCAGCTCCCTTTGCTAGGTGTATGGCCTCAGTTTTGTCACCTGTAAAATGGGAGTGGGCACAGCACATCTGAGTTCTCTGAATGGAGGGTTTAGGGTGGGCCTGGTGCAGGTAATGCCCTATTAAAGTGTTTGCTGATGACTCTTAGGGACTGGCAGGCTGGGCTCTTCCCCAGGCGCTCCTGTCACCTGCTCTAGTGCTGGGGCAGGTGGTGGCAGTAGGCCATTGCCTCCAAGGTCTGATGTTTGAACGCTGCTGCAGATACGATGTGTTCAGGGCGGAGGCCACCTGCCTGAGTGGCCTGGCTTGTGGGCTTCTAGTCTGACTCATTTAGAAGCAGCACATCCCACTCTTCTCCATCCTAAAATGCCTCCTACCTTCCTGCCCTTTTTAAAACATCTGATAAGGCCTGGCAGCTGCTTGGGGAAGGACACGCACACTTAAGGGATACAAAGGGTCCTGCCTCCCCACCCCCATGATGGATGGGAGCTGTCTGCCCTAGCACCGTGGCATATTGATGGGGTTGGAGTTGGAGGGGAAGGCAGCTCAGAGACCACCACCCCTTTTAGGGCATTGGCACTTCATGAGCTTTCTGAATCCGAATCCCTAATGCCAGTTGATCATGTGTGTGCACACGTGTACGTGCACCGTGTAGATACCATGGAGAGACACACAGCTTGAGGAGTAACCTGCCTCACTAGGGCAGTGTGAACGAGGGGCCTGTGGAACCGGGCTGAGCCTGGCTCCCAGGTGAATGGGTCAGAGGCCCCAGCAGAAGTTGTGCTCACTTTTTGGGAGCGCTTGGGGTTACTCGGGGGCTCCCTGCCAGCTTCCGTGTGTATTGGTGGATGTGTGCAAGTGTAGCAATGGGAGGAGCCGTTGGTTGAGGGGTGCTGAAGGGTGGCGGGGCCCTCCTAGCCTGTGTGAGTGGCCAGGCAGCTCAGCTTCCTGCCGGGGTGCCTCTGTCCTCCTGGGAAGGGAGTGTGTAGGGTGGTGGGAGCAGGCCGCCCTGTCCGTCTCATCCTGGAATCTGTTTTGTAGATGTCTAGAGTCATCTTAGAGGGTGTTTGGGGACACTCCAGCCTTCATGCCTTCACCAAGATTCTTCCTCTGGGGTTCAGGCCACAAGAAGAGGGTGTTCCTTGTTTTTCAGAACCTTGGCTCCGTTCCCCAGGCCCACAGCAGGCGCCTGGGGGCATGGGCTGGGCGGGAGCTGCTGCCCAGAGGCGAGGGTGTGCGCCTCCAGTGCCTGCAGCTCTTTTCTGCTTACAGTGGGATGAGGCCTTCCCACCTGCATCTGGGCTCTCTCTGATCCACGCAGCTGCCTCTGGGACTCCATAACCATCAGTGCTTGGCCTCTCGGGCTTGCAGATGTGGGTTCGAATCCTGACTTTGCCCCTTACCAGCTAGGTCTGTCTTGGCAGTGGCATCCTCCTTATCCAGAAAACAGGAACATTAACTGCTTAAAACAGTGGACTGAAACTATTCTTACTTTATAGGTGGGGAAACTGAGGCAGAGAAAGGCTAACCACGTGTCCGGGCCCGGGGAGGGGGCGAGGTAATAGACGTCCAGGAGGAGATAAGAACACAGGTGGTGGGTGCCTGAACGTATGCTTTCTTGGTGGGGTAGGGTGGGAAGGGCCCCGACCTGACCTTTCCCTTGCTATCCTGGAGTCCTGTGAACACCACCCGTCCAGAAGCAGTTGGGATCGGTCACAGAGTTTGCCACTGTGTGCACCCGACTTGAGGCGACGGTGTTTTGTAACTAAATCTGCTGGCTGGCTGTTAATACCTGTGACGGTGAAGAGGCCGCAGACTCTATTTGTTGGTTGCCAAAGGGTGGAGACCCAAACAGGGACGGTGTCAGAGGGACCATCCGCTCTTGGTTTCCTGGGAGATCTGAACTCAAGCTTCTGAGAATTGCACCGCCTCCTGCCCCTGCCTCTGGGCCTTACTGAGGTGGGTGGGGGGAGGCTCCCGGTGCAGCTCCCGGGTGCAGCGGGGCGGGCTGCCTGGGTCAGCTGTCTGCCCCCAGCCCCCGCCCACTGGAGAGCTGGGCCGTCAGCGTCCCTTTTGTCTTTGTGAACAATCAGGCCCCGGGAGCACAGCCGGGCCTGACTCAGCGGCCAGTTTTGTCGGCCTTGGGCTGGCAGCGAGGCCCGCCCTGCTGTTGGCTGAGGGCATGGAGGGAGGTGGGAGCCAGGAGCCCGGCAACTGAGGGTTGTCCACCAGTTAACCCCTTCCATGCCTGGCTGAACTCTTCCTCGACTTTCTGACCCCAACCTTTTATGCCTTGCCCTGGACAACTCTGAAGATCCCACTGCTCTGCTTTTAGGCAAGACCCTGTGGAATCTTCGCCTGGCTGGGTCTTAAATGTTAGTTTAGAATGATTTACCAAAGAACTTTACACTTTATGCTATTTGCCGGGATTTCCTTGCCTCTTTTGTTTTTTTAAGTTGAACAGGCTCTGTGAGACCTAACTCACCTGTGCATTTCTGACTAACTGTATGTAGAGGGTCCAGCAGTCCGCGGTTTGGAGGAGCCTTCCTCTGCGGTGGCAAGTGCAGGAGCCTGTGGCCCTGGCCCGCCAAGGGTGTCTGCCAGCTGAGCGTGTCCGTCACCTGCTGGAGGGAGGGGAGCTGCAGCCGTCTGGAGAGGGTCTGTGCCCAGGCAGAGCTTAGTCTGGCCTGGAAGGGTGCCCTGGTGTCAGGGGGTGTCTGTCCATTCCTGGGCTGAGGGCACCGGGAGTAGAGGTTTGTCCTGGGCCTGGCTGTGCCCAGAGCCTCTCCTTGGGTTATTTTTGAAGGACCAGCTGCTTCCCTGGTGCAGGTCTCCTTGCCTGTTAAGGGGGCCCGACTGTGGCCTTGACTCCCGTTCACTGAGTGCCTCACTATGTACATTCTAGAATGTTGGAAGGGGGTGGAACATCCCTGGCCTCCACCCCTAGAAGCCGGTAGCATTGCCTCCCCCAAGTCATGGCTACCGAAAATGTCTCCAGACATTGCCAGTGTGCCCTGGGTTTAGTGGTATGAGGACGAGTATCTGTGAGTCTCTTCGACCTTGCTTCATGGTCACAAGATGACTGTCATAGCTCCAGACAACGCACCCACGTTCAGGGCAGAAAGGACGATAAGGGATAGTACGAACTGCCTCTGTCTCTTTCAGCAGAAAAGTGGAAGCTTTCACAGAGGCCTCCACAGGCTTCCACTTAAGCCTCACTGGCCACAACTGGGTGACAGGACATGGCCACCACAGGGGCTCTGATATGACAAGACAGGCTCCTGGGACTCCGGGGTGTCAGGTACAGGCCGTATCCAGGAGCAAGGGCCCTGGGGTCTGCCTGGGCTTGAGGCCAGGCCCAGCCCGTCTCTGCAGGCTCCTGCCCGTCTGTGAGTGAGAACAGTAACACTGCCTTCTCTACAGGGCCAACTTGACTGTGTATAGAGGGCCTGGCCATGGGAAGTCACAGTTTGTCAGTGACGCATCTCTTGCCGGCCCTGCTCCAGGGTCTGTTGATTGACTGCCTGTGCAAAACCGAGGCTCAGAGCAACTGAGAGACTTGTTGGGTTCACACATCCCGGGATGGTGGGGCCTGAGCTGGGGGCTGCGAGACTCTTGTCCCTCCCCCAAGGACTCAGCATCTCCCTCTGGCTAGATGGCAGCTCTTGGATGAATCAGAGCACACGGCCCCGAGACTGATGGTGGCCGTGAGACCCACTCCCAGGCATGTGCCTGCCCCACTGCGTGTATAGTTTCAGGGACCCCTACATCCTTCGCGTGAAGGTCTCCGGTGCCCACGTTGGCTGGGTAGTCGATGGCTGCCCTTGCCATCATGGGGCCTTGGTGTGTGCATGCCACAGGGCCTGGACAGAGCACCTGGGTCCCCAGGGTAAGAGGAGGGACTGGGGAGGCAGGGATGGGAAGATGTCTGTCTCCTTGAGAGCATGGGATGTGCAAGCTGGGGAGAGCGTCAGCAGCCACTCCTAGAATCATTCATTCATCAGGTGTTTATTGAGTGCCTGCTGTATGCCAGGCCTGGTGCCAGGGATCCTTTGAATAAGAAAGACACGGTCCCCGATCTCAGGGTGCTCACATTCTGTTTGTGTACTCGTGGGCCCGCGTGGCGATGCGTGCAGTTAAACAGGAAGCTGGCGGAATGAGTGCCTGTGTGGGGACCTCACAGTCCCACGTCTCGAGTACAGTGGTGGGGAGATGTGTCTGTGTGTGTGATAAAGCTTCACAGTTCGTGTGTAGTTACACGTGACATATAAGGTTAGTGCGTGCAGAAGACGATGCAGTGTGCTGAAGGCCTGCAGTCCAGGTCGTAGCACTGTGCCTGGGTTAGTGTCCTGGTTTTGCTAATGTCCTTAGTTACTCTGATGTGCCCTTGGGGGATGGAGGAGGCAGGGTACACAGGACCTCTCTGTACTGTTTTTGCAACTTCTTGGGAGTCTTTTATTATTTTAAAATACAAAGTGAAACAAATCCAGATGAGCTGTTTGCAGGTGATGGCGTGTGTGTGACTGTACGCATGCGCACGTGTGCGAGTGCGCTGGGGAAGGCCCCACTGAGGATGGGGGAAATGGGCCCTATAGGCGTCTGGGGAAGAATAAGCAGCCCAGGCCCAGGGTGACAGGCGAGCTGCAGGTCGCCATGGCGGGCACCGGGTGAGCACCGCAGGGCAGAGGCAGAAGCTGAGGTCAGAGCCAGGCGGCATGGGGGCTGGGAGGAAGTGACTCCCCCACACACTGTGGCGTCACGTTTTCACCCTGAGGGTGTCTCGTGGTGGCCCCGCTGCCCCCCCCAAGGCTTCCTGTTTGGCAGCTCATCTGGAGCCAGGCGTGGGCTGCGCTGTGGCCCTCCTGGGCGGGCGCCCGTGCCGCACCTGTTGTTTGTCCTGTCTGCTGAAACAGAAAGCAGCCTTTGGGTGGCGGGGGCTCCTCTCCGAGCATGAGTTCTCACCCTGGCTCCCTGCTGGGCCTGGAGAGCCTCTTCTGTAAGCCTTGGGCCAAGGGAGGCAGCTTTGTCTCAGGGCAGAGGCCTGATCACAGACCGAGGTGGAGGCCCAAGCTTGAGCTTTCCTCGTTTCGCCTCAGTTTCACCTTGTGTCCAGGGTGGACAGGCTGAGAACTCTGCAGTGTGCTGGGGACATCAGGACCTTCCCGCTGACCTTGTTTGGGTAGAGTAGGGAGTTGGGCACTGGGTCAGCTTGTCTGACAGATCTTTGCTTGCTTTGTACCCGGCTGGGGACGCCTGCCATGGGGGTGAGGGGAGACCCGGTCCCAGCACCTCACAGTGTTTCCTGCAGCGAGGTGCTAAGAGAAGGACAGAGACAAAGGAGGTCAGCATGCCTCCGAAGACGACAGGAGCTGGGGAGGGGAAGGGAGCAGCCGGGGAGGCTCAGGGCCCAGCAGGGTAGCCTCAGCTCCTAGAGGACTTTGATGACCCAGGGAGGCAGTGCTGCCTTCCTCCAGGTGACTCCCAGGCCACGCAGGCTCGGAGCGGAGGAGGGATGGGTCAGTCTGCATTTTTGTTTTCAGAGTGTTTTTGTTTCTGGCTGCTGGGTTGAGCCTGGACTGCCGAGGGTTAGGGTGGTGGTTGGAGGCCCTTAGAGGATGCCCAGTAATCCAGGCACGAGACAAGGGTGCTGCCTGCACCAGTGGCCCTGGTGAGGTATAGTGAGATTCTGGGTACATATTTTGAAGAACCTGGGAAAGAGGAGTCCAAGAAGATTCTGGAGCTTTGGGCCTATGAAATGGGAGATGGGCTTGGCCCTGACTGGGGTGGAGGCTGCTGTGCAGTACAGTTTTGGGGAGGTCAGGAGTTGGAGTTTGGGCAGGTTCAGCTGGAGATGCTGTTCCAGGCCTGGCATTGCCCCACAGAGAGGACGTTTGACCTGTGTCCTGTGACTGGCTGCCCCACAGAACCTGAATATCCCCAGCTTGCGGCCCTCCCCCTAACAAGTCACTGGGGATTCCCGGGAGGCAGAGCCGTGGCCTGGCTTCCTGCCTGCCAGGCGCCTTGGGGACCTTCCCACACCCAGCCAGGCTGGAGTCAGAACCGTAAGAGCTGCGGTCTGTCTCTGCCGTGGTGGGGCAAGGCCCCTGGAGAGCAGGGAAAGTGAAATGGACTCATTTGCCTTTTTCGTTTTTATTTTCAGAGGCGACTTTATGTTCAGAAAATGAGTCCTCCTGGGCCATGGTCAGTTATTTTCACTGAGAGTTCTGCTCTGAGTGTGGGCAGCATGTGTCCCAGGCACCATGTGTACTTCTCTCACCCGGCCCGCCGGTGTGGGGTTCTCAGACTGCAGAGGCCCGAGTCCTCTGTCTTGGGGGCAGTGTTGGACTCTGCAGCATCCTTAGTTTACAGATGGGGAAATAGAGGCCGGAGGGACTGAGTGATGGTCCATGCAACTTGGACAGGCATGGCCAGGATCTGGACTTGGGGCTCTTCCTGCCCTTGGACCCCTGAGTCTCCGTGGACTGAGTCAGCTGGGGTGCTCTTGGCTGTGTGCTGACCCTGGGTGTGTTGGGGTGCAGATGCTGCCTGGGCCACATGGGAATGGGAAAGGAGGCAGGCACTTCAGATTTCCAGTCTGGACCAGGCTCTGGGTCCCCCTGTCCTCTCCTGGGCTGTGGCAGAGCCAGCTCCTCATGCATGCCCAGCCCTCCCCGGATGGCCTGGCCTTTCCAGCCCTAATGGTGGCCCGTTTCAGTGACTCCATGATTTGAGAGTTTGGTGTTGCCCAGCCAGGCTCTGGCACTAGAGGGAAGCAGAGAACCCCTAAGTCGTCTTCCGCAAACACCCCTGACCCCAGCTAGCTGCCTGTGCCCGGTGTCCAGCGTCGCAGAGGGGCTTGAGGGGCATGTGGGAGGTCTATCCCACCCATTCCCGTGGTTTCTTCCTTGGCTCTGCCTGGACTTTGCACAAGTGGTGGGATTAATTCTCTGGGAAACAGATTCGCCTCTGATTGGTGCAAGGCCCTTTTCTGGGGTCTTGGTGGGAGGATAGAAGTTTTCTGCAGAGGATGAGGAGGCACAGAAGCCCGGTTGTTCTGAGGCCGGAACTTGTAAGGAAACTGGAAGGGAAGGAGGCTCCTGCCCTCTCCTGTGAGGGAACAGCTGGGCCGTGGCTCTGCATCCCTGGGGAACGGGTGGGACTCCAGCGGCGGCCGTACAGAGGGTCCATTCCAAAGTGGCTTCTAAAGGAGGGAGCAAGTACCCTGTCCTGAAGAGGCAGGTGGGCCCTGGCCAGACAGGAGCAGCCCTGATGGGCATTGGGTCCCCCAACCTTTGGGCTCCTACCTGACTGCACCTGGCCTCTGGTCTGTTTTGCTCACCAAGGGTTCTTGTCTGCTGCCCCCTGACCTAGGGCTGAAAGTCCTAGGAGAGGGAGGGCCTCTGTTCCTCCCAGCATTCCTCAGGCCCAAGGAGGCATCAATGCTGCTGAGGCCTCTGGGGTGCACAGAGCATTAGATCCTCACAGCAGCCCCCTGGGGTGTGTGGTTCCCCAGAGGCAGTGATGAGGTCACCCTGGGCCGCCAGGCACCTGGCTGGGGAGCAGAGGCTGGTGGGCTGTGCCTGTCTAGCTGTGACTTGCTGGGTGGAGCCGTGCCTGCCTGTCCCTCCAGCCTATCCAGCCCTGGCTGCTCAAGGCTGAACTGCTTTCTCTGCCTTCTTGGGGCAGGGACTCAGCCTGGGAAGCAGTGGCCATTCCAAGGCGGGGGGCTCTTTTGCCTCCCAGCTGCCTGCAAAGCCAGGGCCTGCCTCAGACCGTCAGCACTGGGCACCTGCTGTGCTGGGGCACTTGGGATGCAGTGGCCGAGACCCTGCTTTTGTGGGGACGACATTGTGCAAGATAGATGACAAGGGGGCTTCTGATCATAAGAAACAGAGCCACAGCTCAGGGTGGGCCCCTGAGGGGTGAGCTTTGAGCTATGGGAAGAAGCAAGTGCATAGGTACGAAGGTCCTGTGGTGGGAAGGAGTCGAATCTGGGAACAGAAGGAGCCCAGGGCAGTGGGAGTGCAGGTGGAGATGAGTTGTAAGAGGTAGGTTGAGGCCTGATAATGCAGGAAGCCACGAGGGAGCAGTTTGGGTTTTCTTCTGGGTACAATGGGAGACAGCTGGAGGGTTCTGCTCCTGGAGGTGATGGGGTCTTGATGTTTCTGTTTGTTTGTTTTTTGAGACGGAGTCTCGCTCTGGCGCCAGGCTGGAGTGCAGTGTCTCGATCTCGGCTCACTGCAACCTCCACCTCCCTGGTTCAAGCGATTCTCCTGCCTTAGCCTCCTGAGTACGTGGGATTACAGACACTCACCACCACACCACCACGCCCAGCTAATTTTTGTATTTTTATTAGAGACGGGGTTTCACCATGTTGGTCAGGATGGTCTCGATCTCCTGACCTCTTGATACACCCGCCTCGGCCACCCAAAATGCTGGGATTCCAGGCATGGGTCTTGATGTTTTTAAGACAGCTCTGGCCTCCGCTGGGTGAAGGATTCAGGGATGGGAGGCAGGCCTCCACCGCCACCAAGGCAGGGCCGTGCCACTGCACCCACCTGGAGAGTTGGTGATGAAGGAGAGGGAGGATCGGGGAATTGAGGGATGGAAGCAGGGAGCTCCCTGTTGGATGGTGTAGGCATGGGCTGCAGTGGGGAGGAGTGGGCAGGGCAGTGCCTGGGTGGCCGGGTGGGCTCTTCACTGAGGTGGAGAGGGCAGGAGAGTCCCACCAGGGCCAGGCAGACATGTGCCCTGGCAGGCGAGCCAGCCAGGGGACACGGTGTTGACTGGAGCTTGGTGGGTAGGGTGGCGTGTGGCGACCAGGCCGTACCCTTGTGTGCAGGGCTGTGGCACCTGACCTTTCTGAGTCTGGAGTATGGGTGGGGGTGCTGAGGAACCTGCCTGGCGCACGCACCTGCTCCCCATCGCCAGGGAGTGGAGTCTTGGGCCTGCGGCCGGTACGCAGGCCTGGGGCTGGACTGCCCTTGGACAGTGTGGGGCCGGTGGTTTGGCTGCAGTTTTCTTTCTCACCTGACCACTCAGTGGGTTCGCCCAAGCATGCATGGCTGCGTGTGCCCCTCTGTATCTCTCAGTTCCCACCTGCCTCCTTTGCGGCCCGCCCCCGGCATGGGCACTTGTGGTCAGAACAGCAGGAGGATTCCTTGTCTTTGCCCTTCCCCATGTGGTTTCTGATGTTCCACAGTCGGGCGTCTCAGCCTCGGCACTGCAGACCTTTAGGGTGGCATCGTTCCTTGTGGTGGGGGCACCCTGGACATTGTAGGAAGCATTCAGCACCCCTGGCCTCGACCCCTAATGTCAGCAGCACTCCCACCCCCACCCCATATGCCTGGTTGTCAGTTGTGACAGCTAGGACTGTCGACAACTAGGACTGTCATTAGGCATTTTCCAGCATCGCCTGGGGGCACAGTTGTCCTGGTTGGGAATCGCTGTTCTAGTGGTGCCTCTAGGGCCTCACAGCGAGCTCTGGAGGTCATCTCGATCTCGGCTCACTGTAGGACCCAACTTACAGATGAGGAAACTGCACCTTGGAAGTTTTGAAACCTGTTTGGTAACTCAAACAAGTGCAGGGGCAAGGTGCAGCCCTAGGAGGGAGAGAAGCAGCTGGAGCCCAGCTCCTGCCTGGCGGGGCTTCGTGGCTCCTTCTACCTTAACTTCGGCCAGTGTTCTCACTCCCCCTTGGGGCCCTGAGGTGTGGCCCCTGCTGTGCCTTCCTTTTATTTTGAGCCGAATCTGGTGCCCCAACCAGTCCTTGTGGGCACAGCTACCAGCAGCAGACCCCACTGTGCCACTCCCTTGCTCTGTGATGGGGCAAGTCGCTTGGGGCCTCTCTGAGCCTTGAATTTCCTCTCTGGGAAATGGGCTAACACTAGCATCTTTTCTGTGGCTTTGTTCTTGTTTTTTGAGACAGAGTTTTGCTCTTTCGCCCATCCTGGAGTGCGGTGCAGTGGCGTGGTCTCCACTCACCACAACCTCTGCCTTCTGGTTTCAAGCAATTCTCCTGCCTCAGCCTCCCGAGTCACTGGGATTACAGGCTCCCACCACAACGCCTGGCTAATTGTTGTATTTTTAGTAGAAACGGGGTTTCTCCATGTTGGAAAGGCTGGTCTTGAACTCCTGACCTCATGATCTGCCCACCCTGGTCTCCCAAAGTGCTGGGATTACATGCATGAGCCACTGCGCGCGGCCTTCTGTGGCTTTGAAAATGCTTCGTAAGTTATCCCAGGCCCTTTACATACAGAAAGATGAGTAGATACTGACATGCGGTGTCTGCAAGGATCAGGAAACAGGAGAGCCCCCCTTCCTCCCAGCCTCCCCCACGCTTGTATTTGAGTCGCCCCGAGTAGGGCAGCTCCTTGGTGGCCCACGCAAAGCTCTGGCGCCGATGATGTGGGGCATCAGAAACCCGATAGAAATGACGGCAGCCCTAGAGGTGAGTGTGGCCGGAACCTGGCTGCCCCACAGCCCCAGGCATTTGTGTTCTGTGTCCCTGGTTTGGGCAGCAGTTCTTGAAGGCAGCTGTGGATCAGGACCCTGGGGCCTGTTCATGCAGATTTCTGGGCCCCGTCTGCCTTTGCAGTCCACATGGGATCCACATTTGGGGGAGGTGTCTGAGGCAGGGGCATGACTGCCCATGTTTGGAGAAGCTGTGGGTTCAAAGCTTCCATAGCCTCCAACTAAGGAATGTTTTTGAGGTTCTGAGAGCTGGGTGGGGGGGCACTGGTGATGCCAGGGACAGCCTGCTGGGCACAGCCCCAAGACAGTCCTTGCTGTGTCTCCGCTCGCCCCCTTCCCGAAGGAGGCGTCTGAGACCCTACTGGGCCCCCTGCCTCTGCTGGCCAGAGCTCCTCATCTTTCTCAGTGGGGTCTGTGCCGCCCACCGGGCCTTTGTTCTGTCAGCGCCACGTGCCCAGTGCCTCCCACAGGCCTGGCCCTGGCAGGCAGCTGAGGGTCCAGACAGAACCATCTCTCTGACAGAGCGTGCTGTCCAGTGGGGCATCAGGCAGCATAGGGAGGTGGGGGACTGGCCTCCATGTGGGGTCGCGGGGCCTCGCCAGAGCAAGGGCTCCAGGCAGAGGCATTGGCAGGTCCCAGGCCCAGGTGGGGAGGATGCGAGGGATTGAGGCGCTGCGGGGTGTGGGCTGGCACCAGGGGGGAGCTGGATGTGCGGTGGAAGCCAGGGGTCAGCCAGCCTGGCCGCCCCCATGGTGGGGGTGCGGCCGGAGGGTTGTGCACAGAGGCTGCCGGCTGCCCTCATCCACTCTTCAGATGCTCATACTGGCGCCTGCCTCCACCCTTGTGCCTCAGTGCTGCTCCCCTGTGGCCAGCTCTGCCTCATCATTAGGTCTCTGCAGGCATCCCCTCCTTCAAGAAGCCACCCTGTCCTCTCCCCTATCGCTGTCCACACATCACAGCCCTCTGCTGTCTTGACTTCTCCAGACGCCGCCCCCCACCGACCTACCGACTCTGGTTTACGCGTTGGTGCGTTTTAGTGCCTCTCCCATCCTAGAGGCTAAGCCCCTCGAGGGCAGGGCTGTGTGGTCTGCTCCCCTCTGCATCCTGGCAGATATGTGAGAAGGGCGTTACAGCTCGAGAACCAGAATTCGAACCCAGGCCTGGCTCCGTGCAAGGCTCCTGTTCCCATGGAGGATGCAGGGTGGACAGCAGACCTTCTAAGCTGGGGAGAGGGAGAGGAGGCGTCGCTGCTGGGTTCCTGGCAGGAGCTGCCTGGGCCTCTGGACAGATGCTGTGGAGGGTTGGCCGTGTGGGCTGCAGATGTGGTTACAGCAGCCATTAGGGTGGCTCAACCTGGGAAGGTAAACAGCAGTAGTGTAGAAACTTCCCACACACTTCCCAGATGGGGTGGGGGGAGCAAGAGGCGCTGGGTGCCCCCTCAGGCACAGGCCAGGTGTGCCCTCAGTTGTTTGCTGCCAGGTCTGTGGGAGGAGCAGGGACCCGCACCCCTGTCATCCAGGTTTTCCTGGTTCCCACTGTTCCTGTAGGGCTGCAGGATCCACTGAGCACACCTGCCTTTGTGCTGGAAGCCAGGACTCCTCTCTGACCCTGAGGGTCCCTGGCTCTGGGGAGGGGGGAGCACACAGGGCTCCTCTCTGACCCTCAGGGTCCCTGGCTCTGGGGAGTGAGCACGTGTTTTCAGTGGCCCACATGTTGCCAAAACGTGCTCCAGAAAGCTGCCCAGTTTCTGTCCCTGCCGAATGCAGGCGAATGCAGGGAAGGATGTTGTACTTTTCCTCCGGAGCTGCTTCCCTTGAGTGGGGGCTCTGCCTACAGGTGCAGGAGGAAGCTGAGCTTCCAAGTTGCCCCCCAGGCGGGCCTGGCCTGTGTAACACGCAGGCGTGCAAGGCAGAGGAGATCCTGATGCCCAGGGTGCAGTGCCGTGCCCTGGCAAGACTACTCTGTGCCTCAGGCTCTGCAGCAGCTTCTGATGCTGCGGAGGTGGCTGTTCTGTTGCCACCTGGGAAACTGAGGCTGAGCGGCTTGCGCCAGGCCACCCAGTAGCTGGTTGGCAGAGCAGGCACATGCCGGGAGAGCTGCCTCCCTGAGCCTCGTTTCCCCCTTGCTGATTGCTGGGCATGGTGTTGCATGGCTAGCCCACAGTAGGCAGGAAGTAGTGGCCTCGACACGTTTCCACAATGGCCTACTCAGGTAGGGTTAAGAGCACAGCTCTGAGGCCAGCTGACTCCTGGCCCCTCCACCTCATCAGCTGTGGGACCTTGGGCAAGTCACCTGGCCCCGTGTGTGAAATGGGCCTCATGATGGGAAGACCGAGCCGACAGGTCGATGCACACAGTCACAGTACGGGTCTCCCCCAGTGTGGGTGCTGGCGAGTATGGCAGCTGCTGGCGCCGTCATCTCAGTGGTCGCTGCCATTGCACTCCTTTGCTCCAGCATTCACGCAGTCACTCTCACATCCTCACGGAGCTGCTGCAGGCCAGAGTCCGTGCTGGCAGGGACAGAAAGAAACTCTGTGAGGAGCAGGTGTTGGCTGGGGGAGAGGGCACGTACACGAGCCGAGTGTGCAGTGTCACTTGGTGGGTGTTGGGTGTCAGGGAGATGAGCAGGGAAGGGGAACAGGGCTGGACTCCCAGACGTGCAACGTGGGCCTGCTCTTGATCTCGTGCTCTGCTGTCGTGGCTTCAAATTCTCAGTCATTTGAAAACAACCATCCAAGATTGTTATTTTTGCACCAGCCCCGGGGATGTGGGGTGTAGGGCCGGGATGTGGGGGTGCAGTCTGGGAAGGGCCTTGCTGAAAAGGAGACATGGAGGGGAGGAGGGAGCCTGGTGGGTGGCGCGAACAGCCAGTGCAAAGGCCTTGAGGCTGCAGACTCCGGCCCGGTGCTGTTTCTGTGCCCATCTAACTGATGAGGAAAGTCGGGGCTCAGGGGGCGGGGGGGGGCACTCATGATGTACCCCGCTGTTCTCTGAGCTGTTCCCCGACTCTTTCCTGGCCCTGACCCGCTCTGCTTGGCCCCACAGGCTGACCCCGCACTACATCTACCCGCCAGCCATCGTGCAGCCCAGCGTGGTGATCCCGGCCGCCCCTGTCCCGTCACTGTCCTCGCCCTACATTGAGTACACGCCGGCCAGCCCGGCCTACGCCCAGTACCCACCGGCCACCTATGACCAGTACCCATATGCTGCCTCGCCTGCCACGGCTGCCAGCTTCGTGGGCTACAGCTACCCGGCCGCCGTGCCCCAGGCCCTCTCAGCCGCAGCCCCCACCACCTTCGTGCAGTACCAGGCACCGCAGCTGCAGCCCGACAGGATGCAGTGAGGGGTGCTCCTGCCCCGAGGACTGTGGCATTGTCACCTTCACAGCAGACAGAGCTGCCAGGCCATGATGGGCCGGCGACAGCCCGGCTGAGCTTCAGTGAGGTGCCACCAGCACCCAGGCCTCCGAAGACCGCTCGGGCACTCCGCCTGCACCCTGGGACAGCAGAGAGAGGGCTTCTCTTTAAATCTAGGTCCCATTGTGTCTTGAGGGAGGACTTTAAGAATGACCGAGAGCTATTTAAAGACGCAATCCCAGGTTCCTTGCACACCATGGCAACCTCTCCTTGCACCTTCTCCTGCCTCTCCACACTCCAGGTGCCCTCAGGTTTGTGTCTCCCCCGCCGCGTCGTGGTGGGGTGTCACAGACCCTCTGCAGCCCGACTGCCCTGGACTGTGCAGAGATGCCTGACTCCAGGGAAACCTGAGAGCAAGAAGTTAATGGACTGTTTATTGTAACATGATCCTCACGAGCTGTGAGCGCAGTCGAGGTATGAGGACACGGCCTCCTGTTGGAGTCGCATTTTCTCCATCAGGGCACATGGGCGGCTTCCTCAAGCCCAAAGGAGCTCCCAGGTACACGGGGGCCGCCGCCGGTAACAGGGGCAGCCGGCCAAAGGCCCCTTTCCAGTCACAGCACTGAAGTTGCAACTTTTTTCTTGTAATTGTTTTGCTACTAAGATCATTTCAGAAGTTCAGTCTATTTTTTCAGCGGATACTGCCGCCACCAAGAATCCAAAACCTATTTTTGACTTGGAGAGACTTGCTTTTGTTGGTCCTGCCCATGGAGACGACGACAGGGTTTCTGTATAATAAAGTGTCTGCCGGCTCGCGGGCCAGGATCCTCTCGGTGGGATGGGCCCCATAGACAGGAGGCCCTGCAGGCCCGTGCGGGCCACTGTCTGCTGCCGCCTGCCAGGGTGGCAGAGTGAGTTGTCTCAGGACCCCGTCACTGCGACATTGATGCTTCTCTCCCCAACTCCCCAACCACTGTGGAAGGGTAGAAGGGAGTGACCCACAGCATTCAGGCCACTCAGGGTCTAGACCACGGCGGTGCCAGCCTGGGGGGCAGGGCCCTCAGCTCTGCCTGCTGGAGCAGTTGAGTGCAGGAGGGTGCGCCTCTTCCCTCTACCCCCGCACCACCTGCTGTGTGCCAGCCCGAGACGGTTCCTGCCTGTCTTGGGGATTGGTGGAGGGAGGAAGCAGTTCTGCCAGCTGTGGCAGGGCTGCAATGGGGCGTCCAGGGCTGTGGGGTCTGGAGGAGGGGACATGAGGTGAGAGGTATCCTGGCCGAGGGCGGGGGCAGCGGGGATCTCCCTCCGGACCTACCTCAGGGAGCTGAGCGTGCAGACGCTCCAGGGCAGGCCTGGGACAGAGTCAAGGCCCAGAGAATAAAGGTAGCTAATCTCATAATAATATTTTTATTAGAATGTTCTGATGATAAAAATAAAACTTGTTTTCTTTAAAGAAAAAGTTGGTCTGTAATTTTTCTCAAAACGCAGAGCTCCCCTGGTGCCTGGGCATCACCCATGCCCCGCCCTCCTGGCTCAGGAACCCAGGATTTCACTGGCAGCCGTGCGTACAGCGCCTGGCCTGTGCCGGCCACCTGAGCCTCAGTAGCAGAACAGACGCAGCCCCTCTTCCCACCCACTAATGCAGGGGAGGCCTGTCGTCCCCTCCGCCATGCGTCATCCAGCATCAGCTTCAGACCCCGAGAGGACTGCGTTTGGGTTACTTCTTGGCGCTATGGCTAGGGAGGGACCTGGACATGGTTTGTGATTGGCAGGCCCCCCAGATCCCTGTGGAATAGGAGGACAGTTCCCCAAGAGAAGGGGGTTTGCCACCAGAAGACCCTGAATGTGGGCTCCTGAGAGGACAGTGGCAGGTGTCCAGGACAACTGCCCTTAGAGTAGAGTTGGAAGGGAAGCCTTGGTCTGTGGCTGGATAGTCCCAGCATCTAGAACTCAGAGTTGGGGAAATCACAAGGCCTTCATAGAGGAGGTGTCAGGGCTGGAGAATCCATTAATTCCTTCCTTGAATTGCTCACTCATTGTGTCATCCCAAGATGTGTGCTGGGTCACGTGCAAAGCGCTGGGGATAGAGCAGACAGAGCTGCCCTTTGGGTTTATCATCTGCTAGGGGAGACACAACAGTGCCCCGGGGTGACAGAGACTGACGGGTTTCCTGCGGGGAGGGGATAGAGATTTTGTGGGGGTCTGCACCTCTCAGGCCCGCCCAGCCCCTCCCTCCTGCTGTCTCAGTTTGCAAACACCCGTGAGGGGTCAGGGAGGGCAGCATGGGGCTTCCAGCCTGGAGGAGGAGACTTGCCGCAGCTGATAAGAACTTGGGGGACCACAGAAGGGGGCTGCGGGTACTGCCAGGGTTATCGTGAAGGCCATTCGTGGCCTGCATGTTTCCTGTCACTATCAGCTGGTGGCAGCCTCTGGGACAGGCCTTCGGGAAGGCCTTGAGGCCTTGAAAACATCTGCTGGGTCCCAGGATTGAGGGCTGTGGATGGTGACGAACCCAGGAGAGAGAATTCTTAAGTCACCCAAGCTGAGTGGGGAGCAGGAGCCAGCTGAGGGCAGCAGGGATGCAAAGCGTGGCCACCAGCCCTGGCAGCGAGGGTCCTCAACCCCAGCGCTGCGGCACCAACATCTGTGGCCGCTGACTGGTCGGCACACTGTGCCACGTGCTTTCATGGATGGTCTCAGTTACCTTCCAGGTAGCCCCATTAACAGACTGATGAACTAAGATTCTTAGGAGTGGAGCCCACATTGCCTGGACCCCCAGGAGATGCGGTGAGGGGTTTGCCTGGAGCTGAAGGGCGTGGGCCTGATTGAGGTGGCCGGGCTGTGCCCAGACATTCAGGCTGAGCCCAGCCAGGCCCGCCCTGGCCTTGAGCCTCACTGTGCAAGAAGGTTGCGAGTGCCCTCCCAAGGCAGGGACTTTCTGTCTTACCCACTGTGTTCCTAGCAGCCGGCACAGGCCTGGTGCCCAGAGGGCCAGATGTGCACACACACATGCTTGCAGATGTATGCTTGTGTGTATATACATGTTAACACACATTATCCCAGCCCCCCATACACACACACACACACACACACACACTGATACAGGCATACCTATGCATAGATACACATATCCACACAGACATGCATCCACAGACACACTAACACATAAATATGTATGTGCTATACACAGACACTCCCACTCAGTGGTATTCAGGGATACGTGCACACAGAGAAACAGACACACACTCATTCTCAGACACACCATCACACATATACATGTACACACCCTGGCTCCCACACAGTACATGCACATACGCACACGGAGACATGCACGCACAATTACCTTCCAAGGCGCACACACGTGCACACACGTGGAGATGGACACGTGCACACACATCCCTTGTACCCAAAGATACACACACATGTGCACCCAGACACATGTGCACACATGGTGTTGAGTGACAGTACAGGACCCACCCCCATCGTTTGGCTCCACATCAAGTGAGGGTGTTGTGGGGAGCAGCAGCCATGGTTTTGAGGGTTCAGTGACTTGGGGGAGAGGGAAGTGGAGCAGGTCTAGGCCGGAGGGCTCGGGGGGAGAAGAGATGGGCACAGTGAGGGAGGTGCCGTGCCTGGCCGCTCACCTGGCAGTGGCAGACGGTAGCTGCCAGTGTCCTTCGGCGCAGGGGAAGACTGCTCACTGCCAGTCCCCCGCCCTCGAGAGGGCTTCCTGTCTGGACATCAGCGCAGTCTCAGCCAGTGCATAGGCAGGCAGGAAGGGCCGGGGAGCTAACACCTCAGGACAGCCCTCAGCAGGCCGGAAGGGAGTTAGGGGATAGACGCCCCTCCCTCGCCGCCCTCGGCAGTCACTCTGGGGTGCATGCCCTGCGCTGGTGCCCTGAGTCCGTGACTCCCCCTTCTCTTCACTGTCTCACATCCTTGATCCCCTGCTGTGCTTCCGGGGATCCCCTCCTGAAGCAGCTGCCTGTGGGGTTTGCACACCTAGCTGAGACGGCTGTGAGGGACCACAACGATGGCAGCATGGGCCGGGCACTCACTGTCCTCGGGAGTGGGGTGCCCAAGTCCTGTGAGGCCTGAAGAAGCGCCTGTTTCCCCCTCTTCAAGGAGCTGACAAAGCCCAGAGAGCCTGAGTAGTGCAGCCAGGGCCACCCCGCCAGCCGGGCTTTGCCCACAGGTTGGGTCACCTCCGAACTGTACCCTCCAAGCAGGCAGGACCAGGCCTGGGGAGCAGAGGCCGAGTGCGACTTCTGGGGCATGTGGCTGCCGTGTGAGCCAGCTGGGGGCTGGGAGAGGCACACAGGATCCAGAGGGTACTGAGACCCCACCGCACCGCATGGCATTGATTTGGAGACTGCTTGCTGGGGAGGTACAGTGGCGGGTGAGAAGTGCTTCCCTTAGTGATTGGAGCCCCATTTTCATCCCACTTTCCAGTTGAGCAAACTGAGGCCCAGAGAGGAAAAAGGGGCTCTCCAAGGCCATTGGGCCGTCACTCCCCTTCTAGGGATGTACTCACAGAGGGACTGGGCTGGGACAAGGTGTGAGAACCACAGCCACCGCAACCCACAGAAAAACCACATGATGGTGAGGTCACCTCCATGTCACAGCCCAAGCTTGCTCTGCCCTGCCCTGTTGGGGTCTTGCCTGGTTGCCATCCTCTCAACCTCACCTTCTTCCCTGCATGCATTGAGCTGACCCCTGGGTAGCCCTGCAGGTCCTGCCTGCCCAGCATCCACTCCCTTCCTGGTGACAGCACCTGGTTTTCCTTAGGGAGCTGCCCCCACACCACCCTCAGGCCAGGTGGTTCAGTGGAGCCACCTCTACCCCTGCCTCCGCAGCTTAAATAGCATATTCTACTTCCCTGGACCCCGAGAACGGTTCAGGGATAGACGTGTGACCCAGTGTGGGTTCATGTGAGTCAGTCGTTCTAGGGGAGGAAAGCTGTCCTTCTGTTGAGGAAGACAAGCTGGGAGCAGATAAGCCTGGAGCAGCTGGGAGCAGAGAGGAGTTTGTGCTTATGGAGAGGCTGCCTGAGAAGGAAGCCAGCCCAGGAGAAAGGAGAGCTGAGGAGGAGGGAGGAGCAGAGATAGGGTCTTGGAGACATCTTTGGGGGCCCTTGATCCAGCTATGCCTGAAGTTAGACTCTGGACCTTTTTAATTTGAGAGCTAATACTTTCCCCGTTTTACTTAAGCCTATTTGATTTGATTTTTTTGTCCCTTGCAACCAAGACTCTGGACATATACAACCTCAGAGGGCTGGCATTACTTAGAATTAGGTTCAGCAACTGCAATAGAAAGTCCAAAATTAGGGTAGTTCTTAGCTACCTATAATTTGTTTATTTTTCTCATGTAAAATAAGTCTGAGGCAGGCAGTCCAGAGCTTGGATGACAGCTCCACAGTCATCAGGAGCTTAGGCCTCTTCCGTCATCCCAGTGAACCATTTCGATGCATGGCTTCCTTCCTTAAGGCCATCTTGGGGACCAAGATGGCTGCTGGAGCTCCAGCCATCATGTCATCATGCCAGACTGCAGAAGAAAGAAAGGGGAAGGCTAGAGTATCTCAAGCTGAGACTTCTAAAGGAGCCTTCCCAGAAGTTGCACACAACATTCCTCTTCTATTTCATTGGCCAGAACTTAGTCACATGGCCATACTTAACTGCAAGGGAGGGTGGGGAATGTCAGTGTTTAACTGGGCATACAGCTACCTGGAACACAGAAAGCCTCTGCTACCAAGGCAGACACGGGAATGTCCTTATGCAGACAACTTGCAGTTTCTGCCTCAGGTCCTTCCAGCAATAAGCTTTGAGTCCATGAGAGTCATGTCCCATTTGCACGCACTTTATGGAGACTGTTATTGACCAAGCCTGTTACCTCTTTACCTTCACACCAGTGGGGTGCGCTGAGTCTATCCTTATGCCCATTTCACCAAGGGGGAAATCAAGGCTCAGAGCGCTCACTGCACATGGCCTGAGGCCACCTGGTTCCTTAGGGGCAGTTCCAGGAGGACAGCTCGAGCTTCTGCCTCAGTGAGGTGTTGGAATTTTGGCAAACAGTTCTCGTCAGACATGGCTGCTCACGTTCCTACAGGACTGGAGGCCCAAAGTGCCTTCACATTCATTGTCCTTGAGTGGGAGCTGGGCCTGGGGCCACCAGAAGGTACCCTCTGTTGTGCTCCAGCGTCCTGGCTCAGTTCCTTCTCCTCAGCATCCTCCCACGAGGAGTGGAGTCATGGTCCCATTTTACAGAGGGGAAGATGGGCTCAGCAGGGAGGTGGCCTGGTGAGGAATAGCTGACCCATCCAGCTTCGGACCCGGGTCAGTCTGCCTCCAAAACCTGTGTTGTTGGTCTTTGGCTATGTGGCCTCCAGGGAGCTTGCATGGAACACCTTGACCAGGGCTCAGTCCTGTCTCCTAAGCCCCACCCATGCCTCCTTCAGGGGTGCAGACCCCCAGCCTGGGCCAGCTGCAGGCAGGGCCAACGAGGTGCGGCAGGAGGGGCTGGATGCTCGGGCCAACTCAGGCGATTGACTGAGCCCAGATGTTCCGGCCACCTCAGGCGATTGACTGAGCCACGGTTACATCACCTAGAAACCGGTGAATAAGCAAGGTCCCGTCTCCCAGGGCTGTGGCCGGGATTACAGGGGATGAGTTAGGTAAGATGCCCCGTGCAGCCCTGGTGTGGAGTAGGCGCCTCTCAGGGAGCCCTCAGCCCCCACTGCCAGCAGGGGAAGCTGAGCAATGGAGGGTGGGTGTGAGAAGACCCCTGATTCCTGGAAGGCCACCCGCTGTTTTTCAGGGTGCTGCCTGAGGATGACAGACCCATGCTGCCAGTCCAACAAGACAAACCCTCCTGCTTCAGTCTCCTGCCTCTGGAACCGAGGTTGTCCTCTGAGCCCCAGAACGCGTGAAAACTGGCATTTACTGGAGGTCTGCCATGGCTTTACACCTGTCATTTCCCTAAACTCTCCCAGCAGCCTGTGGGAAGTTGACTGTGCCCAGTTCACAGACAGGAAAACCAAGGCTGAGAAGATTTAGCCACCTGCCCAAGGCCAGAGAGCTGGGAAGTGGCAGGGCCAGGGCAGAGCTGGGGGTTGGACCCATGCATCCTGAACCTGGAGCCATACGCCACTATACCCCGAGGACTGGGTTCTGGCCACCACACCCATCCTCCACCTTCCTCACCCGAAGTCAGCCGGGTGTCCTCCCCACCCCTGCCCTGGCTGCTGAGTCACACTTGTGTTTCTTCCCCAGAGACATAAACACCCAACCAGGAGCCCCCTGGGCAGGAGGTTGGGAGCCCTCCAGATGCTGCAAGAATAACAGGGGCAGCTGCCCAGCGTGCCCCGAGGCTGGGTGTTGCACAGGGCACAGCCTGGGGTGGGCACCTGGCCTTCCAGATACCTCCTGGGCCTCCCGCAGGGGCTGATAAGTGCCTGACTCTGCTTATCAACCCCGTTGCCCTGCCTGCTCCCTCCTCAAGCCCTGGTGTGCACATTGGGGTGCACGGTGGCCTGGAGATCATGATGGGGTGAACCACCCTCCACCCGCAGCCCGGCCCACTGGACAGCTGAGCCTGCTGCAGCAGAAACAACTCAGAGGGTTCCCGGGTGCCTCCTGCTGGCTCCCTGTCCCAGTGGTGGGGGTGTTTTTAGAGAAATTAAAATAAAGATCTTTTTTTCTAAATTATAAAGTTAACACTGGGGGAAAATGTGACTATTTCCTTTAATTTATTAAAATAATCTACATATGTGTATAAAAAGAAGCGGCAGGAAAGAGACCAGGTGTTAATGGTCGTAGGAGCTCAGGAGGCTTTTATTTTTTCTTAACACGGCTCTCCATTTTTCACAGCTGAGAAATGAAAGCTAGCGAATGAGGCTTGGCGTTTGGTCATGTGCCCTTGCATCTGTGTGTGCGCACTCCAGGGGCTCCAGGGCTTCCGGTGGGTGGTGTCTGTGCCCCTCTCTTCTGCTGACTTTCTGGGTTTCTCTGATGGGCCTGAGCCTGCAGCGGGGTGGGGGATGGGGTCCAGGAGCTTGTCTACGGGAACCCACTCTGTCTTCAACCGTGTGACTCAGAACACACTGTTTCCCGGCACACACACGATCACACAATACAAGCCCTCTGCGACTCTCCACTAAATCCCACTTCCTTGTGCAGCCTCCATGGCCAGGGTGAACTGACCCTGCCACTGGCCCTGCCACCTGTCTGATCCAGAGATCAGGTTGTCCCTTAACCCTAACTCAAATGTCACCCTCGGAGATGCCTTCTGGGGCCTCCTATCTAAGCTATCACCTCCAACCCCATCCTTGTTCTCTCTCTCTCTCTCTTTTTTTTTTTCTTTCCAAGCAGCTGTCTCTGGGATAAGGGCCTGGTCTCACAGTGTCCTAGGCATGAGTCTGGGTTGCCTCTTCCTCCTCGTCCCTGAGCCTTACAACCTCGCTCCTGGAGAATGGGCTGAGCCTGGAGTTCCCACCCTCCCATGCAGTGGCAGGACCCTGCTCCTCAGTAGCCAGCGTGCCCTGGATGACTTGCCCTGAGCAGGTGTGGACAGCCTCTGCCCAGCTTGCAAGCACAAGCCCTCCTGAACCACAGGAGAGCGGAACGTCACCAGAGGCTGCTTGGCTCCCACAGGCCTAGGTGGAGGTGTGGCCCATGAAGGCCACAGTCCTGAATCTCCAGCTGAGGTTTAGCAAAAGCCTGCAAGGTAACCAAGGGCGTGGGGAGCTGTGGTCTTCATTCTCAGGGTGGGCAGGGCAGAGAAGCCTGCACTTATCCAGCACCGGGCTTGTGCCAGGCCCTGTGTCCACTACTCACCAGCATGAGCTCGTCAAATCCACACAACAACCCACTTTAGACATGCAGACACAGGCTCAGGTTAGTCCGGGAGCTTGCCCAGGGCCACACCGTGAGTAGCTGGAAGAGGTGGCTCCAAACCCCGGGGGATCTGATGCCAAAGCTGCCCTCTTAACCTGCAGCTGGGGTCTCCATGGGAGGGCACAATGACCAGTATTATGGTGTGGCCACAGGGAGAAAGGACACAGAGCCACGAAGAATGAGACTGTGGAAGGTCTATTTCCCGACACAGAGAGATGGCCACGGAGTATGGTGGAAAGAAAAAAGGCACCATGAACAGAAGCTTCTCTGACAACGCCGGGCCCAGAGTTCCTCACAGTAGCGACGACACCCATGCTCTCCAGTTTGCTGCAGTCCCCACCAATCCTTACTGTGCCTCTTATTGAACCCTGGCAGGCATTTTAATAATATGTTGGTTAAGAATCACGGGAGAGCCAAGTAGGGGAGGAAGCAGGAACCGTGTCAGATACACATGTGCTTTATTCCCCTTGATGTCTTTCTAGAGGACAGTTATGCAGTTATGTGACAGATGGATGGAGGGAGGGAGGGACTGATGAAAGGGAAAAAGAATGGGTGGAGGAATGGGTAGATGCAAAAGAGATTGATGGATGGATACATGAATGGAGAAATGGATGGGGAATGGATGAATGGAGGGAGGGTGAATGGGAGGATTGATGGACAGATGAATGGAGAAACGGATGGGGAATGGATGGATGAAGGGAGGGTGAATGGGAGGATTGATGGACAGATGAATGGAGAAATGGATGGAGGGAGGGAGGGTGAATGGGAGGATTGATGGAAGATGAAATGGAGGGAGAGACGGAGAGAGGGAGGGAGTGATGGATAAAGGAAGGGATGGATGGAGGGATGAATGGAAAGATAGAGATATCTTCAACCGTGGTTCCTACTCCAGCGAGTTAGCTTTGCCTCAGGGGATGGTCTGGTACAAGGGTTAATCATTCAAGTGTTTGGAATCAGACAGACCTGAATGTGAATGTGAGTTTCTTTCCTGACAAGCTGTGTGACTTTACGTAAGTCACTCACCTTCTCTGATCCTCAATTTCTTCATTATTAGACAAGAAATAATACTAGATAATAACAATAATGGAATAATAATCCATATTCTATGGATTTGCCTATTCTGGACATTTCATAAGAATGTCCATGCAAGATGTGATCTTGGGGTTTTGGCTTCTTTTATTTTGCATCAGGTTCTCAAAGTTCATCCATGTTGTGGTGTGTGCGGGTCCTTCTACTCCAGCAGAGTTAGCTTTGCCTCAGGGGATGGTCTAGTACGAGGATTAATAATTCAAGTGTTTGGAATCAGACAGACCTGAATGTGAATCTGAGTTTCTTTCCTGATAAGCTGTGTAACCTTAGGTAAGTCACTCACCTTCTCTGATCCTCAGTTTCCTCATTAATAGAAAGGAAATAATAATACCTTCTAGTGCCTCCTAGAACACGAAGTAGAAAAAGCACTTAGGGCCAGGTTTGAGGGAGAAGTTGAAGGTAGGCCAGGCTTTATTAGGATCAGTGCTGCTGCTATGGTCCTGTCACCCTTGCCCTGAGAAAGTGCCCTTTCTGCTTCCAGGCCCTTTGTGTTGAGATGGTTAATCACTGGGGAAACTCAGCGGGTTTCCCACCTCCCCACCCCCAGCTCTGGGGATCTTGGATCTCGCTGGAGGCTGGTATCAATAACAGTAGCATCCGCTGCTCACTGCCTCCAACCTCAACCGGACTCTCAGACCCCGCCCAAAGCCACAGCCACATCTTCGTGACCATGACCGTGAGAAGCCTCCTTGCAGCCCCACCCCAGAGCAATCCCTGTTATCAGGGCTCCCAGCCCTGGCTGCACCTGAGAACTGAGCTCCAGGAGCTGCTAAAAGCAACACTGCTTGGGCCCCACCCGGAACCCAGTCTTTGGGAGAAGGCCTGGCATGGGTATTTTTTTTAAGCGCTTCTGATTGATACTAAGGCAAAGCCTGGCCTTAGAATAAAAGAAGCTCTGTATTTAGTTTCTTTTCTTTTCTTTCTAAAATGTTTCTATTTTTTCTTGACTTTTCTCTTTAGTTTCTTCGGCCGTGAAAACAGACTCTGCTCTCTGTAGTTGGATAAAGAATTCACATTTGTTTTCCTTTCAGGGTTTTGATTGTTCAGTGTAAAACATGTTTTTTGTTAATCCCCTTGGGGTACAGCTGGTTAGAGTAGGGGGTTGGGAGCCCCTTCCTCTTCCTTTACAGGGCTCCAGAATCCTCCGCAGAGTACAGTGTGGGGCTGAGTTTTATTATAAGGTAAACTGGTTAAAAGAATAACACTAAACAAAACAAAGGAAAGAGAGGAGCTAGCACTCTACGTCCCCTAGGATGGGATGAAAAAGTCAGAGAAACTCATGTGCTGGTGAGGATGTGGGGGAATTGGACCCCCCCACCCACACTGCTAGTGGGAATGGAAAATAGAAAACAATCTGGGAGGTTCTTCAAATGATTAAACAGAGAGAGCTACCATGTGACCCAGAGATTCCACTCGTCGAAAAACCCAAGAGAAATAGAAGCATGCTTCCACACCAAAACTTGGACACAAAGGTTCTTTTTTTTTATTATTATACTTTAAGTTCTAGGGTACTTGCACACAACGTGCAGGTTTGTTACATACGTATACATGTGCCATGTTGGTTTGCTGCACCCATCAACTCATCATTTACATTAGGTATTTCTACTAATGCTCTCCCTCCCTCAGCCCCCCACCCCCTGAAAGGCCGTGGTGTGTGATGTTTCCCGCCCTGTGTCCAAGTGATCTCATTGTTCAGTTCCCACCTATGAGTGAGAACATGCGGTGTTTGGTTTTCTGTCCTTGTGATAGTTTGCTCAGAATGATGGTTTCCAGCTTCATCCATGTCCCTGCAAAGGACATGAACTCATCCTTTTTTATGGCTGCATAGTATTCCATGGTATATGTGTGCCACATTTTCTTAATCCAGTCTGTCATTGATGGACATTTGGGTTGGTTCCAAGTCTTTGCTATTGTGAATAGTGCCACAATAAACGTACGTGTGCATGTGTCTATAGTAGCATGATTTATAATCCTTTGGGTATATACCCAGTAATGGAATTGCTGGGTCAAATGGTATTTCTAGTTCTAGATCCTTGAGGAATCGCCACACTGTCTTCCACAATGACCAAACTAATTTACACACCCATCAACAGTGTAAAAGCGTTCCTGTTTCTCCACATCCTCTCCAGCATCTGTTGTTTCCTGACTTTTTAATGATCACTGTTCTAACTGGTGTGAGACGGTATCTCATTGTGCTTTTGATGACACAAAGGTTCTTTTTTTTTTTTTTTTTTTTTTTTTGAGGCGGAGTCTCGCTCTGTCGCCTGGACTGGAGTGCAGTGGCCAGATCTCAGCTCACTGCAAGCTCCGCCTCCTGGGTTTACGCCATTCTCCTGCCTCAGCCTCCCGAGTAGCTGGGGACTACAGGCGCCCGCCACCTCGCCCGGGTAGTTTTTGTATTTTTAGTAGAGACGGGGTTTCACCGTGTTAGCCAGGATGGTCTCGATCTCCTGACCCCGTGATCCGCCCGTCTCGGCCTCCCAAAGTGCTGGGATTACAGGCTTGAGCCACCGCGCCCGGCCGACACAAAGGTTCTTAACAGCACTGTTTGTAATATCCAAAAAGTGAAAATAACCTAAATGTTCCTCATTTGAAGAATGGATTCACAAACTGGCATATGCACGCAATGGAAAATTATCAGCTGTAAAAAGAAATGAAGGACCGGCACATGCCACATGGATGAACTTTGAAAACCTGATGCAAAATAAACAAAGCCAAACACCCGAGACCACCTCTTGCATGGACATTCTTATGAAATGTCCAGAATAGGCAAATCCATAGAATATTTCAAAAAAAAAAGCAACTGAAGTCACCATGCGAAAATCAGAATTTTGTGGGCCTTCCCTATGCATATGTATAGCTTAATCTCTCTCTTATTTTGGATGGTGTGCAGGGTGGGGCACCTCATTCTTCTCCTTCTCCAAAGTGTCCACTTGGCAGGAACACTGGGTTGGAGGTGACCAGGGGCAGGCACATCCCGCAGCAGGGAGTAAGCCACCAGGCGGTGCCCCCAGGCTACACTAGAAGCCTTGACTTCCAGTTTTACCAAACTGGGGAGGAACTCGGCCAAGTTCACATGAGCAGCAGGGTGTTGGGGGCTGGAAACTGGGAGTCCCGTTGTGCTGTGCTGAGTGTGGGCTGGTGGGCAGCAGGCGGTGCCTGGCGCATGAGCCGGGCTCAGGGAGGATGCAGGCTGCAGGGGCCATGGGCGCTGCATTGGGCGGGATGGACAGGCGATGCTGCCACCAGCAAACCCCTGCGGCCCAGTGACTGAAAGCACACAAGCTGGTTCTCATTCAGGACATGTCTGTGGAAGCTGGCGGCCATTCCATGTCACTGTGGCCCTCAGAGCAGGACCCCGGACAGGCCGAGCTGGGCCTGAGGGGAACAACGTGGTCATGATGGTGGAAGGAAAGTGCACAGTGGCCTTCATGCATCTGCCCAGAAGCAAAGCACTCATGTCATTCGGCCCACGTGTTACCAGAGCCAGTCATGTGGCCAAACCTCACCTCCGAACGGTGGGAGGTGCAGCCCTCCAGTGTGCTGAGGGGAGAGAGAGCCCCCAGAGACCACTCCAGGCATCAAACAGAGGCTGTCACCACCCTCGGCCGGTAGAGACCGCCTGTGGAATGAGTGCTGGTGGAGGAGATGGGAGGATGACAGTGATCCCTGGCTGGGCCCCACCCTGTGCCGGGCTCTGGAGGGGAGGAAACAGCCCTGTCCCAGCTCCTTGCAGAGCTGCTGACCCAGCCAGGTTGCACCCTGCAGGAGTTGGCCCAGGAGCCATGCTGCCCTTAACATCACCTTGAAGCTGGTCCTTTAGGAGGAGCCACCTCCTTGGACAGAGGAGGAGCCGTGGAGAGGCCAGGGAAACTGCCACAGGGCCATGTCCAGCGCTTCTCCAGCCAGTACTCACCAGAAACGAAAGAGGTTCCAGGGCGATGTGATTGGGGTCTGTCTGCCCTGCTAGACTGTGAGCTCCAGGGGCACAGGGCTGGGCCAGGCTGTGCTCACCATTGTCGCTCCAGTGCCTGGCACGCTGCCTGGCATGCACTCGGCACTCAATAAATGTCTGTGGAAGGAATGATGCATGAGGAGTCCTGAGTGCACATGTGGCCCTGCTGAAACTCCTTCCACCGCGGGGCCTTCGCACATGCCGTGTGCACTGCCTGGAGCGCCTCCCCGCAGGTGTTGGTGTAGCGCCCTCCACCCACTCTCCGACACTGCCTGCCTCCTCCGAGCGCTTCTCAGGGTTTGTGCCGCTCAGTGCATTTATTCTTTTGCTCATTTTAACATCTCCCTCCTTCCTGAACGTGAACTCAGGAGGCAAGGTGTTTCTGACCCAGCCGTGACAGTGCCTAGCTGCCGCATCCAGTGTCTGGCACAAAGCAGCGAATTTACGATAGTCGTTGCTCATGCGAATTCCAGAGAATTTCAATTAAAAGACCTTCTAAGCTTCAAAGTCATCCAAAGCAGTGTCTGCCACCCACAGTCACCTGCATGGAGTGAGTCCTCATGAGACAGTGCACTGGGGGATGGGAATGCCCCAGGCACAGACTCGGGCCCCCACCTGGAGCTGCCCTGGGAAAGGCCTGTGGGGGTGCAGCCAGGCCCCCTCCCCTGTTCCCTGCTCCTGGAGAGTCTTCCAGGAGAGTTCAGAGCTGCCCGTGGGAGGGTAGGATGCGGAGGCCTCCCTCCGAGATCCTCCTGGGACTGCCTCGCTCTCCTTCAAGGGCCACAAGATTCAATTTTGACCATATTTGCCTCAGAGACAAACGGCCACCCCGTGGGGTGGTGGTATAAATACCAGTTTATTTACTCTCATTCCCAGCAAAGCAAGCTTCGAAGGAGCAAAGGCTTCCTGCTTGCTAGTGTACAATTTTGGAAATGTGGCCCTGGGGCAGGAGACTGTGGTGGGCTCGGCTAAAGGCACAGTGGGGGATGGGGTGGGGTGTCCAAGAATAGCGGTGCTGGGGTGCTGCTCCACCCAAGTCACCTCACGGAGTGCCTTCCCTCCAGAAAGTAAGACAAGGCAAATTCGAGAATAGATTCCCTGGCCCTCTGCCCTGGGGCTTCTAAGGCCAGTTACCAGAGGGCCTGGAACTGTGCCCAGGTTTTCCTCAGGGGAACCCTCCCTTCCCTGCTCCAGGCCCCTGGGTCTCAGGTGAGTCCAGTTCTACCCCTGGCCCATGGGGGTGGGCATGAGGCCCAGGCCTGGCCAGTAAGAACATTGGATGCCACTGGCCTCAGTAATGAATTCAGGAATGGGCACATCACCCAGTTAGAGCTAATGAGATATCATGAAGCTTATGCTCGGGTGGCCGGGAGAGAGGCAGGACCCCTTTTCCATGGACATTAACCTGGGGTTTAGAGTCTGATGACCCTGTGGAGCCTGAGCATGAGGCCAGTTTGAGGGGTAGCAGGGTGTGGGAAACAGAGAAACTAAGTCCTGATGACAGTGTTTAAGCTGCTGAATCCAGCCATTCCTGAAGCCAGACCAGTGAGAGAGCAAGTCAGTTCTCTTTTTTCATTAAACTAGTGTCTTGATTTTCTATTACCAACTTATCACCAACTTAGTGGCTTAAAAAACACTTATCTGGCCAGGCATAGTGGCTCATGCCTGTAATCCCAGCACTTTGGGAGGCCGAGGTGGGCAGATCACCTGAGGTCGAGTTTGAGACCAGCCTGACCAACATGGAGAAAACCCATCTCTACTAAAAATACAAAATTAGCAGGGCATGGTGGCTCATGCCTGTAGTCCCAGCTACTCGGGAGGCTGAGGCAGGAGAATTGCCTGAACCCGGGAGGCAGAGGTTGTGGTGAACCAAGATCGTGCCATTGCACTGCAGCCTGGGCAACAAGAGCAAAACGCTGTCTTGAGCAAAACCCGTCTCAAAACAAAACAAAACAAACAAACAAAAACAACACTTACCCATTATGTCACAAATGTGTAGGTCATGCTCCAAATGGGACCGTGGCTTGAGGTCTCTCGAGGCTGATATCAAGATGTTGGTGGTGCTGGATTACTTACCAGGGGCTCTAGAGAATAATTCACTTCCAGGGTCATTCAGTTGCTGGCTGAATTCAGTTCCCTGCATTTGGAGGACTGAGGTCTCCCTTGCTGGCTGGGAGCTGGGGCAGGTCTTTGCTCCTGGGGGCTGCCAGGTTCCTTCCTGCACTTTCTTTTTTTCTTTTTCATTTTTCTCTTTTTTGAGACGGAGTCTCACTCTGTCACCCAGGCTGGAGGTTAGTGGCACCACCATGACTCACTGCCTCCGCCTCCCGGGTTCAAGCGATTATCCTGCCTCAGCCTCCCAAGTTGCTGGGACTAAGGTGTGCGCCACCACGCCTGGCTAATTTTTGTATTTTTAGTAGACAGGGTTTCGCCGTGTTGGCCAGGCTGGTCTTGAACTCCTGACCTCAGGTGATTAACCTACCTCAGCCTCCCAAAGTGCTGGGATTACAGGTGTGGGCCACCGCGCCTGGACTGTGCCTGTGCTTTCCATGTGGCCCCACCAGCAACAACAGGTGAGTGCCTCTCACACTCAATCTCTGCAGCTTCCTTTTTGCTGTCCACCCCTTTCTGCCTCCAGCTGGAGAAAGTTCTCTGCTTTCATGGGTTTATGGGATTAGATTGGTCCCACCTGTATAATCCAGAAATAATCTCCCTATCTGGAGGTTTATAACCTTAATCACATCTGCAAAGTTCTTTTGCCATATAACTTATTTACAAGTTCCAGAGATTAGGACATGGATGTCTTGGGGTCATTATTCTGCCCACCCCAGTAGTTTGACTTGGGGTTTCTGTCATTTGGTAGGGAACCTGGGAACAGCTCCACCTGGGCTGGCTCCACCTTCCTGAAGAATGCTTGGACTGGATTGGCTCATGCAGCTATAAAGTTCTGGCAGGAACGGCCAAATCCAGCAGCTTAAACACTGTTATAAGGAATTATATCCTCACCATTCTCAGCCAATGCTGGCTCTTTGCCAAGGCTCTCCAGGTGCCCCTGGCGTTCCCACTCTGGGTTAGTCCACAGGAAAGAAGATGCACCTCCCTTCCATTAGTCCCTAAAACAAATTTAACCCTCTTTATCATGCAGGGCAGTTTTTTTTTTTTTTTTGAGACAGTCTTGCTCTGTCACCCAGGCTGGAGTGCAGTGGCGCAATCTCGGCTCACTGCAAGCTCCACCTCCGGAGTTCACGCCATTCTCCTGCCTCAGCCTCCTGAGTAGCTGGGACTACAGGCGCCCGCCACCATGTCCAGCTAATTTTTTGTATTTTTAGTAGAAACGGGGTTTCACCGTGTTAGCCAGGCTGGTCTTGATCTCTTGACCTCATGATCCTCCCACCTCGGCCTCCCAAAGTGCTGGGATTACAGGCATGAGCCACCGCACCCGGCCTATTTTTTTTATTCTAAAACTCTCCATCCTGGGTTGGACTCTGGCTCTCCCTTTGATAAGGCTCATAGCCACTCAATATTTTCCCCCTAAATGACAGTGCATTAAGTCCCAAAGAGTCTCCTTTTGTTCCTTCCACAAATGACACCTGAGCTGCTCCTCTGGGGTGGGGAGAAAGCAGCAGTGAAGCAGTGAGAAGGTGGGCATGGCTACTGCCCTCTGGAAGCTCACTGCTCAGCACTGAGTTAGAGTGTGAGGAGGGCTGTGAAGGAAACGGGCAGGTGGGATGCTGGAGGGTCAGGAGGGGCCAGGTGAGAGTCAGGGCCAGCAGAACCTGGGGAGAGGTCCCACAGTAAGGAGTGGGGGAAGAGCATTGCGGAGGAGGTGGTGGCCTGTGCATATGCCTGGGGGTTGGACATGCTCGGCCACACTGAGGAACGGCAGGGAGGCCGGGAGGGCAGGAGCGTGGTCAGGGAGTGGAGGCTGAGGCTGCCAGCTGGGGAGGGGCCCAGATGGGACTGTATGACTTCATATTCTCCCGCCCTCTTACAACACAGACACTGCTGGCCGCTTTGGAATGGCAACTCTCTGGGGGTTGGGAGCAGGGGCCCTGACTCCTGGCCGTTTCCTCCCCTCCCCCAGCACCGCTGCACTTGACCCGGAGATGATCCCAACGTGACTTCCACTCTCACTTCCACCCAGCCTTCCAAAGAGTGCTTGAGGCCTCCCTGAAGCTCCCCCCTGGCACCAGCCTGTGGTGGAGGCAGCCGGCCTCCCACCCTGCGCCCTTCCGCTCCCAGAGGAGGGGGAGCACCATTGTTCTTGGTGGAGAAGCAGGTGCTGGGATGGTTGGCTTAGTGAGAAGGGGGAGGACTGATAGATCCCACTGAGATGGACTCCATATCCCCTGCTTTGCACCCCAGCCTCTGAGCTCTCCAGCCTTCAGACATCAGCTTGCTGCTGCTAACAGCAGTGGCATTTCAATTTTTTTTTTTAGAACGGGGTCTCGCTATATTGCCCAGGCAGGTTTTGAACTCCCGGGTTCAAGCTGTTCTCCCACTTCTGCCTCCCTAAGAGCTGGGATTACAGGCATGAGCCACCGCGCCTGGCCCGGTGGTGGCATTTCAACACAGAGAATGAGCCCAGCTTTGATTCCCTGTGTACTGATAGGATCCAGGAGACTCGTGGAAAGTCTCCCTCCCATCCTGTCCCTTCCAGTTCTCTTCTCCCGAGGCGTGCAGCACCTCCAGCTGGGAACACTGAGGTCTGCACAGGTGGATGTTTACTCCCCCGCCGCGTCAAGCACAGGCCATTTGTTCTGCACAGCCCCCGTTTCTTTCCCCCTAAATGCATCTTGACCAGGCCCCTTCACACACACAGGGCTTGCTCGTTCTTTGCCATCAGCTGCGTGCTGTCTGCGGCGTGGGTGGGGCAGGTGGGGTGGACTTTCCCATCCCCAGTGATGGACGCAGGAGCACTTTCAGGCTCACCTGGAACACAGTCGCATGTGCTGGTCTGTCAGCATCGCCTCAGCAGTGAGCCCCTCTGTGGGCCACCATTTCATCTCAGTCCGCCTTAGTCCTCCCACAGCACTCCCAGGAGGGCATGGTGGGGGCCAGAGACACCGGATCTCAGGCCACACTTTCCTGAATTTTTCCCCAAATTCAGTGACCCAGCAGGACCTGTGCCTCCTGAAAGGGTTTCACTGTTATTTCTGGAGTCTCCCAACGGGTTCACCGAGGCCCCCAAACCAGCCTCAGAAGCCACTGTGGGTCCTCGGAAGTCACCGCGGGTCTTCCCTGCCCTCTTCCCACTCTCACTAGCCCATGCCCGCCACCCCGAGGCTCTGGGGAAGGCTGCCTGGGGCCCCCATCTCAGGACACCAGTGTCCACGCCAAGGCCTCTGCCTGCAGGCAGCTGCAGAGCTCCGGCCCCTGGGAAGGTGCGGAAGGGATCCTCCTTCCAGTGTGCAGTCCTGAGCCACCTCCCTGGGTCCCTACTGGCCATCACAGCACCCACTCACTGCTACCCACCCCACAGCAAGGCCTCCATGGCATGAATGGAGACAGTGGGCCTGTGGGGGAAGGGGCTAGAAACAGCATCATCTGTTCCAGCAGGAGCCACTCATGCTGCAGGGCGGGTGCCTCTGACAACTTCACCAGCCCCAGCCTCTCCCTCTAAACGTATTCATTCATCCAATCTTTCCCCATTTACTTAGTGAACACTGACCAAATACAAGGTCCTGGTGAGAAGACAAAGATGTAAGTCATTTAGCCAGGCATCGTGATGCCTGCAGTTCTAGCTACTCAGGAGGCTGAGGCAGGAGGATCACTGGAGCCTAGGAGTTCCAGGCTGCAGTGAGCTATGATTGCACCACTGCACTCTAACCTGGGTGACAGTGAGACCTTATCTCTTAAAAATAAAAAATAAAAAACCATGTAAGTAATCTCTGGAATAATGTTTCACTTTAGTCTGATAAATGCCACAGTGAAGTGTTGAGCCTGCCCAGGCAGCCTCCCTGCCTCAGGCCCTTTGCACGTGCTGTTCCCTCAACCTGAATGTTCTTCCCCTAGGTGTCCACATGGCTCACCTCTTACCTCCTGCAGATCTGTTCGTCTCACTGATTGCTTGGTTCAAGTTGCAGCCCCTCTCCCTGGCCTGCTTTACTTTTCTTCATAGCCCTTGGCATTCCTCCCGGCCTTTGCTCACTCTAGGTGCTGCTCACTTGTTGCTTGCGTGTCACTTATGTGTGTGTGGATTGCCGGTCCCCCCAAGGAATGTGAGTCCAGGTGGCAAGCATTCTGTCTGTCTTATTTGCAGCTCTTTCCCCAGTACCTAGGCAAGTGCTCAATACATAATAACTGCTCAGTAAATAACTGCTGAATGAATGAACCGCCTTAAGGCATGTGACCTGTTCAGTGATTCAGCAGCTCAGGAGGAAGATGTCAGGGGACAGTTAGTTTCCCACCACTGGGGACAGACTCAGGTTTTTGTTTTTTAATTAATTTATTTTTTTTGAGATGGAGTCTTGCTCTGTCACGCAGGCTGGAGTGCGGTGGTGCAATCTCAGCTCACCGCAACCTCCGCCTCCCAGGTTCAAGTGATTCTTGTGCCTCAGCCTCCCAAGTAGCTGGGATTACAGGCACCCATCACCACACCAGCTAATTTTTTTTTTTTTTTTTTTTTTTTTTGTATTTTTAGTAGAGACAAGGTTTCTCCATGTTGGCGAGGCTAGTCTCAAACTCCTGACCTCAAGTGATCCACCCGCCTCGGCCTCCCAAAGTGCTGGGATTATAGGCGCGAGCCACTGCGCCTGGCCTGGGCTCAGGGTTTTCAAAGCCTGAAGTTATGTCCATTTTGGACACAGTCTTTAAGAAAAAGAGATACAGTTACATGTGCAGAATTAGGGCCAGGGCCTTTCCCCTAAGCTAAACTTCGACAACCTCAGGGTGAACCCCATGTGAGCTAAGACGGAAAGGAAGACTGGCACTGATGAGAGGAACCGCCTTCCAGGCAGAGGGAACAGCCGCGGAAAAGCTTCAAGGTGGCAAAGAGCTGGGAGAGAAGGTCTGTGACTGCAGCTTGGCAGGGGATCCAGGCAAGGCTGGAGGCCCCGCGGGGCCGGATCAGGAAGTGGCAGGTATGACAGTTTGCCTTGACATAGTACGCCTTGTTTCTCAGGAGTCCAGAGGGCAAGACTGGCAAGATGACCCTTGGGTTCCAGCAGGACCAAGCCCTCTGCCAGCTGCCGTTTTCCTACTCATTCCGGTGGTCCCAGCACTCCCTCTCGGCTGCCAGAAATGTGTCACCCCTGCTTCAGGGTCCCTGCTGCCCCCTGCCCCACTCAGAAAGATCCCTTGGGGCTGGTTGGGGAGGCAGCCTCCCCCTCCTCCTCTCCCTGAGCTCTGCTCAGAATGAAAGCTCCCAGGGTCCTGGCTGTGGATGCTGTGCCCTCGCCCATCCGTGACCACTGCCAGCCATTTGCATCACAAATGAGGCACAGTCGTGCTGTTGGGCACTAGCCTGGTGCTACCCTTGGTGACTCAAGGACACAGGCCAGGATCCAGCTGCTGAACGTGCTGCCTTGCCCCACCCCCAGCCGCCTAAACTGTGTCGCTGGGGAAGGATGCCCTGGTCTCCAGCCTGCCTGGGATCCTCCTGGCCTGGGCGGCTCTCCCCACCAGCCAGGAGAGCAACCATCCACTGGGTGATAAACCCAACGCCGGGCAAGGAGGGCTCTGTGTGTCAGGTAGGAGCTCAGCACTTGGCAGACATTCTTTCTGTTAGCTTTCACAGCAGCCTGCTTTACAGAGGAGGAAACTGAGGCTCAGAGAAGGTGAGTGATGTGCCCATGGCCACTCAGCTACTCAGCTATACTCGGTAGAAATGAGGCTTGAACTCATGTCATTCTACTCTAGAAACTGTGCTGTGAACACCAGTTGTCCCTTCCGGGGCCATCTGTGCTTACCCTGGGCATGCAATAGCTGTGCTATGGATGAATAAAAGTGACCAATAGCTGCACAATGGATGAATATAAGTGACCAATAGCTGCACGCTGGATGAATATAAGTGACCAATATCTGTGTACTGGATGAACAAGTGACCAATAGCTGTGTGCTGGATTAAGAAGTGACCAATAGTCCGGGCGCGGTGGCTCAAGCCTGTAATCCCAGCACTTTGGGAGGCCGAGACGGGCGGATCATGAGGTCAGGAGATCGAGACCATCCTGGCTAATACGGTGAAACCCCGTCTCTACTAAAAAATACAAAAAACTAGCCGGGCGACGAGGCGGGCGCCTGTAGTCCCAGCTACTCGGGAGGCTGAGACAGGAGAATGGCGTGAACCCGGGAGGCGGAGCTTGCAGTGAGCTGAGAGCCGGCCACTGCACTCCAGCCCGGGCGGCAGAGCAAGACTCCGTCTCAAAAAAAAAAAAAAAAAAAAAAAAAAGAAGTGACCAATAGCTGTGCTCTGGATGAATAAAAGTGACCAATAGCTGTGGGCTGGATGAATATAAGTGACCAAGAGCTGTGCCCTGGATGAATACAAGTGACCAATAGCTGCATGCTGGATGAATATAAGTGACCAACAGCTGCACGCTGGATGAATATAAGTGACCAATAGCTGTATACTGGATGAACAAGTGACCAATAGCTGTGTGCTGGATGAACAAGTGACCAATAACTGTGTGCTAGATTAAGAAGTGACCAGTAGCTGTGCTCTGGATGAATAAAAGTGACCAATAGCTGTGCCCTGGATTAATAAAAGTGACCGATAGCTGCACCCTGGATGAATATCAGTGACCAATAGCTGCACGCTGGATGAATATAAGTGGCCAATAGCTGCGCACTGGATGAATATAAGTGACCAATAGCTGTGCGCTGGATGAATATAAGTGACCAATAGCTGTGCGCTGGATGAATATAAGTGACCAATAGCTGCATGCTGGATGAATAAAAGTGACCAATAGCTGTGTGCTGGATGAATAAAAGTGACCAATAGCTGCACAATGGATGAATATAAGTGACCAATAGCTGCACGCTGGATGAATATAAGTGACCAATATCTGTGTACTGGATGAACAAGTGACCAATAGCTGTGTGCTGGATTAAGAAGTGACCAATAGCTGTGCTCTGGATGAATAAAAGTGACCAATAGCTGTGCTCTGGATGAATAAAAGTGACCAATAGCTGTGGGCTGGATGAATATAAGTGACCAAGAGCTGTGCCCTGGATGAATACAAGTGACCAATAGCTGCATGCTGGATGAATATAAGTGACCAACAGCTGCATGCTGGATGAATATAAGTGACCAATAGCTGTATACTGGATGAACAAGTGACCAATAGCTGTGTGCTGGATGAACAAGTGACCAATAACTATGTGCTAGATTAAGAAGTGACCAGTAGCTGTGCTGTGGATGAATAAAAGTGACCAATAGCTGTGCCCTGGATGAATATCAGTGACCGATAGCTGCACGCTGGATGAATATAAGTGGCCAATAGCTGCGCGCTGGATGAATATAAGTGACCAATAGCTGCACACTGGATGAATACAAGTGACCAATAGCTGCGCGCTGGATGAATACAAGTGACCAATAGCTGTGCGCTGGATGAATATAAGTGACCAATAGCTGCATGCTGGATGAATAAAAGTGACCAATAGCTGTGTGCTGGATGAATAAAAGTGACAAATAGCTGTGTGCTGGATGAGCAAGAGTGACACAGAACAAGAAATGAGAAGTGGAGGGAGTCGTACAGAGAGAGGCAAAGGTGGAGTGGTCACTGTGACTCAGGCAGTCACTCCACCAGAACCCAAAAGAAAAGCGGAAATGCAGGCACCAGAGAGTGAGGGAGACAGGCAGGAGACAGCGTGACACTGAGGTCAACAGAAGGGGTCTAGGGACAGGGTCTCCTTCTGCGGTGATGGAAATGTTCTGGAGTTAGATCACGGTGACAGTTGCACGACTTTGCATACACACTAAAACCCACTAAATTGTGTATTTTTGTTTATTGATTTGTTTTAGAGATGGGGTTTCGCTCTGTTGCCCAGACTGGAGTGCAGTGGTGTGATCATGGCTCACTACAGCCTCAAACTCCTGCACTCAAGCTATCCTCCCTCAGCCTCCCAAGTAGCTGATGACCACAGACACTCACCTCCATGCCTGGCTAATTTTTTTTTTTTTTTTTTTTTTGAGTTGAAATCTGGCTTTGTTGCCCAGGCTGGCGTGCAGTGGTGCAATCTCCGCTCACCACAACCTCCACCTCCCGGGTTCAAGCGTTTCTCCTGCCTCAGCCTCCCGAGTAGCTGGGACTACAAGCATGTGCCACCACGCTCAACTAATTGTTTGTATTTTTAGTAGAGACAGGGTTTCACTATGTTGGCCAGGCTAGTCTCGAACTCCTGACCTCGTGATTCACCTGCCTTGGCCTCCCAAAGTGCTGGGATTATAGGCATGAGCCACCACGCCCGGCCGCCTGGCTAAAACGTTTTTTTTTTTCTTGAGACAGAGTCTCCCTGTGTCACCCAGGCTGGTCTCAAACTCCTGGGCTCAAGTGATCCTCCTGCCTCAACCTCCCAAAGGGCTGGGATAAGCCACTGTGCCTGGCCTAATTTATATACTTTAAAAGAGCAGAGTTTGTGGAATATTAATTACTTTTTTTTTTTTTTTTTTTTGAGACAGAGTCTCGCTCTGTCGCCCAGGCTGGAGTGCAGTGGCCAGATCTCAGCTCACTGCAAGCTCCGCCTCCCGGGTTTAGGCCATTCTCCTGCCTCAGCCTCCCGAGTAGCTGGGACTATAGGCGCCCACCACCTCGCCCGGCTAGTTTTTTGTATTTTTTTTTTTAGCAGAGACGGGGTTTCACTGTGTTAGCCAGGATGGTTTCGATCTTCTGACCTCGTGATCTGCCCGTCTCGGCCTCCCAAAGTGCTGGGATTACAGGCTTGAGCCACCGCGCCCGGCCAAATTACGTATTATTTTAAAACACAAGGGGACATCAGGCAAACCTGAACTGAGGCACACTCTGCAAAATACTTAATACTCTTCACTATGTCAAGGTCACAAAAGACAAAGCCCAAGGAAAGGCTCCTGGGTGGTTGCAGTGTGACGTGAGATCCTGGAGCAGAAAATGGACATCAGGAAGAAGCCGTGAGGCCTGAATATGACCTATGGTCTGATTAATATTGTTGCATCGGCTGGGCACGGTGGCTCACGCCTGTAATCCCAGCACTTTGGGAGGCCAAGGCAGGTGGACCATCTGAAGCCAGGAGTTTGGGATCAGCCTGGCCAACATAGTAAAACCCTGTCTACTGAAAATACAAAAAATTAGGAGGACGTGGTGGCAAGTGCCTATAATCCCAGCTACTTGGGAGGCTAAGGCAGGAGAATTGCTTGAACCTGGGAGGCGAAGGCTGCAGAGAGCCGAGATTGTGCCACTGCACTCCAGCCTGGATGACAAAGCAAGAATTAGTCTCAAAAAAAAAGAGAAAAAAAAAAATGCATCAATGTGAATGCCTTAGTGTTGCTGATTGTCCTGTGGTTTTGTAAAATGCTAATGTGAAAGAAGTTGGGTGAAGGGCGCCTGGGAACTCTCTGTACTTACTGCCTTTGCACCTTTTCTTTCTTTCTGGAGATGGTGGTCCTGGTTCCCTAGAGCCAAGCTCAGGGCTTGAGTGGGATTACAGGCATGAACCACCGCGCCCGGCCTCACCTGCCTGTTTATGATGATTACAGCAGTTTGCAGGACCATAGTTTTGTGTGCGCCAGTGAAACAGCTCCCATGAGAATGATCTGTGCTGTGCATAGGGCTTCGATTTTGTGTTTTCCACTGATGACACGTTGAGATCCAGGGAGGAGGAGTATAGGTGAGGCCCATTCTTGGAAGAGCAGCCCCACCCCCACCCCCAGGCTCAGCCCTGTCACACCTGTCCCCTGAGGACTGGCATTTGGGCATCATCACCTTTTCACTACTTTCTTCCTTTCTTTTTTTTTTTTTTTTTTTGAGACGGAGTCTCACTCTGTGACCCAGGCTGGAGTGCAGTGGCGCCATCTCGACTCACTGCAAGCTCCACCTCCTGGGTTCACGCCATTCTCCTGCCTCAGCCTCCTGAGTAGCTGGGACTACAGGCGCCGGCCACCACACCCGGCTAATTTTTTGTGTTTTTAGTACAGACAGGGTTTCACCGTGTTAGCCAGGATGGTCTCAAACCCTGACCTCGTGATCCGCCTGCCTCGGCATCCCAAAGTGCTGGGATTACAGGCTTGAGCCTCCGCGCCCGGCCCCTTTTTGCTACTTTCATCACCTTCTTCAAACGGGCCCACCCATGGGCAGTGGGTCAGGGGTGGGGGAAGCGTGGGCCTGGGCTGGGGGTGGGTTTGGGGGCTGTGCACTGCTCTGTGGGCTCCCCGAGGCTCTTCTGATAGAAGTCGTCCTAGTTATGGCAGCCAGGACAGTCATGCAGGGCTCAGAAGGGCCTCGCACAGGGTTTCATGCTCTGCTGTTACCATCTTGAAATTATTCTCTCTCTTTTTTTTTTTTGAGACAGAGTTTTCACTCTGTCACCCAAGGGCATGATCTCCACTCACTACAACCTCCGCCTCCCAGGTTCAAGTGATTCTCCTGCCTCAGCCTCCCAAGTAGCTGGGATTACAGGCGTGCACCACATTCCTGGTTAATTTTTGAATTTTTAGTACAGATTGGGGGGGGGGGGCTCACCATGTTGGCCAGGCTGGTCTCGAACTCCTGACCTCAAGCGATCCGCCTGCCTCGGTCTCCTAAAGTACTGGGATTATAAGCTTGAACCACTGTGCCCAGCCCATCTTGAAATTCTTGGTAACGTTTCAACAAGGGGCTCTGCATTCATTTTGTCAAACTTCATGTGGACATCTGACAACAGCAAGCGCCTTCGGAGCCCTCGTCATGTGCTGGGCTCTGTCCTAGGCCAGCCACACACATTGCCTCCTTGAATCTTACCAGCCATTCTGTTACAGGCATGGTCATCGTCAACCCATTCTGCAGATGGGGAAACTGAGACTCAGAGAGCTCCTGATTCAGGCAATACCAGGTAACACCGGCTTTGAAAATCAAATCTGGCCAATCCCTTTTTTTTCAAACCGAGACCCAGAGCGGTAGGGTTGGCTCAGGGAGATGCAGCCCCTGTGTCTCAGTGCAGGGTTTCCAGCAATTCCCTAGGGAGGAACCAGAGACCACCTGCCCTCGGGTGCTTTCTCCGGGCCTTTTTGGAAGGCCCCATCGGCTGCGTTCTGTTTGCCACATTTCCCTTCTCCTGGCCAGTGAGGAGAACTGTCTCAATGAGGGGTGAACAAACCCCGGTTTTAATCAGAGCAGCCACTTCCTCTCACCAGAGAAGAAACCCGCCCTCTCACAACCCACTTTCTATATTTAGACCCGGGACCTCGCCTTGAGCTGGGCCAGGCTGGGTGTGGCGGGGCCTGCGGCTGCTTCCGGCCCTCGGGAAGGAAGTTTCCACCTGTTTCCCAAGAGCCGGAGGCATGAAGTCTGCAGGTCCTCGGCTGAGTGCAGGATGCTTGAGCCCACAGGGGCCCACAGGAGGGTAGCTCCAGCCTTCCCCTCTGCAACTCTGCAGCCATGTGGGGGACAAGGCCCATTTCCAGAACAAGAGAAGCCCACTTCCATTTCATTCATTCCTTCAGGAACCCGGTCTTTCCTGGGTGCCTCCCACAACCCAGGTGCCATTCTAGACTCTGGGGATATGGCAGGGAACAAGACAGGCCCCTGCCCTCACTGAGCTGACAGTCTAGTGGGGATGACAGAAGTAAATACAATAAAAATAAATTAATAAACAGAAACCGGATAACGAAGGAAAGGTAACGAAGGCATAAATCAGGTGGACCGAGAGGCGTAGCAGAGAGTGGGCAACACCAGGGGCAGGGTCCCGGGGCCTCTGCGGGCCTCTGGGGTGTGGAAGGGCCTGGAATGCAGTGGACTGAACAGAGCTTAAGGTGGAGGACAGAGGGTGCTGATGTCAGAGGCAGGGCTCTGTGCCTGGCGTGGTGGGAGCCAGGCAAACTGGAGACAGGGGTGAGGTCAGGCCCTGCGGGACCCAGGGGCCAAGGCACAGGTGTGGATCTCAAATACCAAGAGAAACCACCCAGCGCTTTTGAACCTAGCATGACACGCATCACGAGCTGTGTGGTTTTTTTTAAAGCTCACCCCTACTGTGATGTCAAGAAAAGGAAGCAAGGGGCGAGGGGAGGGAGTCCAGGCCAGCGTGAATGGGGTCCAGGCCAGCGTGGAGAGGTGGTACCCCAATAGTCTAGGGCACTGGCTCTCCACTGGGGCCATTCTGCTCCTCAGGGGACACTGGGCAATGTCTGGAGACATTTTTTCTTGTCATAGTGGTGGGTGTGCTATGGGCATCTGAGGGGCAGAGGCCAGGGGTGCTGCCGAGCATTCTGCCATGTCCCCACAGCAGAGAAAGATCCAGCCCCAAATGTCGAAAGGGCAGCGGTTGAAAACACCCAGCCTAGCAGGCGGAGGTGGTAGTGACCAGGGCAACAGTGGTGGAGGAGAGTGATATGCCAGGTTCTGGGATCCAGGGTGCATGGAGGATGGATGAGGAGTCACTTTCTGCTCTGAGTATTTAAGAGTGACCATGAGAACTGTAAACTCAAGTCTCAAGTGTGGGTGACCTCCAATACCCAGGCAAAGGTCTGCCTAGCATGGGCTCCCCTGCCAAGTGCAGTGTCTGCAGGACTATTCTGGATGCATCTTTGGCAGTGCCATGTGGTGGCAAGATGCCCTGGCAGCAGTGACCTTTGGCAGTTGATCCCCAGCAGTGGGTTAAAGAAGACCTTGGTGCCCTTGGAAGATTGAAAATGAGAGAGGATTTGAGAAGGGGGTTCTGGGCTTCTTGCTAATAGAGAATCTGGGTGCCTGAGTGATTAAGGAGCAAAGGGACACAGTCATACGGGGATCATAAATTCGTGGAGTGGCTTATTCTGACTTCATTAGGGGTTCCCAGGAGAGCCAAGGAAAGGGGAGGAGGATTGCTGGGTTCAGGAAAGGCACCTGTCACTCATGTGCCTCGCTGACTTGCTCATTGCTCCAAGAACATAGTCAATGCTCCCTCTTCTCTGCATCTCCAGCTTCAGTGCTCTTCAGTTTGTCAGGCGCCTGCAGTCCGGATCCTGGGAGAGCACCCCTCAGCTGTCAGGCTCCAAAATACCCCGGATGAAGGGAAGGCAGGCATGGTGTCGATGGGACAGGAGGCTTTCCCCATCTCCCCCAGCTTCAAGCCCCTCTCTCCCCTTCCTACTTAGAAGATGCTTCCAGTGTGGGCCTGCCAGCTCCAGCTGACAGCACCAGGCACTGTCCCAGACACCACCTGAAAAACAATCAAAAGTGGTGAACAAACCATTCATCCCCGAGGAAATATAGACCGTTAACCGGTACACGGAAGACGGCACAGCCTTGCTGATCAAATGAGAAAAACAAAAATTGATAAAACAGTAAAGCCCAGTGCTGCAAAGGATGCGGGGAAAATAACATCCCTTTGCTGTACACAGATTCCGATTTTGAAGATGCTTCTGTCTGCATGGAAAAAGCCCCACGCAGCTACATGGCCCCCCAACCTCGAACGTAATCTTGAGGCGGGGTTCTGTATCCAAGGAAATAACCCTCAGCAGCAAAAGCTTTCGCAACGGCGTTATTTAAAATGAGAGGTGGAAGAAAACCCAAAAAACTCAGACTTCCCTTGCTGGCAGTTGTGGAGCGCTCACACTATTCGAGGTGCCGGACACGCATTCGCTCTTTGATCCTTTCCACTGCTCTGTGACTTGTGCTTTATGAGCATCCCGTTTTACAATAAGCGGGGGACACACAGAGGCCAGCCCTTCCTCCACAGCCGCTCAGGGGCTCAGAGCTGAGGTTTGAACCCAGGCAGTGCCACCTGGAGCTTGGGTTCCCCTCCCTCCAAGCTGTTCCTCAGCAACATGAGGCAACCTTGTCCACGAAAGAGGAGGTGACCGCAGCTCCTGGGGACGTGCCAACACGTGGATGTGACCCGAAGACAAAGGGCTTCTTTCCCCTTCTGCCTGGCGGTAAAGAGAGCCCGCCGCCTGGCAGGCATGCCCCGGCCTGTGGTTCTGGAATGCGGGCGAGCCACCGTCCCCAGAGACCTGTGTTGGTGGCCAGGCCGGCCCACATACCCAACTGGCACATACTCTTGTGCTTGCCCAGGAACAGAGTCAGACCATTCATGCTGCCTTCGTGGGAGTTGAACAGTTGAACGGATGCCCTTAAACCCAGTGTTTCCCTCTGGGAAGACGCCCGGGGCCTCGTGGTTGTAGGTGCTGGAAGGATAGCTCCAGCTCCAGGCACCTGCCACCTAAAGGCAGTTGTGAGATTTCAGAGATGCTCTTGGCACAGGGCAGAGGTTGGGGATCTCTTGCCTGTGAGGAGAGGACAAGGGGGGCAAAGGGACGCACCTGAGGCTGGTGTGGGTGTTGATGTGACCTCTGCTGTTGGGGTCCAGCCTCCCCAACTCTAAGGAATGGGGCTGGCCTGGATGAGTGTGCCAGAAATGGGACTCCGGCCATCATAGTCCACCGGGTGCCCAATGTGGTAGGCACAGTGCCCAGGGGAATAGCTGTTTCTCTCCAGTGATTGTTCTCTCCTTCTCAGCTGAGCTGGGGGCTCATGTGTCTTTAATACTGGCCAACTCCTGCTTACCCTCTCCATCTGAGAGAGCAGGCCCCAGGCTCCTGGTGTGTGCAGGTGGCAGTTCACGAACACACTGTGATGGCATCTGAAATCCTGGTCAATGCTAAACATGACTGATGTCCACTGTGCTTATTTTCAGAGTCATCTGCAAAGCAAGTGATACTGATTTTCTATGTACATTGGTGCAACAGAATTTCCTTTTAAAATAAACATTTATTTATTTATTTATTTATTTTATTTTATTTTTTTGAGACAGGGTCTCACTCTGTCCCCCAAGTTGGAGTACAGTGGTGCAATCTTGGCTCATTGCAACCTCCACCTCCCGGGTTCAAGTGATCCTCTGGCCTCAGCCTCCCAAGTAGCTGGGACTACAGGCATGTGCCACCATGCCAAGCTAATTTTTGTATTTTTGATAGAGATGGGGTTTCACCATGTTGGCCAGGCTGGTCTCGAACTCCTAACCTCAAGTGATCCACTGACCTTGGCCTCCCAAAGGACTAAAATAAACATTTAAGAAAAAAAAAAAAAAAAACAACTAAGTCATTTCAAAGAAAAGTATGAAAAGTATGAAACAAATGATAGACCAGATGAGATGGTCAGGGTCACAGAGGGAGCCTCGGAATGTGTGAAGTTTGGGAACCCTGGGCAAGGGCCCTCCTTAGCCCCTGGCAAAGTCACTCCAGATGGTGTGGGTCTTACCAGCCTCTCCTCATCCTGGCCTTGTTTTAGTCCCCAGGGCCTGGGTGGCAGATTCTTGAGTCTCTGGGATCTTTGCCCTCCCCTCTGCTTCTCCCTCTTTCTATCCTCGTTCCTCCTTCTCCTTCCTCGCCAATCAAGCTCAGGAAGCACCCAGCAGGTCCACTGCAGACCCCTCCCATCCCATCTCGCTTTGAGGGTTTTCTCATGGGACAGGGTTGGCCTGTCCTGAGTGTGGAGTCTCCACTTCCCCACTGGATCCTGCTTGTATCTTCCTTCATCTGCCCAGTGCACCGAGACTGCTCATCAGAGTCACCTGAGGGGCTCTTCCAAGATGCGCCGGCCTAACCACCTGACCAGTTGAGTTGGAATCCCTGGTGGAGGCAAGGGCTACCTCTCTTGACCTTTCTATGCTTCCTCCACTCTGCCCCTGCAGACCCTTCAATAGCTGGCCGTGTCTCCTCCACCATGGCCATCTTGTTAAAATGCTCTGATGCCAGTCCTGGGTGGGCCTGAGACTCTGCTTTTTTTTTTTTTTTTTTTTGAGACAGGGTCTTGCTCTGGTGCCTAGGCTGGAGTGCAGTGGTGCAATCATGGCTTACTGCAGTCTCAACCTCTCAAGGTCAGGCAGTCCTCTCCCTTCAGCCTCTCAAGTACCTGGGATTACAGGCATGTGCCACCACACCTGGCTAATTTGTGTATCTTTTGTATAGATGAGGTTTCGCCATATTGCCCAGGCTGGTCTCGAACTCCTGGGATCAAGCAATCTACCTGCCTTGGCTTCCCAAAGTGCTGGGATTCCAGGCATGAGCCACCGTGCCTGGCCAGACTCTGCATTTTTAACCATGGTGTCAATGCTGCCAGTCTATGGACCATACTTGGGGTGGCGAGAGTATAGACTGGTGGTTGGCAAACGTCTTCTGTTTGAGCCAGACAGTAAATTCAGGGTACACATAGACAACATATACGTGATAGGTTTGGCTGTGTTCTAGTAAAACTTTGTTTATAAATTGAGATGCGGGCCAGGATCGGCCCATAGTCTAGGGAGCCCTGGTATAGACCACCCTCTCCTGTGGTAGGCATTTGGGGGCATCATCTCTCCACCCTTAGCAGCCCAGTGCTGCAGACCACGATTGCCTTCCCTGGGATGCATATGAGCAAGCTAGGGATCAGAGAGGGGGAGCCAGTTGCCCCAGACCACACAGCCGGCAAAGGCTAAGGCCAGGGCCCAAACCCAGCTCGTGTGATTGCAGCATCTATGTTACCTGACCACAGCATCACTGAAGCTCTTTCAGCCTCAGTTTCCCCACTTAGCTGTTCTAGAAGGAACTACTCAGTCTCTCTCTGTTACAGTCCCTGCCTCCCAGGGTTGATGAAAGGTTGAACACAAGGGCTAAAAAGTTTTTCATTCATTGGATGATTTAGTTTATCTGCTTAGGGTAAGGGGATAAGGGCCCTGAGGAAAAGGGTTGGAGAGATGTGAAAAGAAAGAGAAATAGATGAAGGTCTTCCTTGGGGGATCCTGGGGTCCCTGCTCCTCCTCAAAATCCTTCAAGGCCTCTAGAAGGAGGCTTCCTGGGCAAGGGCAAAGCACCACCCTGGCTTCTTCCCCTGGAAGTCTGGCTCCCCCTCCTCCTGGCCAGGACCCTGCTCCTGTGAATAGATCTCCTTCAACCCCAGTCCGCACTGTGTGATTGGGAGGTGCTGACAGTCCCCGGCTGGCATTTGTCACTCCCATCTGGGACATCCTAACAACTCTCTCCTTCAAGGAGCCTGGCCTGATGGGAGGAGTGTTTCCCTGTCCCTGTCGCCCTGGGGCTCATTTTCAGGTGGATGAACAATGGCTGCAGAGCATAGAAGCCCAGCTCTGCTTCCCTGAAGGACTCTCATCCAGCTGCGCAAACCTGGGCCCTGGCTTTACCGCCTTGGTTCATTCCAGAAGGACCCAGGTTCCTTCCACACTTCTGCTCGGTCACCCTCAGTGTGGTGTCTTTTAGTTGCTTCATGGTCACGAAGTGGCTGCGGCTGCTGGGAGGCTCCTGACATCACAGCAGCTGCACCAGCAGGACAGCAGGGAGAGGGCTTGCATCTCAGTGGCTATGACTGGGTCACATGGCTCCTGCCAGCTGCAAGGAAGGCTGAAAGTCAAGTCTCGGGCAGAGGGCAGTGGGATGCCTGTGATTAGGCCCGTCCTGATTCATCCTTAGGGCTAGGCATGCGGCTGGCCCAACAGAACTGCTATTTTGGTAGCAAAGGAAGAAATAAGAAACAGCTTTTGAGAGTGCAGCCAAGAATGAATGTGACAAGGAGACATAAATATCTATATGCTGGCCAGGCGCGGTGGCTCGCGCCTGTAATCCCAGAACTTTGGGTCAAGGAGCGTGTGGATCACTTGAGGTCAGGAAATCAAGACCAGTATGGCCAACACAGTGAAACCCCATCTCTACTAAAATAACAATAATTAGCCAGGCGTGGTGGCAGGCGCCTGTAATCCTAGCTACTCGGGAGGCTGAGGCAGGAACCCAGGAGGTGGAGGCTGGAGTGAGCCGAGATTGTGCCACTGCACTCCAGCCTGGGCAACAGAGCAAGACTCCATCTCAAAAAAAAAAAAAAGAAAAAAAGAAAAAAAATCTGTGCACCTCCCACTGACAGATATTTATTTTTTTGTTGGCATCCCCCACCCTCAGAATAGACATTCTAGGCAGGAAATTTTGTCTCTTTTGTTCTCTGCTGTATCTTCAAGATCTACAACCTTGCCTGGCACCGTGTAGATGCCTAATAAGTATTTGTGGAGTAAATGGCCAACCCTATGAGGTGGGTACCCCTGTTAGCCCTGCTTTCTAGTTGTGAAACAGGCCCAGAAAGGTTCGGCAACTTGCTAGGGACACAGGGACCTCTAACTGATGCAGCCTAGAGTTGAGCCCTTGGGGAGCTGGCCCCGGAGCTCATGCACTCCGGCCTGCAGAGCTCTGCCTCTCCTGCTAGGCTGGGAGCTGAAGTTGGTGGTTCTAGGCGCAAATTCTTGCTCTGCAGTGACCAGCTGTGTGACCCAGGGCAGTTCCCTCTCTGGGATTGCTTCTTGTCTGCACAGAGAGAAGCAAGCCTTTCCGCTTAAGGATGCATGTGCATTGCAGGAGGTGGTCGCTAGCACAGCTCCTAACAGTCTAGCACCCAGCAGCTGCCTGGCGATTGCTGGCTGTTGTTGCTCTCCCGTGTGATAGGGTGGGCAACCAAGGAGCAACCAGAAGGTGTTCACAGTCACAGAGCCTGTGGGTTCAAAGGTAGGCCCATGTGTGTCTCCTGCTGGAGGAAGAGCTCCCCTGGTGTGGCCAGTTCCTGGCAGCTCCTGCACTCTTCTGGCTTCCCTGGCTGCCCCCTGCCCCACCCCCTGACCCCTGTGTCCTGTCCCCCCACCCTCCCACCCCCTGACCCCTGTGCCCTGCCCCCCACCTCCCACCCTCCCACCCCCTGACCCCTCTGCCCTGCCCCCATCCCCCCACCCCCTGACCCCTGTGTCCTGCCCCCCCACCTCTCTGCCCTGCCCCCCACCCCCGCCCCCGGCCGGACTCGGCCCTGGCTTTGTCATGTTGAGCCCCTCGCAGAAGGTGTTGCCTAGGCGCTGGCAGGAGTTGGGGCCGGGCTGCACAGTGGGCACTGGTTGCTATTTGCCTTCCACTCCATGGCCCCGCCTGGTCTGGGCAGAGGTGGCATGGGGCCAGGCGCGTGGTGGGGAGGGCACCTGGCTGTCTTTCTCCTCTCCCTGAGCTCCCGGTGGTGCTGGCCAGCATCTAGTTTGACCAGCATTGAGGGCTTTCCTGGGAAGCCTGACTTTCAGTTCTAAAACTGGGAAAGTCCCGGGCAAAGCCGGGTGAATTGGTCACCATGGCAGCAGAAAACCTGAGTGGGGTGGGGGTGGGCAGTAGAAGGGACAGCAGGGGGTCAGGGCCAAGATCAGCCACCCGAGACGATGTGCTGCCCCTCCAGCACCAGACAGAACCAAGGGAGGATCCCTGTCCCATCCCACATCACTGATTCTGGGAGCCTCAGTTTCCTCTTTGGTAAACTGAGGCTAGAGATTCCCCACCTCACAGGGATGAGGGATGGGGAACCAGGTGAGAAAATGAGCCTAGAGCACTTAGCAGATGCAAACATGTGATTCATGGGAGATCACATTATTAAGTCTCCGGCTTCAAACCCAGCTTCCCGCTGCTCAGAATAAAACATGACTCCCCATAGACCCTGGAAGCTCCTGCAATCTCGGACCGAATCTCGCCCAACTCCACTGCTCACTCTGCTCTAGCCTCGTGGGCCTCCTGGCTGCCCTAGATTGGGCTGGGCCTTGCCCTGCCCCAGGGCCTTTGCACACGCTGTTTCCTCTGCCTGGAGCACCATGCTCTTCCCCTCTCATCTTTGGGTCTCAGCTTCAAGGTCACTACACAGAGAGGCCTTCTCTGTCCCTCTTATTTGAAGGAATATCTGTCTCCTTGGGGACTGGTCATCTCTTAGCTGGTTGAGTGGCTGCCCAGGGCCTGGGATGGTGCCCCACCCAGATCAAAGCTCAGGATGTGGTCATGGAATGGAAGAATAAATGAATATTGGCCTGCAGAGGTCCCAGTGGGCTGGAGAAAGACCCCAGCATCTTAAATCCCTTTCCTCTTCTGAACCTCGGTTTCCTCGTCTGTCAGCAGGCATGAGAGGAGCGTCTGAGTCCTTGATCTCTGTGAGGCATGAATGAGGGAACAGAGACAAAATCTGTTCCGTGCACTTGGCACGCAGCAGGGCTCAGGGCCTGGCAACTCTGCTAATGGCACCCTGGGGTCACCCCTCCCCACTGTTTCCTCCCTGAGCCCTCAGGACCTCATTGGCAGTGGGCGCTGCTCCACACTCCACACAGACCAGGAAGTCAAGCTTGGGGCCACCGCCAGTGCCTTCTCCCGGGCACCACTGCTCATGGCTGGCCTCTCCTAAGGCCACAGGTCTGGCCTGGCTGCCCAAGCTCTCAGGCTAGAGGCAGCAGAAGCGTCACATGCCCTTGGCCAGCCCTCTCCGGGGGGCGGGCTTCCCTCGGGAGACTTCAGCACATTGTCAAAGCTGTCAAACAATTTCCCTGCCAGGTTTTTGCAAGAATCCAAGGCCTCGCGCCCAATGCCAAACACCCTCTTAAGACGATACCTCCGGGGCCTGCAGGCCTGCTCAGCGTCCGCTGCCTCTCCTCGGCCTTATATAGGCAAAAGCTGGGGAATCCCTGTCCCACCCTGGGCTGGGATCTGATGGAAGCTGCCTCAGCCTTGGCCTGACCCCGGGATCTCCCGCCTCCCAAGCGGCCATCTCTGGCCAAGGGGCTGGGTGAGAGGCCCGGCATGCGCACAGGCCTGCGCAGGGCTCTGGGTGTCCCATCGGCTGGCAGCCGGAACGGCTAGGCCAGCACAGGCTCTTACCAAATAAGGCCTGGGCAGTGGGGCTTGGCCAGGCTTGGATACCGGCAGCTGGGCCAGCGGCAGCAGGCCTGCCTGTCTCCTCCTCCTCCTGCGCTGCCCTGCCTGCCCAGCAAAGACTCTGCAAACTGTGGTCCCCTCGACTCAAGGGAGAGCTCTACCCTAAGAAGCCTGGATGGACAGTCCCAGATCTCCTTCCAGAGGCGTTGCCATGCGGAACCTCTGGGAAAGTTCCATCGGGAACCTTAAGAGAAGGCAAGGTGGAGAAACATTCCCAGGACTCCCGCTACTGCAATGGGAGCCCTGAGCCAGGCCAAGAAATGGCCCGTCCCTCCCCCAGGACCCCGCCCCCCACCACATCCCCCAGGCTGTTCCAATTTGGATGTTGCTTGTCCCACCACTCAGCCCCTTCCTGGTGCCTGGTCTTTGAGGCCAAAGGGCAAGGCTGGCCGAGTGGTTTGGGAAGGGGGCCTGGGGCTCAGGAGCACACTGAGGGCCCCTGGGCAGTGTCCTGCTCTCCAACTGTGGCTATGATGAGGAAGGGGCGTGTGTGCTGGTTGAGGAGGGAAGACCCCCATGACCGTGAACCAGTGTGGGCAGAGGAATGGGCAGGTGGAGGGGCAGGCAGACTGGGGGCCCAGGGGTCCAGGGGTCCAGGGTGCAGGTCCTCTCTCAGGAGCCACTATGGGGCATGGGGCTCCTGTGTCTGCTCATCTTGGTTCCAGCCAGCAGCTTTGGTTCTTGGAGCCTCAGTTTTGCCATCCTTAAAATGGGTGTGATACAAACGCTATCTCAGGGTGGCAGTGGGAGTTTAAGGGGACAAGGTGCACACCTCACAGGGCCCTGCAGGGAGTTCCTGGAAGGTTGACAGCAGGGCGAGGGAGGGATCTCTCCTTTCCTGGGAGATGGGGGAGGCAAAAGCTCTCCTTCTGTCCCTGACACCCCCTCCTCAGCTCCTCCTCATTATCTTAGGGGTGATGGGGGCATGGTGAGGCCTCCCAGCCACTCCCAATGCTGGAAGTGCAGGCGTGGGGTGACCAGCTATTGCATATGTGACTACATGGCTGTGTGTGTGCGCATGTGGGGCCCTCCCAACCCCTATCAGCACAGCCATGGGAACGTGACCGTGCAGCCCACGGGATACTCGAGAGGGTGGCCCCGGCCTGTGGATGTCTGTGGTTCTGCTGCTGCCCATTTCTGAAGCCCCTTCATGAGTTCTGGGACTCCTGGGGGGATGGGGCCCACTTACGAGTGCCTCCAAGGCGCTCAGTGCAAAGTAAAGATGTGGCCCCCCCATTCAAAAGGGACGAAGACTTTCAAGACAATAGCAGAGCATTAAACCAACAGGGGGCCCTTCTGAGTGTCAGGGTCCCTCTGCAACTGCACAGGTCACACCCCATGCAGCCGGCCCTGTCCCCTCTCCAGCTCTGCAGCTCAGGTGGGCGGGGCCTGGCCACTCCAGCCTGGTCACTCCAGCCTGGCCTCAGACTCTGGAGCGAGTAGTGCCAGGACCCACCAGTCAGCCTGGATTCATTATAGTCTCCGGTGTTTAGTAAGCTTGACAAGAAGGGTCTGTGGAAGTTTATAAAAGTGACACCCCCCCCAGCCCCCAGCCTGGGGAGCAGCCAGGAGCCCTACGTCAGGATGTACGGCCCCTAATGAAAGTGCTCTTCCAGCCACTCTATTTAAGCCAGGTGAGTTTGTTCTCAGGGACTGGAGGCCGGTAAGGTAATGCAGCTGTTTTTAGCATTTTAGCAGGAGGCAGGTGCTGGCCAGGACGCCTGTGATGCTGTGCGTGACGATGGCCATGACCGGGACATATACGGGATGGACAGCCTGGGCACAGCTGGTGTGCCTGGAAGTGGAGGGGGCTTGCCTGGAAGACTGCTGTGGCCTGGACATCCTGAGAGCCTCAGAACCTCTCCTTGGGGCTCCCTGGGTGACCACCACCTTTGACTCTTGCCCTAGGGGCACACACTGCTAGAGGCAGCCCCACATTTCCAGAAAGTTCTCTGGGATCTCCAGAAACTGACCACCCACCCAGGTGCTTGAACGTGTCAGCTGGGAACTTGCAGCTGTTCTGTTGGAACCTCTGAGATTCTGAGCAGAATTGCTCAGAGCCTTCCGATGCCTCACATGACATCCGCTCCCTTGGGGGTGGACGGAGTTTGGCTGCTCATCGGGGTCTCCCAGAACCTGGAACAGCACTGGCATGAAAGCTGTGAACAACCATCCTGCAAAGCTGGAGAAGCAGGGCATTTCCCCCCTGACGCGTTCAGGACCAGCGGCTGGTGTGAGTCAAAGTCAGCACCAAGGCCAGACCATGACCTGTGAGATACTTGACCCTCAAGATTACATTTCAGTGGAAAGACTGGCATTTTCCATTCATTCACCTATTTTCTGATGGAGGAAAAAGGTCTTTCAGAGTGAGGGGGGCTCTGCTGCTGGGGGTGGTCGCCTCATCTTCCTTGCATCACCCGCATCTCCAGTGTATCTTGTGCCTTTGCAGTTTCTCTTTCTTTGAAATGGAAGAGAGAAGGAATATTCTCCCAGAAACATTAACTGGAGAGCTTTGGAGCAGACTTTTATACTCTAAAGTAAACTTGTCCTTTTCATTAATTAGTTAACAGAGATTTATCTGGTGTGGACCTCATGCCAGAGCCTGTCCTGGATGCTGAGAACAGAGGAGAAATGAGCCTAGGGGAATTCTGCCTGAGTGCAGCTAGGTCAGTTTTCTGTTTTACAAATGCAGGAACCAAGGCTCAGAGAGGGTGTGTGAACCATCTAAGGCCACACAGTGCCTGTGTGACAAGGGGAAGGAAAGCTGGCTAGAAGAGATGAGAGAATGGGGTGTCATTCACCAGCAAAGCTGGGTTCAAATCCGCCTCTGGGAACTTGGGTGGGACCTGCCTGCCTGACACAAATGCATATCTGATTGTTCCCATATCCCATTTTGTCTGTATTATCCCATGTAAAATGCAGATTCCCCATCTTTCCTTTATCCCTTTTGTTTCTGTGGGTCCCTCAAGCCTTAAGGCCTGTGCTCTGCTACAAGCTAGCCAACTTCTTGGAGCCTCAGTTCCTCATTTGGAACAATTACTGCTGGTTCCTGCAGTCACTCAACAAATATTTGTTAAGCACCTACTATGTGCCATGCAGCATTGTAGGCACTGAGATACAGCTGTGAGCCAAACATCCAGCACAGGGCTGATGTGGGAGTTGGTGCGGTGGTGCAGCGGGCCTGGCCTGGGCTCCCTCAGCGAGGGCAACAGGGCTCACTGCAGGTAGACTCAGCTTGGCAGATCCCTGGCCCTGGCGGCCATCATATGGGGGCCAGGCCAGGAGCATGTGAGAGACGAAAGAGGATGGGGGGCAGGAAGGAGGGAGAAAGAGGGAGAAGAGAGGAGGGCGCCCTCCTCATCCTCATCCTTCTCCAAAGAAGAAATGACAGCATCGTGCTCTCACCGACTCATTGTCCTAGTAGGTCCTTAGGACACCCAGCAAGGCAGGCCTCCATTTGACAGATGAGGAAACTGAGGCTCAAGGGTGACGTCACTTGCCTAGGATCACAGAATTCCCGAGGGGGACCCAGGCAATCTCCCTCGATAGCCCAGTCTCTTCCCTTCAGAGGCAACAAGAAGGAAGGGGAGAGAACGATGGGAGGGGGCTGGAGGGAGGGGCAACAGGAAGTGTGGGAAACAGGAGGGGGAAGTGGCCCTTGGGGGGCTTTCTGGGCCCTGCCTTATTTTTCCCTCCCTCCTTCTTCTCCTCTTCCTCCTCCTTCTTGTTTGAGACAGAGTCTTTTTTTTTTTTTTTTTTGAGAGATGGAGTCTTGCTCTGTCGCCCAGGCTGGAGTGCAGTGGCTCGATCTCCACTCACTGCAAGCTCCGCCTCCCGAGTTCATGCCATTCTCCTGCCTCAGCCTCCCGTGTAGCTGGGACTACAGGCGTCTGCCACCGCGCCCAGCTAATTTTTGTATTTTTAGTAGAGATGGGGTTTCACCGTGTTAGCCAGGATGGTCTCGATCTCCTGACCTCGTGATCCGCCCGTCTCAGCCTCCCAAAGTGCTGGGATTACAGGCGTGAGCCACCGTGCCCGGCTGAGACAGAGCCTTGCTCTGTTGCCCAGGCTGGAGTGCAGTGGTGTGATCTCGGCTCACTGCCACCTCTGCCTCCCGGGTTCAAGCAATTCTCCTGCCTTATCGTCCTGAGTAGCTGGGAGTACCTAGCTCATTTTTGTATTTTCAGTAGAGATGGGGTTTCACCATGTCAACCAGGCTGGTCTCGAACTCCATCCCCACTTCTCTGGGGGCTTTTGCTCCTAGGGACTTGGACTCAGTTGAGCTCCTGTGGCAAGCCCTGTGGGACTGGCATCTAAGACTCCTGGGCATGTGGTGGCTAGGACTATTCCCTGACAATGGTGGCCCCACCTTGGGGTTGGCTTCTCCTCTCCGAGTCAGGGACCTGGCATTTTTGGCAGCCCTTGGGGGTTATTTTTAAACCTCACAGCTGGTTTTCATCGTGGCTGCTGATATGTACTTGTAGAAACATTAGCTCTTGCCAGCATTCTGAACAAACCTTGAAAATGAGCAGGGTTGGAGCAGATCAAAGTAGGTGCTCAGGGAAACCTGAAGTGGCAGCCAGTGCTTTGTGCCCACCCAGACCCTTGTAAGGGTAGGGGATGAAAGAGCACAGCTCAGACAGGAGGTGCCAGGGCAGGAGAGAGCAGGGATTAGGCACGTTCCCCAGAAGACGTAACTGAATGTTGGGAGGCAAGAGAAGGGATCTTTAGCAGCTCCGGCCCTGTTATCCTCATTTTCCTTCTGGGAGGCAGTAAAATACAGAGGTTGAGAGCATGGATTCTGGTGTCCCACAAACCCAACTCCTGCCTTGAGTCCTGACTCAGCCTTTAATAGTTGTGTGACTTTGAGTGTATCAGTTAGCTACTGCTATGTAACAAATCATCCCAAAACCTAGTTGCTTAGAACATGATTCTATGAGTTGACAGTTTAGTCTGAACCATCAGATGGATGGTTCTGGTGTGGGCTGGGATCCCTCATGCATTTTTGTGGTCAGCTGCCAGGTCTGCAGGAAGTTCTGACTATCATCTAGGGTGATGGGAACAACTGGTCTCTCATTCTCCTGATGGAGACAGGGGTCCGAGAGAGAGAGAGAAGAAACCTGCAAGGCAGTTTGGGGTCTTAGATTTGGCACAGTATCACTTCCAGCAATTCTTTGGCCAAAGTAAGTCACAAGACCAACCCAACTCAAGAGTTTGGAAATCACCTCTGCCTTTTGATGGGAAGAGCTGCAAAACCTTTTTGCAAAGGACATGGATACAAGGAGGGATGAATTGAGGTCATTTTATAAAAATCTGTGTACCACACTGGGTACCTATATACCTCTCTGAGCCTCAGTTTCCTCAATTGTGACATGTGAATGATTTGGCTTGTCAATCAGAGAAAACGATGAGACAAGTCTCAATCATTTTTGGAGATTTATTTGCCAAAGTTAAGGACGCACCTGGGAAACAGGTCTGTGCCTTTCTCTGAAGATGATTTTGGGGGTTCCAAATTTAAAGGAGAAAGGGTGGGATATTGAGAAACACACAGTTTTCACATAAACAAAAGGGATAAAGGAAAGATGGGGGGATCTGCATTTTTACATGAGAGAACACAGACAAAACGGGGTAGAGGAGCAATCAGATACGCATATGTGTCTGGCAGGCAGGGGTGACTGCCCCTATGAAGATAAGCTATCAATGTTTGTGAGAACTAAATAAGGTGAGGTATGTAAAGTCGCCTGCATAGTGCCTCATGCAGAGTAAGTGTTGATTCCTTCTTGTCACCCCCTACCCCACTGTCCCTGTGAAACATGACCTAGGAGATCAGCTGCTCTCTGGAGAAACACTGCCTAAAAAGACAATCTGTAGTTGCAAGAAACCCACCAGGACCGGGAGCCTTTTGGTAAATATTTCTTTCACTCTCTGCTTCAGTGATAGAAATGCAAAGTCCCAGTTAAGCAGGATCAAAGTTTATCAGGCATTAAGGACACACTGACTGCTGTCTTTCTGTCCTTCAGGCCATTAAGGTGTCTTCGCTCTTTCATTCAACAACATCAAGCACCTACTGTGTGCCAGGTGCTGTATTAAGTACCGGAGGACACAGTGGTAGCAAAAGACAACACAGTCGTTGCTCTCAAGGAGCCAACAGTTAACTAATGACAGCAACACACGCCAGTTCAGGTCTATGTCCCTGTAATAAGGTAAGAACTTCAGGTCACAATCCAGATACTCAATAAATATGGCATTGGTTTATTTTTCTTACGATCAACAGAGTTGTGATTGGATCCCTATTCCACTAGGCTGGGTGGGGAGCTTAACCTCAAGCTGTCTCATATTCTAGTTGCTAATAATAACATCCAAGTGTCCTTAATAGCACACTTGTATTGAGTGGTTACTAAATGCTGGCCCCAGGGCAGGTCTTTCTTTCTGTTTCTTTTTTTTTTCTTTTGAGACAGGGTCTTGCTCATTGACCAGGCTGGAGTGCAGTGGCATGAACACCTCTCACTGCAGCCTGGACCTCCTAGGCTCTAGCCATCCTCCCACCTTGGCCTCCCAAAGTCCTGGGATTTCAGGCGTGAGCCAGTATGCCCAGCTACACTTCTACATCATGCATGCCACTTCTTGCAGTCTCACACCCACACATGCACACACACACACATGCACACACACACACACATGCATGCGCGCGCACACACACACACCCCTCTCCTGAGCCACCCTGGGCCGCAACTCACCTGGCTTGAAGTTTGCTTTCCTCAGTTGACCCTGGCCCTGCAAATTGAGAAGCTGCACGAAGTCGAGGCTGGAGACAGGAGACTTATTTTTCACCTGGCTCAACTACCAGGTCTCTTGCTGTCTCTGGACTTTATTCCCCTAACAAAAACAACAGTCCATGTTTATTAAGGATGCTGTGGATACAGTCTTATCTAAGACTCACAGCAGGCTCCCGGGAAATGGAGGCTCGGATAGGGAAAATAGCCTGTCCAAGGTCACCCATGCAGTAACCAGAAGACCTAGGGTTTGATCCCTGACTGTGGAACTGTAGCTACTTTGCTGTACGACTTCCCAGCCCACTTCATTCTCCCAGTGAGGGTATGCTGCTATAATCCCTTTTCACACACGAGGAAGCTGAGGCTGGTAGAGTGCAATGGCTCCTCACACTGGACTTCTCTGCCTCCCTTGCTCATGCTGGCTTCCTTCCTGCCCCAGGGCCCTGGCCCACTTTGTTCTCTCTGCCTCCCTACTTCGCCAAGTTCATTTCTCTTCTTCTTCGTGGTCTTACCCCAAATGCCATTTCTTCAGGAAGGTTTCTCTGACCCCCAAACTAGACCATACTCTCGCTTGAGGCTTTGACTGTAGGTTTTCTGTTTGCTGGTATCACACATGACCCCCAGTGCCATGGCCTGAAGCACCTTTTGATTAGCTCACTGGCTCCTTGAGTCAGGCATCTGGGTGGGCTCCACTGACCCTCTGTCCGGGTTCTCAGTGAACCCAAGTCAAGGTGTCAGCAGACTCGCCCCCTTCTGGAAGTTCTGGGGGGCACCTGTTTCCTGCTCATTGGTGTGGTTGGCAGGATCCAGGTCCTTGGTTCCTCCCTCTCCAAGGCAGCAGCCTCAGGGTGAGTCTTCCCTCTGCCGCCCCTCTTCCCGTTCCCTCTTGCACTCTGAAGGGTTCCTGTGAGGACACTGGACCCACTCCAATGGTCCAGGATGATCTCCCCATCTCCAGGTCAGCTGTTTTGCAACCTCTGTTCCGTCTGCTGCCCGAATTCCCCCTCACCGAGCAGCCTAGAGTAGTTACAGGTTCTGAGACTGGGGTGAGGGCATTATTCTGCCCACCACACTTCCCTTGCTCTTTCCTGCCACCTGTTCTTACTAAATGTGTCATTATATATTCATGTGCTGGATTATTTGTTTTCTCTCTGTCTCCCTCCCATAAATATCATCTGCATGACTCGAGTGGGGTACATAATGCCCATACACAGGAGGCACTGATTACAAATTCCCTGAATAGGTAACAGCACTGGGGCCCGAACCTGCACCTCCATGTCATTCTTCACCAACAAAGTGGTTTGGATGCTCGGTTTCTCCCCTACCCCCATCAGGTCTGCTGTGTCCAGTTGCACAGGTTGTAAACTGCACAAGTCCAGGGCACTATTTGCACCTTAGTCTCTGTGATCCTCGCAGTTGGGTGGGGTCCTTCAGGACCTGTAGGCTAAAGCTCTGCTCCTGAACCTGAGCCTGTGTTCTAAATCTGGAGCCTGTGTTTATAACCTTGGCTGCCCATAGAATCATCCAGAGGGCTTAAAAAATCCTCCTGCCCGGGTCATGCTCCAGACCAACTGTGCCAGAATCTCTAGGGTGGCACTCTACACCCCAGGTGACTCGGAAGTGCAGCTGAGGTGCAAGCCTCTCTCCAGCAGGGATGCAGAGATAATTACACAATAAAGGAAGAGGGCCCCACCACCCCGCACCCCCATATGTTTTGCATAACCGAGGCCGGGCAGCTTCCTCTCCCACAGGCCTGTTTCTTCACTCTGTGTGGCTGCAGCTTGGCTCTCCAGCTTCCTGTGGCCAATAAGCCGTCCTGCATCATTTACGACGCTGGGCCGACATCTGGCTGCCAGTGTGGTCACCAGCCCTGCTCCATTGGCGGGGGGCAGTCATCTCTCCTGGTGACAGACTGCCTGCCCAGAGTGGCCTGAGAGGAGGGAGAGCAAAACCACATCATCAAACCCCTTGCTCGGGAGTCACTGGAGGGTTGCTGGCTCCTAAGTTTTACTCGGCTTTGGGAAATTTGCTGGCACATGAGTTGCGAGTATTTTGCTCTGAGGGTGCTGAGCGCAGCCTTCAAGGTCTCAGCATTTTGCTTCTAGGGCAGGTGATGAGGTGCACTGGTGGCTGGGCCGTGGCCGGGTGAGCTGAGGTGCTGGGAGCAGCAGGGACCATCTGGGGCAAACTGCTGCCGATACACTGGATTTCTAGGGTGGACCCGGCCTGAGAAAGGATGGAGGAGGTGACTTGGAGGGGCCTGGAGATGGCACTGTGTTTGCACATTTCACGTTCTGTGAGAAATATGCATGACCATCTTGCTTTGTTGAGCCCCGGCCGGGAGGTGTGAGATTGCAGCCCCTTGGTCACGTCCCCTCACGGGGAAGGTGCAGTCCCTGTGGGGACACAAGCCCAGGGATGGGCCCAGCACCCACAGCTAGAAGCCCCCCGAAGGAGTCCCCCAGGGCAGCACTCCTCACCTCTGGACCTCTGCCTCCCCCCTTCCCAGAGGGCTGTGTATCTTTGGCCTCCTGATTGGGGGCCTTGGCATTCCGTTTCTTTCTCTTTCCTCCTCAGCGAAGCTGGCGGTGAGGTGGAGACAATTCAGGTCTGACTGCCTCAGCAGCAAAGGAAGGGGGATGACAGCTCGTCCCAGGCAGACCCCGAAGGTGAAACATCCGCAAGGCACAGCGTGCACTTGTGGCTACTGCAGCCCCATAGTCAAAACTCCGGGATGTCACCATGCTGAGGACTCTGTCACAGTCCCTGCTCTGGCTTGGCCAAGCTCCAGATAGGGACAATCACATGCCCCACCTTGTCCCAAGAAGGAGAAGGAGATGATGGAAGACCACCCTTCTCCATGGGGCCATGCGGTGACGCTTGCTCTTGCTTACTGAGCACTCACGGGGGGCCATCCTCAGTCTGCTGCGTATGAATGCATTCAGTTCTCACAACAGCCTTGCAGCCATGTGAATCCTCCCTGTACCCATCTTGTAGATAAGAACACCAAGGCACAGAGAGGTCAGGTAACCAGCCTGGGGCCACACAGCCCGTGGGGACAGTGCTGGTGTTGGGATGCAGGCCTGACCTCCCCAGGCGCCCCGAGTCCCGCTGCCCCTTAGAAGGAGGCCCACGAGACTTGTCTTTGCGGGGCTGTGAGAGGGGATGCTGCTGCCCCCGCTGCAGAGGTCACAGGGGAGCCCTTCCACGGCTCAAGAGGAACCGGAACTTTGGAAACCACATTCTTACCTGCCCCTCACAAGAGCTGCAGCTTGGCAACACTCATGAGCCATTAGGGTTGGCTGAGTCCTCAGGATGGGTATCCATCTGCTTACTCGTTCACTCAATCATTCATTCACTGACTCTTTCGTTTGTTCAGCCAATGTTTATTGAGGCCTTCTGAGACCAAGTTCTGGGCCAGCTGCACAGCCACACTGGAGATAAACCCACACGCATGTGCTGTCCATGCTGGGCCAACTGGAAGGACGCCAGAGACAGGTAAAGTGGATAAAGGGCAGGAGGAGGATGGGACAGGAGCCTGCCTTAGGCAGGGCAGTCAGAGAAGGCCTCGGGGGAGGTGACATTTGAGCAGAGATCTGAATGGAGAGAATGAGCCAGGACCTGGGCGCAGGATGTGCCAAACGGAGGGAACAATCAGTGCAAAGGCCTGGAGGCAGGGGCGGCAGCAGGACGGCCAGTGCGGCTGGAGGCAGTGAACAAGAGGGAGTGTGGCGGGATGAGGCTGGAGGGGCTGTCATGGGGAGGGATGGTCAGGTCAGGATGGGCCTATGCCGCACTGAGGGCTTTGGACTTGACTGAGTGAGACGGGGGACAAGAGGGCCCATAAGATTGCTCTGCCTTGTGTTTTAAAGACTAGGGTGGGGCCGGGCATGGTGGTGTGTGCCTGTAATCCCAGTTGCTGGAGAGGCTGAGGCAGGAGAATTGCTTGAACCCGGGAGGCGGAGGTTGCAGTGAGCAGAGATCATGCCATTGCACTCTAGCCTGGGCAAAAGGAGTGAAACTGTGTCTCGATAAATAAATAAAGACTAGGGTGTAAGGGCAGAAAAAGGGAGGAAGTGAGGAGGAGAGAGACGTCAGTGGCTTCACATGACGGGGGCAGGAGGCTGTGAGAAGTGACTAGATGCAGGGTGATGTGACGGTACAACCTCAGGGCTTGATTCTGACTTTGACAAAGGAATGCATGTGGAAGGCAGGACACTTGATGGAGTTAAAATGACTCTCCAGCCTGGGCAACACAGTGAGACCCAATCTCTACAAAAAAACTTAAAAAATAAAGTAGCTGGGTGCAGTGGGTCATGCCTATAATCCCAGCACTTTGGGAGGCCGAAGTGGGAGAAATGCTTGAACCCAGGAGTTTGAGAGCAGCCTGGGCAACATAGTGAGACCCCGTTTCTACAAAAAAAGAAAAAATTAGGCAGGCATGGTAGTCTGCACCTATAGTCCCAGCTACTCAGGAGGCTGAGGTGGGAGGAACACTTGAGTCCAGAAGGTCGAGGCTGCAGTGAGCTGTGATGGCACCATTGCACTCCAGCCTGGGCCACAGAGCAAGACTCCATCTTTAAAAAAAAAAAAGGTCGGTCATGGTGGTTCACGCCTGTAATCCCAGCACTTTAGGAGGCCGAGGCAGGTGGATTACTTGAGGTCAGGAGTTTGAGACTAGCCTGGCCAACATGGTGAAATCCTGTCTCTACTAAAAATACAAAAATTAGCCGGGCTTGGTGGTGCGTGCCTGTAATCCCAGGCTGAGGCAGGAAAATCGCTTGAATCCAGGAAGCAGAGGTTGCAACAGAGCGAGACTCTGTCTAAAAAGCAAAGTGTGATTTTGGGTGAGTGGCTGATTGTCAGGTAGGAGTTGGTGACATGTGACGACATGGGGTCATCGGACTGGCAGAGAGGTTGGAGAACCAAAAACTCCAGGGGGGTAGGAGGCGAACGAGTGTGACTGGAAGAGAACCTGCGCAGCCGCGTCTCCAGCCTCCAAGCTCCTGTCCTGCCCTCTTCCATGCCAGCAGATGCCCAAGGCTGCCCTGCCGCCACCCGCTCCAGCCCGTTGTTGTTTCCACTTGAGCCCAGGAGGTGGAGACTGTAGTGAGCCATGATCATGCCACTGCCCTCCAGGCTGGGGGACAGAGTGAGATCCCATCAATAAAGAAGAAAGAGAGAGAGAGAGAGAGAGAGAAAGAAAAACAGATAGAGAGAAGGGAAGGAAGGGAGGGAGGGAGGAAGGCAGGCAGGTAGGCTGCAAAGATTTCAGCCTGAGCAGTGAGGGGCACGGAGGGCCCACCTGTGGAGATGGGAGATGGGAGAAGAGCAGGTATGAGGGAGAGAATTCTGAGTCCTGCTTTCGATGTTGCATTCGTCTGCAAGACTGCTAGCTAATTCCTGAAAATGGCGCGGCTTAAAGCAGCAGAAATTTAAATCCCAAATCAAGGTGTGGGCAGGGCTGTTTGCTTCTGGAGGCTCTGAGGGAGAATCCGTTCCAGCCTCTCTTCCAGCCTCTGTGGGCACCAGAGATCTCTGGAGCTCCTTGGCCTGTGGCCGCGTCACTCTAATCCCTGCCGCCGCCTTCACACGGCCTTCTCCCTGCGTCTCGGAGTCTCTTCTTTCTCCTATAAAGATACCAGTTATTGGATTTAGTGCCCAACCTAATCCTATATGACCTCATCTGAGCTAATTCCATCTGCAAAGCCCCTATTTCCAGAGAAGGTCACATTCGGAGGTTCTGGATGAACATGAATTCTGGGGGACACCGTTGCACGCGGTGCAGATGTGGTAAGATTAAGATGCGAGGATGAGCCCGCCTGACGCTGCTGAGAAGGCGGTGGGCCCTGAGCTGGAGGTCAGCAGGTGGTCTAGGCTGGAAATCGAAATTGGGAGTCATTGTCTTAGCCACTGTCCTGGATGTGACACCGAGGAGGGAGGGTGCACAGAGAATAGGCAAGAAGTTAGAGTCCGGGGCCTCCCCAGGCACCTGTCAGAAGCACCTGGGGATTTTGAGGTGGTAAGAGCTCCCCAGGGCATGTGGGGGTGCAACTTGCATGAGCACCCCTGATTAAAGCTGGGTTGTGTGTGGGACCCAGTGGCGCTCTGATGGCTGTTTCATAGAAGTAGATCAGTGCCTCCCAAAAGGACAGGCCTGAGTGGCTCTTGCCATTGATTCTGATGAGCCTCTTCCTCCTCAGAGCAGGGTCTCGCAGGGCTGTGCTTGCCTCCTGGATCTCCTCACTGTTGGCAGGGCCCTTGGAACTCCTGGTAGCCAGAGATTGTGTGTGCATACAATGGGCAGGATAGCAATTTGACATTCAAATTTGTTCTCTCAGCTCACCAGGGCTGCTGGGCCCTGACTTGAATGGGCTTTGTCAATCAGATGACAAGGAGAAGTGTTCTTTGAACCTCCATTACCCTCCAGCCTGGCCTTGTGCTACTTCCTCACCCCCATCCCCCACAACACCTTGGCCACAGGCTTTCTTGGGTTGTCTCAAACATGTTGAACTCCTTTCAACTTTGGTGGCCTTTGAATGCATTCTTTCCTTTTTCTGGGAATCCTGTTTTCTTCCCCTATTCCTCTCTGGCTGACTTGGATCCACCAGTCAGTTCTCAGCTTCATTGTCACTTTCTCCAAGAAGCCTTCCGTGATTGCTCTTCCCCCTGACCCTGAAGCTTGGGCTTGTCCCCTGTTATAAGTTCTCATAGTTCTAATGCTTTCCCATCATTGCACACATCAGAATCTGTTTAAATAATTATTTCTGCAGTTATTTGTCAATTGCACGTCTCTGTTGCTAGGATACAGGGACCTTGCCTGTCTTGCCTGCCATGTCGCCCCCAGCACCTATGATAGGGTGTGACTCATAGTAGCTGGTCACTAACATCCAGACCCGGTGGAGGGGTGGGTCTGGCTGGAGGGGAAGGTTTGGTTCAGTGCCCTGGGGTCAGGGGATATTCCTGATCGTGGCACAGCTATTTGAGAGAGGCCGCAGCATCTGATACAGAAAATAAACCAGCCAGTTGGACCACTGGACATCTCAGTCACTGCCACCACGTCCACAGCCATTGCAGGAGGGGCAGCTCACTCAGGGTGGCCATGTGTGTGAAGACTTAATCCCGCCCCTATGGTGCAGATATTGAACCGTGAGTGGGCATCTGACCTAGGGGTAGCCAATCATTGGCACCAACAGATGACCTGAGCCAATCCAAAGTCTCTTAGGGATTTAAGAAACCCTGGGAATAGAATGCAGGTGACGAGATGATAGCAGGGTGTGACGCTGACGGTTTCTGGGGCAGAGGCAAGCCAGGCAGGACATGTTGGCCACCTTCTTGGTTCTCCCCAGGCATGCCAGGCACATTGCAGCCCCAGGGCCTTTGCACTGCCTGGAAGGCTCTTCCCGTGGCTGCATGGCTCTCACCCTCACCTCCTAGGTCTTTGTTCTCATGTTCTTGTTTGGATGAAGGGAGGCAAGATGGTGCACTTCCGGGTTCTTCATCCCCCCAACTTTTCCCGTGCGTGTGAAAATGCAGCCGGCGACCCGGGAAGGTGCAGACCAACTAGGCATGCACCAGGTGATGTCAATCCGAAGAGACCAAGATTTACCTGGTCGCACCTGCGGAACGCCCCCCGACACGCCCGTGCCCTGCCTATTGCCCTCCCACTCCTAGAAAAGCGGCTCCGGATGAACGCCACGCACGGACTTCCCAGCTTCCCCACTGCGGTCGGGACTGTTGGAACCCCGTCCGAGAGCTCCACAGGTGACTCTGTTGGCCTCATTCGCCGGAGGCCAACAGACCTCTCCCTACCCACCTTCTTCCCCTGAAGCTAGGTGACCAAAATAAACTTGCAGTTTTGCTCCTACCCTTGCCTAGTTGCTGGTTCTTTTGTGCCCGCTCTGGTGGTCTTAGAAAAACAAATTAGTTCTCTTTTCAATGAGGTGTACACTGACCACCCCTCCCACCACTTATAAACTTAATTTTCCCCCATGAACACTTGACTTCTCCCCATCATTTGCATCCCCATCTGACATACTTGACTCTTTTTTTTTTTTCTTGTAGAGATGGGAGGGTCTCACTGTGTTGCCCAGGCTGGTCCTGAACTCCTGGTCTCGTGTGATCCTCCTGCCTTGGTCTCCCAAAGTGCTGAGATTACTGGTGGGAGCCACTGCGCCCAGCCCTTTCTTACTCTTGATTGACTTTCTTTCCTCACTAGAATATAGGGAACATGGCTCGAAGAGGGGCCATGAGCACGGTCTGTGGAGTCTGGGAGACCTAGGTTCAAATCCCAGCCTCGCCACTTTTTATGTGTGCGACCTGGGTGAGGGACTCTCTCGGGGCCCCGGTTTCCAATTTAGCCAGGGTCACAGTGGGAGGCTGTCATCAAGGCTAAGGTCAAGGCAGGTGAAGGTGTTTTGTCCGCTGGGAAGAGTGGATGGGTTTGCGGAGTTTGCCCTTTATTCTAGAAAGGAAAAAATGTATGAAGCTTCCAGATGGGAACTTTCTGTCCCTGCATGTTCCCTGCAGATGCTCCAGGGGGATGAAGTTCAATATTTCTTGTGGAAAGTCATTTCTCATCTCTCGTTGTGATTCTCTACAGAATTGAGGCTTTCTGGGTGCTTTGCATTGCAGCCAGCCATGTTCCAGGGAGAGGGTAGCTCCTTGAACTGGAAGTCCTAGATTGAATCCTGGGATTGTAACTCTGTAACTGCACCAGACCAATCTGGTTCAACTTTTATGTAACAAAGTTATGAGTTGTTTTCAGTTGCCGTGAACCCCCAGGTTGAAGGTCGCATAACCTGGGCATGCCCAGATAACCAAGCATGCAGCCAGGGACGGAACCTAAGTGCTTGAGCCAGGATGCGGGGATGGAATTAAGAAGTGGATATTGCATGGCAGGATCCAGGATCCAATCAGATTGAGCCCTGGTGTCACCCCAGGGCAGGATCCAGTCAGATCACACCTCCTGGCATCACCTGATGGGAACAACCAATCAGATCACACCTCATTATCCTATGCTTATAAAACCTGACCTAACCCTCAGTTGGGAGACAGATTTGAGTGTTTCCTCCTGTCTCCTTGCCATTGGACTCACAATAAACCTTTCTCGCTGCAAAAACTCAGTGCCTTGGTGTTTGGCTTTTTACTGCATGTGGGCAATAGACCCAGTTCGGTTCAGTGACTGACCTAGTTGGCAGTGAGCTCAGCACATGACACAGTGGCTCAGGACTCCACTCAGCAAGTTCTCTGGGACTACATCCCTTTATTGTCCCATTTTCCAGGGAGGAAACCAAGGCTCACCGTGGCGAAAGGGATGCCCGTGGTCACAGCTAGTGAGTGGAGGAGCGAAACCTCCAACCCAGGCATGTGGCATACTCGACCCTGAGCACCAAAACATTCTTGCTAGAACCATGACAACAACGTCAACAATGACAAATAACAGTGACTGGGTGTTTGCCGTGTGCCAGGCATTGTCCTAAGTGCTCCATGGGAACCACGATGACCACCCCATGAAAGAAGTGCTCTTTCAGATCCCATTTTGCAAATGAGGAAACTGAGGCTAGCAAGCAGTCAGATTGGAATGGGAGCCCAGGAAGCCCGCCTGCAGGAGCCGAGAGCTCACCACTGCACCATGCTGTTTAGTGGACTATTCTGTCCTCTGACCCCGGCCGACAGGCTCTCCTAGGTTCTGGTGGTGAGAGTTATATTGGTTTCTATGATGTGTAACAAATTATCACAAGCTTAGTGGCTTCGACAACACCCATTCGTTATCTGTTTTAATGAGTCACGAGTCTGGCACGTTCTAGCTGGGTCCACTGCCCAGGACCTGACAAGGCTGCAGTCCAGGTGGTGGCTGGGCTGCATTCTCATTTGGAGGCTCAAGTGGGAAAAACGCACTTTCAAGCTCCCTCTGGCTGATGGCAGGGTTCATTTCCCTGCAGCTTAGGACTGAGGTCCCTGTGGTTTGTCCAGTGTTGGCTGGGACTGCTGTCAGTTTCCAGAGACCACTCACAGGTCCTTATCACATGACCCCTCCTGGGACCCTTTCACACTTCCAATCTCTGACTTCAAGAAAGGTTCAGTTCCTTTTAAGACCTCACCTGCTTAAGCCAGGCCCACCCTGGCTTAAAAAGGGTGGTTCACCTCCCTTTTTAGCAACTCCAAGTCAACTAAGTAGTAATTTTCTCATGGCATGATATGCCACCATATCTACAGTCCGGCCCACATTTCAGGGAAGGCAGTTATACTACAGCAGGGGCTGGGATTCTGGGCCATCTTAGAATTCTGCCTCCCACAAGGGATGGGGGCCTTTCTGTGCTGTGAAGGAAGACAAGGGTTCTCTCTGGAAGGATTCCCAGCCACAGTGCCTCAGAAAGAAAAGTAAGTTAGCAAGAGGCATGGGCCCCTTTCCAAAGCCTCCCCTCAGCCGGCTTTGGGAATTTCTCCAAGTCTTGGGCACTGTGTTTGGCAATCAAGTGTGGATTCAGCTCCTGTGTGGCTGTAACCTTTGCAAGAGAGGGAGGTAGCACACTGCTAAGGGCTCTTTCTGTCTTGAGTGACACAAAACCAGACTCAACTGACTTAAGAAAAACGATTTGTGTGTAACTGAAATGGTCTAGGTGCTGGCTGGCTTCAGGCACAGATGGATCCAGGGGCTCAAATGCTGTCATCAGGACTTGATTTTTCTCCATCTCTTACTCTCCCATCTTTTTCAGTCAGCCCCTGGCAGCCCAGGGCTTACCTCCTCCCACCTCCCCTTCCAATAGAAAGTCAGATTCTTTCTTCCCAATAGGGGCACAGAATTAACTCCTGTTGGACTGATGTCAGTCATGTTCCCATCCCTAAGCCAATCACTGAGGCCTGTGGGATGAAATAATCTGATTGGCCAGGACTGAGTCACATGTCTAGCTTGGACTTTGAGAGTGAGGTTTTCCCTGCCCAGACTGCAGGAATTCAAGTTGTGGTGTTGGTGGGGGGTCCTCTCAGAAAATCCTGAGTGCTGTTTTCCGGAAAACGTGGTGATGCATACTGGGGGTGCGGGTGACAGAAACAACAGTTGTCTTCCCCAATATGGCGAGAAAGTGGAGTGGTGTAAGCACCTCCCCATCCCACACCATGCAGGGGCCAGAGGTGACTGAGGGGATTATGAAGCTAGTGGGGCTGTGGGCGGGGGATGGGGTGGGCGGGGAGGGGGAACTAGTAGCCCCTCCCTGAGGTGGGTGAATAGAGGGAGGGGCAACAGAAATGCAATGGTCTCAGGGGAAGAAGGAGTCTTCCCAAGACTGGGAAGAGGAGGGAGTCTATGCCTGGGGAGACTGTTTCCCGGGGGCAATGTCTCCCAGGGGCACTGGCTTCCCTCAGTCTCAGGGACTCTGGGTACCACCAAGTTCTCCAGCCTCAGCTCAGCCAGAAGCTGCAGATCCGCCCTGTCTGGGGGTCACCAGCCTTTGACAATGAGCACTTCAAGGTGGACAGTGTGAACTGAAGACCAGCCAGCACCTGCAGTGTTCCACCTGGGGCAGGACCGGGAGTCTCTACATTACCTGGGGGCGGTGGGGCAGGCCTGGCTGTGTGATTTGTAAGGCCCAGGGCAGAATGAAAATGCAGAGCCTCTGGTTCAAAACGATGGAGGATTTCGAGGCCGGGGCAGCAGAGCCTCAGAACAAGGCGGCACTCTGAGCGCAGGGCCTGTGAGGCTGCCTGGCACTTCCCTGTGGGAAATCAAGCTTCATTTGGCTTAAAAAACAGTCAAGTGATGACTCCTGCCCTCACTGGGGTGTCCTTTTTACCCTGGGCACTTCTCCTGGGCTCCTGCCCTCCTGGCACTGAGGTAAGAGGAGACACACGCAACCTTGCTGGCCTGGCCAGGAGGAGCCCAAAGCCGTCGTTTCAGACAAACGAACCTGAGCTGGACGTGAACCTGGGTTCAGACCCTGCTGTTGCTGTGGGTCAGCAGCTGTTCCGCCTGTGGAGCAGCATTGGGTGGGCGCTGCCTGGCACCCACCAGGTGTTAGGAGAACTTCTGCACGGCCTGGGTGTACTTCATGGGGGTTGCGGCCACTCTGTAATCACTCTGCAGTCTGGGCGCCCTGTGATGGGGCCTGGTCCTCGTCTGCAGCTGTCTAGGCTGGCTCCGGTGTGAGGTGAGGAGTTAAACCCCCACCCTAGGTTCCCTCGCTTCTCTTGCCACCTGCCTCCCCACCACCAGCCCCTGACTGCTTCCCTGCTGTCACCAGGGTCCCTTTGCTTTGTGCTGGGGGGATCCTGCCACCTCCCCCTCCCCTATGTGCCCAATCTGAAGGCGTCCTGTGGGTCCCCAGGAGTAATCGGGCAGGAACCTTCCCCAGCGCACATCCCTGAGTCTGTGGGCAGGGGCCTGTCCTGGCCGCCATTGGTCAGAGGCGTCACAGGGTTGTCCTGGGAATGTCCCCGGAACAGCAGGGTCCTTCCAGTGCTGGGTTCCATCCTACAGCGTGGTTAATGGGCGTGTAGAAGGCACAGCGTGCCCAGCTGCTGCCCATAACAGAGTGGACATGGCCTGGCTGGGAGCTGATTCTCTTCTGGGACTGCGAGATGCAGAGAAGTACCATGGGGAATGGCTGACAGTGTGCTGACCGCAGGCCAGTGACTAGCTTATCTCCCATAGGTGCCTGGTGACAATTTGACTTTTCCCAGAGCTCCTCCCACTGTCCTTCTTGACAATGGGGTGGGTCACTCTGACCTCTTGATTGATTTGCACTTTGACCAAAGGGGAACCCCGGGGGAGGCTGGAGAAGCCAGGCCTGGGGTGAAGGCATCTGTTGAAAGCCATCTCTGGGTTGCACTGTCTGAAAGCCAAGAGATGCCTGAGTGAGGCCGGCTTTGTGGGCATGTGACTTGGGTGGTCATATAGACACCTGCACTCCAGAAGGGCCCCACGTGCCAAAGGACCTCATGGCTGGTTTAATGCCCTACTGGTCGCTATTGGTTTAAGGCTCCCTTTGAACAGGGGCCTTTCTTTTTCATTTTGCACTGGGCCCTGCAAATTACACAGCCAGTCCTGGCCCTGAGCGGCCCCCACCACGGGAATCCCCACAATTCGGGAATGTCTGTTTTCTCCCAAGTGATGCCCCTTGTTGTGGCCTGCTGGGGGCAGTTCATCCATTCTGGTTCAGAGTCAGTCCTGAACCCAGGCTGCAGAGCCCAGAACCTCCTAGTCCACAAAGGGCAGAGGTTCCTTCTAAGGGGGCAAGGAGAGGACAGAGTGTGCTGTGCCCACATCCTCTTCCCCTCCCTAGACAGTATAAGTCCCCAAAGTGCTTGGGATGGGGGGTGGCCATCCACAGGGATGCCTCGGTGGGGACCACACATGGTTAGTGCCAGGATCTGGCCTGGACCTTGGCATACATCCCCTCCTGGCCTCCCTGGGGACAGGAGGGACTGACTGTGCCAGGGTTCCCAGGGCTGGGTTCTAAGGGAGCTTTTTAAAACCACTTCCTGGTCCGGAAAGAGGAGGACACCAATGAAGTGCCTGGCTGAGGCCTGAGACCCAGATGGCCTTGAGTCCAGTCTTTCACTTAAAGTCCAAGTTTCCAAGAACCTGTCAAAGATGGTAAGTGAGGACTGACTGTACATGACTTTTGTGATAGAAGACAGGGAGAGGAAGAGAGGGAGAGAAAGAGAAAGGGTTTTTACCCAGTGGAAGGGGATTAGTCCTGGCCCAAATCCTAGCTCTGCTCTGGCTGGGACGCAGGACCTTGCCTTTCTCCTCTTGAAAGTGGGGCTACTGACAGTTCTTGCTCGGTGTGAGGAGGCAGAGGGCCTGTGCCCATGGAAGCTCAGACCTCAGGGTTTCTCTGTTACTTGAAATATAGCCAAGTTGGGATCTTTCCAGAGACCCCTCAATTCAGGACTCCTTCCAAAGGACACACCGTCTGACACTGGAAGAAGCTTTCAAAAGAGCTCCCCAAAGGTGAGGAAAAACACACACCACAGTTTAGTCACAGAGAAGTGGCATTTGGGGAAGAAAGACTGGAAAGGAAGTTTCCATTTTTTGCCTTCTATACTTCTGTATCTCTGAGCGCCCTGGGGCTCCTTGAGCAGTTCAAGGGGTGACCTTGAACTTTGAAGAGGAGTCGAAAGGCAGTAAAGAGAATCCTCGTTTGTGCCTCACTTCCATTGAATTTCCCACAATGTTATCATCCTACTCGATGACCAGGGTACGCTTGTCCAGACGAAGAAATCAACATTGCTACATTACGATTCACTGAATTCCAGACTTTATCTGGAGTTGACCAGTTTCTCCCTAATGTCCTCTTTCTGTTCCAGGATCCCATCCCAGGCACCACACACCATTCAGTCATCACGTCTTCTTAGGCTGCTCTGGTCTGTGAGACTTTCTTACCATTCCTTGCTTTTGATGAACTTGACCGTTTTGGGGAGTACAACTCAGATGTTTTGCGAAATGCCCTCCAATCTGATGTTTTCATCATGGTGAGACCAGGATGATGGGTTTCTGTCACATCGTATCAGTAGAGGGTACATGATACCCACATGGCCTTGTTTTTACTTTTAAGAAATTCTGGAAATATCAGCGGTACTGCTTATTTCTTATGGGATGTGTATCTGTATCTCAGCCATCATATGTGGTAAGATGGTAACATCGCACTACCCTGCAGTCTGTCTCACTCAATCTCAGAGTCATGGAGGTCCCCACGCCAAAGGGACCCCTGTGGTTCACTCTGAGGGAGGGTGATGGGGATTGGTTTTGGTCCCCTGGAACCTACGAATGTGACTGTATTTGGGAAAAGTGTCTTTGCAGATATAATTTAGGATCTCAGGATGAAATTCCCCTGGAGTAATGTGGCCCCAAGACCAAATGACAAGTGTCCTTAGGAGAGAAGAGAAGAGGAGACACACACAGGAGCAGCCTACTGAAGTCACAGGCAGAGACTGGAGCAATGGGGTCACAAGCCTGGGACACCTGGAGTCCCCAGAAGCTGGAAGAGCCCAGGAAGGATCCTCCCTAAGAGCCTCTGGAGGGAATGTGACTCTGTCTACACCTTCATGGTGGACTTCTGGCCTCCAGAACTGTGAGATAATAGGTTTCAAGCAACCTACTTTGTGGTGATTTCTTACAGTAGACATGGGAAGCTAACACAGGCACCATAAATTGCTATTATTATTATTCCACCTGTCCTTCGACCGAAGTGTACATCCCCATGTCAGCTGAGTGTAGCATGGCTGGGCTGTGTGCAAATTCCCTGTGACCGTCAACAGCGCAGTGTTAACATTTTCCTGCACTCAGGGTCCTCTGGCTCTGCCGGCCGCCTTCCTGCAGGCCCTGTCTCTGGTGGGTGTAGCGCCCCCGTTGCTACCTCCCTTGCTACACGATCTTTGAGGAAACTTTTCTGACATCCTGCAATCTGTCTTGACCAATTTCCTTGATGAAATTAGACCTCGTCACAAACATTGAACCATGTGCAGCCTGATTTCCTGGAGGTTGTGCCTCCCCCACTGGGTGTTTAGAAAACCGTCAGGCTCAGCCAGGCGCGGTGGCTCACATTTATAATCCCAGCAGTTTGGGAGGCTGAGGTGGGTGGATTATGAGGTCAGGAATTCAAGACCAGCCTGGCCAACATAGTGAAATCCCATCTCTACTAAAAATACAAAACATTAGCTGGGCGTGGTGAGAGGTGCCTGTAATCCCAGCTACTCGGGAGGCTGCGGCAGGAGAATCGCTGGAATCCAGGAGGCAGAGGTTGCCGTGAGTGGAGGTCGCGCCATGTACTGCAGCCTGGGCAACAGAGTAAGACCCTGTCCCCCCCCCCCAAAAAAAAAAAAAAAAAAGAAAGCTGTCAGGCTGAAATGGGGGAAGCTGGTGGAACGCTCTGGTGTGTGTCCTGGGAACTAAGTCCCAGGGACTTCCTAGGCACAGCATCCAGTTCACACAGGCAGGAGAAACCAGAGGGTACAAAAGAATGTTTCGTGTCTTTTGGGGCAAATTTGGCTAAAAGTGAGTCCTCAGGGGAGATGCTAGTGGGGAAGAGACCAGGGTTAAGAACTTATTCTGAGGGCGACAGAGCTGCCACAAAGCTCGCTCCACTGAGTACTAGCCACTGACCTTGAGCAAGTCACTGACCTTGAGTGAGCCACTGACCTTGAGCAGGCAAGCCACCTGCCTCTCCAAGCCTCCCTGTGTTCATCTGCAGAAGGGGATAATAATGGTACTGATAGCACAGGGTTGTTGGGAAGTGCAAGAGAGATGATGGTGACATACTGTGGAGTCCTGTGTGCTGGTGCTGACCCAGGGCCCACTGGAATTGTGCAATTCATCACTCTGGACATGAAGGGAAGGCAGCCTAGCGTGCACCAGCTCTGGCTGACTTGCTGTACTACAAAGGACACCTCCTGGGACTACCACTCGGGTAGTTTAGGGTGAAATCACCCAGACCAAGGAATCCGCTGCTTTCCAATCCAGAGAGCGACTTAGCATAGCCTGACTTCTTCCTGCTGCCCTCCAGACCCTGCGCAGGTGCTTTGGGTTGTAAATACTAGGCATCAGAGACTGACCACCCCTGGCTCCTTATCTCTCCACCACCCATGGCCAAACCCTCTGCTCTATAGTTTCACTGGTTTCTTGTGCCCAGGCCTCCTGGTCCGGATCTCCTTCCCTCCTGGCCCAGACTCTCCAAAGCTCACATTCCCATCTGCAAAATGGTGCAGGGTTGCCGTGAGGATTGTGTTCCGGAAGTCCTTCTTTGCTTGCTTGGGGTGTGGATGCAGGAAGGGTCCTGCTGGCATGAGTGACTGGTCCCTTACTGCTACCCAGGCCAGGCAAGGACTTCCCCGCCCCACCAGGTCACAGTGAGAGTGGGCATCAGCTGCTCCTTGGCAAACACGTGGGATCTCCATACTGGCCAGGGCTGGAGAACTCTCCAGCTGCCTCGCTGAGCGCCATCACCTGGGTCCCGCCTGCCTCAGTAATCCCTTCCCTTAAGCCTTTCGCTCTGAAACACTTTGCCTGAACATCTTCCTGGATTTCCCAGTCCATCCTGATCCTCTCATTCCTCAAACCCATTTCAGGATTCACCTTCAATGACCCAGCCCAGCACCTGGCAGGTTTTCCCTGCATCTTTGTGACTTTCATGGCATTGATTTGAACTTGCCTTTGCTTCCCAGGTGACATAACGAGTATTTTAAAGATCCCCAAGAAGCTTCTGTGTATATTATTTAATCCTCACGATATCCCTGCCAGGTGGTGGCTTTAGTGTTACTGGCCCCATTTCACAGGAGGAAACTGAGGTCCCCAGAACTTAGGCTGCCGCCCAAAGCCATGCAGCCAGTAGGGGGCAGAAGTGGGTCTTTGACCCAGTGCAGTGGCTATTCAGGGCCTGGGTTTTTTTCTAGAGTCCTTTCTGGAGCCTTTCTAGAGCGCTTCAAGCAGGGCAGGGGCTATTTAAGGTGAGGACCTTCCCTCAGGCACAGAAAGCTGAATCATCAACATAAATACCATTTTCATGCCAAATGAATGCAAAAAATCCATGATGTACAAAATATCAAAAGTCAGGATGCAACACTGCCCTTGCCCCCCGCTGCCTCACTTGTCCTCCCGACATCCAGCCCGGGCTCCAATAAAACATTATTTACAAAAACAGGTGACCAGCCTGCAGGGTGCCGTTGAACGATTTGAATTTTCATGTAGAAGATTTGAGGTATGTGCTCTTTCCCCACCACCGCACCCCACATTTTTATTATGAAAACTTTCAAGCATGCAAAAAAAGAAAAGAGTTAGATAAACACCTGTCGTGTCCGTCCTTTTTATCCCCCACCCTGGATCCTAAGCACCTCAGGGTACAACATAGTGCCTTCGACTCAAACTGCTCCAAGCAGGGGACTTGGAGGGAAGCGGTGTGAATACTTTGTACCGAGGTGGCATTTCTGGTCCACCCTGACCCTCCGGGTCAGAATCTGCACTTCTAAGATTCCCTGGCATTCTCCGGCACGGTCAGGTTTGAGAAGCGTTGGCACGGCACAGGCTTTGCCAGGAGACAGGACCTGTGTCCACATCCTGGTCCCAGCACGTTTTGAGTGCGCAGTTTGGCATGATTGTTAGGTGCTGGACCGCCTTCTAAGTGCTTCCCATACCAAACTCATTTAATCCTAAATAACAACTCAGTGGCTCTCAACCTGTGATTCTGCTCTTCAGGGGACACTTGGCAATGTCTGGAGACATTTTTGATTGTCAGTCTGGGGATGGGGCTGGGTGCAGTGGCTGACACCTGTAATCACAACATTTTGGGAGGCCACGGTGGGAGGATTAGTGGAGCCCAGGAGTTTGAGACCAGCCTGGGCAATATAATGAGAACCTGTCACTACAGAAAAGTAAAATAAAAATTAGCCAGGTGTGGTGGTGTGCCTCTGTAGTCCCAGCTACTCAGGAGGCTAAGGCGGGAGGATCCCTTGAGCCCAGGAGATTGAGGCTGCAGTGAGCTGTGATTGTCACTGCACTCCAGCTTGAGTGACAGAGAGAGACCCTGTGTGAAGAAAAAGGGAACAAACCCAGGGAGGGGATGTTGTTGGCATCTGGTAGGTAGAGGCCAGGGATGCTGCCAAATCCCCCACAAGGCGTGGGACAGCTCCACCCCATAGCAAAGAATGATCCAGCACAAATGTGAGTAGGGCCGAGGCTGGAACACTGTGCAACTGCCTAGTGAGCTGGTCGCTGTTATGATCTCTGCTTTGCAGATATGTAAATGGAGGCTTAAAGAGGGTAGGGTTCCAGAGCCACCACCCAAACGGTAGGTGGAGGGACTGTGACAGACCCCTCGGAGGGTTGCTGTAAGAATCAAATGGGTCCTTCGATCAATTTTTTATGAAGCAGCTACTCTGTGTTAAGTCCTAGGATCATGTAGTTCAGGGCTGGCACACAGTAGGCATTCAATAAATGCTGCTGCTCATCATCACAGAGCTGCATACCATTCATTGAGCACTCAGGAAGGACATCGTGGCCATTGTCCGTGAGGCTCTAGTGATACTGTTCCAGTTCTGTTGTGTGGTGTTCCCATTTGACTTCCAGCAAACACAGGATGTCCCTGTGGGCAGCTTGCTGGTGCTTCCCTGCTCTTTGGCACCAAGTTACAGCTCTCTGTGCAGAGCCAGGCTGCCCAGCGTGCTTCTGGAACCCTTGGATTCACATCCCGGGCTATATCCCAGCCTAGCCCATCTGCCATCCCACCAGGGATGTGCATCTCCACAGGGTATCCACAGTGCTGTTTGTAAACCTCAGGAAGCCTAATTCCTGGGATAGGGCCCACATTCCCGGGGCAGCGGCTCCTAGAAACACTGGCAGCCCGGCAATATTCCGACATACTTATACTAAAAAATTATTCACTGCTTATCTGAAATGCAAATTGAACTGGGCATTGTGTATTTTATCTTAATCCTAATTCCTGTACCACCCTTTTCCATCTCCCTTTCCCTGCTTCAGTATTTTATAAACACTTTTTATTGTGAAATATACATACAGAAAAGTGTACAACATTTAAGAAACCAGATGAGTGAATTTTCACAAAGTGAACACGTCTGGGTAAACAGCACCCAGATCAAGAACCAGAACACGATCCCAGGAGCCCCATCGTGCCCACGGGTCACCACTCCCCTCCTGAGGACAACCACGGTCCTTTTGTGAACTCCACATGGTGACTTGTTCTGCTCTGCAGCAGTCCGGGTGTGGAGGTGTAGTATGTTCTCCTGGTCTGGCTTCTTTTGCTTACACTGTGTGTGGGGATGCATCCCCGTGGCCGGGTGCCTCATGTGTTCTCATCCATCTAGAATATTCCATGGTCTGTTGCGTCACCTTTTGTTTTTCCAAACTCTATTGATGAGCATTTGGATTGTTTCTAGTTTGAGCTACTATAAATAAACGGCTAAGAACATTCTTGCGTGATCCTGATTTAAATTTCATCCTAGCACTTAGAATCACCAGTTACAGCAGACATTGAATTGTTCTGTATTGCCATCTTCCCCATTCGGCCTAAGCCCCATGGGACCCAGGCTGTCTGGGTCACCCTGGTAACCAAGCCCCTCACACACTGCTTGCACACAGTAGGCGCTTAATGTGTGTCTGGGGGATGAAAGAACACCAGCTCCCTACTCCCCAGGGCGTGTGTTAAGGGCTCTCAGGGACAGTACTTATTAAGGGTTAACCTTGGGGCACAGAGCTTGAATTTGCATGTGCTTTGACTAAGGCCCCCAGACAACTGCCAGGCAAATCTTAGGGAAATGAGCCCCATAGGCTCTGGGAGAGGAGCAGTTCAGACTGGGGCATTGGAGGTATCTGCTTCCTTTCAGCTGACTGCCTGTGCCTGGCTCCCACCTGCCTGAGTGTCCTTTTTATAGCCGGCCATGGGCTGCCCTGACTCTCCCCAGACAGTCGCCAGTGGGAACATTCCTGGGGCTTCTCGAGTGCCTCCAGCCTCCGCTCTGATGGCTGAGGGCTGGATGATAAAGGACAATTAGGGATTCCGACTCCAGCACCCACCTGGCCTGGCTTCTATCAGAGTCCTGTAAAAATAGCCTGCCTCTGGCTATTTTGGGTCATGGAAAGCCATGGGGAGACACATTGTTCTGAGGAGGCCCGAGATGGGAACTCAGAACAGCTAATCCAGAGGGGAGATGGAGGCCCCCTAGCAAGCCCAGCTGCTCTTCCAGCAAAGAAGAATGTTGCTGAAAATTGCAAATTAGCAGCTCTATGTAAGAATAATGGCACAGTGCACATGCAAATGTACCCCTCCACACACACGCGCACGCGCACACACACGCACACACACAGCACTCCCTCCTGTCTCTGCCCGGGCCACTGGCCCACAGAAGTGTGCTTGCCTGGCCCTGGGACATTTGAACTTGGCCCTGGGATGACTTGGCTGGGGGTGGGGTGGGAGGGTTTGCTTGAGGAGAGTCTTGCGTGGCAAAGGGCGGCCAGATTTCTCACTGTCAAATGAGGCATGAGGTTCACTTTGAACTCCTGTCTCAGCTAGGTGGAAAGCTCTACCTTCCATGCAAAGAACTCTCCCATGAAATGAACTCAGCCTCTCAAAGTCGCTTTGTTTAAAGCTAATTTAAGAACATTTTAAATGAAAAGGGGGTGCTAGAATTCCACCACCAACTCACCCGGGTTCAAGTTTACATATTCGCTTCCTGATCCACCTGGGTGTCGTGCATCTGGTCTGTCCAGGGGCCTTAAAGTGACAGGAAGAATAATGAATGATGTCAAGAGTGCAGAGAGCTGGCTGCTGGCACCGTCCTGAGGTGAACACAATGGCTTCACAGCTTTGCTGACCTGAGTGTGAGAGGCGATGCTATCAGCGCCCTGGGCCCTCAGCCTTCCTCCTACCAGTGAGCCTCTTTCCCCATCTGTGACATGGAACAGGACTTACCTCCCAGGTGACTGTGTGGATTCCATTAGATGAGGGCCGAAAGGGTTGAGCGCAGGGCTGGGTTAAATCAGCTGACCCTGCAGGCTGCACCCTTAACTTAGCCTCTCAGCTAAAGATTTAGGTCATTTTAAATAGTCCTTTGTTATCTGAAAGGGCTCTGGAATTCTGCACCCACAACCTCCTTCCCTTCCCTTTTCTCTTCTCTTCTTCCCCTCCCCTTCTCTCGCCACTTTTCTCTCTCCTTAGGTGAGGTTCCTGGAAGTGGCATGAATACATTTTGCAGGCCTGGCTCCAAGGACAACCAGCCAGTCTCCTTCAGGGGGCTGTGATCTCCGTGGGAGGGGTGGGGGCCGACGGTCCCTGACCTCTCAACATCTGCCCAACATCCGCCGGACCCTAGCCGAGTCTCGCCTGCCTTTTGGACCGGAGCCCCTCTGCCTGTGCACAGGAGCTGCTCAGCACCCACAGGCCCAGGCGGGTGGCAGTACTGGTCCTGTCCCTGCTCAGGAAGGCGAGGCTTCAGCTGCTGGGGTCTTGCAAAGGGGCTGAGTTAGGAACCTCCATCTAGGGCAGGAGAGAAGCCTTAATTCTCCAGGGCAGTGCAGGGAGAGCCACAGCCTGCTTTCCCCTCCCTCCCTCCCTCCCTCCCTTCCCTCCCTCCTTTCCCTTCTCTCTCATTTTCCCTGCATCCTCTTTCTCTGCCCTTTCCTTTTCTCTTCCCTCCCCTCTTGTTTCCGTTTCCCCTAATATCCAGGGCAGGCACAATTGTGCTGGCCAAGTGCCCAGTGGGGGTTTGGAGTGGGGGTCGTTTAGCTTCTCCTGCCCTGGAATCTAAACTGTAGTGGGTGGGAGCTGGTAACAAGGATTCACGTTTCTGGGTTGACCTCACCATTTCCTTTAACGCATGAGTCCAACGTGGCCGCACTGGTCGTTGGAGATGGAGTGGCAGCTGCCACACTCCCAGGGTCTCCCCTCTGTCTCCAGGGTGATGCTTAGATGGGTGAGGATGGGAGATGGGCTTGGGGCCTGCAGTCTCCCCACAAAAGCCAACTGTCCAGAATTCGGAGGCCAACAGGGAACAGTCCCCTGCCCTGGCCTAGGTGTCTGCCTTCTGAGTGGGCCCGGGACGCCTGGGTTATGCGCCCCCAGAGGTGGAGCTGCCCCCAAGGATCATGGGGACATCCTGGCTTGGGGGGACCATTCTCTCTGTGAGGGCTGTCTGGAAGAGCAAAGGCGTCTGGCCCTCACCTCTCCCCCTCCCTTGAGAAGGAGTAATGAAGGAAGTTCTGGCCGCCCAGGCTGTTCTTTCCAAGGGACACTTCCAGAGCCAGGGCGATGTTGGATGGCACAAGAGCAAGGCCTATCCAGGCCCCTCGGCCTCCCAGTCAGTGGCTTGTCCCCTCTGAGCCTCTGCCTCTCCCCTACAGGGCAGCAGGATGGACTGGGTGGGCCCTCAGCATGGGTGCTAACCAGAGCAGCCACAGTGGTACTTCTGACCTTGCAGAGGGGCCAAACTAGACTTCAGCAGAGATGGAGCAAAACCACCTGAGCATGCGGGTCAGAGCCTGGGCTTAGGGATTAGGTGAGCACCGGTTGGAATCCTGGATCAAGGTCCCATGGGCGAGCGTGGCCTATAGTCCTTAGGCCTCCTTTCCACACCTACCCCAGGTCCTTGCTGTCCCCTGCCTGGAATCCTTCTCTCACAGGACTCTCCTTTTGCTCAGTTGTCAAATTCTCTCACCAGCCCCTTAAGAAATGATTAACTCACCCTCCGCTTCCTAGAGCTCCCTGCTCCCATTGCTGCACTTCATCCACAGCACGGACACCCTCTGTGCCACCTGCTATTTCACCAAGTCCTGTAGACAAGGACTCCATCCCTTTTATCCCTTGCACTTAGAATAGCACTTGGTACATGGCAGGTGTTCCATAAATATTTGTTCATTACACTTAATAAATGGGGGCTGGAGCGGTGGCCACACCTATAATCCTAATACCTTGGGAGGCCAAGGAAGGAGCATCGCTTAAGCCCAGAGGCTCAATAGCAGCCTAGGCAACATAGTGAAAAAATGAAAAATTAGCCAGGTGTGGTGTTGGGCACAGCTACTTGGGAGGCTGAGGTGGGCGGATCGCTTGTGCCTGTAAGTTCAAGGCTGCAGTGAGCAGTGATCACACCACTGTACTTGATATGGTTTGGCGGTGTCCCTACCCAAATCTCACCTTGAATGGTAATAATCCCCATGTGTCAAGGGAAGGGCTAGCTGGAGATAACTGAATCGCGGGGTTATAATTGAACAGTATGAGTTCCCCCATACTGTTCTTGTGGTAGTGAATAAGTCTCATGAGATCTGAAGGTTTTATAAATAGGAGTTCCCCTGCACAAGCTCTCCTGCCTGCCGCCATGTAAAATGGGACTGCTTCTCATTGGCCTTCTGCCATGATTGTGGGGCCTCCCCAGCCATGTGGAGCTGTGAGTCCATTAAACCTCTTTCCTTTATAAATTACCCATTCTTGGATATGACTTTATTAGCAGTATGGGAATGAACTAATACAGTACTCCAGCTTGGGCAACAGAGTAAGACCCTGTCTCTAATAATAATAACAATAATAAATAATGATAAATGGTATGGCTTATGGTTCATCACCAATAATGGAACCACACTTTGATCCTGCATCGGAGTTGCCAGAACTTTCAGGCACCCACGCAGCAGGGATTTCCTATCTCTGGAATAAAGAGCAGGAGGAGGATGATCACTGCCCAAGCAGCCGGGGGGCCTCACGGGCTCCTAAGTCCTGGGAGTGTACAGAGAGAAGGAAAGGAATCCGTGGACTCGCCCCCACTGCTCTGTGAAGGACTGACTGAGTTCTGGAAGCTTCCACAAGCGTCCAGGCAGCCCCTTAGCTCTTCACAGCAGGAAGCGGATGTGCAGACAGCCATAGCTCATTGTCGCAGCCTGGCATGTTTCATTAGTGGTTTCACAATCCACATGCTGGCCCTCTCTTCCTCTCTGCCTGCGGGGGACACTGGGGAGGTGAGTTCTACCTCACAGCCTTGCACATCAGCTCTGTCTGCTCCTCGCTGCCTGAGCTCTGGCTCCCAGGGAGCATCTGAAAATGCCCTGGCCAGAATCCCTGAGGAGCTGTAGCAATCCTGAACTGGGCCTTATCCCAGAGTTCTCGTGTAATTCATGCAGGTGTGGCTTGCGCACTAGCAGGTTTTAAAGTTCCCTAGGGAATTCTAATGCACAGCCAAACTTGACAATTGCCCTGTTAATGGATCTAAGCTAATAGAAATAATATTAACTATCCTTGATGAAGTTGCTTCTGCCTGCTGACGCTTCTTTGCGAATGTCTCAAATCGAACTCCCTCTGGGGGCCAGGCAGGGCGTGTAATTGGAAGAAGTGGACTGAGCGAGAGATAATAGGGAAAAGCTGGGACTGTGGTGAACTGGGGAACCACGGCCCGTCCCAAAGGGGCCGCCACGGCTAAGTGCAGCTGATTGTCAACACCCCAGAAAGCAGATCCAGTGGGTAAGATCCTCCTATGAGTTAAGAGAAACAGGAAATTTGAATTTTAATGTGAAATTTGCCAGTTAAAAAATATTAGCAACTCATGGAGATTGGATGGGAGGCGAATCGTGCTCAGTGCTTGGGTGGAGCCTGCGGGTGGCCCGTTTGAGGCTCTCGCTTCAGGTCCATTATGTTTTTTCTTCACTGCAGTGTCCGTGGGAGTTAGATATTTCTTACTCTCTTTTTAGAGGCGAGGAAACAGACTCAGGGAGGTAAAATGGTTTCAAAAGCTTGCCAAGGTCGGCAGAGTAATAGCTCCCAAAGATGTCCATGTTTGGGACATCTTTGCAACCTGTGATGTGCTGCCTTCCATGGCTGGGGAATTGAGTGGCAGATAGATTTAGGGTTGCTGGTCAGCTGCCTTTAAGAGAGGGAGGTTATCGTGGGTTACTGGGTGGGTCCAGTATAATCACAGAGGTCCTTTAAATGTGGAAGAGGGAGGTAGGAGGGTCTGTGTCAGAATGAAAAAGACAAGAGCAGTCTTTTCTGGCCTTGAAGATGGAGGAAGAGGCTATGAACCAAGGAATGCAGGCTTCTAGAAGCCAGAATAGGCAAGAAAATGGATTCTTCCCCATAACCTCCAGAGGGAACGCAGTTCTGCCAACACCTTGATTTTAGCTCATCTTAGACGTCTGACTTCCAGAACTATAAGAGAATCACTTTGTGCTGTTTTAAGCCACTGAAGTTGTGGCAGTTTACAGCAGCCCCTGGAAATGAATGCACCTACCCAGCTAAATAAGAGACAGTGTCAGGATCTGAACTCAGGCCATCTGACTGCAGAGCCTGAGCTCTGAGCTAGTCCCTACACATCTGAAATATGGACACACCAGAGGGCCTGGATTTTCTGGTACAACCCTGATCTCAATATCTGCTTCTCTGCAGGAGGATGAGTTTGGGGAAGTACAGCCCTCAGCCTAGGGGACAAGAAGGGGATTTGCTCATCAAGTTGATGTCTACCCAACAGCTGTTGAGCCCCCATGAGGCAAGGACTCTTAGATGGCCCCAGGATCTGTTCTTACTGTAGTAACAAGCCCCTGAGTGTCAGCAGGTGGAGGCCCAGAACGCACCCTCCATTTCCCGCCTCCCTTGTGGTCAGAGATTTGGAGATGGTCCTATGGCTGGCATCAGGCCTCTGGGGGGTACTCTTAGAGGCACAGGGAGGGCCGAGTTGGGGGTGAACCATCCTGGACCATGCAAACAGGGCACCATTCCTGCCATTTTTTGGCAGCAGCAGGCCACAGTGGGATCTTAGAAGGGTCAGTAGTCGTGGTGGGAGGGGAGGCTGGCCTGGAGCCTTTACTAGAAGCCATCTTTGAAACATCGCATATTTCTCTCCCAGAAGGTCTGTCACTTGAATATTTTCCTTTATTAGTTAAATGAGGTTTGGCTACAAGGTGCAGAAAAGCAAAACAAGCAAAAATCACAATAGCTTTTAAAAAAAGAAACTGAATTCTCCTGGCATATTTTTATTTCCTATCAAAATGAAGTCTGGGGCAGCATTCCAGGGCCAGGAGGAGGCTCCACAAAGTCTTTAGGGTGACTCATGACTCTGCCATCCTCATGGTCCAAAATTATTGCATGAGCTGCAGCCATCACATCTTCTTTCCAGCCAGGAAGAAGGAAGGAACAGAGAAGGATGTCCCCTGTGCCTTTGAAGAATACTTGAGAAACGTTCTGCTCACCTCCCTGTGTCATGTGGCCATACCTCATACCTGCAAGGAAAATGTAGTCTTTATCCTGGGTGGCCATGCAACCCCCTGAAAACTGAAAACTGGGGGTCTTACAACTTGGGCAAGAGAGAGAGTGGATACTGTTGTGGTCAGCCCGATCAGGTCTGTTCCGGCTACAGGGAGGAACTGGATGGAACAGCATCTTTTCATTTAAGGGGATTGGCTATGCGTTCTCGGACAAGTCACTTTTTTTCTTTTCTTTTTTTTTTTTTTTTGAGATGGAATCTCGCTGTCTCCCAGGCTGGAGTGCAGTGGCCGGATCTCTGCTCACTGCAAGCTCCGCCTCCTGGGTTCACGCCGTTCTCCTGCCTCAGCCTCTCGAGTAGCTAGGACTACGGGAGTCCGCCACTGCGTCCGGCTAATGTTTTATGTTTTTAGTAGAGACGGGGTTTCACCGTGTTAGCCAGGATGGTCTTGGTCTCCTGACTTCATGATCCGCCCGCCTCGGCCTCCCAAAGTGCTGGGATTACAGGCTTGAGCCACTGTGCCCGGCCCTCAGACAAGTCACTTAATCCTTCTGGGCCTCTTTTTGCTCATCTTCAAAATAACTAAAATCAGATTAAATGGTTTTTAGTGTCTTCTTCAGTAAAATCCTTCTATGGGTCTAATAACTGTCTCATTTTTAGCCAAAGACCATATCAAGATGTAGAGACACTGGTGGGTACTGCCTGAGTGGGGTATCTTCTGTGTCAGGCTGACCAGGCTTCAGGTCCTGAGGGGTCCTGGAAAACGTCCTTCCTCCTCTGAGCCGGGTCCCTCCTCCTGGCCAGACTCGGGTGAAGGCTGTGGACGAAATGACTGTAAAGTCCCCAGCTTGCCACTCACCGACTCCAGCAATGCCAGCAAATTACTAACATTCTATTAATAAAAACAACAGAGGAAATGCACCTGTTTCCTATTGCTGCTGTAACAAATGCCCACAAAGGTAGTGACTCAAACACCACACATTTATTCCCCTCCAGTTCTGGAGGCCAGAAGCATGAAATAGACTCACAGGGCTGAGGCCAAGGTCTCCGCCGGGCTGTGTTCCTCCTGGTGGCTTTCGGGGAGAGCCCATTTCCTGCCCACTTGGGTCGGTGGCAGAATTCACGTCCCAGGCTGTGGGAATGACCTCTTTGGAGGGTCAGAAACGAGCTCCTGGGATTATATTAGGCAACAGGTTGGATTCAGTTTTAGGAACAGAATTGCCATTTGGAAATTATGCTCCAAATTCTGCTAGATCTGAATTTTTTTAAATAGCCAGTGCAGACACAGAAGGGTAGCTGTGAGCTGGGGTGGCAAGGAAACTTTGGAAAGCTGTGTCCATAGCATCCTCCTTCCGTGGACCCCGAGGAGACCTCTGGGCCCATCTGGGCCTCTCCCCGCCCAGCTTCAGCCGTCATTGTTTCAGGCCTGTCGGGGGTCCCTGCCTCCCTAGCTTGTCTCTGTCCCACTCCCAAGGCCATTCATTCTTTCTGGCACACACATCCCCAGACACGCCCCCTCCCACCCAAGGCCCAAGCAAGTGCCTCACAACCCTGATCCCAGCCACACCAGAGGACAGCATGGAATCTGGGAGTTAAACACCAAATGGCCAAGGGTGGTTTTCCACTGAGGCCTAGAGCCGAGGGGGCCATCAGCACCCATACTCTGAAGGCGGCTGGGGGCAGCTCCAGGGCAGTCGAGCAGGTGGGCTTTGGCATCACCCTGCCCAGGCTCAAATCCCAGCTCCACCTTGGAGCTGTGTGACCTGGGATATGTTTGTTAACTTCTCTGTGCCTTGCTTTTGACATTTGTAAAAGGTGGATCGTGATGGCACTTTGCTCCCAGGGCAGGTATGAAGATTACAGATGAAATCAATCCAACATAATTGGTGTAAACCGCTTGGCTTAAGGGGTGTCTGGGACATCCCACAGGGGCTCTGGTAACTGCGATTCCTGTTATGACCATGACAGGTGACAGCAGAACGCCCCACCCAGCTCTCATCAGTTGTATAGGCTGTGGGCTCCACTTGGCCATGTGTGTTGTGGGTAGGGGCACCCTGCTTTCTCCCGCCGTTGCAGTCCCATTCTCTTTCCTAAGGATTCTCTTTTCCTTTTTTTTTTTTTTTTTTTTTTGAGTCAGAGTCTCGCTCTGTTGCTTAGGCTGGAGTGCAGTGGCACGATCTTGGCTCACTGCAACCTCCACCTCCTGGGTTCAAGCGATTCTTCTGCTTCAGCCTCCCAAGTAGCTGGGACTGCAGGCATGCGCCACCACACCCGGCTAATTTTTGTATTTTTAGTAGAGATGGGGTTTTAGTAGAGACAGAGTTTCACCATGTTGGCCAGGATGGTCCCGAACTCCTGACCTCAAGTGCTCCACCCTCCTCAGCCTCCCTTCTCTTTTCCGTTTACAGCCCTTCTGAGACGTCTCTTCTTTAGCATTTCACTCATTCCCCGCGGCACCCTGGATGCCTGTTCACAGCTTGGTCCAGATTTCTAGAGCTGCTTTTAAAGGGTAGGTGCCACCCAGTGTTGCTCCCTGTAATTCCCAGGTCACCGTGCAGCCACAGTGAGCTTGTCCCCACTCTGCAGACGATGATAATAATAGTAACAATGATGAGAGGAAACACTCATTAAATTAGCTGGGTGTGATGGTGGATGCCTGCAATCCCAGCCACTTGGGAGGCCGAGGCAGGAGAATTGCTTGAGCCCAGGAGGTGGAGGTTACAGTGAGCAGAGATCATGCCATTGCACTCGAAGCCTGGGTGACAGAGTGAGACTCAGTCTCACAACAAAAAGTTAAATTCTGCTCATTCTTTGCTTAAGGCCCCTCCCACCGTATATTTTGAAACACATGACAGGAGACAGTCCCAATCTGAGCCAGACTTTTGTTCTAGTGAAACAAACAGCCTAGCAACAACTGGACACAAATTTTAACATTTGAGTAAGATTGTAACAAAATTAAATATGAGGGTCTGTACTAAGCGGGTGTCCCTGAATTATCTCATTTCAAGATCTCCAGAGTCACAGAGCCAGCCTGTTTCCAGAGAGAGTAACTGAGGCACGGAGAGAGGATGAGGAAATGAAGCTGGGAGGCAGTGACTGGCTTGGTGTTCCCTACAAATGGGAGGTGGTGGCTGGAATAGGCCAGGCTGGCCTGACTCGGTGTCCAGCTCTAACTTCTGTCACTGGATTTAAACCGACATTCTGGAGTTTTAATTTTCCCCAAGCAGACACTTCCACACGTGCTGGACATATTTGGAGGTGGACAGAGATGAGGCAAAATTAAACTTTCTTCGAACTGAGTCCTGTTACTCCGGGTAGCGGATCCTGCAAAACTGCCTTGCTTTGCCGAGAGACACTTCGGTGGTGAAAGACAAATGTTCTGCCGTCTAAATCAGATGCAGGAAGTCCCACGCTGTGAATTGTGCTGCTTAGAAATATTGCTAGTTATTGGGTTGCTTTTACCATTTGGTAAGGAATTTAAATCCCCCATCAAATAAATGAATTGCTATTAGTTTACAAGAAGGGTCTTGGATTTCCACTTCTTTCTAAATAAAGCCTCAGGCAGACAAAAGGGACGTGGGGGAAATTGCAAGTCAATTTTTTGGTGTGCTCACAAAATTCCGGGACGCATGCAAATGAGGGCAAAGATGGTCACACGGATAAGAGCTTAAACTCGCCGAGAGCCTGCCACTGCCAACACACTTTAAAAAATCAAATATATGAAAACAATAAACTTTATAACGTAGCTATGGTAAATGGAAAACATGGTCATTTGCCAACAGCAGTAATAAAAATAATGATTATGATTAGTCACATATTTTGAGCATTTACTCTGTGGCAGGCACAGCTGTAATGTTTTAAAACTGATGTTATCCAAATTAGCCGGGCACGGTGGCCCACGTCTGTAGTCCCCACTACTCAGGAGGCTGAGGCAGGAGAATCGCATGGAACCCAGGAGGCAGAGGTTGCAGTGAGCCAAGATCATGCCTCTGCACTCCAGCCTGGGCAACAGAGTGAGACTCTGTTTCAAAAAACAAAACAAAACAAAAATCTGATGTTATCCTTTGAAACTGGTACCATTGTTTCCATTTTACAGATAAAGAAAATGAGGTTAAATTCTTCTTCCAGTATGTTAACAATAGGGGTATCCAACGAAGACATGAAACTTGCTTCACCCGTTGTTTTTGAGATGGAGTCTTGCTCTGTCGCCCAGGTTGGAGTGCAGTGGCGTGATCTCGGCTCACTGCAAGCTCCGCCTCCTGGATTCACACCATTCTCCTGCCTCAGCCTCCCGAGTAGCTGGGACTGCAGGCGCCTGCCACCATGCCTGGGTATTTTTTGTATTTTTAGTAGAGACGGGGTTTCACCATGTTAGCCAGGATGGTCTCGATCTCCTGACCTCGTGATCCGCCTGCCTCGGCCTCCCAAAGTGCTGGGATTACAGGCATGAGCCATTGTGCCCAGCCTCACCCATTTTTTAAAAATATACCTGAATTGCCATATCCTCCTCCTTTCTTCCCTTATTTCACCTATTTTCATCCTTAAAAGTTTAGAAACTTGACGCAGCAGCACCCTCCTTGCCTAGGCTGGGACCCTGTTCCCCACCCACCCTGTGGCTCCCAAGTGCCCACCACACCATGCCTGTTGTACTAGGAGGGCTGGGACAGGACCCACTCACCCGCCTTCCCATTGTGGGGCACAGAGTGGTTCTCAGCAGACACTTGCTGAATAAATGAATGAGGGAATCAGTGAATGAATGAGTAAAGCAAATGCAGAAGTAAATTCAGATTCAAAATCCACCAGACGTGTTTCGCTACAATTTCAGTGACCCTGTCTTCGGTTTAGTAGCGATGTGTCTTTTCGAGGCCCTAAACTACTTTTCTAAAATGAGGATTATTAGGAGGGGGTGGCAATGCTGGACCTCCCCCAGGGACTGTTGCAAGGATTAAACCAGTTAATATGCTAGTGTATCAGAACAGTGCCTACCCAGAGCAAACACTCAAAAATGTTAATAACAGTAATGATAATATTTATTATTTTATTTATTTATTTATTTTTATTTTATTTTTAAGATGGAGTCTCACTGTATCACCCAGGCTGGAGTGCTGTGGTGCGATCTTGGCTCATTGCAACCTCCACCTCCCGGGTTCAAGGGATTCTCCTGCCTCAGCCTCCCAAGTAGCTGGGATTACAGGTGTGCACTACCACGCCCAACTAATTTTTTTTTTTAATTTTTTAATTTTTTTTTTGAGACAGAGTCTCACTGTTGTCACGTGGGCTGGAGTGCAATGTCGTGATCTCAGCTCATTGCAACCTTCGCCTCCCGAGTTCCAGCAGTTCTCCTGCCTCAGCCTCCCCAGTACTGAGATTACAGGCACCTGCCACCATGCCTGGCTAATTTTTGTGTTTTTAGTAGAGATGGGGTTTCACCATGTTGGACAGGCTGGTCTCGAACTCCTGACCTCAGGTGATCTGGCTGCCTCGGCCGCCCAAAGTGCTGCAATTATAGGTGTGAGCCACTGCGCCTGGCCTATTATCAGTTGATATATGAGATATATATCTACCTATCATTACCATTTATGACAAGTGATAAGGTTTCCCATGTACTGTAGCACTGTGAGATTTTACTTTGAAATAAATGCATTTGATTTTAAAAAGTGAGTTGGAAATAAGTAAATGTCGGTGCGGGTGAGTCCTAGATAGGATCCCAGTCCCGAGGTGGTGTTCAACCCCTGGGTGTAGGATCTCAGGTGAAGGGTTACTCAATTTGGGGCAGCTTCCCTAAGCCATGTTTGTGCCATATGCACGGCTGGCAGCCTGGATGTCAGTGTGGGGAGGCCCTGGCCCTCGGAGGAGGCTGAGGCAGCCTTGTTTGGGACCCCAGGTGTGCCTCCAGCCATCTTCCCCACAGCCCCTTCTCTGAGCACGCAGCCTTCACCCCAGACCCGGGCTGGTATTTTTAGCACACAGGCACCCTGCATGGCCCTGTACACTCTGACCAAATTTAGAAATCTCAAGAGATCTTTGCTCTTCTACGCCTTCAGAAAGAGCAATGAATGAAAAGCTCCCAGTCTCCAGTTTAGCGAGAGCAAACCCTCCTGTTTTCAGGGCTCTCTCTGGTAGGGAACCCCAAGCTTTACTGCATAGTGAAAAAAAGCCAGGTGCAGAATCCTGTGTGTGTTTTGGGTCTACGTCGGCAAATGCAAAGCAACCCCTGCACCGTGTACGTGTGTCTGAGTCGGCACAGCCAGCAGCAGGGCGTGGAAGGAGCCCCCCGCAGGTGGGGGAGGAAGGAGCTGTGGAGGCGATTAACTCACCCTCATGAATATTACCGTTTCCCCTGTTAAACAAGTGTGTATTACTTCCGAAATCTGACAACCCCAAGCACCAAAAGGTTTAAAAATATCTCCAGATTGTAAAGCCTCCGACAGAATGCTGAAACAGGATTGCACAGTTTTTGACCAGGAGCTTCGGAGGTTTTGGCGGACCCTCCATGTTTCTGACTGCCGGACAGTCACAGCCCTCTGTTCTCTAATGCCACCAGATGTTCCCTGGGACTCCTGTCCCCAGCTCTGGTCCACACAATGCTGCCCTCCACCTCCAGACCCAGGGGAGGGGAGTGGCCAGGGCTGGCCAAACCGAGCACTGTATGGCCCCTGGTTCAGGACATCTCTGGGACCCAGAGGCCAGAGACCTTCTGCTGGGATCCCCAAGGATCCCCTGGGACCCCCTGGGACTGTTGTCCACCTCTGTGCCACCAGGAGAGGAGAGCCTCGCTAAGACTGGAGTGACACGAGAGGGTGCAACCAAGAGCAGGCAGGGAGAACAGAGTGCAGGCGCTGCCTGAGCCCCTGCCCTGGGCTGTGTCGGGGGAGCTACTGTGGAACTTTCTGTCTCTGCAGGCTCAGCAGGCAGCGGTGTGTGCCACCTGGTTCTGACCAAAACGAACCCACAAACGCTGATGGCGAGATTATTTGCATATGTGTTGTTAAATATGGCCAATATTAAAATTAAATGATACAAATGTATAATTAAAGGAATTATATTAAAAACAGAGATAATGGCTCCTCAGGACACATCACTCCCTAATTAGCATACTGCACTTCACCATTCCCCAGGCTCTTGGGGTTGCCACCTCTGCTGCATTTGGGGGAAGGAAATGCTTTAGGTCCAGACGTGCATTCCTGTGCGTCCTCTGGATAGCAGGAAATCCACCAGCATGGAAATGGGCAAAGGCTACAAACAGGTGTCCCCCCAAAGCCGTTGCTTCCCAGCAGGCCTCTGAGAGAAGTCCTGTAACACAGGCAGGGGGGCACCTGCTCTGCAGGACCCCAAGCAACAGGAAGGAAATGGGAAGGAGAGGGGAAGGAGAGGGGAAGGAGAGGGGATGGAGAGGGGAAGGAGAGGGGAAGGAGAGGGGAAGGAGAGGGGATGGAGAGGTCTTCGACATCTTTACGGTGAGAATCACATTTTCTCTTCCCCGTTTCCCTGGTAGCTAAGAAGGGCATTCAATCAACATGTATTGATTGGCTTGAGGAAATCGGGGTCCTAGAAGTCTAGGGCTTCCTGTCACCTAGCGGTGGGGCAGGAAGTGGGACACAGTTTTAATTTGACTCCGGAGCCCTGGACTGGCTTTGTATTTGGCACTTCTTGTGCAGTGCTCACGGACAACGCAGCTGAATGAAGTCCCCGCAGGTGGCTGGACAGAAATGCCCTGTAGCCTGCATCCCTCACGTTCAAGCCTTCTGCTTTGAGCACTCATTTCTAAGTGGCTTGCAGCCTTGCAAGGTGAGTTTTGGAAGTGCACGGCCACGGTACTTAAAAACACAAAGTCCCAAGTGGAGGCAGGTCTGCCCTTTCCAGTTAGTTTCCAATGCTGACTACAAAGAGGTTTCTTACTTAGGGGTGAGCCTGCCTTTCACACGTGGGCAGGCTCCACCAGCAGCCTCCTGTGCTCCAGTCTCTAACAGAAGTTAAAAAAACAAGGAAGGTTCAATGCGTTCACTTTGGGGGATCCCTCCTACTTATTAAGAAAACGATTTTCCATTTTTGGTAACAGTAGAGTTTTCTTTTGAATTATGTAAGGAAATTTGGGGAGCAAAGGCTGCAGATAGTTATGCAAGGCATCCTGAGCTGATGGGCAGTTGTTGGATTTGACGGGAAACCAGGGTTCAGTTCAATTTCCCAGAGAACGGGAGGCCTGGTGCGGGCAGGGAGGGTCAAGGAAGGGAGGAGCCCAGGGTCCGGCCCTCAGCCCCGCTCAGGGAAGGCAACTGCCTCAGAAAATGCTGGCTTTCATATGTCAGGGACAAAAAGGACCCTTTTTTCTCCTCTTTTTTTAGTTACAAGGAAAGCTTCGAACCATTTATTTATTTATCTATTTTCTTTGAGACGTCTCACCTTTCGCCCAGGCTGGAGTGCAGAGGCACGATACCGGCTCACTGCAAGCTCCGCCTCCCGGGTTCACGCCATTCTCCTGCCTCAGCCTCCCCAGTAGCTGGGACCCCAGGCGCCCGCCACCACATCCAGCTAATTTTTTGTATTTTTAGTAGAGACGGGGTTTCTCCATGTTAGCCAGGATGGTCTTGATTTCCTGAGCTCGTGATCCGCCGGCCTCAGCCTCCCAAAGTGCTGGGATTACAGGCGTGAGTCACCGCGCCTGGCCTGAATCTTAAGTAATAAGAACAAAATCAGTCTTCAGAAAACTTTGAGGGGTTCCAACAGCATTTACCATGGAGCCTGGTGAAACAGGAGATTTGTTTTGCCTGGCTGCTGCTTTGTGGGAGGATGGAGCAGAGCAGGATGGGGCATGGCTCCAGACAGGTCGGGAACATTCTCAGAGCTGGGCCCCTGGATGACCCTCTCCTGGTCAATACAAATACAAAGCCCCACCCTGGCAAGAGGTCAATACAAATACAGAGCCCCACCCTGACACATGATTTCAGTTTGTCTTCTGTCATGTTCTGGCGACTTCTCAATAGTGCTGTGGTCCTTGGGGCATGTGCACCAGGAGTGAGGGGCTTTCGCTGCCCTCTGAGGAGATGCTTTCTCTCTCCAGTGTTGATTCATTCTCATTTAATTAAACTTCAAGTTTTAAAAATGAGAATTGTCCAACCCAAGTGTCCATCAATAGATAAACAGATAAACAAAATGTGATCCCCCCTCATGCAAAGGAAAATTATTCACCCTTAAAAGGGTAAAAAAATTCTGACACAGGCTATAGCATGGATGAACCTCAGTGAAATAACCCAGGCACATAGAGTAGTGAAATTCATAAGGGATGGGAAGGAGAATGGAGGTCTCCAGGGGCTGGGTGGAGGGGGATAGGGAGTTAATGTTTAATGGGGACAGAGTTTTAGTTTGGCAAGATGAAAAGAGTTCTGGAGATTGGGAGTAAAACTAGGGGAATGTGCCTAACACCCCTGAACTGTACTTATCATGGCTAAGATGGCCAATTTTATGTGTATCTTCCTTCCACTTACAAAAAGGATACTGTCAAGAGCAGTGGAAGCCTGTTTGCCAGCTTGCTGGGTCCTATCAAAAGGCCCCGCTGACTTCAGTCCTGTCCAGTTTGCTCACTGGGGCCTGCTCTGTGCTCTGATGTTCATCGTGGCTTGGAGTTGTTTCTCCCAACAGAGTACGGAGAAGCTGAAAGTCCACTGTTAGCGGGTTGTTGGAGGAGAGCACTTACCAGGGGCCCACCTCTGCTGCCTGCTGTGCTAGGCTGTATGAAGCACTGTAATCCCATTCTCACCATAGCCACAGAGGACAGCACATGGTCACCCCTCAGGAACCCACAGAGACAGCCCGAGGCTCTGATGGGCCATAAAAAGTAATCCAAAAAGGAAAGGTAAGGAAAAAGAGAAAATAATACAACTACATAAATAATAACATTACATGTAAGTGGCCCAAATATACCAATGGAGACACAAAGATGGTTGGACTGGATGAAAAAGAAACTATATAAATAATAAACACCCATTTAAAATATAAAGACATAAGTCATTTAAATAAAATAGAAATAAGTAAATATAAATATAGAGAGAGTAAAGAGAAAATAAATAGAATAAATAGAAAATGTAAAACATGCCCTCAATCTGATAAAGAGTACCTACAAGGGTACTCGAGATGATTTTGATTTTCGTCAATTTACTGAGACTTGTTTTGTGGCCTGTCACATGGTCTGTCCTGGAGAATGCTCCATGTGCTGGTGAAGAGAACGTCTATTCTGCAGTTGGTGTAACTATCTGTTAAGTATCTACCTACCTGTAACTATCTGTTAAGTCCATTCTTCTGGGGTATAGTTTAAGTCCATTGTTTCTTTGCTGACTGTCTTGATGACATGTCTAGTGCTGTCAGTGGAGTACAGTGAAGTTTGCCACTACTATTGTGTTGCCATCAATCTCATTTCTGAAGTCTAGTAGTAATTGTTTTATGAATTTGGGAGCTCCAGTGTTAGGTGCATATATATTTAGAATTGTGATATTTTCCTGTTGGACTCATCCTTTTACCATTATATAATGTCCCTCTTTGTGTTTTTTTCCCCCACTGTTGTTGCTTTAAAGTCTGTTTTGTCTGATATAAGAATAGCTACTCCTGCTTACTTTTGGTTTCCACTTGCATGGATTATCTTTTTCCACCCCTCTACCTTAAGTCCTGTGTGTTAGGTGAGTCTCCTGAAGACAGCTGATACTTGGTTGGTAGATTTTTAGCCATTCTGCCATTCTGTATCTTTTAAGTGGAACATTTAGGCCATTTACATTCAAGAAGAGCCTGTGTAGCCAAAGCAATACTAAGCAAAAAGAACAACTCTGGAGGCACACATTACATAGTCCTCAAACTATACTACAAGGCCATCCTTATCAAAACAGCATGATTCTGGTATAAAAACAGGTATGTAGACCAATGTAATATAATAGAGAATCCAGAAATACAGTCAAATACTTAAAGCCAACTGATCTTTGACAAAGCAAACAAAAACATAAAGTGGGGAAAGACACCCTATTCAACAAATGGTGCTGGGATAATTGACAAGCCACATGGAGAAGAGTGAAACTGGATCCTCATCTCTCACCCTATACAAAATCAACTCTAGATGGATCAAAGACTTAAATCTAGGACCTGAAGCCGTAACAGTTCTAGAAGATAATATTGGAAAAACTCTTCTAGACATTGGGTTGGGCAAAGAGTTCATAACCAAGAACCCAAAAGCAAATGCAACAAAAACAAAAATAAATAGATGGGACTTAATTAAACTAAGAAGTTTCTGCACAGAAAAATAAATAATCAGAGTAAACAGGCAACCCACAGAGTGGGACAGAATATTTGTAAACTATGCATGTGACAAAGGACTAATATCCAGAATCTACAAGGAACTCAAACAAACCAGCAAGAAGAAAACAAATGATCCCATCAAAAAGTGGGTAAAGAACATCAATAGACAATTCTCAAAAAAAAAAAAAAAAAAATGCAAATGACCAACAAACAGATGACAAAATGCTCAATGTCACTAATTATCAGAGAAATACAAATTAAAACCTCAATGAGATGCCACCTTACTCCTGCAAGAATGGCCATAATTAAAAAATAAAAAAAATAGGTGCTGGTGTAGATGTGATAAAAAGGGAACACTTTTACTGCTGGTGGGAATGTAAACTAGTATAACCAGTATGGAGAATCCTTAAAGAACTAAAAGTAGAACTACCATTTGATCCAGCCGTTCCATTACTAGGTATCTACCCAGAGGAAAAGAACTCATTATATGAAAAAAGACACTTGCACAGCACGTGCATGTTTATAGCAGCACAATTTGCAACTGCAAAAATATAGAACTGGCCTAAATGCCCATCAACCAATGGGTGAATAAAGAAAATGTGGTGTATGTGTGTGTGTGTGTGTGTATATATATATATATATATATACATATATATATATATACACACACACACACCATGGAATACTACTCAGCCATTAAAAGGAATGAAATAATGGCACTCACAGCAACATGGAGGGAGTTGGAGACCGTTATTCTAAGTGAAGTAACTCAGGAATGGAAAACCAAATATCGTATGTTCTCACTTATAAGTGGGAGCTAAGCTATGAGGACACAAAGGCATAAGAATGATACAGTGGTCTTTGGGGACTCGACCGGGGGAAGGGTGGAAGAGGGGTGAGGGATAAAGGACTCCATATTGGGTACAGTGTACACCGCTTAGGTGATGGGTGCACCAGAATCTCAGAAATCACCACCAAAGAACTGATCCATGAAACCAGAAATCACCTGTTCCCCAAAAACTACTGAAATAAAATGTAAAAAAGAGTACCTACAAAAACAGCTAGCATCATACTTAATGACAAAAAACTCAATGATCTTCCTCTAAACTGGAAACAAGGCAAAGACGTCTGCTCGCAGCACTCCTATTCAACATCGTATCCGAGGTCCTAGTAAGTGCCATGTGGCAAGAAATTAAAACAGACACATACAGTTTGGAAACGGGAAAATAAAATAGTCTCCATTTGCAGGTGGCATGATTATCTATATAGAAAACCCCAAGGAATCTACAAATAAACACTTTCAACTCACACGTGAGTTTAGCCAGGCTGCAGGTTACAAGGTCAATGAACAAAAATTAACTGTATTTCTTCATACTAGTGCCAAAAAATTAGAAATTGAAATTGCAAAAACAGTACAATTTATAATAGCACTCTCCCCGAAGGAAAATCCATGAGAAACTTTGATACAGATTCAACATCTGTGCAAGATGTCTACGATAGATACAAAATAACGATGACAGAAATCAAAGAAGGCCTAAATGATTGGAGGGATACACTCCTGTGTGCACGGATCGGGAGACTCAGTACTGTCAAAGCGTAAAACTCTTCCCAAATTGATCTATAAATTCATTCCCCCAAAGATCTCAGCAACATTTTCTTTTTGCATAAATTGACAAGTGGATTTGAAAATTTAGACGGAAAGGCAAAGGATTCAGAATCACCAAAAACAACTTTAGAAAAGAAGGACAATGCTGGAGGACTTGCATTGTCTGAGTTTGAGGCTGACTATACGCTGTCATCATCAAGACAGCCTGGTTCCGATGAAGGGCTAGCTTCGGAAAGAATGGAGCTAAAACACCCTCACATGTGGCCAATCCTTTTTTTTTTTTTTTTTTTGAGATGAAGTCTCACTGTAGCCCAAGCTGGAGTGCAATGGCATGATCTTGGCTCACGACAACCTCTGCCTCCAGGGCTCAAGACATTCTCGTGCCTCAGTCTCTCGAGTAGCAGGGACTACAGGTGTGCGCCATCACACCCAGCTAATTTTTTGTATTTTAGTAGAGACGGGATTTCACCAAGTTGCCCAGGGTGGTCTCAAACTCCTGAGCTCAGGCAGTCTGCCTGCCTCGGCCTCCCAAAGTGCTGGGATTACAGGCGTGAGCCACCATGCCTGTCAATACATTTTAACACAGCTGCAAAGAGAAGTCAAGGGACAAGGGATAGTTTTTAAAATAAATGGTGCTAAAACAATACATCAGCCATGTGTGGAAAAGCGAACATTGATCCAGACTTTGGGTCATAAGTGATATTTGGCTCAAAATGGATCACAGACTTAAATGTAAAACATAACATTATGAAACTTCTAGAAGTAAACCTAGGAAAAGACCTTCGTGACCTTGAGTTATGCAAAAGATTTCTTAGATATGACACCAAAAGAATGATTCATCAAAGAAAAACAGATAAACTAGACTTCATCAAAACTGAAAAGAATATTTGCTGTTTGAAAGACACCGTTAAGTGAATGAAAAGACACAGACTGGGAGAAAGTATTTACAAAACGTATGTCTGATAAGGAACTTGTGTCCAGAATACATAAATAACGCTCAACCCAGAGTATAAAGTGTCAAAAGCCATGAACAGGCACCTCACCAGAAACCATCTGCAGATGGCAAATAAGCACGTGAAAAGGTTTTCCAGATCTTCGGCTATTAGTGAAATGCAAAATAAAACTGCAGTGAGATGTCACTATATGCGTAGTAGAAAGGTTAAAATTAGAAACAAAAACGAGGCCGGGCGCTGTGGTTCACGCCTGTAATCCCAGCACTTTGGGAGGCTCAGGCAGGCGGATCACGAGGACAGGAGATCGAGACCATCCTGGCTAACATAGTGAAACCCCGTCTCTACTGAAAATACAACAACAAAAATTAGCCAGGCGTGGTGGCGGGCACCTGGGGTCCCAGCTGCTCCGGTGGCTGAGGCAGGAGAATGGCGTGAACCCTGGAGGCGGAACTTGCAGGGAGCTGAGATTGCGGCCCCTGCACTCCAGCCTGGGAGACAGAGTGAGACTCCATGTCAAATATAATAATAATAATAATATAACATTATTATAATAATATATTATAATAATATAATATAATAATAATTATTATAATATATAATTATAATATATTAATATTATAGTATTGATATTATAATATAATATATGATATGATATTAATATTATATAATAATACTATATTATATATTATTATATAATATTAACATTATAATATAATATAATTATAATAATAATAAATAAAATAAAAATGAAAACAAAAGCGTGACTGGGTGTGGTGGCTCACGCCTGTAATCCCAGCACTTTGGGAGGCCAAGGTGGGTGGATTACTTGAGATCAGGAGTTCCAGACCAGCCTGGCCAAAATGGTGAAACCCTGTCTCTACTGAAAATACAAAAATTGACTGGGCATGGTGGCACACACTCCCAGCTACTTGGGAGGCTGAAGCAGGAGAATTGCTTGAGCCCGGGAGGCAGAGGTTGCAGCCAGCAGAGATCACGCCACTACACTCCAGCCTGGGTGACAGAATGAGACTCTGTCAAAAAAAAAAAAAAAAAAAAAGCCTGACAGTGCCAAGTGGTGGCCAATATTTCTAATGGTGCAGTGGGCATGCTGGGACCTTGCTGGTGGGAGTGCAGAGTGGTGCATTCACGTCCGAAGACGGTTTGGCAGTTTCTTATAAACATACATCTACCTCGTGACTTAGAAATCTCACCCTAGGTATTTGCCCAAGGGAAAGAAAAATACCTGTTTACACAAAACCTGTATGCAAATGTTTATAATGGCTTAATTCATAAACCTCTCAAATTGGAAAGAAAGCCAACGTCCTTGAACTCGTAAATGATGAAGCAATTGTGGCGCGATCAGACAATGGAATATCGCTCAACAATCAAAAGAAAGGAACAGTGAGCCACGAAACAGCAGAAAGAATCTCGAAGTCTTTGTTGAATGAAAGAAGCCACATTCAAATATATAGTGTAGAATTCCAGCTATGTGACATTCTGGAAAAGACAAAACTATCTGAGACAATTGAAACAAAATCTGGTGCTGGGTGCTGGGAGTAGGGGTAGTGCTTGACTACAAAGGAGTATAATAGAACCAAACTGGGGTCTGTTTGCCATCGTCAAACTGGGTATTTACACCAAGGTTTCCAGTGATAGGAAGAAAGGTTTTTATTGTAGGGTGTCGAGTATGAAGAACTAGGCAGCTGAATATTTTAAGTCTGACCTCCCCAATGACTTGCAAGTTAGGATTTTTAAAGGTGGGGGTAAGTTATTGGAAAGTAACAGTTACAGGCAACATTATAAATTAATATATGAAGGTTCTATGTTGGTTTAGACTTAAAAAGGGCGGGATGTCTTCAAGTGCGGGCTTACAGGTTGTAGATCGATTCAAAGATTTTCTGATTTGCAATTGGTTAAGGAAGAGCAGCTTTGTTTAACAATCTGGGGTCAGTAGAAAAATGTTCACTGACTAGGGGGAGTGACTTTCTTAAGCCCCTCAAGAAAAAACTTAGGACTAAAGTTTAGCTTTTACTTTTCTTAAATTTGAGGTTTATGTGTCTGGATCTGTCTGATGGGAGATCTTAGAGGGGTTTTGAGTTTTTGAACGACAACTCGGTAACATACATTAAGGTGTTGTCTCAGTTTTACAGGGAAGGTAAACATTTTGGGGACTTTTAACTCTTTTCGCTGTCGTCTTAGGTTATTATTTTGTTTTAGTAAGTTCTTTACTTTTGGGGCTAGATGTCTGGATTTCTTTTTGAAGGAACTCAGGGCTTTTTATGTGTGGGGTCCACAGGCCCCTAAAAAAGGGGGTCCTTGTTCTAATTTTGGGAGCTAACAGTGGGATGCCTAGGGAGATGGAGGTGCCCTGTGTCTTGACTGAAGCCGTGATTACAAGACTATTCATTTGTCAAAACTCATAGATCTTAAAAGTGGGAATTTTACTGTATGTAAGTTATACCCCAAAAAAGTTTTTTAATTTAAAGACCTAAAAATATGTAAAACAATGCATTGTTAGAAAATTGTACTAAGAATTCCGCTTTGCACTTCACTGAGCTCAAAAGCTATGTAAGGAAACTCACTTCCATTTGCCCAAGTGGAGGCCTCACCTTCTCATGACTGATTTCTGATTCTTTGTGGAATTAAAAATATATATATCTATCATGAATTATCTACCTGTCTGCATCCATCCATCCAAACATCTGAAGTCATCCCACTTGTTGCAATACATGGTAAGGATAATTTTTAAAAAGCACCAGCCGCGCTTATTTGGAAATGGGTCCGTATCACCAAGGGTGGAATATCATCCAGATATAAGACCAAACAAGCTCCAGACAAACTTGCAGAGTCAGACAGACGAATTCCACAGTTGATGAATCCTACCCACACTGCACGTGACCGCATCTGCCTCCAGGTGGAAGAGGAAACTCTGTGTAGTCAGACCCCGAGTCTTCTTGCTGCCTCCCTCCCGTCCCCCGGGCCTTCCCTGGCCACTGCAAAACTGGGGTTTTGTTGGCTCCCCTCCCATGTCACCTGGGCGTGCAATCGTGCTGGTCACTCCGTGGAGGAGGCCTGGCAAATTCCGCAGCACGAGTCATGTGCCACTTCCAGAGGCTCTGGAACAAAGACCGGGTGACAGGCCAGCAGAGAGATGCTGCATTGCTCTTTTGGGTTGAACCACCCAGAATAAAGTGCTAAGGGCCTGGCTACTGAGAGAATCTCCGGTTTTTCAAACATCTGTGAAAGCAGGAAAGAAACGCAGACTGGAGAGCAGGTGGCCTCTGGGGCCAGTGCTCCTGTGCCACTCCTGAGATCCTGTTTCTGGGGGTCTACGGGTAGGGGAGGGAGTGTTCCTGAATCTGTACTTTTTACAAGCTCCCTAGATGATACCTAGGCCCAAAGAGATTTATGAGCCATTGTTGTGGTTGAGGGCCTTGAATGTCAGGTGGGGGAGCTGGGTTTGCACTTCCAGATGGTGGGATCAGAGGAAGGCCAGGGGTGTCACATGTCAAGACTTGAGCAGGGCCACGCGGCAGGAGGAAGGAGCATGTGGGCCCAGGCAGATGGAGCCACTGGTGACCCAGCGAGAAGCACACCTCCAAGTGAGGGGACCCAGGGACTCTGTCCAGGCTGCCTGTAGTGGGAAGCACCCCACAGGGACTGGCTGCCACCCATAGGCGCATGGAGGTGGATCCCCACGTGTTCCAGTCAAAAACCAGGCTCTCCCTCCGTCCACAGCTGCCCGACAGCAGCTGCAGCAACTGCATTCTGTCCTGGAAGGCATCTCACCACCCCCACACCATGTGCCTCTCAGCAAAAGCACCGCTACACCCTACTATCCTTCTCACCCTTTCCTTAAAAATTACTTGCATTTTGGCCGGGCGCGGTGGCTCACGCCTATAATCCCAACACTTTGGGAGGCCGAGGCAGGCAGATCACAAGGTCAGGAGATCGAGACCATCCTGGCTAACATGTTGAAACCCCATCTCTACTAAAAATAGAAAAAATTAGTCAGACGTGGTGGCACGCACCTGTAGTCCCAGCCACTCGAGAGGCTGAGGCAGGAGAATGGCTTGAACCCGGGAGGCGGAGCTTGCAATGAGCCGAGATTGCGCCATTGCACTCCAGCCTGGGTGACAGAGCGAGACTTTGTCTCAAAAAAAAAAAAAAAAATTACTTGCATTTTAATTCCAGTGTCTCTGAGGCAATCGGATGTCAGTAATCAACTGTAACATGGGGCTATATAGGATATTGTGTATCAACATTCTTGGGATCACATTCTAAAATTGCAGGCACCCAACCTTAAAACAGAGTGAGGTCAGCAATCATGGCCATGTTTCGGGGAGGCTGCTGAGCTCGAAGTCACATGGGGCTGATCCTGAGGCCTCCAGTGTTTGTCCTGGGAGTGAGTGTGCCAGGGAGCTGGTGGCTCAATTGGGTACATCCGTTGATGAAACTCTGACTCCTTCCGCCTTCTCGGAAGAAGACTTTCAAATATCAGCTTTTTCTCAGCGGTTGCAAGCAGGAGGCTGCAGACTACTTACTGACGCTCTGCTGCGGAGACAGAACAGGCATATTGGCATCCATTCTAAATCAATTTTTGAACTCCAGGGCAGCTGGATCTAACTGCTTCTATATGATCGGTAAATCTGGGCATGCCTGTGTAACAGGCGTTTTGTTTTCTGCTTAAGAAAAATTATTTAACTGACACGATTTTTTTTTATCTAATAGAAAAATCCTTGGATCCCTCTTAAAATTTTGTTGTATTCGCAGATAATTTTAGCACCGCAAGCATGTTACTCTCCCCATTGGGAGGTAAGCGGTTCTCACGCTGTGAAAACACCGGATGGGCTTCTTTCCATACGCAAGTATGTGTTGAAGTTGTCACACAGCCATTAGGTGAAGGGGCTACCCTGGAAAAGCAAGAGAAAACACACCTTTTTCTATGGAATCTAGTAACCCATGGGGGCTGATTTAAAGTAACTCATTGTTGCCAGGCATGGTGTCTCACACCTGTAATCCCAGCACTTTGGGATGCTGAGGTGGGCCAACTGCTTGAGCCCAGGAGTTTGAGACCAGCTTGAGTAACGTGGCGAGACCCCTTCTCTACAAAAATTACAAAAATTAACCAGGTGTGGCGGCGTGCACCTGTAGTCCCAGCTACTCAGGAGGCTGAGGTGGGAGGATTGCTTGAGCCCAGGAGGCAGAGGTTGCAGTGAGCCAAGATTGCACCACTGTACTCCAACCTGGGTAACAAAGCAAGACCATCTCAAAAAAAAAGTAATTCATTGTCTAGTATGTTATTTTCTGCCATTTTACTGCTTCCGATAGTTCAGGCCTTAGGTTATGAGAATAGCAATGACCAGAATGAGTCTTTTAGTCAGGAACCGTTGGACTCATGTACACACGGTCATACTTTATTAACGGGAACTATAGAAGCGTGTGTTTAGGCTCACAGTTGCTCCTGAGAGGAGCTATTCACAGCCTTTCTCTATGAACTCTGCAGCCAGCTTTCATCCACTGTGGTGCAATTGAGTGTTTGTTTGAAACAGGGTCTTGCTGTGTCACTCAGACTGGAGTGCAGTGGTGCAAGCAGCCTCAGGCACTGCAGCCTCAACCTCCCAGGATCAAGTGATCCTCCCATCTCAGCCTCCTGAGTAGCTAGGACTGTAGGTGCATACCACCGCACCCGGCTAATTTGTGTGGGTGTGTGTGTGTGTGTGTGTGTGTGTGTGTGTATATATATATATATTTTTTTTTTTTTTTTGTAAAGACATGGTTTCACCATATTGCCCAGACTGGTCTTGAACTCCTGGGTTCAAGCAACCCTTCCCACCTAGGTCCTCCAAAGTGCAGGGATTACAGGCATGAGCCACCTGGCCCAGCCTAACTAAGTTTGTTGATGGTACTTTTTGTCCTGACAAAGCGCAGTGAGCATCCCATATAGTACTCTATCTGCTATGCACAGAAAAACGAACAGACGCATCTTCAAATGCATACCTCAAAAGATAATGATTTAAAGGAACCAGGTTCATAATCACACCCATGCCTTGGAAATGATTCAAAAGTTACTAAAAATAGCATAAACCAGGCTGCCACTTAAAATCTGTGTTTATGTGATACTCTCAATTAAAAATAAACTGCAGTGAAAGCATGAGGAGATGCGGAAAGCTGATTTGATAAGCCAAATGTCCCAAGGCTTGAATGGAACATATTTAAGCAGGAGTAACAGTGCCCATTAGTGACTATTATAATAGTCATACAGAATGCATATACAGGGACTATTCAATGGCTATCAGAAAAAAGTAAACATTTATACTGGAAATAATATCTGGAAAATATTGTGCCATTTTCAAAAGATAGGCTGTCCAACTTTATCATATAAAATGACTTCAGTTTCATCACACCTATCCAGCCTTTTCAGGGACTGATCTCAAACAACAGAGGCTGTTAACATGCATCAGCCAGGTCTTAGGTTTGTTTAAAAGCCATCCTTTATATAGTAAAACTGTTGTCAAACAATGTTGTAATTTAAACACCCACTCCCTGCAAAACAGAGATGTTAAACTGTGCAAGAGGTGTACATTTTGAAATTATTTCCTGCTGGATCTCAAAACTATTTTAAGCAAAAGCATGTCACTCAACAAGCATTCACGAACTCAGATCCAACTAGTGTCCTCACTCCCAGGTTTTGCAAAGGTCCCTTCTCTTCCTTGGTGAGGAAAAAGTTTTCTTTCTGTATCATAGAATTAATAAAATTACCAAGACTTTGCTATAACTTTGCGTGCTTTTAGTCTCCAATAGTGAATCTGTCTCAATATTGGAAAAGACAGAAGCGACTGCCCTCTTGCGGGCACTATTGTCACTGCTTCTATTTTGGAATCAAAGGCACTAACTGCACTTGAGGACCAGGTGTTTCACCTTCTTGCTAGATGTGGGTGAGAGTCACGCATGTAATTGAGTAAGTACTGATCATCTCATCTGAATTGTTTTACATCTCAACAGGTGTTACACACACGAAACACTGCAGCTATTTATAAAACTGTGTTTATAGGAGTTTTGATATTGAGACGGAGTCTCACTCTGTTTCCCAGACTGGAAGGCAGTGGCACAATCTCGGCTCACTGCAACCTCCGCCTCCTGGGTTCAAGTGATTCTCCTGCCTCTGCTGCTCCCCAAGTAGCTGGGATTACAGGTGCCTGCCATCACACCTGGCTAATTTTTGTATTTTTAATAGAGGTGGGATTTTTACCATGTTGGCCAAGCTGATCTCAAACTCCTGACCTCAAGTCATCCACCTGCCTCGGCCTCCCAAAGTGCTGGGATTACAGGACTGAGCCACTGCACCCGGCCTAGGAGTTTTATTTATTTATTTAAAACAGCATTTAGATACTAACTTGGCTTGCATTTTCAAACATGTTTATGTTATCTGTTTTTGAAATTAAAATACATTTGGTCATAGTAAAATACACGATATAGTTTGGATTATTTGTCCCTGGTCAAAGCTCACGTTGAATTCTAATCCCCAATGTTGGAGGCAGGGCCTGGTGGGAGGGGACTGGATCATGGGGGTGATTTCTTAGGAATGATTTAGCACCATCCCCTTGTTGCTGTCCTCATGACAGCGGCAGTTCTCACGGGATCTGGTCGCTTAGAAGAGTGCGGCACCTCCCCACTCTCACTCCTGCTTTCACCATGTGGCGTCCCTATTCCCCCTTCGCCATCCGCCTTGATTGTCAGTTTCCTGAGGCCTCCCCAGAAGCTGGGCAGACGCCAATATCATGCTTCCTGTACAGCCTGCGGAACTGTGCGTCAATTAAAACACTTTTCTTTATAAATGACCCAGTTTCAGGTATATCTTTATAGCCATGTGAGAAAGGGCTAATACAACATAAAACTGACCATTTTAACTATTTTTAAATGTATGGTTTAGTGGAATAATTAGGTAGATTCACACTGTTGTGGGGCCATCACCACGACTGATCTCCAGAACTCCTTCTTCATCCCAAATAAACTCTGTGTCCATTAAACACTAACTCTCCATTCTCCCCTCCCCTCAGTGCTTGGCAAGCATCACTTTACCATCTGTCTCCATGAATCTGACTACTCTAGATACCTCCTATAAGTGAGATCATATAATACTAGTCCTTTTGTGACTAGCTGATCTCACTCAGCATAATGTCCTTCACGGTTCCCCATGTTGCAGCATGTGTGAGGGTCTCCTTCCTGTTTGAGGCTGCATAATATTCCACCGCATGTGTATACCACATTTTGTTTATCCACTCACCTGTCCATGGAACTTGGGTGGCTTCCATCTTTGACTGTTTTTGAATAATGCTGCTATGAACATGGGTGTGCAAATACCTCTTTGAGACCCTGCTTTTAGTTCTTCTGGGTACACGGTATATCTGGCAGTGGGACTGGTGGGTCAGATACTAATTCTATTTTCATTTTTTTTTTTGAGAAAATGCCATACTGCTTTCCACAGTGGCTGCACCATTTCACATCCCCACCAACAGTGCAAAAAGGTTCCAATTTCTCCACATTCTCTCCAGACAAAGAAGACGTTTATAAGGACCAATACTGACATATAACAAATACAGCAATTTTAAGTCATTTCATTTTATTGAATTACGTAAAACATTTTTAAATAACAGTAAAAAAAATTAAGAAACCATTGCAAAAATTCAATCACAATGATGGCATACTACAGCCCACAGAATTTAAATCTCATGTGAGTTGAATTGAATTAATTTTCTGGTACAAAGAGAATATATTGCTCTTCCTGCTGGGAAATTATTTCCACATATTCACATTGTGTAACAGTGCTTCTGAACTTGTGATATTTTCAATAAAAGGTCCATATCTTAAGAATTTGAATTTAGGACCTATCAATGATCTTGAAATACAGGGGCGGAGAGAGGTTCACAGCAAAAGAAACTGCTGGACTAAGAACGAAGAAAAATCTGGCTCCGTATAAAGATAGAAATGAATTTCAAGTGTTAAAGAGGCACCTCTCACGCTGCTTGAGGGTGGAAAAGTCTTGTCAGTTGGCAAGAGAGAAATCCTCACTAATCACTGGGCATTATGAAAAAGTACAGATTCCTTACAGGTACACATTTGCATTATCTGATTTTATGTTTCTTCTCACTCTGCCAATTATTTTAAAAATATAAAAAGAGTAGTGTTAGCAGAAAAAAGGGTTATGGAGTGAAATACTAATAAGCAAGAATGGAATGTAACCACGGCAATTTCATACCTGCCAAGGAACATAATTAAAAGAGAATACAAAAATCTAAAGGTGAACCTTGCTCCTATAATACCAAAGTAAAATAGATTTATTCTTTGTTTTCTAGTCTAGTTTTTCGTTTCCTACTTAGTTTTCCTTTTTATAAGATTAAAACATTTTTTGTTGAATTTAGAAACTAATTAAAAGCATTATGGTAGCTTTAAATTTTGTAGAAAATTCATTTGTATAAAAATATAAAATTTGTCTTTAACGTTTAAAACCACACTATTAGAAATATCATGGGTGTATATAATGCAACATAAAAATTTCCAGCTTTGACTGTGGAAGCACTAGCTGGTCTAGACTATTTTGAAATATCCAAAAATCACTACTCATTCATTGTGGGCCACCTTGCCAATATCAAGTGAATGAATTCATAGGTTTGAGGTGTTACCCTCTCATTCAAGGTTTAAAACTTTTATAAAATACCTGCAATGTTTCTTTGAAATATCCAGCTAAAAACAGGAGAACAATTCTAGACACTACTTCAAACTTGTGTCGTCCATTGTCATGAACTTAATTGTTTCAAAGAAAATGCTAAAAATTTCTAACTTGCTTTAGGGATTAGAGACAGCACATGCAACCTGACTCTCACCTATCCATCATGTGGAGGAGCACTTCACGCCTTAAATGCTAAAAACTTCTAACTTGCTTTAGGAATTATGGGCAGTGAACATGCAACCTGAATCCCTCTCACTTATCCATCATGTTGAGGAGCATTTCACAGGTCACGCCTTCATCCACATCCTCTTTGACTCTGGCTGTGGGTATTTCACAGGTCACGCCTTCATCCACATCCTCTTTGACTCTGGCTGTGGTTTCTCCGCAGGCGCCAGGAAGCATCTCTCCTGGGAACTGTTCTCGCTTCGGGATGGAAGCCTCCTCAGCAGCAGCTTCTTGAAAAAAAGTCCAGGATGAGCACATTTATCAGAAAGTCAAGGAATTGGAATTTATAAACTGTGCAAATATATTTCGGAAACTATCACTTAAATTGGACACAGCAGCGAGCATGTTAGAAAACAATCGCATGGGTAAGATGGTGACTATTCCGATCTCAACTACTGCCTTAAGTCACGGCTTCTCAGACTCAGCACTACAGACGTGTGGCGTCACAGAGCTGTCTGCTGGGGGCAAGGCGCTGTTCTGGGCACCGCAGGATGTTAGCAGCGATCCTGGCTTCTACCACTAGATGCCAGTATCACCCTCCTCTCCAGCTGCAAAAACCATAAAAATGTCTCCAGACATTGCCAGTGTCCCCTAAAGGTGACAAGGGGGGGTCACAGTCACTCCCAGCTGGCATCAGCTGCTGTAGGTGAACGTGAATCTTACAGCTTTGTATCGAGGCGGATCTTAGAGATTTATATCGTGGCTGAGCTGCTCACCTAAGTCTTGTCTCAGTACCCGTGGCATGACGCTGCCTGCACGAAGAAAGCCAACTGCCTGCAGGAGATTTGTCCCTCTGGCCAACCAACATATCCTGAGTACTGATTCTGGGTTGCGCATCCTGCTAGGGATGCTGGAGCCAACGCCAGGTGTGTATCCACAACCTGCTTCCCCTCCAGCAGCTCAGGAGCCAGTCTGCACAACTTAGTGGCTTTGAAACAGTCCACTGTGAACCAACCCGTATCCAACCCTCTACTGTCCCCAACCTTCTCAGTACCAGGGACCAGCTTTGACCCATATTCAACCCTCTACTGTCCCCAACCTTCTCAGTACCAGGGACCCATATTCAACCCTCTACTGTCCCCAACCTTCTCAGTACCAGGGACCAGTTTTGTGGAAGACAATTTTTCCATGGACTGGTTAGGGGGGCGGGGTTGGTCTGGGGATGGTTCAAGCGCACTACATTTATTATGTACTTTATTTTTATTATTACATTGTGATATATAATGAAATAATTATACAACTCACCATAATGTAGAATCAGTGGGAGCCCTGAGCTTGTTTTCCTGCAACCAGACAGTCCCTTTTGGGGGGGATGGAGACAGTGAGAGATCGTCGGGCATTAGGTTATCCTAAGGAGTGTGCAGCCTAAATCCCTTGCACATGTAGTTCACAACAGGGTTCGCACTCTGATGAGAACCTAACGCTGCTGCTGATCTGACAGGAGGCGGAGCTGGGGAGGCGATGTGCGCGATGGGGAGCGGCTGTAAATACAGACGAAGCTTCGCTCCCTCACCCCCTGCTTACCTCCTGCTGTGAGGCCCAGTTCCCAATAGCCCACAGGTCCATGGACTGGGGGCTGGGGAGCCCTGCTCTCTACTCATTTTCCAAATTACTTCCCCAAACATCCAGAGAGCGCCACACTGAAGAACGTGATTGCCTCATGTTAGTTCTAAGCGTCTGAGGACATTTTTGTCCATACTTCCTTGAAGTACTTTTTTTTGGGGTAGATGGAGGGGGACAAGAAGACCCAGTTCTTAGATATGAAAAGAAACACTGAGATCCACAAAACTGGTGCCATCAGGCCAGGCACGGTGGCTCATGCCTATAATCCCAGCACTTTGGGAGGCCAAGGTGGGCAGATTACTTGAGGTCAGGAGTTTGAGACACAGTGAAACCCTGTCTCTACTAAAAATAACAGAACAATTAGCCAGGCGTGGTGGCAGGCACCTGTAATCCCAGCTCCTTGGGAGACTGAGGCATGAGAATCACTTGAACCCAAGAGGCAGAGGCTGCGGTGAGCCGAGATCACACCTGGGCTATAAAGTGAAACTCTGTCTTAAAAAACAAAAACAAAAACTGGCGCCATCAGAGTCACCCGTCGAGATCTATCAATGAACTGGAGAGGTGCTGCATGCTGGTGTACCGGTAGAGCAGACACAGAAGCGAGACAATTATCTGGATAACACAGGCTACAAAGACCCTGAAATGCAAATTAAGTCATGCTTTTCGCCAGGTTATTTGCCTTAATTCACACTTGCTTTGGATATGACTGCTGACCATCAAAAATATGAAAAAAGTTTGTATATGTCCAGTTCCTATCATCAGTTTTTAAGCTGATAAGAGCCTTCTCAACTCTTCTCCACAGCAAAAATGTCACCAACTGAGGGTGACATGTTCAAAATTCACCCCAAACCATTTGGCCTTCCAGAGGTTTCATTTAAGAGATAATTAACAACAAGAAAACGCCACTGCATTTAGGCGTCTTTAGGTGTCAAGATGGGGCGAGCTGCAGAAGGACCCGTTAGGAGCCGAATGAGTGGGGAAGTCACGTTTCTCCATGGACCTTTTAGGATCGGACTTAAACTCAGAGCTCAAGCGGCCAGTAGCCTGGCCTTGGGTTTCTACAATGCGGGCTGATGAATTGTGGGTCAAATTTCACCCATCTGTCTTCTCCAATAAAGGACTGTGCTTATTATTCACTGGTTTATTCAACAAGTAGTGCCTTAACGAGCACTGCTAAGGTCAGGCCTAGTGCCAGGAGCTGGGGATGGACCGATGGGCCATGCCCACCCGGGGGGAGCCTGCCGTGCGCTGCATGTGGGAGTCTGACACTTATTAAATAACCAAATAAGCGTGAAGTGCACGGGAGGGGCAGCACAGGACCGGGGGGGTGCTGGCGCGAAGTGCTTTTATTTTTCTGAAGACATGGAGCATGTTCAAGGCTGATAGGAAAGAACGGGCCAGCAGGGGTGAGCTGGCTGAGGAGGGTGGGTGGGGGACATAAAGCTGATCGGAGGGGTGGGTTCCAGACTCAGAGTCAGATGGGGACTTAGATGGGAAAGGTGGCTCCTCCATCAGCCCCTTCCTCCATTAAAAAAAATGCGAAAAATGGTATTTTACAACATCATTGGTATAAAGGAATCCAAATGGAATCCAGGCTGTATTCACTACTTGATACCCATCAGTGCAACACTGGTTTTTCTTCTGATCTGACCCGATGAGCACTGTGGACAGCCCTGTGCCCTGCGGGGCCGGATGGAGAAGCCCCAGGAGCTGGCAGAGGATGGCGGGAACTCCAGCTGGGAGTGGGACGACACAGGAATGCCAGGGCAGCGGGCAGCAGAGCCCATCTGCTGGTGCAGAGTCAGCGAGGCCTCCACCCAGAGGGAGGGTGGCAGGGGCTGGGAGTTTGGGATGAAGGTGCTCATTGGAAATCAGTGGAAAAGTTGTTGGTATTGAGGTTCAGAATGAGGGCTCTGGGCACCCGGGCAGGCTCGTCCCCACCCTGCGAAGCAGCTCTCTCCCTGCCAGATGGATGACAATGTCCCCTGCAGAGGGCTGTGGTCAGGGTAAGAAGGCACTCTGTGAGCTCTCAGTGGTAACTGCTGACGCCTGGAGGAGAAAGGAGGGTGCTCCACGGACGGGCAGCGTGCACAATTCTGAAGAGTTCCAGCTGAGCTGAGCGACTGGGCACTGCCTGGGACCCCTCAGGCAGGGCCTGGATGTGTGATGCAGGCATGGGAAAGGCAGGCCTGGGGCGCACCCAGGCTTAGGGCTTTGCCAGATGGTGAGACACAGAGAAAGAGCAGGGGAGTGCGGCCTGTGGACACAGCGACTGGAACCAGGGACCCAGAACCAACTCCGCACAGAGGAAACGGAAGGACTGCAGGATGCCCGCTTCTACTTGAGTTTTGGATACATGTTGAACATTTTTTTTAGTATAAGTATATCCCCAATAGTGATGGGACACGTTTAAACAATGATTCACTGTGTATCTGAAATTTAGATTGAGCTGGGCATCCTCTATTTGATCTGGTAACTCTTGAGGGAAGGCAGGTGGAGGGCAACCATCATCTGTGGGAACATTTGCAAGGCAGGGACTGAGTCTGGAATCAGAATGTGGGGCATACGCTTGTGCTGTAAGGTTGGACAGTTTCCAGTCATCTATGATTCTAAGGTTCTCACAGGAAAGGAACGGAGATAGTAAACAGAGCGGGTGTTTGCCTGTGCAGGTGTCAGGTCGGTCCCTCTGACAGCAGAGCCATTCACAGGACACACAGGACAGGGCCCAGCTTTGGCCAACCTGAGAACTCACTTCAGCTCCCAGAGGCCAGAGGACGAAGACTGATGGCTGTGGGGGCAGGATAGAGGCCCCTAAAAGGATATATCCACATCCTAAGCCCCATACCTGACCTCCTTTTTTCAAAAGAAATCCTGAATCCTAAATGAAAAATGTCTTTGTAAGAGGCAAAAGAGAGGGCCCAGACACAGAAGAGAGGACAGAGCTATGAAAAGACAGAGGCAGAGACTGGAGGACGTGGCCACAAAGTGAGGAACGCTGGAGCCACCAGAGCTGCAAGAGGCCAGGAGGGATCCTCCTCTAGGTCCTCAGAGGGAGGGAGGCCCTGCCCACACTTGGATTGAGGATTTCTAGCCTCTAGAGCTATTTGAAAATCAATTTCTGTTGTCCCAAGTCACCCAGCTTGTGGTCATCTATTGCAACAGCCCAGGACAGTCCCCATAGCTGCAGGTAACAGTCCAACGTGATGGAAGAAGAAGGGTCCTGGGGGTGGGGGTCGCAAGTGGACCTGCGTGAGGCTCTCACACTGACTTTCTCACGCTATGCTCACGGCCATTCTGAGAGATCTTGCACAAGGCACCTCACAGGACCGACTGTTGGACAAATAGGGGCTTTGGACACATCCCCTGGACAGCAACACTCGGCACCCAGGATAGTTACAACCAGAAAACCACTGACGCAGTAAAAACAAATCTGTGTAAAATCAGTACCGTCTCCATTCGCGGCTTCCTTCCATCCCTTTGCAGCTTCCTTCTGACCCTTCATGGCTTCCCTCAGCATGGTCTGCTTCCTCTTTCTTGTTCTTCTTCCTTTTCCTGAAGCAGCCGACTTTGCTTCCCCTGAGCCACACTTCTCTGAATGTCTGTGCATGTTACTCTGTCGGAGAATTGACACGGAATACACAAGGCGAGTGAAATGGGGCAGGGACCTCTCTCGGGGGCCTGTGGGGACCTCCAAGCATGGAAATAAAGGAAAATCCTGAGTTCTTTCGAAGGAAATTCCACGCACCTCACTAGCCCTAAGAAGTATACAAGCAACTTGATAAGCAAGAAGGTAAAAGGAGGCCAGGCATTGTGACCCACCTATGTAATCCCAGTTCTTCAGGAGGCCAAAGGGGAGGGTAGCTTGAGCCCAGCAGTTCGAGACCAGACTGGGCAACAACAGTGAGACCCCAGCTCTACAAAAGATAAAACATAACAAATCAGTCAGCTGTGGTGGCATGCGCCCTGAGATCCCAGCTACTCATGAGGCTGAGGTGGGAGGATTGCTTTAGCCCAGGAGGTCGAGGCTGCAGTGAGCTGTGACTGCACCACTGCACTTCAGCCTGAGTCACAGAATGAGAACCTATCTCAAAAAAAAGAAAAGAAAAGAAAAGACAAGACAAGAAAAGAAAAGGTAATAGGAACCTAAAACAATAGCCAAGGAAGCTAGACTCAGGATGTTTGGTTCCCTTACAGAAACCTGAGATTTTTTTTTTTTTTTTTTGAGATTGAGTCTTGCTCTGTCACCCAGGCTGAAGTGCAGTGGTGCGGTCTCAGCTCACTGCAACCTCTACCTTCCAGGTTCAAGCAATTCTCCTGCCTCAGCCTCCCGAGTAGCTGGGACTACAGGCGAGTGCCACCATGCCCAGCTAATTTTTGTATTTTTAGTAGAGACAGGGTTTCATCATCCTGGCCAGGCTGGACTCAAACGCCTGACCTCAAGTGATCCACCTGCCTTGGCTTCCCAAAGTGCTGGGATTACAGGCGTGAGCCACCGCACCCGGCCAAGATAACATCTTAACATCCGTCCCTGAGTTGTTTTTTAGAACCCTGGCTCTTTACCAAGCAGGCCCACTGGCAGGGAGACCTAAGACAAGGGGGAACTGGGGGCTGAAATCTGACCACTACTAAATTTGTTCTTAATTTCCTCCTGAGAGGCCTGGAGGAGGTCATGCCCCATGAACCAGAGCTAACACTCTTTTCCGAAAATTATAAACAAAACTTCTCTTCCTTAACCAATTGCAAACCAGAGTCTCTGAATCTACCTACAGCCTGTAAGCCCCTGCTGCAAGATATCCTGCTCTTTTAGGGCAAGGTATCCTCCATGCACTGATTTATGATTTTGTCTGTAGCTTCTGCTTGCTTGGCACCCTGCAAATAAACACCTTCCTTTCTCCTGCTGCAAACTGCGGTGTGGATATCTGGTCTTACTGCACCAGGCAAGCAGATCCCAGTTTGGTTCTACAAGAGTCGGCTTCCCCAAATGCACTGAAAAACGCACAGGTAAAGAGACAGGCTTTGGGAAAACTGTGGGTAACATGGATCTTTGATAATCTTGTGCAAAAATGATGACTTTTTAAAGGTGACCCTTTCTGTTGTGTTTAGGTCTAGCCAAAAGCTAGCTTGCTTTGAGTATTTTTTAAATAACAGAAATCAATGAGAAGACAAAATTTATTTCTCTAGAATGTTTCTACTCTCTATAAAGTGATGATTGATATTGAACCAAAAATTCAATACATCAGTCAATTTTATAACCACCAACTACAAACCATAAAGATTTTACTTTTCTGTTAGCTTCTCTCTTGAAGCCAGTGAGCAGAGGTCATGGGTGGCAGTTATGAAACTGTATACAACATTCAGGAATAAAAGTCAAAGACTTCCCCTAGTCAAGCCTATTCGTGACATATTCTCATCTAACAAACACTTAGGATAATCTTAAGCGAGAAAATTTTCACTTTTTGAAAAGGTCCCAGGCAAAAGTAAAAAACTGGTAACAGGTGTTTAAATTTGCAAATTACACGAAACATCCCGCCTGATTCCCATTCTGACTTTCCCACTGTGCTTAACAGGACTGTCTGCGTTTATGATGGAAGGAGGAAGAATTTACACATAATGGGGGTGATGTAACAGGTTGTTTAAACTTCTTCCATTTTATGCTTAGACACTGGGGTTGGCAAACGACAGCCAGTGTGTCAAACCTGGCTGCCAACTGTTTGTGAAAGCAAGTGTTACTGGAACACAGCCACATCTATTCATTTACATACTGCATCCACAGTTGCTTCTGCGATACAAGGGCAGACTCAAGAAGTCGTGGCAGAAACTGATTTGCATTGCCCTGGTGATTAATGACGCTGTGCTTATTGGCCACCTGTATGTCTTCTTTGGAGAAAGGTCTATTTAGATACTTTATCTGTTTTGTTTTGTTTTCTTCCTGAGACAGTCTCGCTCTGTCACCCAGGCTGGAGTGCAGTGGCACGATCTCAGCTCACTGCAACCTCCGCCTCCTGGGTTCAAGCAATTCTCCTGCCTCAGCCTCCTGAGTAGCTAGGATTACAGGCATGTGCCACCACACCCGGCTAATTTTTGTATTGTTAGTAGAGAGAGGGTTTCACCATGTTGGCCATGCTGGTTTTGAACTCCTGACCTTGTGATCCACCTGCCTTGGCCTCCCAAAGTGCTGGGATTATAGGCGTGAGCCACCATGCCTGGCCTAGATACTTTACCTGTTTTTCACTGTAATAAATAAAAACTCACTAAATACAGTCTATTTACTGAGTTATAAGAGTTCTTATGTTCTAGACACAAGTCCAAATATGCTTTCTTGAACGGAAGTTTCAAAAATTTTATGTTCTGAGGGGACTGCATGAGGCAGACTTGTTCTTTTCTCTACATTTTTATTTCTTGCACCAAAGGGCAGTTTCTTCTCTTTAGAATTCTACTCGTTCATTTTAACTCTTTACGATTTTGGCATGAGCAGTGGTGTTTGGGAGCACTGCCACAGCTTTCATTTGAAATTTTAAACGAATAGGGTTGACGTTCCAGAACTACCCCACTGTGCTCCTCAGAAAAACACAACTACACGACTGTTTTCAGAAGAAAGATTGAAAAGAATGGTCAACTTCAGGAAATTCAACTTTTATAAAACTTTTTACAAAGTTAGGCTGAAGCCTACATGGTCCAGGGATCTAGCTAGCCATGTGCGGTGGTTTTTAAATGTCCTGAAATTCTTTGATGCTGTTCCTTTCAAAAGAAACTTCATTTCCCACTCCTTGAGTGTGGGTGGGACTTCATGGTTCATTTCTTGTGACTAGAAGTAATGTGCCACTTTTTTTTTGAGACGGAGTCTTGCTCTGTCACCCAGGCTGGAGGCCAGTAGTGCCATCTCAGCTCACTGCAACCTCCATCTCCTGGGTTCAAGTGACCCTCCCATCCTAGCCTCCCAAGTAGCTGGGATTACAAGCATGCACCACCACGCCTAGTTTTTTTTTTTTTTTCTTTTTAGAGACAGGGTTTCACCATGTTGGCCAGACTGGTCTCGAACTCCTGGCCTCAAATTATCCGCCTGCCTTGGACTCCCAAAGTACTGGGATTACAGGTGTGAGCCCTCACACCTGGCTGCTGTGCCGCTTTTAAGACTAGATTGCAAAAGGTCCCGTGGCTTCCTCCTTGCACTCTCTCACTTGCTCTGAGTCAGGAGGACACTCAAGCAGCCCTGCAGAGAGGGCTGTGGCAAGGGACTGAGGCCGGTGCCAGCAGCTGTGTGGCAGAGCTGTCCTGGAAGCGGATCCTCTGGCCCGTGTCCAGCCTTTGGATGATGCAGCCCTGGAGGACATCCTGACTGCAGCCTCAAGAGTGACACTGAGCCAGGACCACCCAGTTCAGCCAACCCACAGATTCTGTCAGGTGATAAATGTTTGTGGTTTTAAGTCACTCTATTTTGAGGTAATCTGTCATGCAGAAATAAATAACTAATACAACACCTAAAAGAATAAAACCATAAATGTATTCCTTAGCCCAGTACCAATAGCACTATTCTTTTTTCCTATTATTAAAAAAATTATTCTAGAGACAGGGTCTCACTCTGTCTTCGAGGCCAGAGTGCAGTAGTGTGATCGTGACTCACTGCAGCCTCCAACTCCTGGGCTCAAGTGATCCTCCTGTCTCAGCCTCCTGAGCAGCTAGGCCGACAGGGGTGCACCACCACACCCAGGTAATTTTTTTGGAGGGATGGGGGTTTCCCTATGTTGTCCAGGCTGATCTCAAACTCCTGGCCTCAAGTGATCCTCTCGCCTTGGCCTCCCAAGTAGCTGGGATTACAGACACCAATAACGTTATTCTAGGGACATCTGAAAAATGTATGAAAATGGCATTCTCTCTGTCAAGTAGCCTAAATCTAGTTCACTGGAACAATTTGAAAATATTACACTAAAAGCTGGGGTTTTCTGGGGAGTCTGATAACTCTCTAAAACTATTTGTAAGATTTTGTGTGTTGGATTGTCCTTTTTCTTTTTTAGAGGATGAGGAGACCACACTTTCATAGGATTCTTCAAGAATTTTTGATTTTAAAAAACTAATAACCACTTTCCTAAGGTATGACAGATGCTCCTGAAGTCCTGGCAGGTTTTTATAATCGGGTTTAAACTCTCCTGGTGTGACACTGTCCTCCTGAGATAGAGGGATCTTTCCATGGGGGATTTACTGTGACTTAAGTAAGCTTACCCAGCGGGAAAAGCCTTTGCCACACTTGCAGCATCTGTAAACAGTCGGGATGAAATTTGCATCGTGGTATTTCCTGAAGTGAACATTTAGAAGTTGCTTCTGCCGGAAACATTTATTGCAGGAAAGGCAGGTGAACGGCTTCTCTCCAGTGTGGGTGCGAATGTGAGCAGTCATATGACGTTCCTAAGAGGGAAGGGGAAGAAAGCAGCTTGTCTAGTTCAAAGGGTTTTTTTCTATATTAGACATTGTTTATCGTATAATACCTTTTATTTCCCTCCCCAAAGATGAGTCCACTATTAAGCAGAATTACTGCAAACACATTCTGAACAAGGCGTCATTCACACTCAGTGAGTGGCCGTCTAGGAAACAAACTCGTATACAGCAGCAGCAAATGACAAAGGTCTTGCAGTGGAGTCCTTGCTGGCTCTCCAGTCCTGTTGAGATGTGGGAGTACACACCGCAGGGCGTGAAAGGATGGTCCTTTGTCCCCTCATTACTGGGAGTCCTCCTTGTATACAACTATTTGCAATTACCTGAGTTTACAAAGGGCAAATAGAACCTGCAAACTTAAAAATCAAATGTCAGAGTTTAAATTCAACGGGACTTTGGGGTTGCAAGTACATTAAGTATCTAAACATTTTTCCACTTACTTCCCAATAGTATTGTAACAGAACTTAATACCGATTTTTTTTTTTTTTTTTTTTTTTTTTTTTTTTTGAGACAGGGTCTCGCTCTGTCACCCAGGCTGGAGTACAATGCAACAATCATAGCTCAATGCAATCTCAAACTCCTGGGCCCAAGTGATCCTCCTGCGTAGGTGGGACTGTGGGTGTATGCCACTATGCTCAGCTCAGTTTGTATTTTTTGTAGAGACAGGGTCTCACTATGTTGCCCAGGCTGGTCTCAGATGCCTAGCCTCAAGCAATTCTCCTGCCTTAGCCTCCCAAAGTGTTGGGATTATAGGTGTGAGCCATTGTACCTGGCCTAAATAGAGATTTTATCTTAGACAAGAGAAAATAATTTGGGAAATGGGGACAAAAATATGTATGAAGTGAAGCAAAAGCACACATTTTGTTTTATTTAAAATGTGATGATAATTTGGATTAAACATATATTCAGCCATTTCTGCATTACTGTCAGTGGCCTAACTGATGGTCTTTCTTCTAATCTTTCTCTCATCCAATTCACTGAACACCCTCTTCCACGCACAGCTTTCACCTCATCACCCTCCTTCGGGACAGCATCTCTGGCTCTCTGCTGGGAGCCAGGCTCTCAAGGACTGCGGCAGCCAGGAGCAGCCAGCAGTGCTCCGAGCCTCTGCCCACGGCCATGGCCTGCCTGGCTGCTTTCTGCTCCCACATACCTGCTGTATGCCTGCTCCAGGACCCCCTCATCCCTTCCAAATCTTATCCATCTTTCAGGAAGCCCTTCTAGTTCATTTGAATAAATATGAGCCTGGGGCCACAGAATATTCTTTGTTCAAAATTTACCAGAAAAACTTTTTCCTTTATTCAAGGCATTTACAGTTTATAGTCCACACTTCAAGACACAGGAAGCACTGATTTTCACCTTTGGTAACCAATAGCATGCAATGCTTCAAAGCAGTGGTTTGGTTTTCAAACTTCTAGTCTGAGGGCCCTTCAAACTTTAAAAAATTACTGTGGCCTCTGAAGAGCTTTTATTTATACAGGTGGCATACATTAGTATTTACTTTCTTAGAAAGCAAAACTGAGGAATTCTTAAGTATTTAAAAAAAACCCATTTATTAACTCATTTAATAATAACAACCAACCAACTACATATTATTTCTGTAAAATTATCTATTTTTCAAAACAAAAATAACCTAATGTCTGTCTCAATAGATAAGGTTGCCAGTTAAAATACAGGCTGCAACTACTTGTACATAAAACTATTCGTTGTTTGTCTGAAATTCAAATGTCACTAAGTGTGCTGTACTTTTATTTGCTAAGTCTGGCAATTCTATTAAAAGCATTCAGGGCCGGGCGCGGTGGCTCATGCCTGTCATCCCAGCACTTTGGGAGGCCGAGACGGGCGGATCACGGGGTCAGGAGATCGAGACCATCCTGGCTAACACGGTGAAACCCCGTCTCTACTAAAAATACAAAAAATAAGCCAGGTGTGGTGATGGGTGCCTATAGTCCCAGCTACTCGGGAGGAGGCTGAGGCAGGAGAATGGCGTGAACCTGGGAGGTGGAGTTTGCAGGGATCGCGCCACTGCACTCCAGCCTGGGCGACAGAGCGAGACTCCCTCCGTCTCAAAAAAAAAAAAAAAAAAAAGCATTCAGATGGATTCCTATCTCTGCTCTTCCGTCAGTCCACTGGAGTATGGTAAATGATAAAGAAAACTTGGTCTCATAGACATGTAGTTTGAAAAGAGGGCAACATTTCACCAGCTCTTCCAAGTAATTGTGGCCATTCTTCTCTATTACACTAAAATTCAGTTAGTAGCAATTTCTTTTTTTAGGGTCTCACTCACTTGCCTGGGCTGGAGTGCGGTCGTGTGAACACAGCTTACTGCAGCCTCAACCTCCTGGGCTTAAGTGATCCTCCAACCTCAGCCTCCTGAGTAGCTAGGACAGATGTGCACACCCAGCTAACTTTTGTATTTTTTTGTAGAGACAGGATCTCATTATGTTGCCCAGGTTGGTCTTGAACTCCTGAGCTCAAGAGTTCTGTCCATCTCGGCCTGCCAAAGTGCTGGGACTATAGGTGTGAGCCTGTGTGTCTGGCCATGGTAATTTCTTACCCATGGGTTGCAATGTGGAATCTGAAACCCTGCCAAGGAACTTGTCCTCTGTGACTTTAAAACCTCTTGGTCTTTTCCTTTGAATGGATCTTTTTTTTTTTTTTTTTTTTTTTGAGGCGGAGTCTCGCTCTGTCGCCCGGACTGGAGTGCAGTGGCCGGATCTCAGCTCACTGCAAGCTCCGCCTCCCGGGTTTACGCCATTCTCCTGCCTCAGCCTCCCGAGTAGCTGGGACTACAGGCGCCCGCCATTCTCGCCCGGCTAGTTTTTGTATTTTTAGTAGAGACGGGGTTTCACCGTGTTAGCCAGGATGGTCTCGATCTCCTGACCTCGTGATCCGCCCGTCTCGGCCTCCCAAAGTGCTGGGATTACAGGCTTGAGCCACCGCGCCCGGCCTGAATGGATCTTTTACCTGTGTGTGAGTCTGTAACATCATGGATTGGTCATTTGGAAAATACTAGTTTACTGAGCTACGCAGATCTTCTAAATGCTAACATTTCATTATACAATATAAAAATTGCTTTAAAAAATCACTCCAATCTTCTTTTTTTTTTTTTTTTTTTTGAGATGGAGTCTCGCTCTGTCTCCCAGGCTGGAGTGCAGTGGCATGATCTCGGCTCACTGCAACCTCTGCATCCCAGGTTCAAGCAATTCTCCTATCTCAGCCTCCTGAGTAGCTGGGACTACAGGTGTGCACCACCATGCCCAGCGAATTTTTGTGTTTTTTAGTAGAGATGGGGTTTCACCATATTGGCCAGGCTGGTCTCAAACTCCTGACTTCAAGTGATCCACACGCCTCAGCCTCCCAAAGTGCTGGGATTACAGGTGTGAGCCACCACACCTGGCCTACGCTGTTCATTTTTTAAAAAATGTCCACCAATGCCCAATGACTGAGTAAATAGAGTTTATCTTGTTCCTTAGTGAAAATGACATTCACTGAAAAAGTGGCTAGTTGAGCTGGAAACTCAAACAGGCCCCCAGGTGCTTTTCCTCCAGACTGTGGAAGACAGTGGAGGTGCATATGCCGGCTTCTAATCTCATCGCAAAGATTATTACAAAGAAAGTATTCCGGGTCAAGACTGAATAAAGTTAACAACTTTTACTGCCTCTTCAAGGACACTGTCACGTAAAACTGCCCTTTATTTTTGCTGCCAGTGTATGAAGGTGAAGACCACCACCATGACCAGTTTCACCGTGTGTCACTGCCTTGATCTGGGCTAAGGACCACCACTGTTTTGGCACCAAAAGTGCAAATGTCAGTGTCTCAAATTGACACCTTTCCATTATCATAACAAGGGCTTGGCTCCTGTGGGACCCTAGTTGGTCACAGGGAGCTCTGGGAGTACATGAACATACTTTAAGAACTGTTGTTTTGTACGACTGGTTCACCGTTGCTTTCTGCTTATTTTGAATAGGATACTCTATTAAAAGCGTGACTTTTCTCAGTATTTTCAAGGTGGTAAAGAATCCCACCCCAGCCCTCCATTCTTCCATGCACCACTGCCTCTCCAAATTAAGTAAAGTACAATACCTGCTTGCAGGCATAACTGCAGTGTTCGCACTTGAACCTCTTCTCATTTTTATGAGTTTTCTGGTGCTGAATGAGGGCATAGCGCTCATGGAAGACAGCAGAACAGTAGCGGCATTTCAGCTCTGCAGCGCTGTAAGCATGCAAGTTGCGCATATGCACACCTAAAATGGTTACAGAACATTATAGACTTCAAGAGTGTTGTTTTCTGTTAACCTGCTTCCCCTCTCCTCTAAACCGGGGTTTCTCAGCCTTGGCGCTGGAGCATGCTAGTTCCTTCCTGGGCAGGGCGGGGTGGGTTATCCTGTGCATTGGAGGAGGGGAAGCAGCACTCCTGGTGTCTGTCTACCAGATGCCAGCAGCACCTCTTTCTCCCCGGTCGTGAAAGCCAAAATACCTCTAGGTATCACCACCTGTCCTCTGCAGGGTAAAATCACTCCCAGTTGAGAACCACTGCTCTAAATGAACAGAACGCTGAAATACCATTTTAACATTCTTTCAATATGGACTTAAATGTTATGTGAGGTATGTCATACTGAACCTAAAATGTTCATTTAACAAAGCACTTTGAGCACTACCTTATGACGGGGTGGGTCAATGTTAGGATGATGTTAAGGTGGTTTTACATAAAAAGATATAGCATCTTTATTTTACCTTAAAAAATCCACATGCTGTTAGAAGTCAGCGCCCTGTTATTTCCCATGTTGAAATTAACCCAAGACACATGGTGAGGTCTGGCTGGGTTTGCTCATCTATGCCTAACGCATGATGGTCTTGTGATACTTGTGTAAGAAACCAAATGACAACTGACAGCTCTGTGATGGAGCTATCCCACCCTACCCACACCCTACCCACAGTGACCCAGACATTTAGAGAGCTTGATTTCTCATATAGTCATGGGAAAGAATTAGTGTGTTTATAAAGCATCTTACAGGGCTATGCAGAGTGTATCACCCGCTGGCATGAGATAGATATAAACCATGTTACTTTGTCATGGTGTCAAAAAAGTCTAGCAACTGGCTAGACTTGTGCCCCAGCAAGCCCCACTGGGCTGTTTTGTGATGTGCTGGTAACTGTGGCAACAATGACAGAATGGTCCAGATGAAAAATAAAAGTTAAGACTTTGTGGAACACCTTTCACCTTTCAGAAAGGTTTTCAAAAAAGTTCATCTCACCTCCAGAATTTCTTTGGGCAAAAGGGTCAATTTTTTGTTTTGCTAACATATTTTGTGTCATATGTTTTGTGTCATATATTTTGGAAAGAGAAATAAGATCATGGAAAAAGGGAGGCCCAGGAATCCTGAAAAAAAGAAGAGGCTCATTTGCTCACACTTACCCACACCCTCCCTCCCGTTGCTCAACAGTGGCTGGCTTCCTCACAGGCAGTATCAAATCCCAGCTCCTAGGCCTGCTGTTCAGACCCGCTGGATTTCCACTCCCACTCTGGGGGGTCTGACAGTTAAAAGGCTCACCACGGTAGATGCAGATTACACATTACAGGCCCACCTCCTTTCCCAAAGTTACTGTTTCTTAAGGGGAAAACTGTGTCTTTTGTACCTTCTGCTCTCAAAACTTTAGGCCCACAGCCAGGGTTTAAGAAAAGCTTGCTGGGTGTCACGGAGAGAGCACTGATAAATAGGAACCCAGAATCCAGCCGCCTCCTAGCACCCTTGGTCATGTGACTCCCGGGCAGGTTACTGTATGTCTCTGAGCCCCAGTGTCCTCCTCATCTGAAAAATAGGCCCAATGTGGACAGAAATAATACCCATCCGTGAAAGGTCTTACACGTGCATACGGAACAGGCCTGGGCCGGGATTCTAAAATCATGCTATAAAATGCACTTATGAGATCCAGCCACCAGATGGTGCGACAGGACCTCTGAAGAAAATGTGTCCGTGGGCCAAGTTCCCGCCGCCTCCCAGTATCAGGGCCAGTACACTGCAGGTACATAGGGCCTCGCTCCAAAGAGCCAGCAAATGCTGTAGTAAAAGAAAGATCACTAAACCAGAAACTCACGTAGGTCACTTTTCCGTGCAATGATGGTGGCACAATGGGGACACTGGTATTTGGGGACGTTTTCGCTGTGTTTCTGCAGAATATGTATTTTCATGGTCCCGCTCTGGGTGAAGCGGGTGTGGCAGATGTGGCATTCGTAAGGCTTCTCACCTGAGATGCAGACAACAAAGTGATTCCCCCTCCAGGCCTGATCCTTGCCAAAGGCTACCTGTGCTGAAAGTGTTTCTTTTGCCCTAAGCCTCCTTTATCAACCCCCTTCTCGTCAGACAACCCCCAATTAGTATGAGACTCCCAAACAGCTTATGTCAAGTACAGCTGTGTCCATGATGGACCAGACACATGACTTCCTCGCATCTGGTGGCTACGCAAGAGTTCAATGTGGTTCACATCCATGGGGCTGTACGAAGAACCAAGAAGTACACATAAATGGATTCTTTATACAACAAGACATCAAGTACCTCTGTTACAAAACCAGCACACGTTATGTTTTGCCTTAAAGTTGAAGAATGAATTAAGGAGTTGACTTTTATTTTTATTTACTTTTTTTTTTGAAACAGGTTCTCACTCTGTCACCCAGGCTGGAGTGTGGTGGCGCAATCTTGGCTCACTGCAGCCTCAACCTCCTGGGTTCAAGCGATTCTCCTGCTTCAGCCTCCCAAGTAGCTAGGACCACAGGTGTGCACCACCAGGCCCAGCTAATTTTTAAATTACTTGTGGAGACAGGGTCTCCTTACGTTGCCCAGGCTGGTCTCAAACTCCTGGGCTCAAGGGATCCTCCTGCCTCAGCCTCCCAAAGTGCTGGGATTACAGGTTTGAGCCACTGTGCCTGGCCAGGAGTTGAGTTTTAAATACCCGAAAAATCTACGGAAGCGAATACTTTGTGTTTTACTCCACACAGTGGGGTTGCGGCACAATGTCTATGCAGACTCTCTTACTGCTAAATAAAGGTAAAGGTACAGATCAAGATCCTCGTATCACAAAGGCACACAAAAATCCACTTTTACCTTTGAACTTTAATTGTGCCAATAAAAAGTAATTTTTTAAAGCTTGCTTTAAGAGCTAACACTGTAGGTATCAGGCCTTCAGCACCAGAGCCCTTACCTGAGTGTGTTCTCATGTGGCGTTTCAGCTTGTAGGTGTCTCTGCTGGCGTAGCTGCACTGGCAACACTGAAAGGGGCGCTCCCCAGTGTGGGATCGGACATGACGCTTCAATTTACTTGCCTAATAAATACATAAATGATGTTCATTGCAATAGAAACTCAAAAATGGCAGTCTTCCATTAATCAGCATTATAAAAGAGATTTAAATTAATCAGATTTTAACATCAGAGCACCAGAGCATATTTCACTCACTGAAAAAAACAAGAAGTCGTCGTTACTTTTGATCATCTGTTATGGGTGATTTTATTTCATTTGATGTGTGTGCGTATAAGCTCCTTTAGGGCAATGGGCAGCAGTGCTGAAGGCTTTCGCATTCACCTTCACTTAACCCTACCTGCTGAATGCCACACAGGATTGTATTTTCATTTCTAAGGCAATATATGCCCAATAGGTACAAAATTTAGATTACACTGTAAAAGCACAAAGGCAAACATTTTGTTTTCCTTGCATAGAGGGAAAATCTTGAAACTCTAGCTCTTGTCAGGTGTGGTGGCTCACACCTATAATCCCAGCACTTTGGGAGGCTGAGAGGGGTGGATCACCTGAGCTCAGGAGTTTGAACCAGCCTGGGCAACATGGCAAAACCCAGTCTCTACCAAAAATTAAAAATGAGCTGGGCATGGTGGCACATGCCTGTGGTCCCAGCTACTCGAGAGGCTGAGGTGGGAGGATTGAGCGCAGGAGGGTGACGTTGCAATGAGCCAAGATCACGCCACTGCACTCCAACTAGGGTAACAGAGTGAGACCATGTCTCAAAAAAATAAAAATAAAAATAAAAACGAAACCCTAGCTCTTTAATGGAGGAACATCTGTATGTGTCGCCTCATGGTCACAAGTCCTGCAGACTCCACCCTGGCTGGCCCCAGGGTAACAGTGTGAGTGGAGGAAGGCATCCCTGGCTATTCAGCATCGGGACCATGTGACAGAGGGTTCCTATAAAGAATTAAGTTTTAAGTAGAAGAAATTCAATTCTAATTTGAATAATTATGTATCCCAGGCAATCAGAAATAGCAAACAACATAATACCTCCCATTTGAGCATTCACTGCCTGACTGGTTTACCACCTTCTAGAACTATTCTTATTCTGTATTTGTGTATCACAGGCCCTTATCTACTGCTAGCAGGAAATGGGGCCATCAGCTACAGGTGGACTACAGACATCAGGAAGCTGCATCAGTCCTGCTGGTGATCCAGGGATGCCACACTCCATCTGTCTCCCCAGTAAGTGGTGAGCACACAGAAGCCTAAGGAACACTCGAGAACAAAAGGCGGCTTAGGATGGAAGACAATAGCCAAGCCAAAAAATTTCACTTAGATTTTCAGAAGAAAAGTGAATGCCTCAAGTATGTTAGAAAGCAAAACAAAAAATTTAAAAAACTGTATAGCATGAAAGTTTTGAGGAGAAAAATGGTGTGAATGAACAAAGAAGGCCATTAAAAAAGACTCTGGATGACTCTTAAAGGTGGGATGGGAGGACGAGGGAGTTCAAAAAGTTCAAAAGCTTTTTTTTTTTTTTTTTTTTTTGAGATGGTGTCTCACTCTCATCCAGACTGGAATGTGTGATCTTGGCTCACTGCAACCTCTGCCTCCCAGGTTCAAGTCATTTTCCTGCCTCAGCCTCCTGAGTAGCTAGGACTACAGGCATGTGCCACCACACCTGGCTAATTTTTTGTATTTTTAGTAGAGACAGGGTTTCACCATGTTGGCCAGGCTGGTTTTGAACTCCTGACCTCAAGCAATCCGCTCGCCTCGGCCTCCCAAAGTGCTGAGATTACAGGCGTAAGCCAACACACCTAGCCAATTCAAAAGTTTTTAAAAAAGGGGCACATCTGCACCACAGCTCTGATCCATTCCTGCTGGCATTTTTGTCACAGGATGGGATGAGGGAACAAACAAGCATGGCAAGACTTGAGGAGACTGCAAAAATGGGGGGTTACGGCAGCAGTAGAGACCCCTGTGCTGAGGCCACCTCCCACAGGCTGTGTGCAGACCCCTGGCACTGGGGGAGGGTCTCATGGACCTGGGAAGTTTGTACCAAGCACTGGCAGGGCACCAACAAAAAGTCCACTCCAGGCTTAGGATCCCCAGGTGACTCTGTTCCCTGAACCCTCCATTTTGCATTCTCATACTACAATAACAACCTTTAACTCAGATGAGAAATAATTTTTTAAAAAAATAGTCTAACAGCAGAAAAAAGTTCTTGGAATCAAATTCTGACCCTAACCATGAAATTTCCTAATTTGTGAAACCCGGCTGCACTGTTACTATATTTAATCTTCAGCTGTTCCCTTTAACTTAGTTCCATTTGAGTGTACTGTCGACCCAGTCCCGACCAGGCTCAAAACCGGGCCTCAGTCTGTTTCTCAACACACTGTGGGACCCTGAAAATTAACTGGTGGAAACTGGCATTGCCTAGTAAAAGCAGCGCTCTACCTGTTTCACGTGAGTACCACTAAACCCATTAGAAGATATAAATAAAGCAAATTAATTAAAGTGACTACGGCACACCTAAAGTTTGAAAAGGGTGGTCTCTAATTCAGAACAGAAACTGCTCTGCTTAAATCTTCAAGCAAGCTGCTTTGTATCTAATCAAGCTCAAAAATTTCAGCCAATATTGAGATTGGATCTGCATTCTACATTAAAGCAAATACATTTTGATTTTGTGGCCCTGAGTACTAGATAAAATGCAGAACTTTTAAACAAATCTGGGACTTATTTCTTGACCACAAGGAGTTTATTTGTAATTTGTACACCTTTACATATTATTTTCACTAATTAGTAATCAAAGAAACATAGAAATCCAATTTTCTATTTTAACTTCATAAAAGAGAATGCATATTATTTCGTGCATAAATTTTATACGAATAATAAAAAGCCTGTTTGTAAGAGATTCTACTGTTAGTTACACTTGGCATAACTTGTACAGCAGCCTCTACTAAGAGGCCACGAAGCTTCAAGTCCAAGAATGGCTTTACCTCCACACTGGCATACTTGCACATGGAACATTTAAAGGGCTTCTCATGAGTATGTTTATAGCGCCTGTGTCGGACGAGTTCTCCACTGGTCACAAATGCCATGTTGCAGTCGTTACACTTATAGGGCCTGGTTCCTGTAGGATCACATAGTTTATCCTTTTAAAACAAGACTTAACCACAAAAGTTCCAAGGAATTCATAGCTTTTTAATTACATTCAATCTCAAAAATGCTTTAAAAATTAAGAAGAGGCTCTCTAAACTACAAATACTGCAGATGCATGTGAGAAAAATCTTTGTTAACAATATTTTTAATGGAAATTCAAGAAAAAAATAGACAAAACTACAGTATAAAATGTTACATGATTCTACTGTAGAAATCTGTGGATTCACATTCTTAACATAAGCCTTCACACACATTATTCCACAGAAAGAGCCCTCCCAGCAGTTTCACCTGTGTGGGTGTTAACATGGTTCCGCAGCAGAGTGACCGTACGGAAGGTTTTCAGGCACAGGTGACACAGGTGAGGCTTCTCATTGGTGTGAGTTTTCATATGACGATTAAAACTCGACATTCTAGAAGAGGTGAACATGCAGACATCACAGTGGAAGGTTCGTTTTGCTCCTATAGGCAGGAAATAGTTTATGTATGTTAGAAGTTCAAATTCCATTTAAACACTTGAAAGTAAATCAGCACATCATCTTTTCAACTAATATGGGAACGGAACAATAGAACATGCTATTTATATTCATAAGCTAATGGAAGCAATTCAGGACGCCATGTTCCTGGATAATGCATTTTCGCTGTTTCAAGATGCACCAATGTCTGTTTCTGGGCACAGAGTGGACTAGGTACTCTGCTCATCCTTCTTGCTGAGAAAAAAAATGCTAGTGAGGACATGCCTGAACATTTCAGAATGTCTTGTAGACCTAAGGAGACACGAGAAAAGGCACACCACCTACCTAAAGTGAGGCGCCCAAGAAGAGACTCACCTATAAAAATGTGGCCCTGCATTCTCTGTAGGGTGAACTAAAGATAACCCATCCCATCCCTGCATCCTTCTCTCCAGCCAGGGCACTGCGAGAAAAACCATCTAGAATGGTGCCATCCAAAACCATAACCATGAATCATGTGTGACTCTTAAATTTGGACTTTAACTAATTAAAATTAAACGTAATTAAACATTTAGTCAGTTAAGTGACAGAGTGAGATCCTGTCTCAAAAAAAAAAAAAAAAAAGAAGCATGAAAATGATGCTTCATCATATTGAGAATACCAATAGATAAAATTTATTTAAAAAAATGAGAAACTTCTGGAATTGAAAAATACAATAAGTGAAATGAAAAATTCAACAGAGGGACTCAACAGCAGAGCTGAGCAAAAAGAAGGAAGACTCAGTGAATCTGAAGACAGGTCAACTGAGATTATTCAGTTTGAGGGAAAGAAAGAAAAAAATGAACAAAGAAAAATGAAACGAGCGTAAGAGATCTGTGGGACATGATCAGGCACACCAGCATATGCACAATGGGAGACCCAAGGTGACACAGGAGAAGAGAATATTTGAAGAAATGATTGCCAAAAACTCCCCAAATTTGACAAAAAATCTACACTCCAAAAGCTTAATAAATTTCAAGTAGGATAAAGTCAAAGAGATTCACATCAAGACACATCATAATCAGGCTGCTGAAAGACAAAAAATGAATCTTGAAAGCAGCAAGAAAGACAGACACGCCTTGTCACATACATGGGATTGTCAATAAGATTAATGGCTGACTTATCATCAGAAACCACGGAGGCCAGAAAGCAGTGGAATGACATTCAATGTGCCGTAAGAAAAAAAACATCAAACAAGAATTCTATGTCTGACAAAACCACCCTTCAAAAATGAAGGAGAAATTACGACATTCCCAGAAAAACAGAAACTGAGCAAGTCTGTCATTGGCAGATGACATCTAGCCTCTGAAAAATGCTAGAGAGACTCCAACAGGCTGAAATGAAAGGATACCAAACAATAACTCAAATCCATATGAAAAAATAGAGACAGTGATAAAAGTAACAACATATGCAAATATAAATGACAATGGTCATGCATTTTTTTACTTGTAATCCTCTTTTTTCCTATCTGACTATGAAAAAATAAAGACAGTGATAAAAGTAACAACATATGCAAATATAAATGACAATGGTCATGCATTTTTTTACTTGTAATCCTCTTTTTTCCTATCTGACTCAAAGACAGAATAAAGCAATAATTATAAATCTATGTTGATGGCATATAATTTATAAAGATACACTCTCTGGCAATAACAACAGGAAGTGGAGTGGGGAATGGAATTACGTAAGTGAGGTTTTTTTATATACTATTGAAATTGAATTGCCATTAATCTAAACCAGATTATTATGAATTGAGATGTTAAATGTAACACCAAGGACAGCTAAAGAAAATAACTCAAAAATACATAGTAAAATAAATAAGAATTAAAATTATACACTTGGCAGTGGCTATTCAACACAAAAGAAAGCAGTAATGAAAGAACTGAGGAATAAACCATGTGACATTTAAAAAACAAATACAGAAATAAGGAAGTAAGTCCTTTTTTATCAGTAAAGAGATTAAACTCTCCAATGCAAAGGTAAGGACTGGCAGAAAGGACACTAAACAAGATGCAATTATTTGTCTTCTACAAAAGACTCATTTTAGATTCAAAGACAAATAGGCTGAAAGTAAAAAGATGGAGAAAGATATTCCATACAAACAGTAACCAAAAGAGTGCTAGAGTGGCTATACAAATATCAGACTATATTAAGACAAAATTGTTGTAAAAGACAAAAGGATGTTATATAATAATGAACGGGTCAATCTATCATAAAGATACACCAATTATAAACATATATGTGGCCAGGCGCATATGTGACTCAAACCTGTAATCCCAGCACTTGGGAGGCTAAGGCAGGCAGATCATTTGAGGTCAAGAGTTCAAGACCAGCCTGGACAACATGGTGAAACCTCATCTCTACTAAAAATACAAAAATTAGCTGGGTGTAGTTGTGCATATCTATAATCCCAGCTACTCAGGAGGCTGAGGCAGAATTGCAAGAACCCGGGAGACAGAGGTTGCAGTGAGCCAGGACTGTGCCACTGCATTCCAGCCTGGCGACAAAGTGAGACTCCATCTCAAAACCACCCAACAAACCTCCCCCTGCCAAAAATATATGCACCTAATAACAGTCCCAAAATACTTGACACAAATGGAACAAAATTGAAGGTAGGAACAGGCAATTCAATAATAGTTGCAGACCTCAATACCTCACTTTAAACAATGGACAAACTAGACAAGGTCAGTGAGGAAACAGGCTTAAGTCACACTTTAACCAAACAGACAAAACAGACATCTACAGAACATCCCACCCAGCAACACTGGAACAGACATTGTTCTGAGGTGCATAGGGAAGATTCTCTAGGATAGACCACATGTGAAGTTACAAACATATTGAGACACACATATCTTAATAAATTTAAAAAGACAAATTGAGCCGGGCATGGTGGCTCACGCCTGTAATCCAGCACTTTGGGAGGCTGAGATGGGAGGACCGCTTGAGGCCAAAAGTTCAAGACTAGCCCAGGCAACATAATGGGACTCCATCTCTACAATTTTTTTTTAATTAGCTGGGTGTGGTAATGTGTGCCTCTTTTTTTTTTTTTTTTTTTGAGACAGAGTCTTGCTCTGTAGCCCAGGCTGGAGTGCAGTGGCGCCATCTCGGCTCACTGCAAGCTCCACCTCCTGGGTTCACGCCATTCTCCTGCCTCAGCCTCCCGAGTAGCTGGGACTATAGGTGCCTGCCACCACGCCCGGCTAATTTTTTGTATTTTTAGTAGAGACGGGGTTTCACTGTGGTCTTGATCTCCTGACCTCGTCATCTGCCCACCTCGGCCTCCCAAAGTGCTGGGATTATAAGCGTGAGCCACTGCGCCCGGCCTGTGTGTGCCTCTTGTCCTAGCTACTTGCGATGCTGAAGTAGGGGTTCAAGGTTACAGTGAGCTATGCTTGTAACACTGCACTCCAGCCTGGGCAACAGAGCAAGAACCTGTCTCTAAAACAAACAAACAAAAAAATCAAAATATGTTCTATGTTTTCTGACCATAATAAAATGAAATTAGAAATGAATACCAAGGGAAATTCGGAAGATTCACATAAACATGGAAGTCAAAAAACACACTCCCAAATGACAAATGGGTCAAAGTAGAAATCACAAGAAAATTATTAAGTTCTTTGAGATGAATGAAAGTGAAAACATGAGATACCAAAAGTTATAGAATGCACCCAAGGCAGTGCTCAGAGGAAAATTTTTAGCTATAAACACTTACATTAAAAAAGAAGAAATATTTCAAATAACCTAACTTTACACTTTGAGGAACTAGAAAAAGAAGATAAATCTAAACCCAAAGCTAGCAGAAGAGGAAAATATTAAGATTAGAGAGAAAAAAATTAGAGAAAACCAACAAAATCACCAAAAGTTGGTTCTTTGAAAAGATCAACACCGACAAACCTTTATCTAGACTTGTGACTGAGGGGGTAAAAAAGAGAATACTCAAATTACTAAAATCAGGAAGAAAAGTGGGAACATTCTTACCAATCTTACAGAAATAAAAATGTTTATAATAGAATACTATGAACAATTATATGCCAACAAATTAGATAATACAGATGAAATAGAAAATTCCTAGAAACACACAAACTACTAAAACTGATTTAAGAAGAAACAGAAAATTGGAATAGACCTGTATCAGTAAAGACAGTGAGTCATTAATCAACAAACTTCCAAGAAAGAAAACCAACCCCAGGACCAAATTGCTTCACCGATTAAGTCTACCAAATGCTTAAATATTAATGCCAATCCTCTAAATCTTCAAAAAAGGGAGGAAACACTTCTTCCCAATGAATTACACGAGGCCAGTATTACTTACATACTAAAGCCAGACAAAGACATCAAAAGAAGACTACAGACCAATATTCCTAATGAATACAGATGCAAAAATCTTCAGCAGAACACTAGCAAACCAAATCCAGCAGCATACTAAAAGGATTGTATACCATAACCAAGCTGAGATTTTCTGCAGGAAAAAAAGGGTGGTTCAACATATGTGAATCAATCAGTGTAATATACCATATTAACAGAATGAAAAAAAAAAAAAAAAACACATGATCATCTCAATAAATGCAGAAAAATCATTTCATATAATCCAACACCGTTTTCTTGATAAAATACTCAACAAACTTCGAATAGAAGGTTTACAGGTTGAGTTGCGACCCCTGCAAAAATACGTGAAGTCCTCATGCCAGATACCTGTGAATGTGATCTTATGTACAAAAAGGGTCTTTGCAGATGTAATCAAGTTAAGCTGAGGTCATACTGGATGAAGGTGGGTCATGAGCCAATGTGACTGGCGTACTTATAAGAAGAGGAAAAGAGATACACACAGAGACACACAGGAATAATTCCATGTGATAACAGAGGCAGAGATTGGAGTAATGCATCTGCAAGCCAATGAATGGCATGACTGCTGGCAACCAGAAGCTAAGAGAAAGGCATGAAATATATTCTCCCCGACAGCCTTCCAAGAGAGCATGGCTTTGCCAACACCTCGATTTCACACTCGTAGCTTCCAGAACTGTGAGAGGTATGTTTCTGTGGTTTGAAGCCACTCAGTTGGTGGTGCTTTGTCATGGCATCCCTGGGAAGCCGATACAGTGCCAGTTAAAAATGAGCCAGATTTGAATAGCCATTTTTTCCAAAGAAGATACATAAGTGGCCAATGATGATCACATGAAGAGATACTCAACACCCTTAGTCATTAGAGAAATGGAAACCAAAACTACGAGATACCTCTTCACACCTGCTAGGATGGCTATAATTAAACGATAACAACAAATGGAAAGTAAGTTGGTGAGGATGTGGAGAAACTGGAAGCTACACACATTGCTGGTGCAAATTCAAACTGGTGCAGCTGCTATGGAAAACAGTGTGGCAGCTCCTCAAAAAGTTAAACATAGAGTAACCACATCATCCAGCAATTCCACTCCTAAGTATATACTCAAAAGGATTGGAAACAGGTGCTCAAACAAAAAATTTGTACACCGATGGTCATAACAGCACCATTCACACTTGCTGAAAGGTGGACACAATTGCGGTATCAATGAGTGAATGGATAAATAAAATGTGCTGTACCCACACGGGGATTATTACTTAGCCATTAAAAACGAATGAAGCGCTGACACATGCTACAATACCAACAAACTCTCCAAGCATTATGCTAAGCTCAAGAGTCTAGACACGAAAGGCACATGGTATACATACATGATTCAGCTTCCGGAAAATGTGCAGAACAGGAAAAGCAATGGAAACAAAAAGCAGATTAGTGATAGCCAGGAACGGAGTAGGAAGTGACTGCCTAACGGGTACAGGCCTCTTATTGGAGTGATACAAATATTCTGGAATTTAGACAGTGGTGATGGTTCTACAAGTTTGTAAATACATCAAAAACCTAAAAATGAGCTAAAAATTGTAAAACTTGGGGTGCAAAACTCTTGATTTAAACACATAAGAAACTACCATATATCAAAAGGCTGCAAATTCAACCACCTATGGAAGGCAGAGGCCTGAGTAAAAAGTCTCAACTACATGTAAGAATGGGGTGGTGGTGGCAGTGTGTTTGGGCGGCATTCTCCTTTTCTAAACTGAGTCACCTTCCAATCCCAGGCACCTGTTGCCAGGAGGAAGGAAACTGTGCCAAATGTTGCCAGATATAATTTAAAAGAGCTAGAAATTGCAATTTTGGGGGTGAAATATGTTGATTTAAATATATTAGTGAGAAACTAATATTAAAAAAAAATAAGGCTGGGCGCAGTGGCTCATGCCTGTAATCCCAGCACTTTGGGAGGCCAAGGTGGGCGGATCACAAGGTCAGGAGATCGAGACCATCCTGGCTAACATGGTGAAACCCCATTTCTATTAAAACTTCAAAAAAAATTAGCTGGGCCTGGTGGTGGGCGCCTGTAGTCCCAGCTACTCGGGAGGCTGAGGCAGGAGAATGGCGTGAACCCGGGAGGCGGAGCTTGCAGTGAGCCGAGATTGCGCCACTGCACTCCAGCCTGGGTGACAGAGCGAGACTCCGTCTCAAAAAAAAAAAAAAGCCAAACAAATCACATTTTCGTAGGACAAACTCATCCATCCTGTGGGCTGCTGGAATGCAATCTCAGTTTAATAAGGCTTTAATATTGCTTCAGGGTCTTCCTAATCTGGACCCATCCACCTCTCTGAGCACCCACCTCCCACCCACCTAGATCTATAAACACAGTAGAGCTCTCCACCCTCACATACGAAGTAGATACTTCCAGACCTACACGCCCAGACCACTTCCTAGTGCTTGGAATCCTGATCCCAATCTTAATGGCTTCTTTGTCCTGGACTCACCTAAATATCACTTCCCTTAGAAGGCACCCTCCACTGCTTCCTGAAGGAGGAATCACTCCTTTTCTTGGCCCTGAAGAACACGAGGCCTCACCACCTGTCCTCTCATGACTTGTCCCCCATATCCCTCTCGGGCTGCAAATTAGACAGCAGAGACCAGGGGATGGCCTTCTTTGCTTACGTGCACAAGGTTTTGTGGGAACATTTTTACCGTTCTTTCAAAACGTTTGTGTGCAAAGTGCAAAACCCTTCTGGATTTGATTCACAATTCAGAATATTAGTTTAAAATTTCTCCCATTTCCTGACAATTTGAAAGTAACTAAAAGTCGACCACTTAAAACTTCAATTACCATCACCTTCTCATAAAGAAAAGCAGCGGCCCAGTTTTATGGAGTGTATTCTATGAGATGAACTGGCCTACCCTTTGTCTTTCTTTGATTTTTTGTAGATTTGGCCTTTTCAACATCTGCTTGACCAGCTGTAGGTTGATCTTCTTGTTCTTCCCCATTTAAATTTGAAATTGTGAGAACAATTTCGTCACTTCTTTCATCTCCTGACATTGTTTCCACAAAAGAGAGCGGTTCCTTTGTTCTTTCAGCCAATCTTTCAGTCAATAACTGGTTCTTCTCCTGCCCTTCCTAGAGTTAATAAACAATAAATATTCAAACAACTATTAATTTCAATATAATTAGATTTTTGCCTGGATGAACCACAGAATACAAAAAGAAAAGCAAAAGTTGAAGATTATGCATCACAATGTTAATTATTTAGCATCGGGGTTGCGGGAGTGAAACAACACTTTTTTTTTTAAAAAAAACATAATGCACCTTACAGTATTCCAATTAGCACAACTTTTAAAACTCTTTTTAAAAAAGAACCTAAGAACTCTCAGGATTTTCCTGGGAAGTATTTTTACTGTCTTTAATTTGCAACTGCAAAATACCTTGTCCAGGCATAATATTGCATAAAAACCGACTTCAATTTGTTCTTTTTCATGTAAGGCGTTGTTTATTAAAACCAGCTTTACCTTAATCAGTCCAGCACTTTCAGCCAGGCTCACCGCTAACTTACTGTCTTCATTGGCCACCATCACATTCTCCTCTACAGCGTGGAACTGCAACATCTCCATCTCTTGCAGGGAGTACAGCTCTTGCTGGATACTAATGGCCACATACTGCTGCAGGCTCTGCCGGGGCCCTTCCTCAAGCCACAGCAACCCAGGGCCAGCCTGTTGCACCACCACCTGCACCCCGTCTTGCTGCTGTATGCTCAGCAAGCTCATATCCTGCAACTCCACAGCTTCAGAAGTGAAGTGCACCGTCTGCAGGGTCAAGATGTGCTTCTCACTCTCCTCCGAGGTGGCCGGCACCGGCTCCACTTCTTCTTCCAGGACGCTGTCCTGGGGGGCCCCAGAGGTACACGCGGCCTCCAACTCACTAGGGCTCTGATGGTCTTTCTCTCTGCACACTTCGTCTTTTTCCTCCTCCTTCAGGCCTTTTTCTGGCATCAACTCGAGTTCTTTGATTTTGGTGAATTGCTCAGAAAGGACAGAGATCTCAGTAGCTGCCATGATGACTTGGCCTGTTTGAGAAATAAGCGGTTTTCATAGGGGAAGAAGTAGGGGGGAGGATATGAGGAGGGATGGGGGGTGCTGGAGCCTAGCAAGCTTTGGAGTTGAAACAAGGTCTGGCCTCAAAAGGCTTTGGACCTAGTAGGGTCAGAACAATGCTGATCTGGCCTGGGTCTAGGAGGGGGTCGAGGCTAAGCAGGATTTAGGCTAAAGCAGGATTTTGTACAAAACTCTAAAACGAACAGGTTTGGGGCCAGCACACATCCTGTGCCTGGCAACACACCCTGAGCAGGCTCTGGGCCAGTGCATAGCATATCCTGGGCCTAGCAAGGTTAGGCCTGAGCAGGTCTGGTCAGTGAACATCCTGGGCCTAGCAAGGTTTGGGCCTAGCAGGCTCTCGGCCAGTGCACATCCTGGGCCTAGCAACTTTCAGGTCCAAGCAGGAACTGGGCCAGTGCACAACCTGGGCCTAGCTAGGTTTGGGCCCGAGCAGGCCCTGGGCCAGTGCACATCCTGGGCCTAGCGAGGTTCGGGCCCTGAGCAGGCATTCCCCTCGTGCACGGTTCTAGACACAGCACCCTCAGAGCCAGGCAGGCTTTGGGCCTAGTGGCCTCGAGCCCACCCAGACTTCGCCAAGCAGGCCTCGACCAGGCCAAGCACACCCCTTCGGAGGCCTGGCAGTGCCCCTGCTTTACCGTGCCCAACACGCCCCGCCCCGACCCTCCCCAGCAGCCCCTCAGCGTCTGCCGCCCGCCCTTGGGCCTTTCCGTCCAGCCCTTCCCTCCGCCCACACCCAGAACAGCCCATGCTCTTGGAGGAGAACAGGTGGGCTTGACCCTACCCAGGACTGGCCCCTCACCGCGGAAGGCGTGGCCGGAGTGGCCGGCCCACTCCGTCTGTGGCTTGTGGGCTCTGCCTCGTGCACCGCGTGCTGCAGCCCACAGCCCGCCGCCGCAGGGCTGGCGCGAGAGTGGAGGGTGGCAGTGCGCAGGCGCGGAGCGGAAAAGAGGGGGCACGAAGGGGGTGGAGCCAGGCGGGGTTGGGGGAGGAGTGGTGTACTTTGGGGGGAGGGGGAACAGGGAGGGGGAGGACCCCGCAGGAGGCACTGATGGACCTCGGGGGGTGGATGAGGAGGGGAGGAGGGTCCCACATAGGGAACTGGGAGACCTTGGTGGGCGGTGGATAAGGAGGGGAGGAGAGCCTGCGGCGCTGGAAGACCTGGGAGGGGGGCGCCTAAGGAGGAGCGTCCTGCAGGGGGCACGGAAATACCTCGGGGTTGAGGTGGATGCGGAAGGGAGGAGGGCCCCGCAGGGGGTGCTGGGAGACCTGGGGGGGAACTAAGGAGGGCACGAGGCCCCGCAGGGGGTGCTGGGAGATCGGGTAGGGCGCTAAGGAGGGCACGCGGGCCTGCAGGGGGCCTGGGAGACCTGAGGAAGAATGGATAAGGAGGGGAGGAGGGTCAGCAGGAGGCACTGAGATCCGGGGTGGGGTGGGGGGGAGGTGTAGAATGAGGAGGGGAGGAGAGCCCTGCAGTGGGGCTGGGAGACCTGGTAGGGGGGTAATGGATAAGGAGGGGCGGAGGGCCAGTAGGAGGCACTGAGATACTGGGGGGAGGGGTGGAATGAGGAGGGGAGGAGAGCCCTGCAGGGGGCGCTGGGAGACCTTGTGGGGGAATGGATAAGGAGGGGAGGAGGGCCTGCAGGGGGTGCGGGGAGACCTGGGGGAGGGGAATGGATAAGGAGGGGAGGAGGGCCAGCAGGAGGCACTGGGATACTGGGGGGAGGGGTGGAAATGAGGAGGGGAGGAGAGGCCTGCAGGGGGCCTGGGAGACCTGAGGAGGTGGTAATGGATAAGGAGGAGGGCCCGCGGGGGTTCTTGGGAGACCTGGGGGATGAACAGGAGGGGACCAAGGGAGGAGGGTTTGCAGGGGGTGCTGGGAGACCTGGGGGAGGGGAATGGATAAGGAGGGGAGGAGGGCCAGCAGGAGGCACTGAGATACTGGGGGGAGGGGTGGAATGAAGAGGGCAGGAGAGCCCTGCAGGGGGCACTGGGAGACCTGAGGAGGGGGTAATGGATAAGGAGAAGAGGAGGGTCTGCAGGGGGCCCTGGGAGCCCTGCGGGGGGGGGGGGGGAGGAATGGATAAGGAGGGGAGGAGGGCCCGCAGGAGGCCCTGAGATACTGGGGGGAGAGGTGGAATGAGGAGGGGAGGAGAGCCCTGCAGGGGGCGCTGGGGGACCTTGTGGAGGAATGGATAAGGAGGGGAGGAGGGCCTGCAGGGGGGCTGGGAGACCTGGGGGATGAATAGGAGGGGACCAGGGGAGGAGGGTCTGCAGGTGGCCCTGGAAGCCCCGTCGCGGGCGGGGGTGGGGAATGGATAAGGTGGGGGGAGGGCCGGCAGGGGAGCGCTGGGAGACGTTGGGGGGGAATGGATAAGGAGTGGAGTGGGGCCTGCAAGGGCCGCTGGGAGACCTGGAGAGGAATGGATACGGAGGGAGGAGGGCCTGCAGGGGGCGCTGGGAGACTTGGGCGGGGGTGGGGGGAATATAGAAGGAGGGAGGAGGGTCTGGAGGGGGCGCTGGGGAACCTGGGGCAAGTGGATACGGAGGGGAGGAGGGCCCGCAGGGGGCGCTGGGAGACCTGGGCGGGGCGGGGGTAGGGAATGGATAAGGAGGGCAGGAGGGCCCTGCAGGGGGCGCTGGCAGATCTGGAGTGGGGGGAGAATAAGGAAGGGAAGTGGGAGAGGAGGGGGAAGAGGGTGCCTCGAGACTTGGGTGGGAAATGGACGTAGAGGAGACTAGGCCGGGAGAGACCTTACAAGGGTTCCAAAAGATGGGTTGGGGTGGGCTGGACAGGGCAGGAGTGGAGGGTGAAGAGGGCCTTCTATGAGCCACGGAGACCTGAGCAGGGGCTAGGTGGGGGCTGGGAATGTGCAGGAAAGGAGACGTGGAAGGAGGGGGAGGTAGGGCGGCAGGGATGATGGAGATTGACAGGGACCCCAGACGTGGGGGTCGGGAAATGGGGATGGAAATAAATGGAAAAAAAGAGGCTTCGTGGTGGGAAAGGGGAGGAACTCCGAGGACTCCGGGGCACTGAGGTGTGCAGAGTTGCCGAATCCTGAGTACCCTCGAGGGAGCAGAGGAAGCTCGAGGAACGAGGAAGAGAGGGGACGACGAGGGCAAAAAAGAGAGAACGTAGGCAGGTGTGGAGGAGGACGACCGTCCGAGGGAGAAGACGGGGTTGTTGAGCAGAGAAAGGGCAGGAATGTGGGGGCTGGAAAGGGAGAGGAGACAGCAGATGGAGCAGGGGTGCTTCGGAATTCACACGTACTTCCCAGGAGCTCACTTAGGGCAGGTGGGAGGGTGGGGGATGTGGAGGGTGGGGGATGTGGAGGGCCGGCAACACTGAACGGGCTGAAACCCACTGAACTGTTCACTCTAAAGTGGTTCATTTTGTTATGTGTGTTTTCACTTCAATCAATTACTTTTAATGGAAATTCGTATCGATGGTCTCTAGAAGAAGTCGAGTTGACACCTGCAACCCAGATTTTAAAAATGCAAATTTGGAGCCAACGAGTAAATGAAATAATTTGTACCTCACTGATTTCTTTTAAGGCACAGCTTACAACGTTCCAGGAAACTGTTCTTATTTGTTTTCACTTTTGTTTCAAAATCTTAATGGCATGTTGTTTGCAGATTGTGAATAAATATTTGTATGCTGCAAAAAGCAAATCCAAAACCAACAGCTCAAAGGAGAAAGTGTGGCAAAGAGGAGATTGGAGATTGGTCCCCAAAACTCCTGGAGTGACGAAAATTGACCTGGATGAAGAAATGACTTTCTCTTGGCCTTCTTTTGTTTAAACATATCTTCCAATCCCGGGGATGGATTTGCCTCCCATCCATAGCCAGAGAACTTTCTGTATCCATCAAAGTGCTTTCTATATGTTTGCCCGCTTTCCACAGCTCCCTCTTTGTCATTTGAAATAATATATAATCAAATATTATTTTTATTTTCAATAGTATAAAAGATAGAATTAAATTCAGCTTTGAAAGACACCCATGTACCAGTGGTAATGCATTTGCCAGTGACTTTCTTGGCTGCCTAGTTTCTGCATGGTGTCTGGGGTTTCTGTCACAGTATATGTACTATACAAAGAAAATAAATATTTGAAGGTCACTGGGAAAATAGTGTGCTATAATGACTTATTTTAAATCATTTAAATTAGTTTTTCTGCTTGAGCAATCAGCACCTATTTAGTGCCTTCTTGGGTAATTTTGCATGATGGCTGTGACACTCATGCTGCTAGGAAGTTTTTCAGAGTTTGTATTATAGAATCATGTTTAGAAAATTTCAAATACAAATTTAAAAGTCATTTTTTAAAAGGAGATATAAAGCCAGTGGGAGGTGGGATAGAGAAAGGGGAAACTGAATTAGATTTGAAGGGGACAAAGGGACTTAAAAAGAGAAAGAGATGGAAGGGGAGGGATGAAGAGGAGGAGAGAGGGCCAAGCAGGCAGGGGAGACAGGCCTGCAGTTGCTAAACTTTGCTCTTTCCCTGCATTCTTGTAGAATATCTGCAGGGAGGCACTCCAAGCCAGACCTGCTGGATTTCCTGCTCATAGGCCTGTGTGGCCCAGGAAACTGTTTAGAAAAGTAGGAGGTAGAATCCTATTTGTACCCTGAGTGTGTGGAGCAGTTTCTACCGGGTAAACCTTCTATCTCTGTTTTTTAGGGGATCAAGATAGACTGCAAGGCAAGGTGTTTGCATTTAGTCTCATGTAAAAAGAACAGTGGACTCCTGGGCCCACACCCTCCTTGTCAAGTCTCAATTCCTCAGATGGGCTTCAGTTCCCCCTTTAACCAATGCCGTGCGCCTGTCCAGCCTTTTCATCTACAGAGTTCTGTCTGTGTTCCATCCAGACCCATCTCCTCTTTATCCCCAGGGGCTGTGCTAGAAGTAGATGTAAGGGGACAGAGTGTGTCTTGTTCCTTGCATCCAAAACCTGCTGAGACCCAGGCCCTCCTCATAGCAAATGCCATTCGGTCTCTTACAGATGCCCAGGTGTGGTGACGGGCCAGCCATGGGTTCCCCCAGTGCCTGCTGTGGAGCTCGGTCACTTGCCTCCTCCAGGTGATAATGCTATTTATTATGCCTTTTGTGCCTGATGTTTGGGGATTTCCATGTAGTGGACAGGTGAGCTTTGTTCTCCCAGCTGCCAGCTGGCTGTAGCACATGTATTTTGCAGGTGGTATTGCTTTGTGGCGGGTCCATACTATCAGTTTATCAGGCAATGTGCTCAAAGGAAAGGAAGGCCTTGCAAAGTATGTGGCACAGGTAGGGGCTATACACAAATTACTGTGTCCCCCCAAATTCATAGGAAGTCCCAACCCCCAGTGCCTGGGGGTACAAAATGTCACAATATTTAGAAGTAGGAGCTTTAAAGAGGTAATTGAGTTTGAACAAAGGCCTTTGGGGGCAGTAGGGGTGGGGGAGAACTAAGCCACCTGACTGTATTAGGGCATCCAAAGTGGTGATTATTGAAATGATGGCGAGAGGATGGGGCCCCAGTGCTAGCTGGCTGAGGTCCTTACAAGAAAAGACACCAGGGAAGTGCACACACACAGGAAAGGCTGCGTGGGAGCAGCAAGAAGATGGCTTTATGCAAGTCAAGAACGGGGCCTCAGGAGAACCAAACTTGCCAACACCTTGCTCTTGTACTTCCAGCCTCCAAAACTATGAGAAATAAATGTCTGTTTTCTTAACCATTTAGTCTGTGGTGTTTTGTTACAGCAGCTGTAGCACACCAGTGCAGGTACACACCAGGACAGGCTCACATCAGTGCAGGCTCACACCAATTCAGGCACACACCAGTGCAAGCTCACACTAATGCAGGCTCACATCAGCACAGGCACACACCAGGACAGGCTCACACCAATGCAGGTACACACCAGGACAGGCACACACCAGGACAGGCTCACACCAGTGCAGGCACACACCAGGATAGGCTCACACCAGTGCAGGCACACACCAGGATAGGCTCACACCAGGATAGGCTCACACCAGTGCAGGCACACACCAGGATAGGCTCACACCAGGATAGGCTCACACCAGTGCAGGCACACATCAATGCAGGCACACACCAGTGCAGGCACACACCAGGATAGGCTCACACCAGGATAGGCTCACCAGTGCAGGCACACACCAGTGCAGGCACACACCAGGATAGACTCACACCAGGATAGGCTCACACCAGTGCAGGCTCATACCAGTACAGGAACACACCAGGATAGGGTCATACCAGGATAGGCTCAGACCAGTGCAGGCACACACCAGGATAGGCTCACACCAGTGCAGGCACACACCAGTGCAGGCACACACCAGGATAGGCTTACACCAGTGCAGGCTCACGCCAGTGCAGGGTTGCACCCATGCAGGCTCACACCACGCAAATGGGACCAAGTATGGGAGGCTGTGCTATTGCGTGGCTGCTGAAAGCAAATGTTGGCACATGTTCCCCTTAGCCCTTTGGGCTAAGAATTATCCCCAGTGTGTGTGCCTGACTGGGTGGGCATGGAGACATATGAGCTCTAGAACATTATTTGAAACTGCCATAGTTTCAAATAGAGATGGACAAATCAGAAATGTAAAAATATTTTGAAAAAAATTCTATGAGGCACCAGTGGACGAGACAGGCCATTGAGTACTGTCATTGTCTTTAAAAAATTCTGTGTTCACTGGTTTCAAAGTAAGTGTCATGAGGTTTATTACTTAGTTGTTCCCTGGCTCCCCTAAGTTGACTGTAAAATCTTTATGAGGCACTTGGTACGCACATAAGTATTTGAAGTACCCAAGGGATAAAAGAGCTCGATAATGAAATGGTGAGTGAAGGCTGGAATTGCCCTAAAGTCTGGGTAGGAAGGGGGCCTCCAGCTGAGTATGCCAAGCATGTGACATGAGTTATCTCTCAAATCTTCCAGAAAGCCCTGTGAGGGGGCAGTATCATAATACCCTTTTCACAGAGAAAGAAATAGAAAGGTTAAGAAACTTGCTCAAGGCTGGGCATGGTGGCTCACACGTGCAATCCCAGTGCTTTGGGAGGCTGAGGCCAGAGGATCACTCGAGGACAAGAGTTTGAGACCAGCCTGGGCAACATAGCGAGACCCTGTCTCTACAAAAACAAAAACAAACAAACAAAAAAAGTAAAAAATAAAAGCTTGCTCAAGTGGCGGAAACAGTGATTCAGAGATCTTTGTCTTAAATACTTTATAATTTGCTATTTATTATGCTTCTTGTTAATTTCCACATGGGAAATTATATATATGTGTATATTTTAAAATGTATATTATATATACTTATATATTAAATACACATTTCTACATATGTTCCCTATATATGTACTACGTAATATATATGGTAAGAAAGCTCAACATGGGTAGGGATCTTTGTGAGTTTTATTAACTGTTGAATCCAAAGTGCCCAGGACAGGATCCTTGACAACAATTTGTGGAATAACTGAGTATTGGAGTCCATTGGTCTTTGCCCACTCTTTTTTACAGCCTCTCTGGCATACATGAAGGGTGAATCTGGGTTTTTTATCCCACAGCCTTACACAAGTAAATGTCATGATGAGTTTTCTCTTGTTGTTCTGCAGTGATATTTGCCTGGACAATTTAATGATGTCTCTGACCTCTTCATTTTAAGAAACCTTTCAAGAACTTTTTACTTCATTCGATAGTTGTCTATTCATGCCATAGGTATTTATAACGAACTGTGATATCTCTATTGTGGAGAAACGTCGTGCTCAGAAGGCTTTTCTTTTCTTTTTCTTTTTTTTTTCTTTTCTTTTTTTTTTGAAATGGAGTCTCGCTCTGTTGCCCAGGCTGGAGTGCAGTGGCATGATCTTGGCTTACTGCAACTTTCACTTCCTGGTTTCAAGTGATTCTCCTGCCTCAGCCTCCCAAGTAGCTGGGATTACAGGTGCATGCCACCATGCCCAGGTAATTTTTGTATTTTTAGTAGAGACATGGGGTCTCATCATTTTGGCCAGGCTGGTCTTGAACTCCTGACCTCAAGTGATTCACCCACCTCAGCCTCCCAAAGTGCTGGAATTACAGGCATGAGCCACCGCACCCGGCCCAGAAGTCTTTTCTGAAATGTAATCTGGTGCCCAGAATTTCCAGCTTTGACACTTTATGTGTCAGTTCCCCTAGATATACTATGGACCTGCATTAAGGCAAAGATAATTGAACACATAACAGGCCAGGAAATAGGTCTTAGTGTTAAGATATATTAATACTGCCTCAACTGCATGCGTTAGTGTAAACAGCTCAATTCTCAGGAAAAACAGCTGGAAGTGGGTTGCTACCTTGTCAAATGGCAGAACTAGAGGGTAGACACCAAGTTTTTCTTCTGCACAGTTGATTCTTCTGTGTTTATTTATCACTCACTCTGAAGCCTGACCAGCAGCTCAAATGTAAACTATTATTTCATCCACGCTTACGTGGTGTCTGGCTCCTCTAAGTGTTATAAAGATAATTTGTACCACAAAAGTACATAAACAAGTTTAGCTCTCTTTCACCTGATTTCAACCAATGAATGGCAAAGGAGTGTCCATTTCAGAACATGTCAGTTAACCTGTTGGGCAAATGTTGTTTATATACAGAGCACTATACTTTGAACTTTGATATGAACACAGAGAGGGTGTACCCTTATTGAACAAGCAGTTCAGCTTTGCTCATGGAATTGGCCACAAATGTGAGCAGTTTTGGGACACGTGAGGCCCAAGAGAGAATTTTTAAGATTGTTTGTAATGTTTGTGAAGAGGAAGAGGTAGAGTAAAGAACGGTTATGTACAAGTGTGCCAGGTGTTCTGGAACCTTCCAGAACTTTATCATTAAAACCTCTTCCTTCTCCTACTTATTCATGAAGAAGCATTTGGTAAATAAGCAAATAAAAGCTTTATAACCTTCCTACCTTCCCTCCTTGGATTGCAGGTGTGAGCCACCCTGCCTGGCCTTGAGCAAGCTTCTTAACCTTTCTATTTCTTTCTCCGTGAAAAGAGGATTATGATACTGCCCCCCATAGGACTTTCTGGAATATTTGAGAAGTAACTCATGTCATGTGCTTAGTATACTCAACTGGAGGTCTCCTTCCTGCCCACATTAAATGGGGTCTGAAAGCAAGCATCTTGGGGGAGAAGAAACTGGAAAGTGCATTTTAACCCATAAATGGTCATTTGGGTGGCGGATGGTGAAGGGGCTGATGTGAAGGACGACTTTTTCTCTCTTGCATAATTGCTTTAAAAAGTACACATTAATAGTGCAAAGAGAAAGGTAAGAATCTTGAGATAGGAAGATTATCCTGGATTCTTCAGGTGGCCCTAATGTCATTCCAAGGGTTGATAAAAGGGAGGCAGGAGAATCCGAGTCAGAAGGAGATGTGAAAAGGAAGCAGAGAGACAGAGATTGGAAGATCGGAGGCTGCTGGCTTTGAGATGGAGGAAGGGGCCACAAGCCAAGGAATGGTGGTGGCCTCTAGAAGCTGGAAAAGGCAAAGAAAGAGAGTTTCCCTTAGAGCCTCCAAAAGGGACACCACTCTGCTCACCCATTTTAGACTCCTGACCTCCAGGACTTTAAGCCACTCAGTCTGTGGTCATTTATTAGAGCAGCTGGGGGAAACTGGTACAGGAGTTTCCTGCATCCAACATGCCCCACACCTCTGCTTCTCCCTCCTCACAGCTACCCCCTCATCTCGGTGCTGCTTTTGGTTTCTCCTCCTGGCTTCTCAAGAAGAGATGGGGGAACACAGGCACAGTCCTTGGATCTTTTGTCTCCCTGCACTCTCCCTCGGGGATCTCATCCAGTTTCAGTGTTTTTAGTGAACTGTGTATGTATGACGGCTTCCCCTCTCCAATGGGGACTGCTTCCCTGACTCTAGACCCGGGGACCCATCTGCCCCCCATCATCCCTGTCAAAGCGTCTAATGGGCAAATGAGGCTTGTCCAAAGCAGAACATTTGCTCCCTCCACTGGAATGCTGTTTTACCTAGTCTTCCCATTGCAGCTAATGGGGATCCTTCTAGATGCACTGGCTGAACACCTTAGAGGTTCCTCTTTCTCTCACAGCTGAACCTATTCCATCAGCAAATGCATCTACCTCAAAAGTGTCTACAGAATCTGGCCACCTCTCCTTGCCACCAGGCCCCCACCTTGATCCGTCTATCATGCCATCACTCCAAACCCCACCACTCCAAACGCCACCACGCCCAACGCCACTAGGCCCAGGCAGGACTCTTCCATGGTGCCCTTCTCTCAGACATCACAGTGGGTTACCCTGTCTTCCACCTGCTCCCACCTCGTGGCCTCTTGCTGTTGCTCAGACACCCCACGCTGGCTGTCACCCCAGGGACTTTGCATTTGTTGTTCCTTCTATGGGGATGCTCTTTCCCCCAGTAGCAATATTTGTTTTTTCACTTTCTGCAAGTCTTTGTTCAACTGCTCTGTCTCCGAGGTCTTCCCAGTCCTCCCTATTAAAAACTACAACCACAGGAGGATTGCTTGAGCCCAGGAGGTCGAGGCTGCAGTGAGCTATGATTGTGTCACTGAACTCTGGTCTGGGCAACAGAATGAGACCCTGTCTCAAAAAATAAAAAAAAATTAAAAAATTGCAACCCCAGTTTTCCTTGTCTCCTTTATTTTCCCCAGGATTAAAAGTTGCTGGGGCCAGGCACAGTGGTTCACTTTTGTAATTCCAGCACTTTGGGAGGCTGAGGTGAGCAGATCACTTGAGCCCATCAGTTGACCATCCTGGGCAACATAGCAAAACTCCATCTCTACCAAAAAAAAAAAAAAAAAAAAAAAAAAGCAAAAATTATCTGGGTGTAGTGACACATGCCTATGTCCCAGTTACTCGGGAGGCTGATGTGGGAGAATGGCTTGAGCCCGGGAGGCAGAGGCTGCAGTGAACCGTGATGACATCACTGTACTCCAACCTGGGTGAAAGAGTAAGACCTTGTCTCAAAAAAAAAAAAAAAAAAAAAAGTTGCTGGTATCTCCTCCAAAAAATTGGGTGCTTGTGGTCTGCCTTGGGTAAATGTAATTAAAATGCACAACGTGCCTGCCCTAGGGCAAGGCAAGGGTTCTTTCTGCTGTGGTTCTCTCCTCAATACCAGATCAGTGCACAGCACATGCCAGTCAATCAAATGAATGAACATGAAAGTATAATTGTGCAATAAGTTTACCTGGTTCTAAGAGCTGTGTATTCAAAATAAATTTGCAGTGAGTTTGGTTTATTTCTAAGATTAGTTGTCTATATTTAAGTTTAACATAATATGCACCTTAGCACTTCTTTAACAGCTCTATTTGTAGAAATTATAAAGGCTGCTTACTGTAATAAAACAATATAAAACAGAATCCCCAAACTGAAGCTGAAAATATATTCATGGTTTACCTTTCCCGCTCAAATTACCTCTGGCTTCTTCTTGATACAGGTTCCAAAATATATTTTCTCCAGAATTAAAATTCAGAATCGTTGACCTAGACAGGGAGGGAACAATTTTCATTTGGAACAAGGGCTACATTTAGGTCAATAAGAGAACTCATGGGAAGTGACTGCTTTGTCTTCCATATGCTGAGGGGTTCCTCCTCACTTCTGGGTCTTCAGGGCTGCTCTGGGGAGAGGCTGACCAAGTATCTGCAAAGGGAAGGAAGGAAAGAAGGACAGAGCATGTTGGCAGTGAACAAGCAGCCCACCATGGGTCAGAGGGAGGCTGGAGAAGGCAGATAAAGCAGGACTCCCAAAGGGTGCAGCTCCAGCCAGAAACACACTCTCGGAGCCAGGGGCCAAGGGAGAGGCACGCTCTCAGAGCCAGATACCAGGAGAGAGGACGTTGTTTGCTGCGGCTTGCCCCATTCTTCTCTTGACAGCAGAACTGTCCTGATTCAGGAAATCACCTTGACAGTTTACTTGAGGGTGGAAGGAAAGACCGTGACCAAGACACAAATGAAGAAAGCCAAAGGACTCCGCGTCAGGAAGGGAGAACTCCTCATTTTTGCTTTTTGTTGTTTGTGTATGATTTTTGCTTTTTGTGTATGATTTCAAAGAGGTGGGACATGAAAAGAGCAGAGAGGAAATGGGGAAAGAGGATGACCAAACCATCCTGCAAAATGGCCAAAATATTGTTTAAAGATGTATCTTACTAAAGGACCGGTTGTACGTGTCTTCTTCAAGCTGTCAGCATGCTCTGCGGCACTCTCAAAAGCCTTGGGGAGTGGTTTCCTGTGTGTGTGCTTGTGGTGTGGTGTAGCAAAGAGGCTGGTTCCTGACAGAGCAGGAGCACCGTCATCTCGGACAAACACCGCCACTTTAAGTTCCAACTCCCTTTCTAGCCTCATGTATTTCAAAGAAATCACTTCTCTTCTAACTACAAGTAGCCAGAAAGAGTAGACAGTAAAACACGGATAAGAAAGCTCGGGCCCAGAGGGGAGGTGGGGGAAACTCTCTTGGGTAACTGCCAAACTTTACCCTCATACCATGGGCCCCAGTAAAACAGTGGGCCTTAATAAGCGCATTCCTTTCCCTTCAGGTGCACTAAGATAGGGAATGTAAAAGCAGACTCAGGGGGTATGCCTGCAGCTGCGGAAAGATGTATGGGAACAGACACACAACTCTCCCTCCCAGATAAGCACAACAAAGAGATACAGAAGCAGTCCAAGCCTCTGATAAACTCTCTCACCCTAAATCCTTGAAAACTTTTAGTCTGTAAGAAAGTGTGCCTCTGACCTAACGTGGCCAGACGCCTCTCTCAGGTTTGTTTTCTCTAAAATAATCCTGTCTTGACAGTCAAGCTACCTTTCGTGTTTCTTTCCTCTTTCTTTGATTCTTACAGTTCCCTGTTCGTGGAGTGCATGCAGGGCAGGACAGCATTGTGGGAAGGGGAGACTGATCAGCACACAGAATCAACCCAGAGTGGGGAGCTTGGGCACAATGTCTACAACTGGTTTTTTGAAAAAACACAAGCTTTTGTGTTGTGTTTTGTTTTGAAAATAATTATAGATTCACAGGATATTGCAGCAACAAAAACAAAAACAAAAACAAAACAAAACAAAAACAAAAAGTATGCAGGGAAGTTCCATGTATCCTTCCCTCAATTTCTCCTAATGGGCACTCCTTATGTGTTATTGTACAATATCAAAACCAGGAAACTGACATTGGCACAATCCAGAGTTTGTTTAGACTTTCACCAATTTCCCTGCACGTGTGTGTGTGTGTGTGTGTGTGTGCCTATCACATGTGAAACCACCATAATCAGGATGCAAAACAGCCAATTACCACATAGATCCCTTAAGCTACCCATTTATAGCCACATCCACCCTCTTCCTTCACCCCACCCAGATGACTGTAAGAATTTAACCCTTTGGGAACTGGCAGAAGTCTTGGGAAAGACACTGGCATTTTCCACAAGGCTTGTATAGGAGGTTCATGCCTATCTTATCTGGATATGAAGGGCTATCTGGGGTGCTGTACTGTAATGCTGAAACTATGCTGATAATACTGAAAAGGACATTTGTTGATTTTAATCCTGAATAGCTCACACTCCAAAGTCCTTTCGTTTCACAAAAGCAGTGGTGCCCAACCCCTTTCTGCATTGGTAGACGGTCTCTGGTGAGGGGCAGGATGATGTACAGGAGCCATGCTGAGTCTGGGTCCTTGAGCATAAGGGGTATCCATGGATAGTGAGAAGAAGGCATCAAGGAGGTGGTGAAGCATGGGGGGGTTCATCTTTTTCATCAGCCCCAAATTCTACTCAGTGCAGTGACACTGATTGCATAAATGAGACATCACAGGTTCCTACATTATGAATAAATGATATATTTTAAAACCTGGGAAAAAAGTTGCAGAGTGATTTGCCTTCAGGAACCAGGCAAGTCAATGACTTTGGCAACTGGAGAGGGACAGGTGTCCTCTGTCCCAGGTAAGTTCTGATTTTCAAGCAGTGGCAATTAATTAATAGAAATTTCAAATTCTCTCGTCAACCAGACAAAATATATGTGTGAACTAGTTTTGGTCACTGCCAGCTGGTGACCTTTATCCTGGATATTTCTTCACTGATTTCCTTCCTTTCCTTCCCTTCCTTCCCTTCCCTCCTTCCTTCCTCCCTCCCTCCCTCCCTCCCTCCCTCCCTCCCTCCCTCTCTCTCTCTCTCTCTCTCTCTCTCTCTCTCTCTCTTTCTTTCTTTCTTTCTTTCTTTCTTTCTTTCTTTCTTTCTTTCTTTCTTTCTTTCTTTCTTTCTTTCTTTTTCTCTTTCTTTCTTTCTTTCTTTCTTTCTTTCTTTCTTTCTTTCTTTCTTTCTTTCTTTCTTTCTTTCTTTCTTTCTTTCTTTCTTTCTTTTTCTTTCTTTCTTCCTATCTCTCTCTCTCTCTTTCTTGCTTTCATTTTTTTAAGTCACAGAACAAGAAAACACAGAAGGAAGAAATCATCCTGAAAGTACTTGTAAGCACTGACTAACCTGTTAAGTCATTGCTGTTCTGAAATGAGAGCTGTGGAAATGATAATAATGAATATTTGCATAATGCTGTAAGGCTTACCAAAGTCATGTTGGAATACACTGCCTTGATTTTCCTCCTAGAGAGGAATGGATAGTTTGTCTAAGGTCTCAAAGCAGGGAAGTGGGTGGTGTAACCAGGACTTGAACCCAAAACTGACTTCAGATCCCATGCTGTATTTCAATCCCATACCCAATCCTCTTTTCTTTTGGCTTCCTCTCCCCAAACCAGTATGCCTATAGCAGAGCTCAGTTTTCTTTGCCAGGCATTTCTGACCCTTCTGGCCTCAAGCTGGAGAATTCAGCTGCCACTGCCCCACCAACTATGCTCACTCCCCCAAGTGAGTGTGGAGTCAAAGACATGAACCAGCAGCTCACTCTCAGTCAGTTTCAGATCCATGTTCTTTTTGGGGTGAGTCAGTCTGAGGGGTTCAGCACTGTCCTCAAGTCTTAGCCCTGTACTAGTTTGAGCTCCCCCGGAAGCAGCGCCAAGAGTCCAGGGCTAGGATGCAGGTAGTTTATTTGGAGAGGATTCTGGAAGAAAGTGAGGGAGCAGGGAAATGACACGGGGAAGAAGGGAAAGCCAGCATAAGGGCAAATTATTAGGCCACTGCTGTAGTCCATGGATGCTTCAATGCCAGAAAAGCTTCCAGAATGCTTCCCAGATTGTCTGCCAGAAGGCCTGTGGGCAAGGAGTGTTCGCCCACTCCTTCTCATGCTTGCAGTCAAGGGGTGCTCTTGGGGTGTCCCCCACTTCCTATGTTTGCACATGGATTAAAAGGGATGCCCACTCTGAGGAAGGCCCTTGGCAGAGAAGGATACTCTGGGCTCCACACTGGAGCTTGGGGAGCCTGACCACACACGGAGCTGTCACCACAGGTACGTACAAAATCAGGTGTGGGGGCACTGCAAGGGTCTTGCCAGAGCTCCCAGCGACATGACGATTACTTCAGTGGTGCCAGTCAGAGAAATAGTGTGTGTTTCCAACACAGAGGAGCAGCTGGCTGTGCTGAACTTGTTGTGTTGAAACTGAGAGGTTATTGCAGCTTTTTGAGGAATTTTCATGTAGAATGTAGACCATATGTAATTTTGACTGTGTTCAGGACCTAATTCCCATAGGAAATTTTATCTCACCTCTTTCAAACACACCTTGTTATAGACATCTGCCCCTAACACACACACATTCACAGAAGGAGAAACACACACACTGAGACACACACACACACTGACACACATTTCCTCCCCATGCTGTTTTCTCACTTGCCCCTCTCTTTATCTTAGTCTAATCCAAGCATCCTTCACGACCCCTTCAAGTCTCCCTTCCCCTGTATCTCCCTGGGTCCTGCTGGCTGCTTCTGAGCCCCTTCTCCTCTCTTCTCCCTGTGTTCAGAGCCCTGATGAGGCTGGGGAAGAGACAGAGGCCAGCTCCTGTAGAGCTATGTAGACAGACCCCGGTAAGGAGTTTGACTCTATTTATGTTCCCCAGGAAGTCTTTGGAGGGTTTAAGTGAGGGAGTGACATGAAGCCATAAACCATTTATGTATTTTTTTTATTTTTTATTTTTTGAGATGGAGTCTTACGCTGTCACCCAGGCTGGAGTACAGTGGCACAAGCTCGGCTCACTGCAACCTCCACATCCCCGGTTCAAGCGATTCTCCTGGCTCAGCCTCCTGAGTAGCTGGGATTACAGGTGCACACCACCACGTCCGGCTAATTTTTGTATTTTTAGTAGAGACAGGGTTTCACCATGTTGGCCAGGCTGGTCTCACACTCCTGACCTCAAGGGATCCGCCTGCCTTGGCCTCCCAAAGTGCTGGAATTACAGGCGTGAGCCATTGTGCCTGGCTGAAACCATTTATATTTTAGAACATTCTTTTCTTGTTCTTTCTTATCTTGTCTCCAGAGTACCTAGGATGGTGCTTTTGACTTCATCATGATCGTTGTGATCTTTGCAGCTGGAATGTCTGTGGTATCTTCATGTCGGGGCAGAAGAGAAGTCGATCAAGGTGTCCTTGTACTGAGGGTGCTGCTGGCATGTGCTTTACTCGATGAGCGGCAGTGACAGCGCAGGGCGGGCCGGCCGCTGTCTGCGTCGGGAGGCTGTAATTATTTTCTTACAGCTGTAAGGTCAGAAACATGAATGAATTGATCCCCATCTCGAGGCCTCAATGACACAAACATTGTTATGACTGAAACATTTTTCTTATCAGGTTATTCTTAATGGAGATGCCCACTTGGGACTTGTTTAGTCTTCATTGTGTTAAATAGCCTGGGCTGAAGCATGAGGGAATTAGCCTTTGGTTTGGTGACCTTGAAAATTTGATCTAGAAGGAGGATGAGGTGCTGGCTTCTTCTTCTCAGATAGCATCGTTTTACCTCGGCTCACCATGTTGGTCGTGTGCACCAGCTTGCCAGTGGCTCCTTCGGCCTGGTGCCTCCTTCCCTTCCTGTGACACCGCTCCCTGAGCTGCAGCCTCCCCAGCCTCAGCTTTCCTCATGAACACCCAGCTCAGGCGCACCTGAGGAGGAGATCTTCCCTGAGATGTAAACGTGGCCCGTTCCTTCTTATCCAAACTGCACTTTCTCCAAAGTAACTGCTTTCTAAAATATTCCCCTTCACCAGACACGATTTCTATCACAATCCCACGTTCTGGATCTTTCCTATCTGCTTTCTTGTTGATGTGTTTGCCTGTTGGTTGTTTGTTTCCCTTAGCATGCAGACCTCAGAAAAGCAGGGCCCTGTCTGTCTTGCTCTCCACTTTCCTACAGAGCTTTGAGCAGCGTCTGGCACTCATCTGCTGCGTGGACGTAGAAAGTCCAAATGCCACACACATGTTTGAGTCTTGAGTTCCTGCTGTGAACCAGAGCCAGGGCACTGCTGGTGTTTCTGACCTTGACAACCACAGACACAGCACACATAACTCCCTAACCTCAGTCTCCTCAGTCATCAGCCCCATGCGAGCGTTTGGCTCTTGCAAATGGACTCCATGGCACAGGCATGAGGCGGAGGGCTCTGGGCTCTGTGGTTAATGTGTACCAATGCATCTTTTATCTATAGCTGACTTTGCCACCCTAGGCCTGCTTTCTTCCTAAGACTTTCCCCTGGCCTCTTTCCAGCAGTCTGTCAGGGAGTTATAGACTAAGCTACCCTTCGGCAATTAGACTGGACTTTAGTTGTTTTTGAAAGATGAATTTAGAGGTAATTTTCTAATTACTAGCGGTTGTCAAATAAACTGAGACAAAAGACTGCCGAGTCTTTGCCTGGGCAGAGATGAGCCCTCGCTACAGCAGGAGCTGGTCCTGTGCCTTGGCGATGAATGCAGGGAGACAAGCAGCTTAAAAACCAATTAACTTTCTGCTTCTTTTGCTAATGTGGGGACAGTGCTGGGAAGAGTTTGGCTGCTTGAGAATGGAGTTCAAACAGGGCCAGCTGTGGAAGTTAAGCTAGCAGAACTGATGAAAGGAACACGCTTCAAGGACGTCTGCGTTCTTAGCAATATCAAAATGTTCATCTTCATTTGATGGAACACTTCTGAGTCTGAATTGTCAGTACAAACGTTAAAGATGTAATAGCTATTGACGCCTGTTCTAGATAATAATGCCTAAAGATATCACTGGGACATTTTTTCATAGGAACTTTGATCTGTAAGTGAAAGTTTTCCTTTCAGTTGCTATCTGTAGAAATGTCAAACTTATACACAGTAATATTTATAAGATGGCTTTTGTGTTTTCTTCTGCAATTGTGTGACATTTTGCTTGGTTAAGTTGTTGCATCTTGTCATGGTTTGATGTCACGTGGCAACCAATGTCACAGAAGGCCTGGAGGTCATCTGGGAGCTGTTGCTTGGGCTTGGGGTCTGGTTTGCAGCCTTGGAGGCCAGGAACCTGGTGCTGTCAGGACCCTATGGCAGAGCCAGACAGACTCAGAAGCACTGGTATATGAACCAGGGGGTCAATGTCTTAGTTTACAGCAAAAGTAACCCTTTTCTAGGGAGACAGACCCCAAGTCTGCCACCCAAGTTGCCCCACTCCTTGCAGCTACTGTTAGAGACAGTCATGACAGGTTAGAGACAGCCATGATAGGGTGGAAAGGTACAGCTGGTGTAGAAGACTTGTCCCACTTCTGCTAATGACCTTGGAGAAGCTTCAACCTTCCTGAGCCTCAGTTTCCTCATGTGTAAAGTGGTGATCATGCCTCCTATGACGGGAGTTGTTGGAAAGCTAAAAGGGGAACACATATGTAAACTGCTGGGTCCAGGAGTAAGCACTGAATCATTTAATGGGACAGGCAGATGCAGAGTACAGACTGGAGCCAGTGTGTGGATTCGTGTTCCAACCACATGGCCTGAAATAAACTCCTGCATATTTCTAAGATTTGGGATCCACAAATTAAATTGGGATCAGAATGTTATCTACTTCATAGGCTTGTTGCTGTTGTTGTATCAAATAAGATGCTCTATAAAAAGCACATAGCATGATGACCAGACACAGTAAGGGCTCAAATGAAAGGGAGCTCTCATTGTTATTGGGAAAATTAATAGTTCTGATGGTAGAATAGTAGCAGCTGTTGTGGCACCACCAGCAAGAAATACAAGCAGCCAGAAGGTGCAGGTCAGTCGGTGACTATGAAATTGGAACAGAGGTGGACTGTGTAGAGGGTTTTTCAGCCCTGGCACTACCGATGTTTGGGGCTAGACAGATTGTTCTTATGCACTGTGGGGTGTTTAGAAGCATCTCTGGCCTCTACTCACTAGGTGACAATAGCACCACCCAGTTGTGACAACCAAAGATGTCTCTGGATACTGCCATTGTCCCTGGGCAGGGGCAGAATCACCCCAGCTGAGAACCACTGGTCTGGGGGAATACGTCACCCAGATGACAGAGAGGCCTGTGGTTCTCCAAAGCATGCCTCGGTGCCTGCACCTGCACACACTCCTACCTGCCAGGTGCTTTGCTTCAGTTCTCTCTTTCCTAGATTTAGTCCATTTGATGACAAAGACTGAGTGGCCACTATGAACAAGCACCTGGGCATAATCTGTGGGAGAACAAGGCTTGGCCTCTGCCCCCAGGGACACCTCACAGACCTTTTCCCTTCAGTCCCTTCTCTAGCACTGCCCTTCCTTATGTGAGGCACAATGCTGTTGACTAGATCACAGCTGTCTAACGACACTGCCGTCTGTGGGAAGCCACCGCTCAGCCCTTCTCTGAAGGCAGAACTTCTCTGCAGTGTATTATTTAATACTTCTTCCAAGAGTGCGCCTTTTTCCTTGTGCAAATGCTCATGATATTTATTAGCATGAAAACCTTGGGGGAACGCATGAACCACCCTGGACCTCAAGTTCCTATGCAAAATGGGGATAATGACATGCTCCCTTCAGTGGTGCTTGCAAGTGGATTAACTGAGATTCTGTAGGGTCTTACCCTTGTTCTCTCTTTTCCAATGATAACTTTATTCTAAATTGCAAAGGCACCTCACCATGGCCTCTTGGTATTTACCATAAGAGCTTTTTAAGAACAGAAGTTAACGTAATGTGTTTAAACTTAAGTTTTTTGAGAATCCTGTTCTCCCTATGCCTGTATTTATCTGCATTACTATCCAATTTAAAATGTTAAGTTCTTTACCAACAGAACTTAGTGGTTTGCAGATCTCTGTATCATGACCAGAATAGCCCATCCTGTTGTAATTTGGACTAACGTCTGAGAAGGCCTGCATGAGTAAAAGGTCAAATTATTTTCCAATTAAAAAAGAGATATTTTATGACTTTCAAACCCAGAGAGAATGGGGCTAGGAAGCTATGACAAAAAAATTATTTAGGGAAACAGTAAGTAACCAGAAGAGAATGATTCAGAACTCTTTTTGTAAGCTCTGTATTAATGACTCACTTTATGTCCATATAAAATACCCACTGAGAAAAGCTCATTTATAACTCCCACTATGCTTACCGTGTTTAAAAACAACTTATGCTTTTAAGTAGCTTCAACAGTCACCCGAAATCCTGTTGACACTGTTAATTTGCTCAGCAAAGACTTTCTTTAAGATCTTAAAAGGTAAACTTTCACCCAGCCTCTGTCAGAATCACTATGAATTAGAGTTATCCAGAATTAAGAAGGTTTTGTTGGCTCACTTCCATTCTGTTGAACTTACTCAAAATGTCAGAACATTCTACATTTCCGGCATATACAATGTTCACATGATGACAGTTTTTATAGATGCCTCACATCATTTAATTCCAGGCACCCCATTTTAATTGTGTCCTGTTTTATCTGTTGATTTTTTAATTGGCAAATAAATACTTTTGAAAGGAAATTTTAATTCATTTTCACATGTGCTGGCTCTACTGGAGAGCTCATAGGACCAGACAGCAAAAGACTCAGCCAGATTTGAATTTTTATCTAAATTCTCAATCTGAACCTCACACTTACAAATAAATGTGACTGCTGGAAAGAGTTTGGATGTTGGAGTCAAGAGACCAGGCTCTAGTTCTTGGGCAAGTCTCCTAATCTCCCAGGGCCTCAGTTTCCTTGTCTAAATAGTAGGGAGGTCAGTGGGGAGATTCTTGGCTGCCTTTCCAGCTCTTAGTACCCTGTGATTCAAAGATTCTCTTCTGGTCATTTTTCTTCCCAGCATCTATCCAGAAAACCCCACTCTGACATCTACTTTCCAGTATTTACACGGAAAAAACTTACTTTATTCTATAACTTTGTATGTTTACCGCATTGGGATTTCTTTGAGTGGGACGTCCTTAACACAGGATGTTCCTCATTATTTTTAAACTGTCCTATACGATCCTCAAAATACCCTGAAACTCCATGTATGGACTGCCTGAATTGTGAACATTAACCCACATTTATATAATCCCTTGGTTATGTAATCAGGCAATGAAGTTCACGTTAAAAAGAGGAGTGTCTTGACTTTTGTCTTGGGTCCAGGATCTGCCCTTGGCACCCATTCATCACCTCATTTCCCTTCTTAACTCCTGTTTATCTCTCCTGTTCCTACTCAAAGGAACAGGAAAACACCCAGCACAATAAAACTTCATTTTATTAAATGGATTGTTCTGAGTGAAAAACAAGGTTGTCCACCTGGAGCTGTGATAAGCCTTTTTTTCTGTACTATGAGGACACTAGGTGTGAACAGATACTGACATTGGAAAGTTGAGGGTTGAGGAGCGGGGTGAGGAGGAAAGAAAGAATGGCAAAGGAGTTACGTTGCAGTCAGTAAAGGTTAGAAATGAATCACAAGATCGGGGTAGGAAACCAAGTAATAAAATAAGTGCATAATAGTGGGTTGCCAGGTAGACAGTGGGCTCATACTGAAGTGATAACGGCAGTACAGCAGGGAGGCTGAGCCACAGAAAGGAGTGGGCGAGATGGAAAAATAAAGAGAGAATAATGAAAGCCAACACAGAGGGGGAGAGCAGAGGAGTCTGTCACTTTGTCTTAGGAGAAATTAAGAAGCAGACAAATTATAAGTGTACTTTCATTTGGAAACATGATCAGACAGTCTGAGATGGGTGCTCCTGGGTGAAGTGATCATGGCTTGTAGGTGCCTGTGAGTAGCTCGCTCTGACCTGACATGGAAAGGACCAGGACTTGCCAACATTTGCAGGTGGCAATGAAGTGCAAGATTGAGGGGATGTGTGGGGGCTCATTGGATCTCTTTGATTCTTCTGTTCAGAAAGAAAAGAGCGGAAGAACATGGCTAACGTTCTTAAGGGCCCTGGGCCAATGCGGGTGTTCTCATTGAATTTTCACCAGGGCCCTGTGCAGTAGGTGCTGGTTTTATCCCTCTAGTTCAGATGAGAAAACTGAGGCCAGGAGCTTGTTCAAGATCACATGAGCAGCAAGGACTCTTGCTTCCGATCTCCCTGACACCTGCCTGCCCATGTTGCCTCCTGAAGCCACTGCATCCCCGTGAATGTGCATCTCCCACGAGGGCGGGTGTGTGGTTTACAGCCACAGGGAGGCGTTTTCAGAGCCCACCTGGAGTTGGATGACATTGCTTTCCTTTGTCCTGACACCAAAAAGGAAACTGGCATGGCCACTCTGAACATTTTTTCTTCTTTGGCATTTAGTTGCCTTTTTTCCCTCCTCCATTGGCAATAGTTCTATCAGGTTCTCAGTCAAAATAATGCATTGCCCAAGCACAAACGTGACCCTCGCTGTGTCGTGGGAACACATTACACAGAGAACTCCATCACACTCAAACACCGGCTGTGCCTTGCCAGCCCTGGTGGACTTGAAGTTTGGATAAGCTTTAAGTTTGTGGAGCAGCTCAGCTCTGGGATCGTGGTAAGAGTGGGATCTAGAGAGACGGGAGTTCCTCCTGCAAACGTGCTCTTGAGCCTATGTTGAGGTCAGTAACCATGCTCAGCCACAGTGGCCTCTGCAGGTTGAGGAGGGATTAGCTGTCCTTCCAGAAGCTTCTCTCTAGTTTCAAATTTCATACCCAAATGAAGAAAGGAATGCTTCCTTTGAAATTGATGCCATCCTCGGAGCCACCACACTGAGTGCGGGCCTCTTGCACCCCCATGCAGGGTACTGCTTTGCTCTTCCTGTCTTCCCTGCTGCAAGACCTCAGGGAATGCCCAGGGACGGGGTACTTCCTGAGCAGGTTTTCACTAAAAGAAACACTCAGCAAAATAAAGAAAGTTCCTAGCATACCGTCCAGGCCTACCTAATGTTTCATGAGGACAATAGAAGGCATCATTTGTTTTCAGAGCATAATTTTATTATATCTTAATGCGAGAAAAGGTAAGATAAATTTCCTATTATTTTAAAATAACTGTGTCATTGTTATAATACCACATTATGATAATAACCATTTTACTGAAAATGATGAATATATAATTGCCTTTCTTCTATATTAGCATATTATGATTTACCACCACAAATGTTGTTTTTCTTTTCTTAATTAATTTTTATACTTTCAATATTGAAAACCTTTTCAGCATCTTCTAAACTGGTTCATTCAGGCTTACACTGTAGACCTTTTGCAACAAGCCTATAGTTCTGCCATCATCTGTCTTTTCAGATGGTAAATTGCCCTGAAAGGTTTAATGAATAAATGAATACATTAATTAACAATGCCCAGAGAAGGGTCTCATTAAAACAGCATGTGTTTGGGATGCTCAGCTGGCATTCCGTGGATGGGGGCTGACTCTCTTATGATGAAAGATGAACTTAAGCCCCCTGAACTGTCTCCTTATGACTCATAAGAGTTTTTACTGGTATGGTTATGTAAACGAGCAGAGCATGAGGGAAATTATTGTTTAATTTCAAAAACATAACTCAATCATGAATACAAAGTGTGCTCCTGCTTCATGCTTTGATGTCTAAGGTGACTCACTGCATGGTACTGCACTTGAAAGGAGATGGGGCGTGGAGCAGGTTTGCCTGCCCGAGGGAGGTCATCCCATGTGTCAGGAGGATGCAAAGTACCTCTTGTGGGCAGGGTTCACCTTCAGTGCCCTCCGCCGAGACTAAAGGTGCAGAGACGCCCTTCAGGGCAGGACTGTGACATGGCCTGTTCAGCATTCTGCACTACGTGGAGGATTTGCTACCCACCACGTGCCTGTAGCACTCCCCCCAACTCTGTGACAACCCCCCAGACTCCCACATAGTTTCAAAGGCAGCCCCTTGGCAGGTGGTGATGAGGGTTCTGCCTCAGGTTCAGAACATGTTCAGAAAGTAAGGTTCTGCCAAGTCCTAAAGATGCCATGTGCACAGGCTGTGAAGTGCCCATTTGTCTCTCTTGGATTAACTTGTAATCAATCTAATTTAGTGCTGTTTTTAAATCCAGCAAGACACAATTTGTTTATTTTATTTTGTTTTCTAAATAAAGAATGATTACAGAAAGAGGCTTGGGAGGTCTCAGGAAAACAGAGAGGTAAAAGTGCTCCATGCAAATAAAACCCAGAACCTTCTCAATGATGTGTTTAGAGGCTCAAACAAGGTAGAGTAGTGCACAGAGGCTGAGCCTTGGCCAAGGTGTCCCAAGTGCATCGGGGAGACACTCACGTCTACCTAATCTTTCCAGGTCCCAGAGTTATGACCTCCAGCTTTTCATATCCTAGGAGGCGATTGCTCTTAAAGGGATGCTCATCTTAACCAAACTCAAGACAGCAATGTCTAGAACAAGAAAGCTGACATGTTGATCTGTACTCAAACCAGAGTTGAGCTGGCTCCGAGAGCTTCTGGTCTCCAGGATCCACATGGCCTTTGGAAACCAAAGCTCAATTCCAGGGGCTCAGGGCCAGAGAATCAAGCAAACGTGCTGTTTACAGAAACTGAAGTAATTCACTCATTCAACAAATATTAGTCAGCACCTACTCTGGTCTAGCAACTGTTTTCAGGGCTGTGACCAAGACACACAACGCCTTTGTCAAGCATGGAGCTTAAGTTCTAGTTAGTCGTAGATTCTGGGATTGAATCCCTAGAAAAGTGAGGAAAGCAAATGTCAAATAGTAAGTATCAGAAAGGAAACACAACAGGGGCGTGTGTTGCAGGAGCTGGGAAAGGCTGAGACCTGGATGACCCGAAGGCCCGTCCATGTGCAGGCCAGGAAGGGTGCTCCATTCAGCAGCACAGCAGGTGCAAAGGCCTTGAACTGGGGATGAGAGTGGCTCAAGGATGCGATCAAGTTCAACTCACAAAGTGGGAGCTGATTGTGAAATTCAAAGGAGATCCTTGTAGCTTCCAAGGCCGGACCATGGTCTGAGACAGAGCAGAGAATCAGCAGAGGGAACAGGTTAATAAAGCAATGGACTGAAATGTTCAGGATTCCTCTGGTTGTTCTATGTGATTTCCCATGGCTGTCTCGCCCCTCAAAGCTGTTGGCATGGTGCCCGGACTGCTGACTGCACTCAGATACATGTTAACAAATGGTCACGGCACTGCAGAAAGCAGAGTGGAGTGGAGTGGACAGTCCTGCAGTGGCTAAATGCTTTTGTTAGAATGCAAGTGTCTGTAGCCACGGATGATCAGATTTCTCCATTCACCAAGATGGCCCATGCAGGCCTTGGCTTCCCAGGGAGAATTAGTTTTCATCTCTGACTTAGACTTTTTTTTGTTAAGGAACAACACATGTCACATAAAACTTTTTTTTGACATGACAATACCTGGAATAATTAGATACATAAAGAACAATGAGGGAGCTGCGCTTTCCTGAGTGTATTTTGAGCAGTCATTACCCACCATCAGTGCCTTTCAAATGTCACTTGTGGAGTGTTCGTCTGTTTGTCGTGAAGCACAAAACTTTTTCTCTATTCTTTGCCAAAGTAGTTGAGAGCATTTTAAATCTCTGTGTTGAACTATGGCAAGTCACTCCAAAATTAAAGTGCTCAAAACCTTTATTTTGAAAAGCCCGAATGGTGCCCATCAAAGCAGCACAGAGAACACTGTCTTTTCAGTACTCACCCAGCTCATTCCTCTGGAAATGTCAGATATGCTCTCATTTAAATAATTTGACAGCTCACAAGAAGCTATCTGATGAGTATTGCATTCAATTGTTAAAAGTACAACAAAAAAAGTCAAGAAGTTTTTCTTCCAAAGAATTTATCATTAATTCACACAAGCTACTTTATATGTGGTCGCCTACTAAATGCAATTATTTAATTTCTCTGTTTCTCTCTCTCTCCTTCTCCTTCTCTTTTTCTGCGAGTGGAGGCTGCGAAGACCCATTTTAATATAAAGGACACTTGGGCTTTTCACCTGAAATGAAAAAACAATGCATTAAGGCTGCTTAAGTAGGCTTCACACATTGAATACGTTTGCAGGAATGTCTAAACACAGAAGTGTTTGACACATATAGAAAAATATATGTATTTTAAAGACATTCTTGACTCAAAGCACCTGAACATTTTATTTACCACCATGAGGCAGCTCAGTGAAAATCCAGCCTGGCCTGTTTTGTGACTACACACATTCCGTTTGGTTAAAGAAGCACTTAGTGTGCAGGGGTGGTTGTGTACCTCCTTAAACTTGTGTCCTGGACATTGAATTTGACTGGATAGAGATGAACATAAGCCCCTGAAAGATGAGGTGATTGCCACTCATCTTGTTCCCAGGATGTTCCAGACCTGGGGAGACAAACGCTAGGCTTTTTGTGGTTTGCAGTGTCTCAGGTTGAACAGACGTTGCAGGTCTAGGCGATGGATACTCAGGGATACAAGGGAGTCAGGGGCTCCCTTACAGCTGTTCCCGCGCCTGTCATTCATTTAGCTCTTTAGCCTCTACTATGTCTTCCTCTTCTACTACTTTCTGTCTTTGGGTTAAAATGTGGGGAGCTGACTTGAGTGAGTAGCACACTCTCATGCTCGGGCCAGCCCTCCACATCATGAGTGGGCTGCAGCCACCCCAGGCTTCCGGGGAATAAGGTGGGGTACGGGAAGCAATTAAGAAATTGCTTTGCTGACACAGCCCCCTTGTACAGAGCACCTTGTCTCTGAGGGAACAGCTGTCCTCTGTTGGGGAAAATCGGGCCCAGCGAGCCTGACTTGCTGTGCACATTTGGGATGTGGCCAGAGCCTCAGAATCCACTTGGGAGGGTGTGCACTGGCTGCCGTGCTTCCTTTCGGCAGGCTTAAATTAATTTCTTCAAATGTTCCCGTTAGTTAACAATGATTGATGGAGTAAAGATATTATTAATAAAAAGTAGGTACTCAGCTAGGGAATGGACTTTTGTTCGTGCCTCAGCACTCAGCGAAGGGCAGATGAAAAAGGTGTTTTCAGCAGCATGCAATTGGAATGAGTCGGGCCAGGTGGAAAATGAATTCGGCCATTCATCAAAGCTGTCAGGACGAGTATCTCACCAGAAGTGTTTACCAGTGTTCACCATGAGCTTCCGAGTTCTGCTAATGGGAGCTTGTTCGACTGTAACTCAGAGGACTTGGAAAACGACTTGGGTGACTTAGCATACTTATTTTATTGAATTCGCCTAAGTGTTGTGACTCTTGATGCTGACACTTATGAGAATGCACAGTGGGACTTCCAGAAAAGTTACCAGTGCAGTTCAGAAAAATGCCTCCATGAGGGTGGGAGCCTTTGAGGAAGTCTAGGTGGCATGTGCTCTGGGGAGGGGAAGAAGCAAGGGGCACAGCGGCGTCAGGAGTGAAAAACGAGCCGCTTATTCCACGCACATAGTAACATAAATCTGATTCAAAAAAGTGAGAGACAAGAGGAGTCGACAGGAAAGCATATGGAAAAAGTTAAATAAAAACCCAAGCTGCTATCACCATTACTCTATGTCTAGAGATTTATTGGGGAGTCGGTGTGTTTACTGTCCATACAACACACATGCTGCTTAGTCATTCGTAGCCTTGTGCAGCTGAGTTCCCATGGGTGTAGAGCTGGTCTTCCTGGCTGGGCCTGGGCAGCAGACATTTGCTGAGCACCTACTATGTGCCAGGTGTGGTTTGGGGCAATGAGGATGCTAAGAGGAGTGAGAATATAGACTCCTAGAAGTTGTCAAATCTGCTTGGACTGTCTTGTCCCCTCCATACTTAGCACTCCATAGGAGCCAATTGTTAAATAAATAAAAAAATTTGCACCCCAAAAGAACTGTGATTTTTATTTATTATTATTATTATTATTATTATTATTATTATTTTTTTTTTTTTGAGACGGAGTCTTGCTCTGTCGCCCAGGCTGGAGTGCAGTGGCCAGATCTCAGCTCACTGCAAGCTCCGCCTCCCGGGTTCACGCCATTCTCCTGCCTCAGCCTCCCGAGTAGCTGGGACTACAGGCGTCCGCCAGGTCGCCTGGCTAGTTTTTTGTATTTTTAGTAGAGACGGGGTTTCACCATGTTAGCCAGGATGGTCTCGATCTCCTGACCTCGTGATCCGCCCGTCTCGGCCTCCCAAAGTGCTGGGATTACAGGCTTGAGCCACCGCGCCCGGCCCAGAACTGTGATTTTTAATTCCCCCTTCTAGAATTTAGGAGTGTCTGCTCAGATGTGCCTGGCACTATGTTAAGTATGTTTGTTTGGGTTCCCAAATCTAATCCTTGTGAAAAAGCAGGTACCATAATTATCCTCATTTTGCAGATGAGGAAATCGAGGAAGCATAGAGAGGGTGTGCCTTGGCTTAGGGCTACACAGTCAAGATGTAAAAGGAAACACCTGTCTCCAGAACCCACACTGTTGGCCTCTACACGACACTGCCTCCCCAAAACACCCCATGGACCCTACAGATAAAAAATATTGAGCCAATTTGTACTTCTTCTAAAAAACGATTTTATTTTTAATGTAGAGATGGGGTCTTGCTATGTTGCCCAGGCTATTCTTGAACTCCTGGACTCAAGTGATCTTCCCACCTCAGCCTATCAAAATGTTGGCATTACAGGCATGAGCCACCACACTTGGCCCAATCCTTACTTCTGATGCTGTTACTGACCAAGTGGGATCAACTGCTCAGTGAGGTTGATTAGACCGTATAGAAGTTAGTGTCCAAAAGTCCAGGGACCCCATTGCCTTCCAATTCATGAGCACTTGACTCTGGTACTTACAGAGAGAGCTCCAAAGGCCTGGGAGCTGAGGCCAGCCCCTGCCACAGATAGCCATGTCCTCACCCTGCTGGCCCTGCCATGTCAGCTCCCGACAGGCAGCGAGGGATTTGGAAGAGGCCTCTTGCATCATCGCTTCCTTGTGCCAAGCCAGTGAAAGAAAACTTGTATAACCTAGGCCAGCTTTCGGCGGAAAACTGGAGGGTGGAAATCCATGGAATCGAAAGTTAAAGAATTACAGAACTTCTATATGAGAACGTGCAGGTGCCCCTGAACCCTGCTTCCCAGGTTCCTGTTTGAAACACCAACTTACTGAGAAGACGAGCCCTCCCTATCTGTGTTAGCTTGTGATTCTATTATCCCATAGCAGATTTTTCATCTGCTTCACGATTTTGCTTTTTAAATATTCAACACACCAAAATGTACATTTCTTTCCCCGTTGCCATTGATCTTGCTAGGCTGCTTCTTCAAAGCAATGTAGGCTAGTTTTGGGAAGGACGCTTGCCAACTGGCACCTTTTTCCATCAGACTCTGTGGTCATTTTCAGATAAATCGTGTTCTCTGTGTGCAGGAGAATGGACTTTACTTCTGCACCAGGCTACTAGAACAGCAGTCCTGAGGATGCTCAATTTCCACCAGATTTCAACTTGGAAATATTTCAGGTTTCTATAGTTTTTTTTTTTTTTTTTTTTTTTGAGACGGAGTCTCGCTCTGTCCACCAGGCTGGAGTGCAGTGGCCGGGTCTCAGCTCACTGCAAGCTCCGCCTCCCGGGTTCCCGCCATTCTCCTGCCTCAGCCTCCCGAGTAGCTGGGACTACAGGCGCCCGCCACGGCGCCCGGCTAACTTTTTTTTGTATTTTTTTAGTAGAGACGGGGTTTCACCGTGGTCTCGATCTCCTCACCTTGTGATCCGCCCGTCTCGGTCTCCCAAAATGCTGGGATTACAGGCGTGAGCCACCGCGCCCGGCCAGGTTTCTATAGTTAAGATAGAGGCCCCTGACCCTGACAAGGCGTGCAGAGGCCGGACCCCTATCCTGGGAGATGTGTCCGACCGCCCAAGCCTTGACAAATGTGAATTCTACCCTCCTTGGTAGAGGAGCTGACAGGGTGACTTAGATTTACTGAGTTTTTGGAATTGTCCCCAGCGTGGATCAGAAAAGACATTTTTGTTCCGCGCTGCACTATTACAGGCAAGCGGAACAATTTGCATAGTTACCAGGGAGCTCCGGGGAAGGGTAGCGTTCAGTTCTGAAGCAATTATCTTTATTTCCAATAGAGTTAACTGCACTGCAAAGTGGATCCATTTTCTCGCTGCAAAATAAGCGCATTGGATTGTTTTTGTGGTAACTATGCAATTAGTTCTTTTTGCTCATGCCTTGCCTGGTGCTGCTGTCTTTTCTCTGTGAGTGTGTTTGAAATAGTATTCAGTGGCAAATTTGTTCTCACTCAGAGAATGGACTTGCTTACTCTGTAACACCTGAAATCAAGGGCACTGTGGATCCCCAGGGCCGTCTCCACTTTAGGGAGGAGGAAACGGAAACCAAAGCCTAGTGAGCTGCCCAGCGGACACCTCATTCCCAGCAGTGCCATGACGGAGCCATCTGTTTGTGTCCCAGATCTTCCGTCGGTCCTTCTAGAGTCTAACACAGATGGTGCAAACTTTTTTTTTTTTTTTTTTGAGACGGAGTCTGGCTCTGCCACCCAGGCTGGAATGCAGTGGCCGGATCTCAGCTCACTGCAAGCTCCGCCTCCCGGGTTTACGCCATTCTCCTGCCTCAGCCTCCCAAGTTGCTGGGACTACAGGCGCCCGCCTCGTCGCCCGGCTAGTTTTTTTTTTGTAGTTTTTAGTAGAGACGGGGTTTCACCGTATTAGCCAGGATGGTCTCGATCTCCTGACCTCGTGATCCGCCCGTCTCGGCCTCCCAAAGTGCTGGTGCAAACATTTTAAAAGACCGCATGTAGCCACCTAGTGCCCTCAACTCTAAAAGTCATATGCAAACAAAGGTTGGGAAAAAATGAGAATGGGGAAAGATGTTAATAAAAATCTGGATATGCTCTATGATGTGCAAACTGAAGGAGAGAACTCAGGCAGGCCTATAAAAAATGGGGGCAAGCCTGAGTTTCACACTGCTTTTCGTCTTATCCTCCTTAGTCATCCCTTTCCACCTAAGGTAGCTGTGGACTTAAATTCCCTGGCAGGTTTCTTCAGCAGCCCATTTTCACATGCACATGCTGCATAGGAGCAAAGACCTCCTGAACTTCCAACAAGAAGGGCCGCTTAGCAGACACTGGGCCGCCAGCCATCCAGCACAGGTGAGAGGGGAGTGACGCAGACATCAAACCCACCATGGGCTTCAGGATCTACAGCAGGCAATGTGTACAGTGAGATAAAGGGACAGGACATCCCCAGTGGCTATGACCTTAGAGCATATCTCATCCATGTCTGCACCGCCCAAGTGAGGAGAATGAGGCCTGGGCAGGTTTCTCGGGGAGCTGAGACTGGAACCAACCCAGGTCTCTTGAGTCTTGTTCCTTGTAAACTGACTATGGGATCTTGTCTTCATTAAGATGCTTTTAGCTGCAAACAACAAGGCCACCCAACTCCAAACAGTTTAAATGACAAGGGATGCTTCTATCTCATACTCTAAGAAGTACCCAGAAGATTAACACAGGAGAGTAGCTCTAGAATCTGCTTGTCCTGACTCTGAGGCTGATTCTCCTATTATTGCCCTGGGCTGCAGCCTTCATATAAGCGAATGGTCAGCATCACAGAGAGGTGGCATTGCTCTCTGAAGGGCGAGATCCTTCCTGCGATGGAGGTGGCGTGTAATGTTGGGCTGTGGCACATGCGTGGTTTCTCATGGCTGGGGCGCCAGTAGACCTCCCCATAAATCTGACAGAGAAAGCTCCAAAGAAAATAAGCCAACTTTTACAGAGTCACTTTGCTGTGGGTCAGTGGTGACTGAAACAGGAGATACCCAGGCCTCCCAAAGATTCTAACACCTGGATATTTCACTTGTCTTCTGGGCACATGTTTGCAGCAAGAATCATGCTTTAATAACAGGCACCAAGCCAAGTGGTGTAAGTCTAGATTCATTTTTATTTCCTTATTGTGGGAAAAAAATACAAGAACAAACAAAGTCACAACACTTCTGGGGAAAGAGTTCTTGAGGGTTGTGAATTGTCTCTGCCGGGTACGTTCAGCCCTGAGTTCACTGTCTTACGACAGCACAAGCTGTGTAGTGAAGTGGGAATGATTGGGTTGAAGGCTGGACAGGGTGATGGGTGTGTTAGGGACCTGTCTGCACCCTAAGTGGGCTTTGGATACCATCCTCCAACCCCTTGCTCCCACATCTTCAAAATAAAAGACTGGACAATATAATCTTTTTAAAAAATTGAGGTGATAGTCACACAACATAAAATTAACCATCTTCAGGTGCATAATTTAGTGCCATTTACTACATTCACAACGTTGTGGAATGCCCCTCTGTCTAGATCCAAAACATTTAATCATTCCCAGAGGAGACGTCCCTACCCATTGAGCTGGAGTAATGTCATCTTTTAAGGACATTTTCAATTATATGATTTTATGATGTCAGAATAGGCACTTGACTCATTCAACTTTGTGAAGATACCCTCCAGACCGCAAAGACATTGAGATAACCCCACAAATGTGAAACTTCTAAATATTTGCCCCTAACAAACACAATTGAGGTGGGGTGGATGACCTGAATCGCCCTGGTGGATAACTCTGTGGCCGATCATTACAAGGCTGACTGGTGTTTTCCTACTGTCAGAAGCTTCACGATGGGGCCAGTCAGGTGCCCAGTGAGTAGTATCCTTGGCAACAGAGACCCAGGTGGATTTGCATAAATACCTTTCGTCCCAGGACACAGGATTTACACTGTGTGTTTCTCATCACCTTCAGGAAAACCACTGTCCCTTTTTTTCTTTACCAGATAAGAGTCGGGCTTTCCTGCAAATTCAGATTCCTGAACCAAGGGGCATTTTTGTGGTCATCCCTTGGGTGTCCCTGTCACTGCTGTCGGTGGCTGGGGTGAAATGAGGAGGTCGTGGCTGTGTGTTTGAGAGCCTTAGCTTGGGAAAATGGTGTCTTTGCCATCTCTGGTTCTCAACTCTTCAGCACAACTTGGTTGTGCTGGGTGGATTTTCAACATGTTCCAGCTGTGAAATTCCTTGTACTACAAACATCCAATATGGAAGCTGGAAATGTACAACAGGTCAAATCAGAGATGCCATGGGTGAGGAGGGCTTAGAGCCCGTCTCCCGCAGCCTTTCTCTCTCCTCTGTGAAGGGTGAGTGGAATCACCTTAAATCCCTTAGAACCCAGTTGGGAAAACACGGACCTTGACTTTACATGACCTCCAAGCACTGCTGTTGAGAGTCTTTAGAGTTTCTGTTTTTTTTTTTTTGTTTGTTTTTGTTTTTTTTTTTTTTTTTTTTTGAGACAGAGTTTTACTCTATCGTCCAGGCTGGAGTGCAGTGGTAAGATCTCGGCTCACTATAACCTCCGCCTCCCGGGTTCAAGTGATTATCTTGCCTCAGCCTCCTGAGTAGCTGGGATTACAGACATGTGCCACCATGTCTGGATAATTATTTATATTTTTAGTAGAGATGGGGTTTCACCATGTTGGTCAGGCTGGTCTCAAACTCCCGACCTCAGGTGATCTGCCTGCCTTGGCCTCCCAAAGTCCTGGGATTACAGATGTGAGCCACCGCACCTGGCCCGGGATTTCTGTTCTTTTATTGGCCTCCAGGTAACCAAGAAACAGCAACGTGTGTTGCAATCAGACCGTCCCCTGAATCCTCCACCGTGAGACCCCACCAAAGTCATGACTTTGTTCTCTGTTGCTCACCTGGAACGCAGCCATTCCCCATCCCCACCTCCCCTGGTCACATCTGCTGCATCTTGGCTGTCCCTGCCTGTGTTTTCTGCTGTCTTTGTCACTGCTCCATCCTGCACGACATTCTACAGGCTCTTCAAAGTCCAGTTCACCCACTCTTCCAGAACCCTTCATGGTAGCCTGCTGGGAGAAATTGGGCTACAGTCCATCACAGGTGCAAAATGATACCTGAGAGGTGGCCCTGCCACTGACCACTTCTTCCCTAACACATGCTCAGTAGACCAAGTGTGGTGGACAGGCACACCCTGGCCCAGGAGACCCAGAGGACTTGTGTTTGGAACTCCCTTTGCTTCCTTAGGTCTGCTGTGACTGTCTGGACCCCTCCTGCAGGGGCCATGTGTGAGCAGCTCAAGGAAGTTTCTCACTAACTGCAAAGCTCTGTACCAATGTCTTGATTACATTTTAGATAGCAAATGGTGGCCCTGGCTCTCCCACTGGAACTGTCTATGTGGCGCTTGGCCATGTACAACTTCTCTAATTGGACTATCATGTGGGTCTGATGATAAACCAAATATTCTAACATCAGGGTGGGGGTCTCCCCAACTGCATCTTAAGTCTTTAAGGAAATTGTTTCTTATGCAGGACAGCTCCATAACTTGTGGGATCATGTGCAAAATAAAGACATAGGCCCCTTGTTCAAAAAGGACAAAAAACCCTTATTCCTTTCTCCCATGGTCTATCTGTTGTGGCATATTTTGCATATGCTGTTTGATATTGCACTCCCTTGGGCAGGGGATACACATGGAAACCAGTGCAGACCCTCATGGGCGCACAACCCTGACCTGACTTCCCTGCGCTTGTGCTCAGACCCTTGTCGGGGTGGAGGGTGGCAGTGGTCACTGAGCAGGAAGAGACAGGGGAGCGGGCAGCTGAGGCTCCATCCTCAGAAGCAGAAAGGCTGAGGGAGGCAGAACCGTGCAAGAGCCACGCCGCATGTCCCATCATCCCTTCAAATGTAGAAGTGACACACACTTAGAAGATCACTATGAATTTCAGGCAGTGACTCCAGAGCATGAAACCCCAAGAGAAGAGCCCCCTTCCAAGAGTGAGGCATGCTCTTGACTATGAAGTGGACCCTGGGATCAGTATACAGTAGGTGCTCAGCAAGTGCTTGATGACTAGGCGCTGGGGTATAGAGAGGGAAAGGGTTCTCAGTTTGAGGACACATCTACAGAACTGGCAATAGTAGCTGCTCATTCCCTGTTGAAGGACTGGATGATTCCTTTCTCAACCCTCATCTATACCTAGCTGGGTTTAGACCCTCAGTTTCCTCATCTATAAAATGGGAACGATAACAAAGGTATGTACATCAGAGAAAATCATGGAATGCATCCCGTTTCTGGCATGCAGAGAAAGCCCAGTAGTATCAAGATTATTATGCCCGGTGCTAGAGACATAGCAGGCATTTAATAAATGTTTGAGCTGAGGCTTCCTAGAGAATATGAGATTGCAGCAAATTGGATGTAAAACTTCTCTTTACCTTTTTAAATCCGTCTGATTATCTTGTATCAGGATATAGCTGGTGTGGTCACAAAGCAGGGAAAAAGCTATTGATATCCCTGAGTAACAGCAAAACATGGAGTGGCCCCAGGAAGGTGCAGGGAGGAAGTCCCTTTTGTTTGAAACTTTTTTAGTGTCCAGTCTTTCTTTCTCCTTCCTTCCCTAATTTTGTACCTGCGTTCAACTTTGTATACGTTTTTCAAAAGAAGAGCAGCCTTGGACCTAAGAAAATCTGAGCCTAAGGAGCCTCCAAAAAGCTAGGAAGTCTCTATAACATCTGCCCCTGAAACAACCAGCGCAACTCACAGGCATAGTGAGTCACCTCCACGCCCCATCCACTGAGCACACACTGCAAAGTCCACTCAGGGGGTTCACCGGGGGTCTTCAGGGATCCCACCAGCAGGGCGCCTGTTCGGCTGCTTCTTCAAGTCCCTGTTGAAACCAACAGAGAGTACTTAGTTTGGAGGTTTATTTACAAATAAGCTGATGGTCAGATGGGCAAGACCCATGCCTCTAGCCAGCCCCTTGAAACTTGTCAATGAGTCCCCGCTGGGGCAGGGAGTCTCTAAGGACAGGGAAAGATGGGGGCCCGAGGGTATCATCTGCCAAGACCTAAGGCACCTGCACCCATACTTCTGCCTGTGTGTCCTCAAAACCCTCTACTTTATTATGATTCTTCTTCCGGAGACCTCTGTCCTTTGAGGCAAGTCTGTAAACCAATGTTTGCTTTTCAACATTTTGACAAGGGACAGTTGTGGGGGAGTCACACCGTCCTTCCACGCTGTAAACGCAGGTAACAAAAGGATTGGATGAGGGTCGGTGGTGACTCACTGCTCCGACATTTTACTTGAACAAGCTGTTTCTCTCCCAGAAGACTCAGAACATAAGCACCTTGAATGGACGGGTCGCATTTAGGACTCCAAATAAGTTCTGCTTTCCCATTTTTGTTTTCAATCTATGTGCTCTTTCAGAGACTCAAACCTGTTACCATTTTATCAGCAAAATGAGACTTTCTACTAATTTGGTGGGACAAGCCTCGCCGGGAGTGATGTGTGTGTCATGGAATTGTGGTTGTGCATTGGAATGGCTAATCCCCTGATGTCAGATGCTAAGGAAGTGGCCTCAGCTACTGAGCATCACGTCACTGCTGGGTTTAGACACAACACGAACTTATGTATGGATGACAGCACCACTAATAACGAATGCCAGTGACCTAAACAGGGAATAACTTCAAATGAAACAAAATGCACCTCATATCATATTTACCCTGAAAGACACAACTGGCTGAATAAAATCTGATTAAATGAAACCTAGCAATGGGTTGATAATTTTGGTGGAACTTGATGATGTGTGCATGCCCAACACGGTGTGACCCAAGTCCCCTGGGAGGGTCCTCTAAGTGAGTTTGGTTGGAGGCTACCATCCACAGTGCCTTGCATTTGCAGAGCGGCTCTTTCTAAGCCCAGTCCTGGGGTTATCTCCGGGATCTTCCCACATCCCAGCGGGAAGATAGGCCAAGTCCCCACCTGACCTCATCTTAGGCAGAGAGGCTTCCACGGAAGTGTGGGCTGGCTGTGGGGAGTTGAGGCCTAGCCCTGCTCTTTTGACGTTTCACCCCATGTTCTCCAAACTCTAGCAAGCAGCTTCCATAGTTCATTAAATTGGACTGAAAGTCTGATGGCTTGCAAAGCAAATTCTTTATAACTGTTATAAAGGTTTCATTGCTTAAGCATATAATCTAGCAAAACTGCCATGCCCCCTCCACTCCCTAAATTCTAAGACTTGCCAGGGAAGTGAACAGTGTCTAGTGGACTGCAGGAGTAACTGCACTCAGCCCAGAACTCCCTGGAGGACACAGGGAAGGTTCTGGAAAGTTGGTGGTACCTCACAGGGAGGGACGTGGTGCTCCAGGCCCCAACTTCCTCCTGTTCAGATACTCACTCTGCCATCCACCAGCCAGCTGGGAGTAGTTACACAGTCTCTGCCTCAGTTTCCCTATCTGTACATGGGTTGTTCATAGCCTCCACCTCAGAGGGTAGTAATGATGCCAGGCTCTTAGAACAGTGCTCAGTATATGTGCATTCTGTGCCTACTCTATGCCAAGCACTATAGATAGAAAAATGAACAAAATAGGGAGAAATCCCTGCCCTCAAGGAGTTTACATCTGCGGCAGTTGGGGGCACACAGCAGACAATCAATAGAGTGATTAGCCCCCAGTTAGGTTAGGTATTTCCAATCTTTGCCTATAAGCCACATATTTGCCCAAGTTAGGCTGCCTCCTTCCCATGAACTTTGACTGTGAACTTTGACTGTGGGATGACATCTTATAGCTGTGGTGTTTTGCCAACCAGCAGCTCTTGGCACACAAAATGTGCTGCCAGCAGCCCTTGAAGTCCAGTAGGTACCCTGGGCAGCCTTGTCCTCGACCCCACCTGCCTATTAAGAAAAGAGTGTTGTGTTTTGCATCAGCAGTAAAATGGGTCAAGGTTTAGTCAATTGGAAGTTGTGTCAAAACTCACTACGGGTGGTTGAGGCCCGAAGTCCCCCAGCATTCATTAACAACTATTGTTCAATGATTATCTCCCTGGGGCGTGTTGCAGTGAGTTGGCTCAAAGCATAACTGACCCTGGCCATGATCCAGAGACCTGCCCCCTGATGTCAGTGGGGAGCCTCCCTGGGTGCAGCCGAGGGGCAGGACTATTGTTTTCCACAGTATTTAAAGCTGGGAGGTTCTGCCACCGAGCACGGCCGTCCCACTGGGAACACAAACTCGCCAGCGGGAAGAACCCGGAAAGAAACCTTGGATCTCCCTTCGAGATCGTCTAAAGAGAAGAAAGGTAAGTAGAGCTGTGCATTTACATTTTGAAAAAGTACAAAGATGAACTCATTTTTTTCCTGAGAGTAATAACTATTTGGCAATGCACGGCCCCAGCAAAAGGCCGTCGAATGTGTTTGAAGATGTCTGTTGTTGTTTTTGTTCAGGACGCTTGCGTTTTCTATTTCAGGTGACCTCACATTCGTGCCCTTTAGCAGCACTCTGCAGAAATGCCTCCTCGACTGCAAAACGGCCTGAACCTCTCGGCCAAAGTCATCCAGGGAACCCTGGACAGCCTGCCCAAGGCAGTGAGGGAGTTTCTTGAGAACAGTGCTGAGCTGTGTCAGCCTGATCACGTCCACATCTGCGACGGCTCCGAGGAGGAGAACGCGCGGCTTCTGGGCCAGATGGAAGAGGAGGGCATCCTCAGGCGGCTGAAGAAGTATGACAACTGGTAAGCTCGGCCCGCACTGCCTGCCCCAGCCCCCTGCAGGCAGGGCTCCCCTGTGTCTCCTGGGAGTTGGTGGAGAAAGGTGAATGAAGGCCTCTTGGGAGTTTCAGACTCTTGAGAAGTTGAATGCAATGGTCAGAACCATACAGATTTGAGTTTTGTGACGTTAGTGGGCTAGCCCAAGCTTTAAATGAGGTGGTGTGCACAAAACCTCTGCCAACTAGATTCTTGATAAAAACGAAAGACAGCCCCCGTCCTACAGACCAGCTCCTAGTTGAGTAAATGCCCACCTGGCCATGTCTTAGATGGTCTGTGTGTTCACACGGATGGACTGTTGTTAGCATGCTCGGCACTCTGCTAGGCATGGAAAGCCACGGTATTGAAGGAGATGGTTCGCTGCCCGTGGTGCTTGGCTGAAAGGAAGCCTGTGATTTTTGCAGCTGGTTGGCTCTCACTGACCCCAGGGATGTGGCCAGGATTGAAAGCAAGACAGTTATCGTCACCCAAGAGCAAAGAGACACAGTGCCCATCCCCAAAACAGGCCTCAGCCAGCTCGGTCGCTGGATGTCAGAGGAGGATTTTGAGAAAGCGTTCAATGCCAGGTTCCCAGGGTGCATGAAAGGTGAGCGGAACGTTGATTTGATTGGGAAAAATAGCAGAGAACCTTTTCTGATGACATCTATCTTAATGGTAATTCAAACAGTCATGGAAGCTCCCACCACCTCAGATATCGTTCAGTTCCATACATGAAGTTGGCAATGTATCGAAAAAGCACATCCCTCTCCTGCTTTTACAGACTGTCTTATACAAACGTGGAAACTATTTCCATGCATGTGGGTTTTAAATAGCTTGGTGGGACCTGGTTGCATATTTATGAAAACTCTTTAACTTCAGCAGGCTCTTCACTCTCCAGTGGCCTCTCCTAACCTAGGGGGGCTGGTGGCCAGCAGGGTGTGGTGGTGTTAGTGGAAGACTGTGAAAATGGGTCTACCTGGGAAAACAATGCTGGTTGTGTTCGAAGTCCAAGGTCATTTCTCACCAGCGCCCACCCATTGCACCCGGTAGGTCGCACCATGTACGTCATCCCATTCAGCATGGGGCCGCTGGGCTCGCCTCTGTCGAAGATCGGCATCGAGCTGACGGATTCGCCCTATGTGGTGGCCAGCATGCGGATCATGACGCGGATGGGCACGCCCATCCTGGAAGCACTGGGCGATGGGGAGTTTGTCAAATGCCTCCATTCTGTGGGATGTCCTCTGCCTTTACAAAGTAAGTGTATTATTTCAGAATCAAAAGTTAAAATAAAAAAAGAAAGCTGAACAACAAACCCCGGTGGGTGCCTCGGGGACCCCCAAGCAGGGCCCTGGCACACTGACGTGGGAGGGGTCCTTGTTCACAGAGCCTTTGGTCAACAACTGGCCCTGCAACCCGGAGCTGACGCTCATCGCCCACTTGCCTGACCGCAGAGAGATCATCTCCTTTGGCAGTGGGTACGGCGGGAACTCGCTGCTCGGGAAGAAGTGCTTTGCTCTCAGGATAGCCAGCCGGCTGGCCAAGGAGGAAGGGTGGCTGGCAGAGCACATGCTGGTGAGTCTGCAGGAAGCCCTGAGGTGCAGATGAGAGACCCTGAGGGTGGCAGAAACAAACAGCATTACAGTTCCCATCCAGCAAGACCCAGTACACCTTTCTGAGCGTGCAGGTTCCCAGACAGATTGGGAAACCCTACCAGTAATGATTAGTGCACACGTATACGTCACTTTTGAAGGCCCCCAAACACCAGGGGACCATAGAGATCCTTTGGACTTCATGATTCTGTGAATGTTCGTTTGCACTGATACCTGAAGAAATAGATCTTGAGGGCCTACATTCCAACATCTGGGCTGAAGTACCAACCTCGGGGAGAAGGAAACAAAGATCACAATAAAGAATCTTGTCCCCGGCCTGGCGCGGTGGCTCAAGCCTGTAATCCCAGCACTTTGGGAGGGCGAGACGGGAGGATCACGAGATCAGGAGATCGAGACCATCCTGGCTAACCCGGTGAAACCCTGTCTCTACTGAAAAATACAAAACACTAGCCGGGCGAGGTGGCGGGCGCCTGTAGTCCCAGCTACTTGGGAGGCTGAGGCAGGAGAATGGCGTAAACCTGGGAGGCAGAGCTTGCAGTGAGCTGAGATCTGGCCACTGCACTCCAGCCTGGGCGACAGAGCAAGACTCCGTCTCAAAAAAACAAAAATGAATCTTGTCCCCAACAGATCCTGGGTATAACTAACCCCGAGGGTGAGAAGAAGTACCTGGCAGCAGCGTTTCCCAGTGCCTGCGGGAAGACCAACCTGGCCATGATGAACCCCAGCCTCCCCGGGTGGAAGGTTGAGTGTGTTGGGGATGACATAGCCTGGATGAAGTTTGACACACAAGGTGACTCTTTTAGACCCAACTGTTGGTAATGATTGGACTCGAGTGAATTATTGGCCTTCAAAACATGCCACGTTCTCCTTGATCCAGTGTTTGGATTTTTAAATTATGTTAGTCCAGAGTTGGCCAAACCTTAGAAATATGTATTCTGTAAGAATTCTTCAATTTAATATTCAATCTGGATTGAAACTGTGCCATATGTTGCTGTTTGTTTACATACATACATTTGTTTAAATGGTATTGGTGGAAAATTGTGGAGGAAGCAAGAATTGTAAACATCTCAAAGTTGCATATGATGCTTGGATGAAAAGAGATAAATGTATATTCTAGGGAGGGAAGAAAGATTTGAGAAGTTGGCATAGAAATTAGTCTGGCAAGATATAAGAGTATATATTCTGCTTTGCCTGGCACTCACTACTACTTCTCTGGTTTAAATCTCCAGGTAATTTAAGGGCTATCAATCCAGAAAATGGCTTTTTTGGTGTCGCTCCTGGGACTTCTGTAAAGACCAACCCCAATGCCATCAAGACCATCCAGAAGAACACCATCTTTACCAACGTGGCCGAGACCAGCGACGGGGGCGTTTACTGGGAAGGCATTGATGAGCCGCTAGCTTCAGGTGTCACCATCACTTCCTGGAAGAATAAGGAATGGAGCCCAGAGGATGGTGCGTCCCCGCCAGAGACCTCAGTACGCCGGGCTGCAGGGACTGCCTGTTTGAGCCAGGCACTCACGGGCCTTTCTCCATCTTATAGGGGATCCTTGTGCCCACCCCAACTCGAGGTTCTGCACCCCTGCCAGCCAGTGCCCCATCATTGATGCTGCCTGGGAGTCTCCGGAAGGCGTTCCCATTGAAGGCATTATCTTTGGAGGCCGTAGACCTACTGGTGAGGCCCTCCTTCATTTAGGCTGGGAACATGGGTGTGCTGGGTACCGAAGGGCATCTGTGAAATCTCTGCTTTTCCATGACCTTGTCAGAGGGTACCCAGGGGCTTCCTTTCTTGAGCTTCCTTTCCAAAGAGCCAGAATAATTGGCAAGTTCAAATGTAGAACCAACACTTCTGGTCACCTGGAACCTTTCTGAATCCTTTATCTATCATAGCTTGATCAAATTTTACTTTTTACTTTGTGGCCTCAGTCATGTAACTTTGACTTAGCAGTTTTCTGCAGTTTAGCTTGGTGAATGCAAAACTAGCTCGATTACAAAGTTATTGTCTTTCCATGTCTTTCCATGTTGTGAATAACACCACTGGTTGTAGAGGCTGAATTTTAAAACCTCTAATGAATGTTTCTTTTTTTTTTCTTCCCCTGCTAAAGGTGTCCCTCTAGTCTATGAAGCTCTCAGCTGGCAACATGGAGTCTTTGTGGGGGCGGCCATGAGATCAGAGGCCACAGCAGCTGCAGAATATAAAGGTAAGTCAAAGTCCTGATTTGAAACCACAGAGAAGTGGGATTAGAGTGCTCTTCATCCATCTTATACCTCTCTCCTTCTCTGTGTCTGTGTGTGGGAAGAGAGAGAGAGAGAGGAGAACAAAGCATGCTGATGTCAACAATCAATGGGGTCAGTTTTGCCTAGGAGAGCATCATTTACCAATGGAAGCTCCCTCTCTGTTTAACAGGCAAAATCATCATGCACGACCCCTTTGCCATGCGGCCCTTCTTTGGCTACAACTTTGGCAAATACCTGGCCCACTGGCTTAGCATGGCCCAGCACCCAGCAGCCAAGTTGCCCAAGATCTTCCATGTCAACTGGTTCCGGAAGGACAAGGAAGGCAAATTCCTCTGGCCAGGCTTTGGAGAGAACTCCAGGGTGCTGGAGTGGATGTTCAACCGGATCGATGGGAAAGCCGGCGCCAAGCTCACACCCATAGGCTACATCCCCAAGGAGGATGCCCTGAACCTGAAAGGCCTGGGGCACATCAACGTGATGGAGCTCTTCAGCATCTCCAAGGAGTTCTGGGAGGAGGAGGTGGAAGAGATTGAGAAGTATCTGGAGGATCAGGTCAATGCTGACCTCCCCTGTGAAATCGAGAGACAGATCTTTGCCTTGAAGCAAAGAATAAGCCAGATGTAATCAGAGCCTGAGTGCTTTACCTTTAAAATCATCCCCTTTCCCATCCACAAGGTGCAATAGAAGCGAGAGAGGGCAAGTTTTCCCAAATTGATGCCACCATAATAATCATCACCGCCGTGCGCAGATCTGAAAGGCACACTTTGATTTTTTTGAGGGTAAGAACCACAGAACACCAGCTAGTAGCTAATGAAATTGAGAAGGGAAATCTTGGCATGCCTCCAGAAATTTACACCCAATGCATAGTTTGTTCAAATTTAAGGTTACTCAGGCATTTGATCTTTTTAGTGGTTTTTCACTTTAGCTATGTGGATTAGCTAGAATGCACACCAAAAAAATACTTGAGCTGTATATATATGTGTGTGTGTATGTGTGTGCATGTACGTCCACAGGTGTCTGTGTGGTATATTTGTATATGTGTATTTGTATGTGCTGTTATCGAAAATATATTTAATACCTTTGGAAAAATCTTGGGCAAGATGACCTACTAGTTTTCCTTGAAAAAAAGTTGCTTGGTTATTAATAAATGTGCTTAAATTATTTTTATACACCATTGTTCCTTACCTTTACATAATTGCAATATTTCCCCCTTACTACTCCTTGGAAAAAAATTACAAAATAAAGTTTTATAGAAAAGATGGATTTGCTTTGCTCGGTTTTTCTTATTTGAGCTACCAAGCAGAGTGAACTCTGATTAAACATCTTGTGATTTAAATCCTGCCCCCTCCCCAAGAGGGTGGAGACATTCAGAATCACACTTGAAGAGCAGGTGGGTTGTCTGGTCCCAGGGAGGAGGAAGGAGCCGATGGGGAGGAATGAGGCAGGGAACCGTAGTTGGGGTTCTCTGAATTTGTTGAAGCCACTAGTTGGCGTCCTTTAACAATTCTACAAACCGTTAGATGGTGAGGCTTCTGTGGCTGGACTGGGAAGGTTTAATGTCTGCTTTTTGACAGTTTGGGTCTGGAGGGGGCTTAGGCTTCCACAAAAATTACACTGTGGACAGTTTCATAGGCTTTTGCCTTTTAACTCTTCAAAGCAACAGTTTTCTCAACTGTCATCCCCGCGTGGGAGCGGGGGAAGACAACTGTTCTTGAGAAGGAAAAGCCGACAGGATCTGGGTTGAGCAAGCATTAATTGAGCGCCTTCTACATCCTGGACATCATGCCAACACCATGGGCTGCCCGAGAACAGAGGTGGGTGGTTTGGTCCCCAGCTCTGCCTTGAACCTCACCTGCCCTCCTCTACTGCCAGTGTTTATTGGATATTCCAGAACGGTACAAACAAACCATAAACTTTATATTACAGATTCATTCTGTGTAAATACTATTATCTTCAAGTTGTAGTTTCTTTCTTGGGTCCAGGCTGTGAAATTGGCTTCACCCCTACCACAACCCAGCGGACAGGCTTGTTCTCATGTCACGCTCCACCCCTCCAGTCTCCTCAACTGGAAAACTTGCCTCTTTTCCTCACTTCCTCTGCTCCTTACAATGGCTTCACATGGAAGGTGAAGCCGAGATCACCCCAATTTTACAGGCGAGGAAACTGAGGCCAGGAGTGTCCATCGGGGCTGAGAAATTGCCAGGATTTCCTTCCCCATTAAGGAGCTGAGAGTCCTAGCTCCAGACTCATTGGCTTGTTCTAACATCAAAACCACTGATGGGAAAAACCACTTAGTGGAATTCAATGCTATCTGCTGTATTAGTTTAAATCAGTGGCATTCAAACTTGTTTCTCCTTTTCACTGCAGAACACGTTCTTGACATGTACTTGACTCAGAGTCCCATGTCTAAAAGAGACAGAGCTCAAGGCAGCCCACGTGAGGCTGGGGAGGGAGTCCAGAGTGCAGGCCACCTGGCCTCCATTTCCCCACCCCTTGGGGGCCTTTGGGCAGCTCCTTGAACCCCTGAAAGAGGCCACCAGGATAAAGTTTGTTAAAATGCATGCCTCGTGCCCCACTGTCCTATGATGGGCTTTTGGTACTCTTCACTCCCCCAGCAGGCAAAGACATTGGCCATCCCCAAATTCCTTCCCCTCCTGCACAGCATCACCCACCTGCCAAGCAGCCTCGTGTTGGACCATTTGCCAGCAAGCCCTGCAAGTCTGGGGGACAGCCTAGAGGAGGTGACTTACATGCACAGCATAAGAGTTTTCAGGGGACCAAAAGGACTCAATACATGCCATTGGCTCCTGACTCAGTTTCCCCAAGCCATGCCTCCTGAGTGCTCCATCTGTCTCCAAATCCTGGTTTCTGTGCGGGGACCTCTGTCTACAATAAACAGGATACTATGAGCTCATTCTTCAATGTCCTCTTGTGCTTTCAGATGATTCAAAGTATATAAACTAAGCCCATTTGCAGGAAGCTCATAGAGGGTGAGTGGCTCGTCACTTGAAAATACGGTTGGAGTGAGATGGAAAGCCCAGAGTCTCCTGATTCCTGGTCTACCACCGGACCACATGGCTCCAAAACCAACACTGGAACTGACGTCCTCTACTGGAATCCAGTGTAAGAGCTGCCCCCTGACCTCCAGGAAGCTGTGTTGGAGTCTGGGTTAAAGACCAGAAAACAATAGTTACGCAACAAATATTGAACCAGGACAACAAACCTGCCCTTATTCCCAGTTGAGTCATTTAGGGGGCACTGGCAGGTAGGCAGGTGGTGTGGGGTGGCTAGGTGGAGCCGGGCACACTTGGGAGCCAGGAATTACAGGGCTCTCTCTCTTCTCTCTCTCTCCCCTGGGGCCCACCCTAACCTGGAGCCCCCTGGGCTGCTCACTCGGCCCTCTGGGTGCCAACAGCCTGCACCTTCCAGAGTGCACGGTTCTGGCTTTAAGACCGCAGGGCATGGGCCCTACCGAGCTCCCTTGACCTGCAACCCTGCCAGAGGGCACCAAGCCAGGGGAGTAGCCTCTGCTTTGTCCTCGCTGTCAGCAGTTGCAGCAATGGCCCCAGTGAATTCATCTATGAGAAAGAGCTGGCCACCTGCTTCCTTCCTCCTGCCCGTTTTCCTTCCCTGGAGGCAGTAAACACTGGCAACCTTGAACACATCAAAGCTCTGCCGCTGGCCAGCGGGGTCTTCTTCTGTCTCCTCTGTGCCACTGGGGTCATAATACCTCTAGTAGAGTCCGATAAGGATGAAATAAACTAGCCCAGTGCAGTGCCGAATCTGCAGTCAGGAGGGTCTGTGTGTGAGCCACAGCCCTACATCTCCCTGGAAGTGTGCCCTTAGGTGAGTGCACGAAATACTGAGCTTCAGTTTCCTCAACTGTAAAATGGGCGTGATGATTACTTTCTCCAGGGGGTTGTTGAAAAGCATGAGACGATGCCAGCCAGGAACTTGGCACACAGCTGGGCCTGGTGGGGGCGGCTGTTCTTGTTTTTATTTTACCCGACTTCTCCAGGCTATGGGAGCTCGGGAGATCGCTCCCCGAGCAAGCCGCTGTCCCACTGGTGACCAGCTGTGGCTCTGGAGTTGAAATCTGTCCTCGGTGCAGCCTCCACAACTCCTACTTTCACTGTGCATTTCAGGAAAAGGAACTGAAGAGCAAAGTCAATCAGGAATATCGGAAGCATTTCTTCTCCTGGTGTAGTGAGCCCATCCCTGTAGGGAGCCACCTTTACCCTTCTCAAACATTTTACCAAAAGACTCAGAGTTTGGGTCCAGGAATTCTACCTTTAAGAAACGTGTCCTAAGAGAAAAATCATGAAAGTCTGCACAGATTTCGTTGCAAGGCTGCTCATTATGGAGCTGTTTATCAAGGCCAAATTTAGGAACCAACCTAAATGCCCAACAATAGGAGATTACTTAAAAGAAATTGTAGTTCTTTCAAGAACAGACAACTAGGCAGTCATTTAAAATGACTCTGCAAAAGATAAGTTATTGACATGCAATAATTGCCACCTGCTTCACCTGTAAAAGTAGATAATGAAAGTGCATCGAGTATTTGTACATTTATGCTTAGAAAAAAAAAAAAAACCTTTAAAAATACCATACAATGGTAACAGTAGCAGCTGGGTCCTGGGTTGGATGGTTGGGGGAACTGCACTGCGTCATTCATATTTTCACCATGTCATTCAGGCTACACGAACTCCTCCCAGAACTTTGCTGCAAAAAAGGGAGCTTGGCAGAGGCAGGAGTGCCCCTAAATTGAGAAAACCCTGAATGAACTGACTTTACCCCAACGATCTAAGATAAAGTTTCTTCCACAGGATGAAATGGGGGCTTGAGACAGAGATGAATTTCAGATGGGTTATCAAGCAGATGAACTTGTTTCTGCTTTCCTGAAGTTTTGTCTGGAGTTTTTCTGCTCCTCCTCACACAGGAAGCTCAGCATAGTGGGGGCCCTTGAGAGGGGTTCAAAACACAGGCACCTGTGAAGGCCCCGCTCCCAGGACCCCTAGGCAGGAAGAGTGGCCGGCACTGGGTCAATGCAGGGCTGATTGTTGCAGAACTGTTCCCCACGTACCATGTTCTCTCTGCCATCTGGGCCCTCTCTTAGCTCCAGGACAAAGCTCAGAGGTTTCTCCGATGCCGCAGAGCCGGGATTTAGGGATGCCGCAGAGGAGCAGCGGACGTCATTTGGTCCACAGTAGCACTGTAGTGGGACCAAGAACACATTTGCCTTGTTGACACCTGCTTGTGCCTTTGCACTGGACACTTACTCCTGGGGGCGCTGGGCCTACGCAGCCTGCGCTGCCCCAGAGCTCTTTCGTCTGTGAGCCCCTTGGTAATGGGATATGTAAATGTGTGAATGTTCACCAGTCTGAATGGCAAAACTCCTCTCCAGGCGAGGCAATTTGCAGCAAAATATGCTGTAAATATTTGTTCAGCCTGGGAAAATGACTCTAATTGCATAATTAAACTCGTTGTTGATGCTGCTTCCGGACAGAATAACTGCAGAGGAGGGCCCAGCCTGCAGCTGCCCTTCAGAGCTTTTTCAATAGAGGGACTGACTGTTTGCAGAGACTTTTCTCTGGCCCCCATCTCTTCACAGGGAGAAGGAAGAAAGGAACTGGAAAGAGGTTGTCTGTGGGGGAGAGGAGGGTGTGGAAAGGTCCCAGAATCAGAGGACCACCAGTGTGGGGCCTCGCAGATCCTCCCTGAGGATTAGGGCTATCTTTCAAATGTCCAACACACATTCCACATTCCATGGGCAGCTGGTAACTTGAGCCAATGATTCATTCACTCAAATGGAAAACTGTTAGTAGATTGAAAGAGATTTGCTTAAAAAGACAGTAGATCCCAACTGGGTTCAAAACCAGCATTCCTTGCTAAGGTAACCACAGAAAGACAATGCGAAGTGAAAGAAGCAGGCCACACAAGACCCCTGTATTGCATGAGTCCGTTGATATTAAGTGTTTGGAATAGGGAAGGCTGTAGAGACAGAAAGTAGTTAAGGGGTTGCCGGAGGTCAGGGAAGGAAGCAATGGGAAGGGACTGCTGACCCCTGACCATGACCCTGCAGGGTGTTTTGTGGGGGGTGATGAAAATATTCTGAAGTTAGATTGTAGTAGACTTTCCAGAATCCTGTGAATATATTAAAAACCATTGAATTGTGCATTTGAAATGGGTAGGTTGTTTGTTTGTTTTTTGAGACAGAGTCTCGCTCTGTCACCCAGGCTGGAGTGCAGTAGCGCGATCTCAGCTCACTGCAAGCTCCGCCTCCCGGATTCACGCCATTGTCCTGCCTCAGCCTCCCCAGTAGCTGGAACCACAGGCGCCCACCACCGAGCCCGGCTAGGTTTTTGTAGTTTTAGTAGAGACTGGGTTTCACCATGTTAGCCAGGATGGTCTCGATCTCCTGACCTCATGATCTGCCTGCCTCGGCCTCCCAAAGTGCTGGGATTACAAGCGTGAGCCACCGCGCCCGGCCTGAAATGGGTGGGTTTTATGATAGGTAAATTATAGCTCCATGAAGTTGTAAGTAAAAGAATAAATATAACCAAGATAAAATATACCAAAGGCTTTGAGTTACAGGCCTGCATTCACCTTGTTGAAAAGAGAACTGAGGAAGGAAGAGGTGTGTGCAGCCCACTGAGACCCTCTCCTTTGAATCTGGAGGAGTAAAAAAAAAATGGAAAAGGATGGACTTTCTCCTTATAGATTCAATGTCATTTAATGCCAGGCCAATGATCCTCCTAAAACTACCACGAATGCCATAAAATGATGTCATGTCACCAGCAACTGGATGAGAAACTGAGGCCACAGAGGACAAAGACCTGCAAAAGTTACTTGGCTAGCAGGTGGGAGAGTAGGAGTCATCAGGCGCCTCAGCTTCTAGGCTGACCCCACTGGCATTGAGTCAGGAGACCAAGAACCCCACCCCAGCCTCTTGGCCCATCAGGAAACCCCACAAACTGCTTAGGCAGCTGCAGGGAGGGTTTGGCTCGTGTCACTGCATAGGGGAGGGTCTAGACACAGGGCAGGGGCCCTGGACACAGAGGCTCCAATATGGCAGGAGGGTCCTATTTCCTTCTCCCCCCTCCCTAGCAGCAGAAATCTCTGGAATGGAAGTATTCACTCCAGCCACTAAGCTCCTGGTGTGGCCTGAAGATGGTCCCTTCCTCTCCAAGTCTATTTCCCCAGCTGTATAATGAGCACTCTGCCTTGGTCCCTGGAAGTCTTCCCTGCCATGAGGTGGGAGTCACATGGTTCTTTGGTGGGACTCTTAGGATTTAGTGAGTCCAGGTCTAGGCGTGGGGAGAGTGAGGTTGGAGTCACACAGTTCTTTGGTGGGACTCTTAGGATTTAGTGAGTCCAGGTCTAGGCGTGGGGAGAGTGACAAGGCAGAGAGTGCGGCTGACTTCACGAAGACGTGATGGGAACAATTCCACCCCAAGTAGTTCACTGCAGCTTAGCAGCGCGCTTGAAATCCCACCACTGGGGATGCCTCCCACTCCCCTGTTTGCCCCACTTGATGACACCATCTATCCCCACCTGCTCCTGAGTTTTTCCAGTCCCAAGACCTGGGAAAGGACAGTGGGGAACACGGGGTTTAGACTCATAGGCATAACCCCATATCCCCTCTGTTCTGGCCCAAAGCCTGGTTCACCCACAGGCCACAAAGGTCAGCTAGAAATCCCCAACCTGCTGCTGGTTGTTTGTCTGCAGAGGCACGTGTGAGCTGTTTAGCTCAGACCTCAAGATAATTCATCTGTCTTTAAGAGAAGCCTCTGGCTTCTCCCAGGGAGATGAAATTGGACCTGTTCTATGGCCCAGAGGGCAGCATGAGGACCCTCATCCCAGTAAAGCCAGCATCTGGAAGACCTTGTCTGCCATGCCAGCCGCCAACCTCTGGAGGGTTCAAGGTTATTTTTCAAGGACAGGTGAACATAGCTCCATGCACCCAGTGGAAGCTGGAAGAGTTTGTGAAATTCTCTGCCAAGGCCAAGGCTCCCAAATCTAGGTGAGCGGACACGTGAGCCTGGGCTGCCCAAGACTGGCCCTGGGAGACAAGTCTAGCTCAGCTGGAGCCTCCTGGGCAGAGCCCAGCCCCTGGAGTTGGCATTAGCTCCCTGCCCCATAGTCTCCCTGGTTAATAGAATACTCTGCCCACAGAGTTGAACTCAGGTCTGGCCTCTATGGGTGCGGAGGCTGTGGCTGTCTGTTTGAAGCCTCAACAAGGGTTCATCACCATTAAGGACGGAGACCAGGGAGCCGGGGGGCCGGTGACTCACTCAGCAGCTGCTCCCCTGTTATGTAAAGTGGAGCTCAGAGCCATTAGCCGATAGGAGATGAAATTTACATTTTGAATTAACTCGGATCATCAGAATGCTTCATCTCGACCTAGGGAAATTAAACATCAAGTTGGAGGGAACTGTGGGCAGGAGGGGTGGGGGCTCAGCCAAGCATGCCGGATTGACTTTTTCTTTTCATTTTTTCAACAGGCTGCAGGCAAAGGGGACAGGAGGACGCTGCTGTGAAGTCAGTCTTAAAGAGAGAAGGAGAGAGAAAGTGGAGTTACTCTTTTTCTCTGTTTTCCTTGGGCAGAAGCACAATAAATCAGCATGGCAGAATTAAATTCAGATCTGTCCGATTTCCTCCATCTCACCCTCTGCTAATAATGGTTATTTATTGAACACTTATTATGTGCCCAGCACTTAACTAAACACTTTATAGATAAGGCAGAAGTGAATTTGTCTTTCCCCTTCTTTGTTTCCCCAACCCGCATTCCTGAGGGGTCTGATGAGAGAAGCAGAGAGAATGAGTTTCATGAACAACACAAAGTGTTGAGTTATGTTAGGAAGAGTCTGCTGGGTCTTTTAGAGGCAGCATTTGGGAATCTGAGTCCCTAAAGCCTCCTGTGACCACAATGCACAATGAAACCTGCTGCTCTGTCCCAGGGGCCCCATGGACGGCACCCCCTGGAGGTGTGCATTGTACCTCTCCTCTCGGAGCCCAGACGAGAGACCACACAGCTGTTCTGAGTCAAGCCTTGCAGGCTGGGATGGGGACTCAAGAGGAAAGGTGAAGGTGTTTCCATCTTCCTTTGGCCTCCGAGTTTGTCTGTGATCAGCTCCTAGTGAGAGTTTCCTTCCTGGAAAGGGACTTAGTCCAGATGTCCTTCTAACTTGGGTTAGAACAGACTTCCTGTGTTCAGTCCATCAATCAGCAACCCTGCATCCATCCTCGATCTGCTGTCAACTCCCCAACAACTCAGGCTGTGGGAACAGGGTTTCTCTTTCTACTGGGTCTTCCTGGCCTCATGGACAAACTGACTTCCAGGAACTGAGTTACATGTAACTCAACTTTCTGTGGGTTCACCTGATGCAACCTCATGCCCTTCATGCCCTGCCCCGAGACGCGTCAGAAGTGGGCAGACCTCCTTGTACCGTGGGTATTGGTTCTATCCGTGAAGTGATGTTCCCTGGGGCCCCTCTAACATGGGGGTTACAGTCACTGCATAAGTGTGGAGAACAACTACTGAATCAAGTCTGTGCTGGTAACAGCAGGGTCAACTTTTTGTGTTGCTGAGCACGAGAGAATGTGCTCTGAGGAGTGACATTTTTGTTCTGTTCCCAGCTGGCGGATGCTTCCCTAGAATGGCAATTCTCCAAGATCAATCTGTCACTTTCCAATGAATAGTTATTGAACAGCCTCTGACTGCCTGGCACTTAGAGTCAGCCCAAGTGCTTAGATGAGCTGATCAGGACTGTCTTTCTTAACGAATTGGCCCCACAGGGGGCCCTGTCCTTTTCCCAGGGTCACTGAAAAACTTCAAGCCTCAAGGTATAAGAAGTAATATTTTCTCTAAGGAGAATCTACGTTACTTTTCTGCCCCATTCAGAATTGCCTGATGGTCAGTCTCCTGTTCCATCCCCTCACATTTTGGAATTCTGCTTGGGCAGTGAGGGAAGGTGCATTTGCACTCTGCCTTCCTTCCTTCCTTCCTTCCTTCCTTCCTTCCTTCCTTCCTTCCTTCCTTCCTTCCTTCCTTCCTTCCTTCCTTCTTTCCATCCATCCATACTTCTGTACATCAATCCATCCATCCATCCTTCTATCCATCGATTCATCCATTCATCCATCCATCCATCCACCCACCCACCCACCCATTCACCCATCCATCCATCCATCCTTCTGTTCATTTGATTCATCCATCCATCCATGCTTTTGTCCATTGATCCATTTATTCTTCTATCCATCCATCCATCCATCTACTGTCCATCCATCCATCCATCCATCTGTCCATCTGTCTATCCATCTGTCCATCCATCCATCCTTCCTTCCATCCATTTATCCATCCATTCATTCATCCATCCTTCTATTCGTTGTTACAGCCCTTTATTCTTCCATGTAATTATTCTTTCTCATATTCTCCAACTATCTATGCCTCTGGATGCTTGTCATCCATCTGTACATCCATCTAATGGTCCATCAACCTCTAATAAGTCACTCTTCTGATCTCCATTCAGTCCATCAATCAGCAACCCTGCATCCATCGTCAATCCATCCTTTCATCTTATCACTAAGGACACATAGCCCCCCATCTGTGAGAGCCAGAGTTTGAATTAGCCCTGCCTGGCTTTTCCACATGCCTTCAGGATACAAATAACTGCACCTGGACATAGCAGACCAGCTAGGTGCCCTGAGAGGTGTAGACAGGTTGTTTCAAAGTTTCAGAGGAAGGAAAAGGAGCATCAGGGAAAGCTCCTCAGAGGAAGCAGTGTTTGAGTACTATCATAAAATAACATCATATTTGGAAAGTTCAGATATAACTGGAAAAGTGTAGGCATTCCAGGGGATTATGGGATCTGAGTGAGGATTGGGTGGATGGAGGTAGAGTGGTTGGAGAATGAACAGAGGGTGAGTAGAAAGGTAGATGCTGTGTAGACGGCTGGAGGTTGAAGGGACGGATGAGTGGCTTGGTCAGATTAAAGGGTGTGGAAGTGGGAACAGAAGAAAGGTGGTGTGGCCCCCTCCCATGCTAGGGTAGATTATGAAAAACCAGGCCGTGTAACTGAGCAAAGGTTGATTTTATTAGACAGGGAGATAGAGAAGCTTGTTGATGACGAGCGAGCTCCCAGGGAGAGTGGCCTTGTCCAAAAGCTCCTCCGGTATTCTATACCCTCTGCATTGGGGGTGGTGATCAGTGCTGTTCTTCTCAACTTGGGGATATGGGGGCCAGAGACACCATGGAGTACAGGCCCCAACCCTCTGGCTGTTCTGCAGTCTGCCATCAATCGAGTGCTCATGGCTAAAACTCCAGCCAACAAGGAACTTGAACGGCACAAGTCTAGAAAACAGGCTGTTGTCAAGAGTTTGACTGATGGTTTGGAGCTCAGAAAAAGTTTCCCCATGGTCATTTCTTAATGGCCGTTTCAGAACAAAGGGGCAGAGGAAACCAAACACCTTCCCAGGGTCTCGCCTCTGGCAGGGGAGAAATTGAGGTCTTTGATGGTTTCAGATGTAAGTGCTGCCCTGCTGTTAGGCTAAAATTTCCAGTATTTGAAAAGTTCCAAGCTAATTTTCAGGGAGGAAATTAGATGAGAAGTGGCTTTTAAAACATGGAGAATCTTATGCTTAAAAACTTGGGTTGCCAAGGAAACTCTCTCTCCAATATTTCCTTGCCACCATGTTGTAAATTAAGCCCCTAACTGAAAGGTGATTAAGGTAATTGGTGGCACCGCTGCAGAGAGAATGTGGCAAGGCAGCTGGAGAGAAGGAGCCCCCAAGTTTTTAGGGCACACAACCCCCTTAACTCTGGGGAAGCTGCATTCATTACTGCATGTGGGGCCCTTGAAGGCACCTTTGGAGGAGAAGGCAGACCAGCAAACAGCTGTGAGCCGTGCTCAGTGAAAGGCCACGGAAAGGAAATCTGAAATGTCACGCTGCTACCCTGTTGGTTTCGAGTAGGTGAAAGCTCCATGAGTCAGTTAATGAGCAGATCGGGAAGGCTACAGTGTTCTGGCCCCCTGTGGCCAGGTTAATGTATGTGGTATCAGGAGAGAGCTTCAGCAATTGTTTTCTGCCACCTTCGGGAAGAAGGCAATTTAGCATTTAGTTTGTGGTCCCAGCCATCCAGCAATCCATCTCTCCATTCATCTATCTCTCTATCTGTTCATTCATCTAACTGTCCATCTGAATATCCATCTACCCATCATTTATCCACTCACGAAGTCAGCCATCCACCCATGTATTTGTTTATCCACTCATCCATCTATCTGTTCACCTGTTCATCCATCTACCCACTCTCCCCACATACACAGCTGGATGGATGGGCATATCAATGAATGGAAGGATGGATGTATGGATGGGTGGATGGATGGATGAATAATGGGAGGGGTGAATGAGTGGACGGAGAATAGACAGACGGATAGTGGATGAGTGCATAGCTACTATCCATCTGTCCACCTATCTCCATTTACCTATCTATGCAGCCACCCACCTACACATCCATACATCCATCATCTATTCGTCATCCATCCTCCATCCAACCATCTATCAGTTCATCCCCTACCCATCCATCTAGTAAGTAAACATTTCCTAAGCATCCATAATTATAGTGACAACATCTCCCACTCACTGAGAGATAAGGTATGTCAAGGTCTTTCCAAGCACAATCTCTTTAGATCCTTTCCTCAACACTGTGACTTGAGTTATTATTCCCATTCCAGAAATGAGGCAGTAGAGAGGTTCTCACAGCTAGCAAAGGTGAGAGCTTGGATTTTAACTCTTGTCTACACCCTGGGTGCAAATTCCTAGGAGGGGAGCAGTGGGTTTTATCATCACCTATCTCTGCATCTTTGAGCCCGGAGAACAAGATGTGAAGGAGGGTGGGGACAGAGAGCTTGGCTGAAGCACTGGGAAAGAGACCTGTATCTCAGGCTCCAGGGGCCGGGGCTCTCAGTGACCCAGGTCCAACTGCCTTGGCCCTGACCTCCTGCCCTAGCACACTCTTCTGTACTTTTCTAGGCTTTTCCTCTTCCCACGGGGTAAACACTGCCAGCGTGGTCAGGTTGCTGGTGCCAAGGTGAAAAGTCCATGGATCAGAAACCTGGCCCCCCTGGGAAGTGCTGTTCCCAGAAGCTGAGACCTTTCTTCCAGTAAACTTTGGCCTCCTTCTTTCTGGCCCTGACTCCCCGTGCACAGGGAATCCAGGTTCACATCAAAGGGGTGGGTGGGGGGAGAGAGGGGTGTGCAGCTGAGCACCCCATGGCCCAGCGCTGCACTGTGCTGGGGCTTCAGGTGCTTCTTCATAGTCAATTCAGTCAACATCCCAACTGGGGGCGGGTCTCAGTCTTCTCATTTTGCAGAGAAGGAGACTGAGGTTCATAGTGGCAAAGTAACTCTCCCCAGGTCACACAGGTAGTTTCAGGGAGAGAAGTCTCATCTTGAACCCTGATATCAGCAGGCAGCAGCTGGAGCCACACTGTAGTGGGCCTAGGGGTGAGTGAGTGGGCTCCACTGTAAGCCAGTCACTTCTGAGCTGGGTGACCCTAAGTGAGTTCCTTAACCTCTCTGTGCCTCATTGCCCTCTTTCTGCTTACAGGGTTGAGAAGACTCACAGAAGGGCTGTACACCAAGTGCTTTGGATACTCTGGGCACTCAATAAATGCAGGCTCCACGCGGTAATTGTCTCCTGTGTGTACTGGAGTTCTGCAGGGAGAAGTCTGTTGGGTAGAAGCGTTCCGCCGCTGCATGCTGGCTGAAGGGCTGCAGCTGCACATCACGGAGGCTGAAACACCGGGAGAGGTGAGGCTCGATCTGCTGTCATTCAGCCCCAGCAAGGGCACCCCGAGGCGTGGCGGCTCCTCCACCGCTGTTTCAGACTGTAGTCCCGGGAGAGGCTGCCGCCTTGCTGAGGGGTGGGTGGGAGCCGGTCCCTGGGGGCGGGCGGTTCCCCTCCATGTGTCCTTCACAACCCTCTTCACAGGCAAAACCCAGGGACAGGTGTTAAGAGCTGTTTGTCATCCATCTAATGAACATTTGTTGAGTGAACCTCCGAGGGGCAGGAGCTGTCTTGTCCTTATCTCCTCTGACTCTGGTGCCCAGCACACGGCCTGGTGATACCCACTGGAGCTGACCCTCCCAAGGGCTCCTGTGTACCAGCAGAGAAGGCATTTCCAACAGGCTGCCTCTCCAAGCCCAGTCTACTCTCTAAGGCAGCCGTCGCCTGTGTCCTGCTCACCGGGCTTAGGGGGCCAAGATAGCCAAGGTCACTGGGATCCTAAGGGACAGAGCGGGATTTGAACTCCAGTGTGTCTGCCTCCGCCCCAGAGGCACTGTCTCCACCACTCTCTCCATCTGCTGACCCCCAACTGCTTTGCAAATGTTACCAGTGTCTACCGGTTGGCAAAGGCTTGCTCAACCTGGGAGCATCTACTGAGTGCTGTCTCCATGGCAGGGCCTGGGGGACTCACGGGAAAGCCAGACACAGCCCAACCACGGCTGAGGGCTTCTGAGGACACTGCACCTGCTATGGTTTTCTGTCGGGGTACCTGCCCAGGAGTCAACTCTGGAAACGCTTTGGAGCTGCTTCCCAAGGCCAGAGAGAAAGTCTGCCCCACTGCTCCTTTGTGGAGTAAAATCAGAATATTTACTCCTTATGGAGTTTGCCCCAGGTGCCAGGGCCTGTGCTGAGCCCCTTCCCATGGTCGCCCCTGAAAGCCCCTGAGGGAAATGCTGTCTTCATTCGTATGCTGTTAATGAGAAAACCACAGGGAATTAGCCATGAGCACCACCATCTTTCTTGTCCCTTCAAACATCTCCAAGTCAGATAATCATAACAATAGTGGCAGGCATTCCACATTCATACAAGCTGGCAGTCCATCCTGCCTCGGCCCCCGGCCCAGATAAGCAGAGGGAGGTGGTGCTGCACCCTGCATCTCTATGGATGGGGAAACTGAGGCTCGGGGCCGGGAGGAGGCAGATCTGAGGGCTCCCAAGTTTCTCCTCCTCTCGCAGACTGACTAAGAGAGTCACCCAAGGTCATCAGAGCTGCCGCGGCGGCAAGACAACAATGTTCTGACTTCTGGTCAGGTCCTCCTTCCATCACGACGCTCCAGCAAGGGAGGGGAGGCAGGCGTGGGGGCCGTCAGGGGCCTCTTTAATTCATGAGTTACTGGCAGAAGCACAATCTCCAGGGAAGATTGATGACCGGCTGCAGGTATTGGTGGGTGGATTCATAAAGCTGTCGGCAGCCGGCCGTAAATCAAATGAATATTCAAGATTCCGCCTCGGGAGCAATTCCCTGGCTCCGACAGTAACAAGATGGATGTGGGTAGGAAGGCAGGCGTGGTGGCCTCAGAAGCCCTTGGCCCCGGAATGAGGCACCGCACTTGCTCAGAACTTCTGCATCTGCCTGGGAAATTTGGGCAGCTCAGAAGAGGGAGGAGAGCAGATCATGGACCCCAGACCCAAACATGAACCCTATGTTGAGGATTATGTTTTATTGAGGCATCATGTACTTGCTGTAAAATGCAGAGGTCTTAAGTGGAACGTGGGAGGAGTTTGGACACCTGTGTGTAATCACCACCCAGATCAAGGTCTAGAACACCCCATCATCACCCCAGAAAGTTCCCTTGTACTCTTCCCTGCTCACCCCCCATCCCGAGCCCCAGGCAGCCACTGCTCTTCTTTCTCTCACTGAAGCATGTGGACTTCTGTTAAGGACGTGGACTTGTCTGCCTGTTTTGCTCAGCTTTCTCTGCGTGGCTGAGCTGGGAGCAGCTCCCTGTCCTGCTCCGCTGTGCGGTCCCCCATGGCAAGCATCTGCCACCATGGTATGGGCCATTCCACCCTTCATGGCCACCTGGGCTGTTTCCACTTTTGCCGTTCTGAAAGTCTGTTGTGAGTTCCTGCAAGGGTTTTTCTGGGTGCTTTTCTTCGGGTAAACACCTGTGAGTGGAAGGGCTGAGTGGAAGGGCTGGGTCCCAGGGCAGACATAGGTTTACCGTTTTAAGGAACTGCCAGACAGATTTCCAAGTGACGATGCCTCTGCATTCCTGCCAGCAGTGGACCAGAGTTCTGGCACTCGGTCCTCATCCTTGCCAGCGGTGTTTATGACACCTGTTCAGGTGAGTGCAGTGGCAGCTCACCAGGAGACCCCCCATCCTTTGCTCAATTCACCAAGTCTCCACTGGTCCTGGGACACAGCCTTTGCTGTCCTCTTACGAGCCCTTGGGGAAGGTAGTTCATCTTTGTGGCTGAGTTCAGGAGCCGAGTCCCCAGGATCTGCCCTCCCCACCGGGCTGCCACATGTTCCTGGGGCTGCTGAGCCTGGGACTCAGAGCTGTCTTTTTAAGAACCCTCCCATGGCTGCCCACTGCTCTCAGGAGGCAATGCACTCTCCTTCCGGTGGTCACGAGGCCCAGTGTCATCTGACCCTGGCCATCTCTCTGCCGCCACCCCAGGCCACCATCCCACCTGCTAATCATGGTCTACTGCCTGGGATCAGGTCCCACCCAGGACCTTTGTCCTGGCTGTTCCTTCTGCCTGGACTCTATTCTCCAGCCCCTTCTGTTGGTAGCTGTGTCCAGGTAGAAGGAGCGGCCACTGCCTCTGACAGTGATGAGACTGCTGTGGGCGAGATGCTGGGCACGCTCACCAGGGGTCCCATCACCAACCTCATCCTCCAGACAAGGAAACTGAGGCCCAACAAGGTCACTGGAACTGCTCAAGGTCATGCCACAGGTCAGGGGCAGAGAGGAGACCCGCCTTCATCTCAAGCCTGTGGAATCATCCTCTCCTCCAGAGTGGCCTGGCATCTTGTCTGGGAAGGAAGCTCTGGGCTGGCCTTGGGCATAGGCTAGATAGTATGAAACGTCACCCCTCTTGGGATCCACACTCCCCCAGTAGGGCAAAAGGCACACTCGTGCCTCTTCCTCTTCTGGAGAACATTTCCCCATTTCCCAACTCAGCATCAACCTCTTTCCTAATTCTGGGCCATATTGCTTCACCGCCATTAGCCCCTACCACAGACAAGTGTTCCGTGGGGTGGGGAGGCTTTAAAAGTTAACACAGGAGAGAGGTGGCCAGCACCACTGGGTTTCCCCTACTATCCGGAGCCCCTGTGCATCCTGGTACAAGACCGGCCCCCAGGACTCATCAACATCCCGGAGGTCAAAGTCTCTGCAGGTGGGACAACCTAGAGCAAATCTTGTCCCGTGAACTCTAGTCCCTTTGTATGCTGTTCGTGTGGGGCAGGCTGGTGACAGAAGACACTGTGACCCCCACCCAGCCCAGGTAGCCCTGCCTTCTCTCCCCAGAGCCGAGAGCACTGATAGCCTCAATTGTTGAAGAAAGGGACCTGTCCCAGGGTCTTCACTTTCTAGGTCCTGCCAGCAGCCCTGATTTCTATTGATAGAAATAAAAATCATTCTACTGATATCTAATATTGCTGTCATCCATCAACCCCCCTCAAATCAACTCCCCAAAAAACAGTCACCTCAGATTCTCCCCATTGAAGTAAAAGTTTCTTTTCCCAGACTTCTAAAGTCCGAGAACAAACCTTAGCAACACAGGCACGTCTCCTGGGCAGAGGCGTGCGTCATGGAAAACTTGGAGGTTGGTGATTGGGCCGCCTCTGCTGCAGAGTCAAGTCCCCGAACGCTTGAAAAACAACATAATGTATTCCTGTCTGCAGCTCTGAGCAAAAGCTCATTTTGTGTCCTGTGTTTCCATTTCCTGAGGATTAATAAGTGTGGAGGGGAACTCGGGCTTCGTGCCGAATATTTATTTAGTCAATATACACATCAATTTAGCAAATTAGAGATCGCAAGCCATTTCTAAGCAATGCTGTAAAAATAATAGCTGTACTTTAAACTTGTAATGGATTTTGGTTTGGTGGGAGGTGGTGGCTACTACGTGCCTGGCACTTGATAAACACAAAGAAGTTTAGTTCTCCTTAAACTTCAGTGGATGTCTGAGTCATTGGAGATGTTTGTTTACAAAGCAGACAGATCCTGTTACCCAGGGCACAGGCTGAGGGGTCTGGGGTGGGGGCTCTGGAACACAGGGAAGAGTGGGCTTCCGGTGAATGACCCTGTGTCTACCCCCCGGCTGTGGAGGGCAGGGTTTCTCTGCCCCAGGGCTGCTGTCTTGAGGGACTGCGTGCCTGTCCAGGGCTGTTCTGTGCACTGGAGAATGTTCAGCCTCACCCCCGTCTCTGTCCACTAGATGTCAGCAGCAGCAGCCCCCTCCCCAGCTGCGACACTCAGAAATGTCTCCAGACACTGGTACACGGCCCCTGGTGGGCAAAATCTCCCCCGGCTGGGATCTCCTGATGTAGCGCAGGGTTCTCAGCTTCTCTGAGCCTCATCTCTTCATGGAGACACACATTCTCATGAGCAAGGGTTCTATCCCACAACCCCGTGAGAGCACAGCTGCTGCTCACATGGCAGAGCTGAGAAAACTTTGACTCAGAGAGGCACAGCTACTTGCCCAGGGGTACACAGCACCCGCAGCTGACCTGGGGTACGCAAGGCCCTTCCAAGTCCTTGGAATGCTCAGTGGCACCTTCTCATCCCTCGAGCCTCTGTCCCAATGTCACCTCCTCGGAAGGGCCCTCCCTGTCTCCCTGTGCTAGTGTAGGCTCTTGCCCCCGCTCTTCCGATGCGCTTTCTTACCCCTCTGCCGTGTCCCCCACAGGACTTGGCCTAGCAAGCATCGTGACTGTGTGCGTATTGACTTGTCCTCTTCACTGTCCCCCACTGGCCTATGGGCCCCTCAAGGTGGGGGGTTCCTGAATGTGCTCCCTGCTGTTGCTCCAGGCTTTGGCGCAGAGCAGACGAATCACAGAGCAATCAAATGGCTCATTGGAAAGATTCCCAAGGCAAGGCTGCTGGCTGCACCACACCATTCATTCTCCACATATTCTTCGCTAATAAGGCCCCTGATTTTTAGCTCCTGGTCATATGGAAGTGTGACCAAGTGCTGGCCAGTAAGATGTAAGTAGAAGTCTTGTGTGAAGTCTTTCGGGAAGTATCCTTACAGGAAGAAGTAAGCCCCTGCTTATCCCTTTCTCTTTCCTGATGACTGAAGGTGGGATGTGATGGCTGGAGCACAAGCAGCTGCCTTGGACAATGAGGTAGAAGCTCTGTGTTGAGGATGGAGGGTCAACACGGTAGAAGGGATCTGGTCTTTGGTGACTTCTAGAAGTTGCCTTACCATGCCAAGCTGGGCTTCTCTTACGTGAGGGTGAAGTCATCTTCTGTTTCATTTAAGCCATGCTGCCCCTGGGTCTCTGCTCCATGCACCACACTGAACCCTAACCAGTCCTCTAGGCTCTGAGACTGTCCAGGATGGAAAAGGGAGCAGATGTTGGTTCTGTCCAGTCTGTTCTCAAATAAGTGGGTCCCATGAGGTTCTTTATTATAGAAGGAGCTCGCACATGCACTGTTGAGGCTAATCTGCCCATCTCCCAAGGTCAGGGGATCATTTGTGCCCCCAGGTGACAGGTGTGGTGCTGAGGGTCACAGGGATGTGAGGGGAAGGAATGAGCTAGGATTCAACTCCTGCAGTACCAGATCCTGGACTTGTGTTCCTTAGATGACACTACTGCCTCTGACCTTCAGTCATGCCCGCCCATCCATCCATCCATCCATCCATCCATCCATCCATCCATCCATTTCTTCATTCACTCAATGAGTGTTCACACTATGCTTGGTAAATGCTGGGGACAGGGTAGTAAACGCTACAGCTTCTAGAATCCTGGAGCGAAACAGACTAGTAGGTGGAGATAGACCGTGAGCCACCAGACAGAGGAACAGACATGGAGATTACAAAGCACTGGGCAGGGAGTCAAAAGGGGAGATGGAATTGAAAGTGACTAGTAGGGTGGCTTCAGAGAGAAGAGATGGGAAAGTACGCTCTGATCAGGGGAAGTGAGGTTGAGAAGTGAAGAAGTGGGGACTGAGGGCTGTGAGAGCTGGTAACGGTGCTCCAGGGAGAGGGAACAGCCAGTGCAAACGTTATAGGCTGCGGGTGGCCCAGGCAGGTCAGGGGATGGGGAGGCTGGAATGGGAGGGGCCAGTCTTGAAGAATTTTTGGTGAGGGGATCAGACCATGTGGAGCCTGGTCAGTGAATTATAAGAAGAGCTGGTACTACACAGCTCTTACTCAGTGCTTTGCATGTCGTAGTTGATATTTTTGGTACCGACTTGTGTGCCCTTACCATTCATCCAGTGGTGACCAGCAACAAACACCTGTGACTTCCTGGGCTCGGAGACTTTCTCAGACCACTGCAGCTGCTCTTCCCATGCACTGGCAGGCTGTTCACACACTCCCTGGCTTGAAGCATCCTGCAACCAATGTCTGCCAAGATGGGTGGATACATACCTCAGCTCCCTCATCTCCCGGCTGGAATAAACTTGATCTCAGGGTTATTGATGGTGCACTCTTCACTGGCTCCCAAAGTTCCCAAGAAGAGTTGAGCCCATGGGGACAACCTACCTGCTAAGATGCCCTGTGTTGCTGCCTGCCTTCCCCTTCCCTGGCTCACTTTCCCCTCTCCTCTGCTAGGGCTTCCTGGGATTGTTCATGTTCTTGTCTCCCAATCAGCTCCTGGGACAACCCAACCTGAGACACAGAATTTGCTCATTTAGTCCTCATGGTGATCCCAGAGAGGAGGCACTATCATTGCTCCCATTGCAGAGAAGAAAATAAAACCGAGGCACAGAGACATTAAGTCATTTGCTCCAGGACACACAGGAAATGGCAGAGCTGGGACTTGAACTCCATGGAGGCTCTGAGTCTGTGTGTTGACCACCCCGTCTGCAATATCGTTTATATTTCCTCCTGACTATGACTTGAGGTAGGCGGGGTTTCCATGCAGACCAGCGGTTCTTCAGCTGTGGTTCTTCCCTAGCGACAGCAGCAGCACCTGGGAATTTGTCTGAAAGAGTGATTTGGGTGGCTCATCCCCAGAGCTCGATTCTGTGGGTCTTGAGATGGGCCCAGGAGGTTCTGGTGCACGCTCAAGTTTGAAAACCATTGGTGTAGGAGAGTGGTGTAGACATGACATGCGGGAGAGGAATGGGAAGCAGCAGAGGGGTCTCCATCCCAGGAAGGAGAGGCTTCAGGGGAGAGAAGGGGTGCGGGGGGTGGAAAGGGGTCAGATTCAGGCCACATTGGGGGTTGAGCTGACAGACTTGGAGGTGGATGGGGTGTTGGGGGTGAGGGGAGGAAAAACCAAACATGACCCCTAGATGTTTGGCTTCTGCCAGCAAGTGGATCTCAGCAACATCCCCAGAGTGGGGAACACCAGGGGAAGCTGGCTGGGCAGGGCTGAGGGGTCCTTGTGAAAATGAGAGGGTGGCATGCATAGAAGGGGGGCTGCCCTTCTCCCCAACCCTGCATTTTCCAGAAGCAAGGCTCTTTCTGGGAACCTGACTCCCTCTGAGAACAAGCCTGGCTGAGCAGATTTGGGAGCAGTGGGTTGGGGCAGGAGCTGGGGCCACTGGGTGGTGGTGAGCGGGGAGGGGTGGTGCACATGCTGCAAAGTCCAGTCCTGTGGCCTGTGAAGGGAGCAACAATGGTGGTACCCGGGGAATCTCTGTTCCTGGAAGGGATGGTCAGGCAGAGGCTAGCTCACCCCACACCCCAGCTGTGATGTCCTGACTCCAAAACAGGGCGGAAAAAAAAAGCTCAGGGCGGAAAAAAAAAAAAAAAGATAGCCGCATTTCACCATTGCATTTCAAAGCTTTCAGACAATGGTTGCCACCCAAAGATGGAAGCTCCCAAGGCAGGTCACCCTGCTGCGCAAAAAGGGCTTTGGCTGGGACATCAGTGGACTCCCTGTGAATGGTCACATCGGAGAACAGAGTTATCCTAACATCAGCAACTGATTTAAGAAGTAGGCGATTATTTTAAAATAGCATTTTAAAATATTTTCATCATTTAACTGTGTGCAGTATTCACATGCCCAGAAAAGCAATCCCCATTACAACACAAGGATGCATGGGCAAGGATTGGGTGGTGGGGGAAAGGGGAATGCTTAGGACTTGCAGAAATATGGAGTTCAGTGGAGAGCTGTAGAATGGAAAGGAGCTGAAGAGATGGCATATCAGGAAGGAGGACTGCCACGGAGAAAGGGATGGTGGTGGGAATGACCGTGTCTGGCCATCAGCTGGCAAGATGGCCCTCTGAGCTCAGTAGGAGATACCTGTGATGGGCCAGGTAAAGAAGCAGGTCTGACTGGAAAGGCAGGTGTGGATTCACGGAGCACAGGAGTGTGATTTCTCAGGGCTGGCAGGTAGAGAAGGAAAACAGACATTTGTTTCTGGAAGGGGATAAAATCTTTGATTTTACTCAATCTGATCCAACATATATTAATTGTGCACCTACCACGTATAGGCACAGTTGTACACAAGAAGATACAATGGTGAACCAGACAGACATGGCCCTGTCCATAGAGCACACACTCTGAGGGTGACAGCTTAGAGAGCATCACGTGATGTTGTGGTGGTGTGGCCTGATGGGGTGAGGGACCTGCCAAGGTCACACATGGCTGGATTAGAGTCCCAGGCCTTGACTGCCAGCCCAGTGCCTTTCAGCCTGTCCTTGAGCAGGGACTCCTGGGAACACACTGTGGGTGTACCTGGTAGCCCCAGTGCCCTCGTGAGCAGCTTCAGCAGAGGGTAGTGAACTCTCTACCCTGTGGATTCTTCTGGAAAGAAAAGATATGTTTTCTTGCTGCTGGTGGAACTTTAGCCACAAGGAACCTACTTTTCTCCCATATTTCTGCATACTGAAAGGGGTCTCTCAATTTGGGGCTGAATCTCAGACAGACCGAGGGGAGGGTGCCCCCCAGGCAGACTGCTCCTCGGGCATCCTAAGCATGTATCCTGAATTCACAGGAGGCATGGAATAAATTTAGACCAAGGGTGGAGAAGGCAGCTGTCAGAATTTTCAGCCTCCTTTCTTGGCCTGGGCAATTCTGCTCAGCCCAAACTTGCTTAGCCAAACCAAAGCCCTTTGGGGCATGGCTGTACCTCCTTAGAGGACGTCTGAGGTGGTATCTGCTGTTGTCCTGGCACATCTTCAGGAAAGAGGTCTCATCTCCAGTTCAAGTAATTTATCCTGGAATTCCTTGCAACCATAAACACACTAACCCTGAGAGGGGCTTGGATAAACGTGAATTTCTCCATCGTATCACACTCCCACAGATGTCTCAGCAACGAAGCAGCTGGGGCCAGGGAGCATCTAGACTCACTTCTTAATTGGTCTCTCGCTTAATCCTAAGCCTTCAGCACTTTCTCACCTGGGTGTCCTTTCTTCATGCTATGCACATATACAAAGCCACCACAGAGTCATACAATTTAGGACCAGAAGGGATCTCTAAAAAATAACCAATGTGTTTCGGGTGCTACGAACCAGGGACTGTGTTAAATGCTCAACCAGGATGAGCTCATTTGGCTTCCATTGTGAAACTGCTGCCTTAGGGAGCTGCTCAGTCCAGCCTCTCAGAACACGCCACCTCAGCGACACAGACAGGGAGAGAGCCCCCACCACCTTGCAGGGCTCCCCTGATTTGTCCTGAACAGCCCTGGTCTTTTAAGGAGGCTTTTGAGGTTGATGTTGCCCAACATTAAGCAGAAGTGAGCAGGAAGCAGGATGGAAAAGGGGCACTCACTCGAGTGAGCTTGGACCCTCAAGCTGGCCCTGCAGACCCCACTATGTCCTGGGAAGGCCTGGGGGGAGGTTCCGCCTCGCTGTCTTCGGGGTGGTGATAGAGCCACCCATACTGCATCTCCAGCCCTTGTAAGCTCTGCCCGTGCTCTCATCCCTGCAGCCATGGGAGGTGGGGGCCACCTCTCATGCCCACAGCTGGCTCTTTGGGTCACGGTGAGAATTAAATGAGAAAACACATGTGGAGGGCTTAGCATGGGGCCCTGTGACTGGCAATCCATGACAGGTGCAAGCTTCTCCTGAGTCCCACTTTACAGATGGGGAAACTGAAGCCAGAGAGGATAAGTGACCAAGCTGGGTTTATGACTGATCCTCTGGAACCCTGATCCCATGCTCCTTGTGGACTTGAATGCTGGATGCCGCCCAGACCCTGAACACGTGTCCAGGGAATCAGGGCACCAGTAAGGAGGATGAAAATGAGGCTGTGCACATGGAGACAGTGGTGTTTTCCCAGCATGCCCTATTAGGGAGGGGCTGTCAGTGCTCTCATTGTATAGATGGGGAGACCAGACCTTTTTGCCTGAGGCCACACAGGGAGGCAGGATTTGAATTCAGGTCTCTCAAATAGCAGAGGATGAGTGCTTAACACTACCACCCCTACTGGTTCCTTCTCACAGGCAGAAAGGCAGGATCCCCCTAAGGCAGGCTCCCAAAGGCTGCACCGTTTCTGCTGACACCCCCAGGACACACCTGGAGGTGGCCACGGTTTCAAGGTGGTTGGTGGCTGGAGGGTGTCATGGGGAGCGTAAGGACCCCGCAGCTTCACTGCCTGGGCTGGCGTCCTGCACAGCCACTTGCCACCTGTGTGATCCCAGCCTGTGTCTGCTGCTCTGAACCCGGCTCAGAGTTGGATAACTGGAGAAGAGCACATGGCACTGACTGGGTTCCAGTCAGTGTGGCTCTCAGTCCATCCCAACTTCTTGCTACCCACTGCCTCCAGGTCAAGCATGTAAGGCTCTTAGCACCGCTGGGCACACAGCAGGTTCCTCACAAGCCCCACTCCTGCTGTGTGCCACGGCCACCCCCGTTTCCCACCCTCTGCTCTGGGCTGTGTTCTGACCAGGGCCTGGCTCCCCAGGAGAGAGGAGGTATCCAGGGCAGAGGTGCCAAGTCTAGGGGGTGGCCCTCTGTGAGCCCCTGTCCCGCTGGGCTCCTGGGTTGCAAATAGCCCCCTCCCCTGGAAATGCCTCCAGATGTAAACACACCCATGTGCTGAGAAAAATACCAGTCCCCCTGCCCCCAGTGAGCACCAACCAGCACCAGGGATTTTGCTGTCCCGGCAGTGGGGTGTCCCCCGTGTGTTCCCTTCAACATCCACCTGCCTCTCAGGTGGCTTTGCAAGGCCTTGTTTTTCTTGACCAAAGTCCTGAGCAGAAGGGACAAGCTCAGATGGGGTGGGGCTGCTCCCAGCTAACCCATAGCCAGAGTCTCTGAGAGCTAGAAGTTTCCAGCAAGAAATCCAGCCCGAGCCAACTCCGTTAATCATTCTCCGTGGATTTGGGACTCGGCCTGGATAGAGTTTTCAGGCCACAGGACGGCCCAGGCCCAGCATGAGGATGGGCACAAACATTCCAATGGGGGTGCTCTGGTGACCTGCCCAGAGAAGGGGCAGGGGCAGGGGTGGGGAGAGCGAACGCCCACCCTGTGGCTGGACAGAGCCAAGGGAGGCCCTGCTGTGATGCTGGAGGAGCGCTCCCCTGGGCTTGCTCACACCTTCACCATGCTCCTTCCAGAGTCAGAGGGGTGGGAGGGGATAAGATGAGAAACAGACTGGGAAACTGACCCCGGACAGCTGCAGAGATGCCCTCCTGCAGCCCACAGAGCAGGCTTCTGTGTATTCCTAAACACCCATGCGTACTTTGTGGAGTGGACTATGCCGGATTCAGACACGAGAAAGAAAAGAGAAGCATGGCAACAGGTGCATGAGATCAACAAGGAGAGGCTCAGGCCTACTGGGCACACATTGCATGCCAGGCACCATGCCCAGCGCCCAGGAGCCACCTGTCTAATGCTCCCGCCATGCGAGCAGTAAAGATTGTCACTGTATCCACTTCTCGGGGGGAGCACTGAGGCTCCATCGGGTTAGACCTTTGTCCAGGCCCCATGGTAAGAAATGGCAGAGCAGGCTGGACCTACCTCCGAGCCAGGTGTGGAGCAGGCCCGGGTGGAGAGGGGCGAGGTCCACATGTCCCCTCAGAGACGCCAGTCCAACAGCCGGTTCCCCGTGACGTGGTGTAGGGGTGGCTGTAAACTCTTAGATCCTGGGATCACAGACCCCAAGGCCAGGACCCAGACCTACTGCCACCAGCTGGAGTGGAGGGGACGTCACTGGCAGGGACCTGGGGCAGTGGGTGCAGTGTGGCCCCACGAGGGCCCAGTGGGGACCAAGCCGGGCGGGCAGCTGCACCCACTGACCCCTCTGCCTTTCCCTCTGTTTTGTTCTGTCCTCTCTCACAGGGACACCCACAGCCTGTGTTGCTCTAGGTCCACGTCTGCCCAACACACCTGCCTCCAACTGAGCAGCTCTTTTGTGGGGCCGGGGCGGTTCTCCTAGGAGAGCAGCCTACACTACAGGCCCATGAGCAAAGGTTGCCCGGAACAGGGCACCTGAAAGATGCCTGGGGCCCTGAGGGCACGAGTGTGTGAAGAAACGGGAAGGGAGCTCCATGAGAGGGAATAGCATTATGGAGGGGCTCAGAGTCAAGGACCAGGCCGGGTGCGCCTGGAACTGGCTGCATGGGTGCGTTCGGTGTGCTGAGTTCTGGCTGGGGAGCAGGAGGAGGAGGAGGAGGAGGAGAAGGAGGAGGAGCAGAGGGCTGGGTCTGGCTAACTGAAGGCTGAGTTCAGGAGTTCAGTGTTCTGATCCTGGGGGCGATAGGGAGCCACTGAAGGTTATGGGCAGGGAGTAACAGGACTGGAGTTGTAGCTCCCAGGATCCCCTGAATGCTGAGAGAATGGACGGAGGGGCCAGAGGGACATGGGAGGCCAGTGGAGAGATTCCTTCCACAGCCAAGAGAGATGTGGTGGCTTGGCTGGAGGTGGTTTTGGAAGTGGGGAGAATGGGTGAGTGGAGGATTCTAAAAGTGGGTTTTGATGGGACCCTCCCCAAGGAGGCTTCACCAGAAGCAGAGAAGATCTTCCTGAGTCCCAAGGGAAGACGTGGGGACCCTACCCTGTTGCTGGGCCACCGGGTGGGGGCCTGTTGCGTTTCTCATTGCTCTGAGGGCTCCTGCCCCCTCTTTGGGGAGACAGGCTCTTCCCGTTTCACCAGGGAGCAGCTGGAAGCCCTCAGAGCAATGAGAAGGGCAAGGAGGACACGGGAGCTGTACTGGGACTTGCCACCCCCTACCAGGGGAGGACAAGCTGGCGGGGAAGGAGTGGGCCAGCCGGGAGGCCCCTCTGGATGTGCGGGCTGGGATTGAGGTTCGGGGTTTGGGTGGGGGCAGAAAGGCAGCTCTGTCTGGATGTTGACAGTCAGCAGAGGAGGTGGAGGGAGCTTGTCACTTCCAGACCCATCCTGCAGCCCCTCATCTCAGGCAGAAAGTCTCTGGATATGACACCTCCAGCCCTGGCCTTAGATATCCCCTGTCCGAAACTGGAATCAGCCAGAAAATCAATGCTTAATCTGGTGACTTCAAGAGGAACATCGGCCACCACCTCGGAACCTGGACCCAGACCTGCGTTTTCGTAAATACCCCGGCTTGGAGTGAAGTCCTTGTTCAAAGTCCCCCACTGGTTAGTGGGATTCAAACCCCAGCTGAGGTCCAGAGATCGTGCACTTGGTTCTGCGTGGGGGTGCGTGGCAGCCAAGGAAGTGGGCTCAGAGGCCATGGGGCTTACCAGGCACCTTGACCTTTCTGGGCCCAACTGCGGCCCCCAGGGAATCTGAGATGCATCCTGGCTGCCACGGCCCCGGTCCAGGAATCACAGTGGGCTGGGGTGATGGGACCAGCCTGGCTGGGCACAGGGGCCAGAGAAAGGAAGGGAAGAGATGGCATCCAGGGGCCTCCAGCTAAGGGCACAAAGGGAAGAGGACACCGGGCCTTGGGGAACTCATGGTGCTGTGGGAGAACAAGCAGAATGAGGGTCCCCCATGACAAAAGCAGAAACCCAGGCTCGGAGGGTCGCTCGCAGGCAGGTGGCAGAGCAGGGGTGCGGAGCAGGGGGAGCCTGCTGCAGCCGCCACCTCTTCGGGTGGGAGTGTGCTTCACTCGGGGGCTTGCTCTCTGTGTGAGGCTGACTTTTTCTTGTCCAACAAACACTTACTTGCTGTGTGTCAGGCCTGTCCAAGCGCGACAGGTGTCCACTCCCTAAAACTCCCACAATAACCCTGAGGTCAGTGCTGATGGGAAACCAGGCACAGGGTGGGTGGGTACTTGCCCGGAGCCAGGCAGCCTGGGAGAGGGCTCAGCTACCCAGACAATTCCAGGGCAGAGCGCATGCCCCAGAACAAGGAGGACCAGGAGGCCTCGATTTACCCTTCAGCCTGGGTCCCACAAAGGGCCAAGGTCAGGAACTGCCCCTTCTCTGTCCTTAATCTCACGCTAGGACCTGGGCCAAGTAAGAGGTGAGTCCTCAAGGCTACCAGCCACAGCCTGTGTCAGAGCCTCCTGGGGAGGGGCTGCTGAACCCCTGGTCACACCCGACTTCCCCGCACAGTGCCTGGGGCCGGGGCCTTGGAGCTGTGATTTGCATCCAGTCCCTTGGCAGATGTCAGCTACCACTCACACTGGGGTCTGAGTACAGGCCTGGCCCCCGAAATGGTGCTGCTCATTTGAGAAGACACAAGCGTCTCAAGCAGAACACAAGGGGCCCATAAGATGTGGGATAGAGTTTACGGGACACAGAGAGAAACCCCACCTCAGATAAGGCCCGGGAGGGAGGGCTACAGGGTGGAGGAGGAGGTCAAAGGGCCAAGTTAAGAGGCAGGACGTCCAGGTGGAAGGCACTGCCCAAACAGAGGCCCGGAAGCTGGAGAGGGGTGTTCCTAGCTGCAGTAATTAGATCCCGGGAGCAAATAAGGAAGAAGATATAAGAGAAGGAAGATGGGTGGGTCGGGCCAGACCCTGAAAGGCCCCGAGGGACAGGTTAATCAGCTAGGTTTCCAGACCCACTGGGCATCAGGGTCACCTGCGGGAGTTCATTCCTTCACTCATTCAAGAGGTGCATACTGAGTGCTAGTGTGGGCCAGACGTAGTTCTCAGCCCTGGGGAGCCCAGGGGGAGCTGATGGATGAGACCTCTGCCCTGGTGGAGACAGAAGTGGCATCAGAGGACAGAGACTGTAATCAAAGAAACAGCATATAAAATAATGGCAGATCCCTCCGGATGCTCAGAGGCAAATAGACCAGGACACAGTAGAGAGTGCCTGAGCTGGGAGAGGGGCCATTTGAACCAAGTCCCCGAGATGAGCCAGAGGAGAGATCTCAGAAGTGGGTGGGAAGCCCCCAGAACAGATGGACGCTGGCAGCCCCTGCAGGGACTGGACACAAAGCCGCTGAAGGACGCATCAGGCCATCACCTCTGGGCAGATGGTCATGCGCAGGGCATCACCTGTGCTCTGCAGATGAACGGCCTGACTTGAGATTTGAGGGTCTGCAGAGATGGGGTGGGTGTAGGGGGTCTCAGAATCAGAAACTCTGACCCTGGGTGAGACCTCGGGGACCAGCCCCTGGCCCAGGGGTCCTGAACCAAATTGAGGCAGAGGGCTGCATCCATGCCCCCGCGCCCTCCTGCCCTGTGAATTCAAGTATGGGCTTTGTTTGCAAAAGCAGATCAGGGGCGCCACCTGGTGGCTAGAGCTGAGGCCGTGGCCGCTTCAGCCCAGGCCCGGGTCCAGGGTGGCCAGGGCTCAGGAGGCCGGTCCCTTTAGGTCACTTCTGATTTTGTAGATGTTTGTGGTTACACAATTAATATGTGTACCTTGCAGATACAGTAGAAAACCCAGATAAAGCTGAAAGAAAGCAACCACCTGGAATTTCGCACCCAGAACAAACCCTTCTTCACATGTGCACGGATTTCTTTCTAGGCTTTTCTTTATCCATCCAGGCATTTTCATACAAAAAGTGAATCATACACCACAGAGAGTCTGTAACCTGCCAAGCTGTTTCCCACTCACCGCTAGATCGTGGCTGTCTTCGTGCCAATGAATCTGCTTTTACAACATCATTCCTGCAGCTGTGCACGCCCTTTGGGTGTGGCCAGAAAGTGACTGAGGCCGACTGAGCCCCTGTAGGTTGGATTTCTTTGGAGCAAAGTGAGTTTTCTGGAGTTTTTTCACTTTGTTTTTGACTCCCTTGGGGAAGATAGGAACTTCAAAGCCCTCATTTCTCTGGTGCAAAACGGGTTTTGACAAATCCACATTTAGGGGTAAACTTCATGGTGCCAGGGTCCAACCTCTGCTGCCTCCCTGTGTCTGAAGCTGGGAGCATAGGGGCACTTGCCACTCACGCTGTGAACTGCCCTGGGCCCCTCTGGTAGCCTGAGGGTTTACACTGCCTGAAGTGGACGCACAGGCAGATCATATGCCTCACAGGGCTGTTTTGTGTTTAACAGGTGGTCTTTGTAAAGCACTCCATGCAGCGCTCAGCCTGTGGTCAGCCCTTGGTAACTGTCAGCTTTGTTACCATTCAAGGGACTACGGGGTGTGGGACAAGAGCACTGCGGCTCCCCCAGGCCTGTGTTCTTGTCACTGGCTGTGGGATGGGGGCCTGTTCTCGTCACCTGCTGAAGGGCTGGAATGCCTCCTTGGGGTCCTGGTGGGGCCTGACTTAGTGGGTACCGAGTTAGATCACCCTTTGCTATTCATGAGGCTGTGGCTGTGCTAGGAACTGCAGGCGCTGTGACAACACAGCCACGTCCCCTGACATCCACTGATGTCCCCTGCTCTGGGGCTCTCCGCCGATGATCTCATTTAACTTCCTGTTTTGCAGATGGGAAAACTGAGGCTCAGGGATTCAGTGGCACCTGTAACACCTCACACCTGGTCAGTGGCGGAGCCTCTGGGGCCCGGGCCTGGCTGCCACTCGGGGAGGTCTTGTTGGGGCCTCTTTCCTTTGTCAGTGACTCCAGGACATCTGGACAGAGTGGGAGGAGGTGACATTCAGCAGAGTGTGGCCATGGTGCTGTGTGTGTGAGATGGGAGCCTGTCTGGAGGCCTGGGCCCTACCTGGGCACTGAGCTGTGTATGTGTATGTGTGCACCCCGGTAGGGGGGCGCTGAGGTTCAAGGTAGGGGGTCACTTGGGCATGTCACAGCACAGAGGGTAAACCTGCTGTCCACCAGGCTTGGGGCAGATATGGCTTCTGAATCCATCCTACCTGAGCACATAGATTCAAACCAGGAGCTAGACTAGGAGTCAGAGAAGGAGGGGCCAGATGGAGAGGAGGGGGCGGCTCAGGGTGCAGCGTGGTGAAGGTACGTTACCCACAGCACTGATGCGGCCACTTCAACGAGCCAGGCCTCTGCTAGTTTCATCCTGAACACAGATGATCACCCCATTTGGCACATGTGGAAACGGAGGCACAGGAGGACTAGGTACTTGCCCAAGGTCACACAACTAGAAACTGGTTGGGCAAAACCTTGGGTCTGGGGTGGACCAAGTTTGTATCTTTGGCCCCACACTGTTGTGTAGACCTGGAAGGCATCCACCCGCATGGCGAGCCAGAGGGGCCTGTGGGCCGACTGTAAGTTCAAATGGGCTCTCTCTTCAGGTCCTGCAAACGAGGCGCCGCCCCACCTCCCTACCTCCCAGACAGGAGGGGTGATGATGTGGGTTTTCTTCCACACTTGGAGGTTGTCTGTACTCATTTTGTGCCCTGGATTTAATCCTAGAGGGCCATTCACTGGCTGTGTGACCTTGGGCAAGTAGCTTAACCTCTCTGTGCCTCAGTTTTTCTCCATGTGAAACGGGGTAAAGATTCCTTCCTTCGTGGAGTCGGTGGAGGGATGAAGTGAGTCAGTGCCTGTGGGAGTCCAGAGAGCATCAGCTCCTGCAGGGGTCGGGACTTCGATGCCACAGGAGGGCTCGCAGGCAGCGTCCTTGGGAGTCATGCAGGAGCTGGACTGGGCACTTGAGCGGGATACCCAGGTTGCAGGGGTGTTCCCCACGATAGAAGAAAATCAGCCTCTGAAGGGTGCTCGGTTTGTGCTCCTTCTCCCAAATTTGGGGTACTGGCATCAGCTGGAAAGGAGGTCCCCCCCGGGGAGGGCAGAGCAGGAACTTCACCTGGGGTCTGTGGACGGTCTGCAAACCTTGTGCACCACCCCAAAACCGTCGGGGAAACGCGTGTGTCTGGCTGCTTTGTGGGGAAGGAACAGGAGGGGTCACATCAGATCCCCTACCCCGCCTGACTCCACCTCAGGCCTTGGAAGTTTCCGAGCCCAGCCTGGTGAGTGGCGGCCGGCGGCGTGCGGCCAGCAGGGGGCGCTCGGGCCAAGGCTGTGAAAGCGCCGAGCGCCTGCGAGGCCGGCTCCGCGCTCCTCCCCTCCAGGCCGCCCCTGCGCCAAGACCTGCGGAGGGCGGGGGCTGGCTCGGCCTTAAGCCTCCGGGAGCCCGAATGGGGCCGCTGGGGCCACAGCTGGGGCAGCAGCCCACCAGCGCCCAGCTGGAAGCCGCCCCAGACATCTCAGCCCGGGGCGGGTGTCACAGAGTGAGTTTTGACAATTTCCCGGCCTAACCCCACCTGTACAGACGGCTGTCAATCAATCCCTGGGAGGGCCTAGTCTTCAGCCCTCAGGTCTGGGAACCACTGGGCAAGGACTCCCTTCATCCTTAGCATGAGCTCGCACCAGGCAGGGTCGTCCCTATTTCTGCCCATTTTACAGAGTAGGAAACTGAGGCTCGGAGGTAGCAGGACTTGGCTGAGATTACAGTCAGGTTACACACACGAGGGGCTGTGATGCCAAGCCCCATTATTTTTTCTTTCCATTTATTCTTTATATTCGTGATATTAACAGCAGCAGCAGCAGCAGCAGCGCCTGTGACGGACCTTCTCAGTCTGGGCCCTGCTGGCACTCTCAGCTGGATGTCTGTGTGAGGGGCAAGGGGTGTGCTGCTCGTTGAAGGGCATGGGGTACCCTGAACATTGAAGCCGCTTAGCAGTGCGGGCTGCGTGAGCCTCCTGGGGACGATGCCCGTGTACTAATCCCAGAACCTGGAACATGTTACCTTACATGGAGAAACAGACTTTGCAGGAGTGATTAAGTTAAAGATCGTGAGGTGGGGGTTCATCCTGCATTATCAGGGTGGCTTTGATGTCATCACAGGGGTCCATCTAAGAGGAAGGAGGAGGTGAGAGGGAAAGGCGGAGGTTCAGAGCCGGTAAGCTGTATGCTGGGGCAGAGAGGAGTCACAAAAATAGGGCGGATCCAAGATTCACCTCCAGGATCTCCCAGCCACGCAGTTCACCCCCTACGCCCCCGACCTGCAGGCAGAGCTGGGAGGGCCAGGCCTGTCCCGAGCTCTGTAGCCAGGGGCGCCACACCCCCTCACCCCGTCCCCACCCCCGGCCCCCCAACTGACACTCCCGCCTTCAGGGCTTTGCTGGCATTGGCCCTGCGGGACTGCTTCTCCAGCAGCTGGTGGCACTCAGCTGATTGTGGCAAAGGTCACTGTGCCCCGGGGTGGGCATGGGGGGGCAGGTGAACGAGACATAGTGGGGGAGCTGACCAGCCAGGGGCTGGGCAGTGACAGCCAGGCCGCAGTGATATGTCCTAGGCAGCTTTTTCAGTAACTGTTTAAGAGCACTGGCTTGCAAGCCTGCCTGATGGCTAGGTTTGAATCCTATCTCTGTCCTGGGGCAGTAGTTTAACCTCCCTGAGTGGGCTGCCTAGGAATCATGCAGGGGTGGCTGCATCGTGCTGCATATCCACAGCTGTCCAAGGAACCCCTGTTTCACAGGAGCTCTTGCAGAAGGAGGGATTTCATGGAATGCAAAATCCTGGTCCTGCTGGCCCCTCCCCAGCTGAGGCGGTGTGGCTGCCTGTGGGTGGGTGCCAGTCTGCTTTCATCCATGGGAGCTAGTACCCTGGCGGATGGGAGTGTTAACTCCTCCGTGATGGCTTGACCACCAGGACTGGGAAAATCTGGTTTTCAATCTGAAATTTTGAACATGGGTCTCACTTGTCAGCCATGTGGCTTTGGGCAAGCCTCCCTTGGTCCCAGTCTCATCATGTACTTAAGAGTAGGATTAAAGAATGCTTAGAAAATGCCCTCATCACAGAAGGTCCCCACCATTCTAAGCACCCCTAAATTCAGGGGTGAGCCTGGATTGGCTACAGCTAATGACTCTCATCCCCATGCCCAATTGGAGGTGGTAAATACTGGGGCGGTTTAGAAATTGCTTTTGTCCCCTGTGGGAATGTGAGGTCTGGAACCATTGCAGCCACTTTGTCGCCAGCAGGGAGGAACTCTCAGTGGCTGGAAAGTCTCGGTGTGGAGCCTGAAAAAGCTGAGTCTGTGGGAAGCCATGCAGAGAGATGGTGGGACGGTGGGTCCTGAACCACATTGTTTGGGCTTCTGGATGAGGCCTTACCTGAACTCTGATAGTTTGCAAGAGTCGATAAACACACTAAAAAAAATACTCTTCTTGGTTTTGATTCAGAAGTACCACTAGATCTGCAATATCCCACCTACAATATTTAACAGATGCCTAAACATACAGTCATCCCCTGGTATCCCCAGGGGATTGGCTCCAGGACTCCCTGTGGATACAAAATCCATGAATGCTCAAGTCCCTGATATGAGATGATACAGTATTTGCATATAACCTATGCGCATCCTCCTGTGTACTTTAAATCATCTCTAGATTACTTATAATACCTAAAATAATGTACGTGCTATGTAAATGGTTGTTATACTGTATCATTTAGGGAATAATGACCAAAAAAGTCTACATGTGTTTAGTACACATGCAGTCATCTTGTTTTCAGATATTTTCAATCCACAGAACCCTCACATATGTAACTGACTGTATTTTTAAACATCTTATTGGTTTCATTTTTCCCACTTGAAAGTTTATTCCCACATTCACTCAGCCTTCCATTCCAGGGCACAGCCAGTGGCTTCGTAGGTTTTCTGTGCAGTGTCAGGCTTCAGATTCTCACAACTCCTCAGGCAGGGTTGTTGGTTTTTTTTGTTTTGTTTTGTTTGTTTGTTTTTCTGTGTGGTCTTTCCTGGCATGTCTCCTTTTTTTCAGAGAGACCATCCACCAGTCTCTTCCTGAGAAAGGGGGCATGGAAGGTAAGCGTATTAGTCCATTCTCACGCTCCCAGTAAAGACATACCTGAGACTCAGTAATCATAAAGGAGAGAGGTTTAATGGACTCACAGTTCAGCATGGCTGGGGAGACCTCAGGAAACTTAAAATCACGGTGGAGGGGGAAGCAAACATGTCCACCTTCACATGGCGGCAGCAAGGAGAAGTGCCAAGCAGAAGGGGGAAAAGCCCCCTATAAAACTATCAGATCTTGTGAGAACTCACTTAATATCATGAGAACAGCAGCATGGGGGTAACCACTCCCATGATTCAATTACCTCCCACCAGGTCCCTCCCACGACACATAGGGATTATGGGAACTACAATTCAAAATGAGAATTGGGTGGGGACACAGCCAAACCAGATCAGAAAGTTTTCGAGCGATTCTATTGGATAATATCCTTGTCAATCCGTTCTCCCAGTGAGCACTTTGCAGGGGGATAGCAAAGGCAGGGTGGAGGCATCTCCCTGAGGATTCCGAAGGCATTTTCCTCCACCCACCATGTTGCCACTGAGCCATCTTATGCCATTTAAGTTCCAATAGTTTTTCCTGGTGTGTAACCATTTTTATTTTGTCTCCAAAGGCTTTTAGAATCTTCTCTTTATTTCTAGTTTTCTAAAATTTCATCATAACGGATGCCTTGTTTGGGGCTTTTGTATTCATTGTGCCAACTATTAGGAGGGCCTTTCCATCTAGAAATTCATGGTCTTTCATTTTGGGACTTTTGTATTTTTAAGATAATCTATACCTCCCACTTTCCTCATACTTTCTACTTATGAGATGTAGGACTTACTTCATTTATCCAGTAATTTCTTTTTTCCCCTATTATTTTCCATCTTACAAACAAATCTTTACATCTGGGAAGCTTTTTTTCAACTTTTTTTTTCCAACCACCATACTATTCCTTTTTAACATTTTTTCAGCTTTCATGCTTCCAATGTCAAGGAGCATGTCCTGGTTCTCCTAAATGTCCTTTATTCAACAAATCACTCTTGCTTTCTGGTTGTGATAACCTCGCCTCTCTTGGAGGGTGTTAGTGACTGAGCTTTGATGTTTTCTTCTGTTCACTGCATTTTCTCTTCTTCCTTCTAATTTCTCTTGTATGTTTGCTTGCTTTTGTCTGACCTTCATATTAAAAGCTTTCTTCAAACGTCTTGCGAAAACACCTTTTTACATAAAGAAGTTCATTTGAGTAGGGTTTTCTGTAACTAACAGGCTACTAGTGACCCCTCAGTCCACCCCACCTTGCACACTCCCAAAGTGAAAGCCACCACGACCATTAATTGCATCTTGCCCCCACATTTTGTGAGGGAGGCAGAGAAGAAATTCTTGGTGTTGCACAAAGTAGGGACAGAGGTACAGGGAGGGTCAAATGATGGGCCCCTGGCACAAGGAGGGCCGGGCAGCACCTAGGCCAGAACCCATCCTCTGGGCTGCACCTGTCCCTGGCATCTGCCATCTCTGTGTGAGGCCACTGTCCATCCCATGCATCCAGCCTGTAGCCAAGGAAGATGGTGGGAGCCTGACACCCACTCCCTGTAGGAACCTTGGAAGAGCCTTTAATCTGTGAAGTTCCTCAACATCACAATTGTCCTTCAAATGAAGGGATGTTTTGTCTTTCTTTCTCTAAAGAAAGACTTTCTGTGTTTGAAGAATTCTGAAAAGTAACACCCATATATACCCCATTCCCTGAAGTAGACACTTGGTTTTTGTGGGTGCAGCACTGCTTCCCTTTTCTGACCCCAGAACCACTCTTTCTTGGGGAACACATCCCACATGGAGGACCTCACCCTCCCCTACCATGAGAGAGCACATTGGACCCCACAGTGGTCAATCAGGGAACTGCATTCTCCCTGATTGGTTCAAGGATCAGCATATGACCCATGCACAGCCAATCTGAATCCTCCCTGCAACATACTCCCAGCAGCATTTGGTTTGAGGACAGCTTTTTCTCCCAGGGTTTCCACATTGGCAGACCGTGAGCCTTCGGTGGCTGGGGCCCTGTGGAGAGGGCCTCATCAGAGGGATGGAGAGAAAGAAGCCTGAAAGGAAGGCTTAAGCCTCTGGATCCAAGCATTCCTGAACATGAGTGTCCCTTGATTCCCCAGTTGCATGAGCAAATATATTCACCATTGTGTCTGAGCCTGGGGAGCTAGGCTTCTGCCATTCAAAGCCAAAATGCCCTTGAGTCCCTCTGTAGACTCTTCTTCTTGCTCTAAGCATCCGCTTTTGGTTGCCTGGTAAAATCCCACAAGTGAGGAGTCCTGTCTGAGGTCACCCAGAGAGGAGGAGAGCAGCTGGAATGAGGACATAGAATTGCATCTGTGAGCAGGTTGGTGGTTTCAGAAAATCATTTCTAACTCCTGGAGCAAATTCCTCCTCCCCGCATCGAGCTCTTGGGGCTGCAAGCTCCATTTGCACACACCATCGCAGAAGGGAGGGGCAGATGGGCGGGCTAGCCAAAGCACGGGCTGAGAGGCGGATGGACTTAATCATTCTCTGCTTTTAACGGTATCTAGTTAATTTCCTTCCCAAGGAGACCAACACTGACCTTCACCTTCGGCCCCCATTAACTGCTAGCAATGCTTTGTCAGCGTATTTATGACAAATTAATTACACAGGGAAAATCTTGCTGGGAAAATGAGTATTCTGGTTTAGACTGGGGGTAGAAGCTGCATTTTGATTCCTCATTGACAGGGGGCCTGGTTATCCACAGAGTTTGGCCAAACTTTGAGGCAAGCAACTGATTTGCAGCTCCATGCAGAAGGAAGACACGCCCAGAGAGAGAGCCAAACGTCATTCTCATCCCCTCCTGCCTAGTGACTCATGTTTGCAAACTGGATACTCCATGAGAAAATACTTTGAGGATCCCAGATCAGCATGGTGGTTGAGATAACTTTGCCTACAGTATGGCTGAGCAGCTCCAGTCCATGGCACAAGAGCCGCTATCCCCCATAGTCAATCCAATGGCTGTACCGACCCAGTCCTCCCTGTGGGCTGACTTGTGCAGCAGTGTCTGGTCCAAACTCCCAAGCAGCCATGGTCTGGTCCCTACCTGCCTCCCCAGCCAGCCTCCCTCCACTCTTCTTTGTGCTGGGCTCTCCGGCAATACCCAAACCACGGTGGTTCTCTGAATAACTCAGCTGGTTCTGATCTGCATGACTTTACCCCAGCTGTGCCCCTGTCTAGAGCACCATTTCCACCCTACACAGCCTCCTCCCGCTGCCTGGTCTTGAAAAATGGGCTCTCGAGAGTTTATTCCTCCTCCAGGAAGCCTCCTGAACCCCTCTAGGCTGTGTCTGGGCCCCTGTCCCACACTCCCATGATTCCCTGTGATTGTTCCTGCTCTGAACTCCCTGCCTGTGTGTGTCCCCCCTCCTGGCTCACTGTGAGCCAATATCAATGACAGGGCTTTATCTCCCACTCTCAGTAGCCCAAGGGCCCAGCACAGGGGTTAGCCTGCAGGATGTGGTCAGTGAAGGGCCTTGTCCAGCACACACTGGACCCTGGAGATATAAGAGTCAAAAGCCAGGGCCCCTGAGCCCAGTAAATTCCTCATTCGAAGGTGAGGAATGCAGTGGACTTCTGAGGTTCTAGCCTGTCCAGCATCCTTTTCCTGGTAACTTTAGAAAACAGCTGATCCGTCACCCTTAGGCCATGTGACTGGGGGTGGTTCCAGAGATAAGCTATGTGATACCAGTTGGCCAATCACTGCCTTCCATACCTCTGGCCAATGAGTGGTGGGGAATGGGCATACAATTAAAGCCATCTGTTGTGGCTTTTGCTGTCAGGAGAGTCATCCCTCTCCACTGGGTAGCTAAGCTAGTGGTGTGGGGGCCTGGAGCTGCCAAGGGCTGTCTTTGAAAACAGAGGAAAGCAGCAGGGAGGTGGAGCGAGGCTGAGTTCTAAGACATCACCTGAGCTCCTGGATCTAGACATTCCTGAAGCAGGCTCTATGCCTGGACTTGTCCGTTAGAAGAGTCAGTGTATCCCCTTTTGTGCTGAAGCAGGCCTCAGCGTTCTGTCATCTACAACCAAATGAGTCTTGATGGACACAGAGCTAGACTAATGACAAGGAAATGTTGGGACAGTGAAGTGTGGGTTTGATGTAGGGAGCAGAGGAGGCTTCAGGAGCAGACAGGAGGCATCCAGCTAGGCTGGGAGCTCTGAAATCTCCCGATAAGGTCATGCCTCAGGTTGAGTAGCAGTGAGCTAAGGGGAGTGTGTAGGGGAGGTGAGGGAGCAGCTGCCCTTCAGAAATGGAAATCCCAGTGGAACCGGCTTCAGCACAAAGGGGACCTTTCAGTTCTTCTAATGGGTAAGTGCTAGGATAGGTTCTGCTTCAGGAATGACTGGATCTAGGGGCTCAAACAATGTCTTACGAATCCCCTTTAATGGATAAACTATAAGTTCTACCTGTCAGTCTAGGTTCTGACCAATATGTCAAGGCATCCACCTTAAAGATCCTCCCAGTCAAGTTGGGCAAGGAGACATGAATTTGTTCAATAAGTGTTTTTACTGAGGCCCTGTGATGAGCCATCCCCTCCCTGCCAAGGTAGACATTAGCCCCAGGGGGCATCAGCTTTTGGGTGTCAGATGCCAAGGCCAGTGAAGGAGACACAGCAGAGTGTGACAAACGCCCACCTGAGGGCTGGGTGTGGCATTGGAGTTGCGGGCAGCAGAATGCCTCTGTGTGTGCATGTGTGTACACGTGTGTGTGCACGTGTGTGCCTATGTGCACATTGAAGGAAGGACACAGCCCTTGTTCCACAATCACCCTGCCCGGCTGATCACCACCTCCCTCTATCCCTCTCTATCTTCCTCCCACCATGCCCCACCAAATCCCTCCACTACCCACCCCACCCCGTGGTTCGGGAAATGTTGCAGAGCCCATAGCCCTTCTAGGGGAACTTAGCTCCTAGCGGGGTGGTCAGGTCTGGTAAATAACAAGTTGACATGGTTTGGCTGTGTCCCCACCCAAATCTCATCTTGAATTGTAGCTCCCATAATTCCCGTGTGTTGTGGGAGGGACCCAACAGGAGGTAATTGAATCACGGGGATGGTTTCCATCATACTGTTCTGGTGGTAGTGAAATAAGTCTCATGAGATCTGACGGTTTGATAAGGGAAACGCTTTTCACTTGGTTCTCATTCTCTCTCTTGTCTGCTGCCATGTAAGATGTGCCTTTTGCCTTCCATCCTGATTGTGAGGCCTCCCCAGTCATGTGGAACTGTGAGTCCATTAAACTTCTTTTTCCTTCTAAATTACCCTGTCTTGGGTATATCTTTATCAGCAGCGTCAAAGTGGGCTAATCCACAAGCACTCTCTGCTGATTGGCCAGAAGAGGTCACCTGACCCATGGGTCAGCCAATGACTTCCAGCAGTGCCTGGGGACCAGGGGTGGGGGTGGGAAAGAATTTTCAGTTTGGGAGTTCAGCTGAAAAATCCTGAGAGATCAAGGCTGAGGAGAGAAGATTCTAGACAGGTCGGGTGATAAGGAGGTCAGGTGGCCACGACGGGCGTTGAGGAAGTCAGACCTCAAGTGAGAAGAGAGTGGGGCAGTGTTTCAGTTGGCTCAGGCTGCTATAATAAAATGCCTCACCCCGGGCAATTTATAAACAACAGGAATTTATTGCTTACAGTTTCAGGGTCTGGGAAGGCCAAGATCAAGGTGCCAGCAGAGTCAGTGTCTGATGAGGGGTTGGTCTCGGCTTTAACGATGGCACTTTGTTACTGCATCCTCACATGGCGGACAGGCAAGTGGGACTAACAGAACCCCTCAAATCCTTTCATGAGAGCACTAATCCCACTGGCCCTCTTGACTCCATCCCCTCCAAAAGGCCACACCTCTTCATACCACTGCACTGGGGATTACGGTTTTTTCTTGGTTTTTGTTTTGAGATGGAGTCTCACTGTGTCACCAAGGCTGGAGTGAGTGCAGTGGCGCTGTCTCAGCACACTGCAACCTCTGTCTCCTGAGCTCAAATGATCCTCCCTCCCCGGCCTCTGGAGCAGCTGGGACCACAGAAACGCACCACCATGCCTGGCTATGTTTTTGTATTTTTGGTAGAGACAGGGTTTCACCATGTTACCCAGGCTGGTCTTGAACTCCTGAACTCAAGTGATCCGCCCACCTCAGCCTCCCAAAGTGCTGGGATTACAGTCGTGAGCCACTGCGCCCAGTTGGGATTATGTGTTGATATGAATTTTGTTGGGACTCAAACATTCAAACCACGGCAAGTAGCCATGATGGAAGGTAACTCAAGGCAGATGCCCCGAGCCCAGGAAAGAGTGGAGAGAGTGGCCTGGGCCAGGCTAGGCTACCGAGCCCCACTCCCATCTACCTACCTCTTCTTGGCACACCAAGGGTTCCCCAAAGCAACTCCTTGTCATCTACTCCTGGCCATCAAAAGACCTGGCCTGAACTCATCCCCACGCCAGGTCCATCCCCCAAAACTGACTCATGCAGGTGACGTCTGGAAGCAAGCAGGTCAAACAAGACACTTAAGGAATACAGAGAGCAGCAGGCTAGTGTCCCTAGCATGCACCCACCCCCACGTGTCCAAGCCCCACGTGAGGCTGTGCACTAAATCCCACCTCCCCACCAGCTCCCATAGTGTGAGGTTTCATCCACATAGTCGCTGCCTTCTGCAGCTTTGTGACTCCTGTTTCCAAGAGTCATAGCTTCCAACTTGGGGGTGAGCTTCGAGGAGTTGCGAGTGATGGGCTGACCAATGTCTTGAGGAAAGTGACTTCTGGATTGTGTGTCTGTGGGACGAGGACCTGGGGAAGAGAAGATGGGGTGTCAGCTTAATGGGCATGTGGCCTGGGCGTTTCCACAGGGACCCGCTCTTGGAAGGATTTCAAGCTCAGCTTGAGCCTTTGTTGTTACTTTCTAGATTTGTACTAAGTCTCGAACAGGGAGCCCCACCTTTTCACTGTGCATTGGGCCCCCAGATCATGTAGCCAGTCCTGTCCTAGTTTCACAGCAGTGAAATGGAGGAGCAGAAATGATACTAGAAAGCCCCCATCCCAGGGCTCTCCCAGTCCTCCCAGGGGCCCCAAAGGACGACTCTCCATGCCCTGGCACTGACAGTCTCTGATCAGCAATTTCCTCGAACAAAACAAAACAAAACAAAACAAAACAAAAACATTCCAGGCCTTACACCTCTCAGGATAAGGTCCTGCCTGCCACTCGAGGAGGAAGTGACAGGCAGACCTCATTTTATCGCACTTTACCTTATTGTACTTTGGTTTATTACACTTCATAGATAATGCATTTGTTTTTCACAAGTTGAAGGTTTGTGGCACCCTGCATGAAGCAAGTCTATCAGTGCCAATTTTTCCAGCAGCATATGCTCACTTCCTGTCTCTGTGTCATATTTTGGTAATCCTCACAATATTTCACACTTTTTCATTTTGATTATATGTGTTATGGTGGTCTGTGATCAGTGGTCTTTGATGTTATTATTATAATTGCTTTGCTTTGGGTTGCCACAAATATCACCTGTATAAGATGATGAAGTTAATTAATAAATCTATGTGTTCTGACCTGTCACTGCTCAGCCGTCTCCTCCTCTCTCTCCCTCTCCGCAGGCCTCCCTATTCAGTGAGACGCAACAATATTGAAATTAGGAAAATTCATAACCCTACAATGGGCCAGTCGCCATGGCTCAGGCCTGGAATCTCAACACTTTGGGAGGCCGAGGCGGGCGAATCACCTGAGGTTGGGAGTTCGAGACCAGCCTGACCAACATGGAGAAACTCGTCTCTACTAAAAATACAAAATTAGCCAGGTGTGGTGGTGCAGGCCTGTAATCTCAGCTACCCAGGAGGCTGAGGCAAAAGAATCGCTTGAACCTGGGAGGTGGAGGTTGCAGTAAGCCAAGATTGCGCCATTGCACTCCAGCCTAGACAACAAGAGCGAAACTCCATCTCAATTAAATAAAAATAAAAAAAGAACCCCAAATGACCTCTATGTGCTAAAGTGAAAGGAAGAGTTGCATGTCTCTCACTTTAAATCAAAAGCTAGAAAAGATTAAGCTTGGTGAGGGAGGCAGGTCCAAAGCTAAGACAAGTTGAAAGCTAGGTCAAAAGTTAATCAAATTGTGAAGGCAGAGGAAAAGTTCTTGAAGGACATTAAAAGTGCTACTTCAGCAAACACATGAGTGATGAGAAAGTGAACCAGCCTTGCAGCTGGTGTGGAGAAAGTTTTATTGGTCTGGATAGAGGATTGACCAGCCACAATAGTCTCTTAAGCCTAAACCTCATCCGAGGCAAGGCCCTTGCTCTATTCAATTCTAAAGGCTGAGAGAAGTGAGGAAGCTGCAGAAGAAAAGTTGGAAGTAAGCAGAGGTGGGTTCGTGAGGTTTAAGGAAAGAAGCCATCCCCATAATGTGAAAGGACAAGGTGAAGCAGCAAGTGCTAATGGAGAAGCTGCAGCAGGTTACCCGGAAGCTGTAGCTAAGATCATCGATGAGCACGACTACACGACACAGCAGGTTCTCAATGTAGACGAAACAGCCTTCTGTTGAGAAAAGATGTCATCTAGAACTTTCATAGCTCGAGAGGAGATGTCAATGCCTGGCTTCAAAGCTTCAAAGGGGGCAGGCTTTCTTGTTGGGGACTAATGTGGCTGGTGACTTTCAGCTCAAGCCTCTCCTCAATGACCATTTTGGAAATTCTAGGGCCCTTAAGAACGACGCTCAATCAACTCTGCCTGTGTTCTATGAATGAAGCAACAAAGGTAGATGACAGCACCTCTGTTTATAGCATGGGTTACTGAATATTTTAAGCCTAGCATTGAGACTTACTGCTCAGAAAAAAATGTTCCTTTGAACATTTTACTGCTCATTGTCCATACCACAGGAGCTGGGTGTTCAGGATCCTGGGCTGAGGGCCAAAAAAAAAAAAAAGTTTTTTTTTTTTTTTCTGCTCGTTGACAATGCACCTGTTCATCCAAGGGCTCTGATGGAGATGTAAAAAAGAGTTAATGTTGTTTTCATGCCTGCTAGCACAGCATCCATTCTGCAGCCCACGGATTAAGGAATAACTTCAACATTCATTTCTTATTCTTCAATAAATACATTTTATAAAGGCGTAAGTGCAATATAGAGTGATTCCTCAGATGGATCTGGGCAAAGTAAGTTGAAAATTGTCTGGAAAAAAATCATCACTCTAAATGCCATTAAGAACACTTGTGATTCACGGGAGAAGGTCAAAATAACAACATTCACAGGAGTCTGGAAGAAGTTGATTCCAGCTTTCGTGAATGACTTTGAGGGGTTCAAGACTTCAGTGAAGACAGCAACTGCAGATGTGGTGGAAATAGGAGGAAAACTCGAATTAGAAATGGAATATGGAGATGGGACTGAATTGCCGCAATCTCATGAGAAAGCTTGAACAGATGAGTTGCTTCTTATGGATGAGCAAAGAAAGTGGTTTCTTTTTTTCTTTTTTTTTTTGAGACGGAGTCTCGCTCTGTCGCCCAGGCTGGAGTGCAGTGGCCGGATCTCAGCTCACTGCCAGCTCCGCCTCCCGGGTTTACGCCATTCTCCTGCCTCAGCCTCCCGAGTAGCTGGGATTACAGGCGCCCACCACCTCGCCCGGCTAGTTTTTTTGTATTTTTTTAGTAGAGACGGGGTTTCACTGTGTTCGCCAGGATGGTCTCGATCTCCTGACCTCGTGATCCGCCCGTCTCGGCCTCCCAAAGTGCTGGGATTACAGGCTTGAGCCACCGCGCCCGGCCGAAAGTGGTTACTTGAGATGGAATCTATTACTGGTGAAGATACTGCGAACATTGTTGAAATGACAACAAAGGATTTAGACTGTTATATAAACCTAGTTGGTAAAGCAGTAGCAGGGCTGGGGAGGCTTGGTTCCAATTTTGAAAGAAGTTCTAGTATGAGTAAAATGCCATCAAACAGCATTGCATGCTCCAGAGAAAGCTTTCGTGAAAGGAAGAGTCCATTGCTGCAGCGGACTTCATTGTTGCCTTATTTTAAGAAATTGCCACAGCTGCCTCAACCTTCAGTAACTGCCACCCTGATCAGTCAGCGGCCATCAACATCGAGGCAAGACCTCCACCAGCATAGAGAAGATGACTGGCAGAAGACAGATGATGTTTAGCACTTTTAGCAATGAGGTATTTTAACATTAAGGTATATACATTGTTGTTTAGATACAATGTGATTGAGTGCACACCTAATTGACTACAGCCTTGTGTGACTATAACTTGTATGTGCACTGGGAAATCAAAAATTTGCATGACTTGCTTTATTGGGGTGGTCTGGAGCTGACCCATAGTATCTCTGAGCTATGCCTATAGATGTCTCTTGGCTACAAAGAGAGGTGGGTGGGTCAGGGCAAGGGGTAAGGATGTCATCAGCTCCTCTGCTGAAACCTCAGGGAAGAATGTCAGGATGTTGCAGGACAAATTTGGGCGTGTGGCCATTTCTTTAACAACACAGAGCTGTGTTCTTTCCAGAAAAGGGAGTCTTCAATCGTCTGGCTTGAGACCCACAGGGCTCTGCAGACGGCCTGTGCTGTGGGGTCCTAAGCCTGATGGGGGATGGAGGGCTGGTGGCACACGCTCTCCTGGGGGTCCCCAGTGGCCTTGGAGGTTTCTGAGACTCCCTTTGCTGCTAGAAGGGAGTCCATGTTCCCAGATGCTCATGGCCTGCACTACTGGCCTGTGCTCCTGGCCCCCGTTCTGCAGGTGTCACATGGGGCACCCAGGGGTCCTGGAGGGAGAGTTTGAAGGCAAGGCACATGGGGCCAGAGTCTCTTCAGTGTGCCGGGACAGCAAGGACATGGCCTTTGGGGTGAGAAGACCCTCTGCACTTCCAGGACAGGCATCCCCTGGGCCTTCAGGCACTGGAGGGTGGATGCTGGCCAATCCTCCAGATTCTGCGAATCCATGTTTTCTACCCACTGGTGGGATTGGGTGTGACCCCTTATTCCAGATCCCAAAAGGGCAGGAGTGGAAATCCTCCTTCTAATTCTTTCTTCATATGGGAGGCATGAATTTCATCCTGCCCCTCTCCTGCTCAAGGCCCCTGTGGCTCCCAATTGCCTTAGCATCGACTGCCGCCTGGAGCTAGACCCTGGCTCTGCTCTCCACACTCAGGTCACCCTCAGACCCCTGTGGGCTCCCATACTGTCATGTCCTCACCTCCAGCCATTGTCCACCCTGTTCCACCCACCAGGTACACCTGCTTTGTATGGATCCACCTTGCATGGACCTGCCCTACTCTCCAGCTGCCCCTACCCCAGGCCCCGAGCTCCCTTCTGCAGAGTTGGGATCCTCAGGCTCTGCAACCAGCCTGTGCAGCTTCCAGGGACAGAACTGTGGCTGGGAAGGTGAACCGCGCTGGTTTCCCCTCTCCCCTCTTCCTGTTGGCAGCGGAGCCCCTCCCCTGAGTCTCTGCTGAGCTTAGGCTGCCTTGACACAGGCAGCACCTCCCAGATCCCCCGTGGCTAAGTGCTGGCCCTCAGAACAGCACAGATGCGGTGGGTGGGCTTGGTCAAAGACAACAGCGGCTCTCTGTACCCTGTCTTGCCCCTCTGCTTGCTGGTGCCAAGTTCAACCCCACAGATGAGGATGGAGCCCCAGGGATAACTCATCACTGAGGTAAAAGAATCCCTTGTCTGCTACCCTCACCCAGACATGAGACCTGGGCTTTGGGCAGGGGGGGGCACAATGTGTGGCATCTCCACTGCGGCAGGTCAGCCTGTGCCCTGACGCAGAACCTTATTTGCATGGCAACCCAGCACCTTTCTGGGCCCAAAACAATCATGACAGCAATAACACTCCTATCTCCTGAATGCTGGCAGGGCTGGTGCAGGGCTGAGCTCCGCCTTCAGATTTTATCTCAGCCTTGCAACCACTGTAGGGGTTGCTTCAGGCTATTCTTACCATCCCACTTTCCAGCTAAGGAGACAGAGGCTCCCGATTGAGGTGACTTGGGTGGGCCCCTCCACTAGGGGGACGGAGCCTCGAGCTCTGACGGTAGAGCTGCTGCTCCTTGCTGTGGGTGAGCATTGCCTCCAGACTCTGGGAAACCAGAGATTAGTGAATGATCGATGAGAATGAATGAATGAATGAGTGGAAGGTGGCGAGAGAAAGAGAACACACAGGGGTCCACTCTGTCCCCCAGCTCACCTGCGTCCTCCCCTGTCTTCCCATCTCCAGACCCTGCGACTCCTCCTGGTCCAGCCACCCCTGGGCTGATAGACATTTTGTTGCTGTTGCCGATGGTGGCATACTCGAGAAAGCATGATTTCATGTGGATTCTCTGGGCGGCATCCCCCTTGGGGTGAGTTCTTGGACTGGGCATTCTTGCTTCAAACAACGCTTCTGGGCCGGCAGCAGTGGCAGAGACTGTGGGTCAAAGGGAGAGAGGCCTGGAGCCAGGAGCAGCTGGATAGTGGCCCGGAGCCCTGACCCCCAGACTGGCTCACCCTCCTCCCCAGACCTCCCACCAGCGGCCCACACCATCCCAGGCGCACAGCCTGTGCCTGCCCACCACACCTCCACACGTGCTGTTGGGCTGCCTGGGAAGCGTCTTTCCGCCAGCTGGTGAGTCTGCCCCACTGATCCCGCCCAGCTGATCTGGACGCCAGTGTCTTCTGGGATTCAGCTCCTCTCTCCTCTGCTGCCTGCTTCCCACTGCACTGGAACACTGGCCCCCACTTTTGGTTGAAATCTTATGGGGGCTCCCAGCCTGGCCCCAGCCCCTGTCATCTGGCTCTGCCCTTTCCCACCCAAACTTCTGAAGAACCATCCACACTGAGTCTCACCTCCTCCACTCCCCAGACCCCTTTTGCTCCCTGGCTCCCAGAAACCACCCCCGCAAGGTGACCACGACCCCTCTCGCTGAACCCCACAGATGCTTCCCTGGGCTCACCAGCCTGGCCCCTCTCTGGTGACTCCTTTCCCGGGGCCTCTGCTTTCCTCCTCCCTCGCTGGCTTCCCTGCTGGTTCTTCTCCCCCAGCCCATCTCTGCATTCCCACTGTGGGGGAGGCCTTTGCCCGGGGCCCTCTGGTCACTGCAGCCACAGCACCTAGTAGGGCACCTGTCTTCCATCCTCCCTAAACACCGTTCCTCCCAAACATCACCCTACTCCAGCTGGCCCAGCCTCTGCTTCTCTGCCCATTTTACAAATGAGGAACTGAGGTTTCCTGCCATGGGTTGTAGGGGATGGGGATCCAGAGTGCTAGCTTTATTTTATTTATTTATTTATTGAGATGGAGTCTCACTCTGTCACTCAGACTGGAGTGCAGTGGTGCGAGCTCCATTCACTGCAACCTCCGCCTCCCGGGTTAAAGCAATTCTCCTACCTCAGCCTTCTGAGTGGCTGGGATTACAGGCACATGCCGCCATGCCCGGTTCATTTATTTTGTTGTTGTTGGTATTTTTGGTCGAGACGTGGTTTCACCATATTGGTCAGGTTGGTCTCGAACTCCTCACCTCAGGTGATCCACCCACTTTGGCTTCCCAAAGTGCTAAGATTACAGGTGTGAGCCACTGTGCCCAGCCTAGAGTGCTAGCTTTAAAAGCCCCACCTGCTCTACTGTGGTTCAGCTGCCTGGTGGAAGGAAAGGAATTTCCCATCATGCTTCTCTCCCCACAAAGATTCTGGCTCCAGTTCCTTCCAGTGAGGACCCACGGGGTGACAGGGGTGGGTCTGGCCTCTAGATCCCCAGTTACCTGGAGGGCTGCCAGGGGGGATGTGGGCAGGGCCCTCGGACGGGACGCTGTGAAGCCTCATCTCATTGCTGTGTCCCAGCTGCACCCATCTGAGCATGGACCGCTCCATGTGGATGTCCTGGGGCTCCCAGGGATCATTCAGAGTCCCCTGAGTTGAGGAATGACCTGGTGCCATTGAAGGGAGGTGGCGGGGACCAGTAGAACCTGGCAGGGGACAGTGGCACAGCCTCACCAGAGATTACTGCAGCCTTCTTCCCTCCCCTCACCACCACGCACAGTCCTGTCCTCTGAATTCTTCCTAGACACCATCAAACTGGGGGCCAAAGACTTCAGGCTCTGGCTTAGACAGCAAGAGTACCTGGCAGAATAGCTCATTTGGGGGCTCCCTGGGTTCTCAGGACCGGGGCTGGTGCCTGGGTGTTGCAGGGACACTCACAAACCCAAACAATGAGCTCCTCCTTCTGATTCCCAGTCATTCCCGAGCCTTCTGACCTCATAGGGACAAAGTCTCCTTTGGTGCTAACACCAAAGGCTCAGAGCCTCCCGCAGTGTTTTAACTGCCAGGGACAACATTTATTTTTATGGTGATTTTAATGGTTTTCACTTAAAATAATACTATAAAATTGTTTTAAAATAAAATTTTAAAAATGTGCACTACTCAACATTAATTAAATAATCAGACATGGGTATGGCCAGAATTGGGAAGGTGGGGCTCAGAGGATTAAAGCTGGGGAAACTATGATCTAGATTCTAGAACAAAGTTCCTCATTTCACAATTGGGGAAACTGAGGCTGACAGTGGGGAAAGGTTCTCCCAAGGTTACAGGGAGTATCCCGACTTTGGGCCTGAAGCTGTCACTCACAGGTGACAAGGCTGGGCTGATAGGTGGCTCTGTTCCCTCTTGCCACAGTGCCCAGCACAGGGTAAGGGCTCAAAGTGCAACACCGCATTTCATCCAAACTAGGATGGCACAGGTGGTGAGATGCACCCCAGTTTCCAGCCTGTTAAAATGTGGGGGAAAGTTGCGTGTCTCAGAACAAATACTGTACTATGATCACCTCCCCTGTGGCATTCCGCGGAGGGAGAGGAAATTGAGTTGTTTCTCATGAAAAACACCAGACCCCATTGAAAATGAGGCACAAGGTCAGGTGCAACACAGAGATACCCCATCTTAATTTTAAAATTTTATTAAAAAATAAAAATTAAATTAAATTGTAAAACGACGTAGAAGGTATCAGAATACAGGAAAATCAGGAGAGCTTTGATCCGGGCATCCTCATTCTCAGGATGGCCATAAAGGTGGACCGTGGGGATCTGGAAGCAACTCTTTCCCCTTGAAGGGCTGAATTCCCCCACTCCCCATCCCTACCCTTTGCCCCCACCCAGTGGATCAGGTGGCCCCCCACCGAGGTCCCCTCCCCGGGCTCTCTCGGGTGACTCACCATCCTCCCCGGAGGCTGTCTGTCTTGTAATGATGTTCCCGTGTCCAATCTGGATGGCTTCGGAGTTTGCAATGGAAATCTGGCCGTTCGGTCCATTCTGGCAGATCATGTTGATTGGATTGTGCTGGTAAATAATTGAGGCCGACTCTGCTCTTCTTCCAGAATCTTCTGCAAAATAATATTCAACTCGATCCCTTCGCCCCTCTCTGTGGGTCAGGGGTTCCCAATACCAGTCAGCAGCACCAAATTCTCCTGGGGAGCTTGTTAAAATACCCTGGGTGTTCCGAGTCAGTAGGGCCAAGTGGGAGGCCAGAGCTGAGTGTTTAACAGACACCACAGGTACCTCAGAGGGAGCCTCGCTTGAAAATAGCCCTGTGAGTCACTCTACCTGTGTCCTTTGCTGCCCCCTGGCTGGGCTGCCGTGATTGCTGACTGGGAGGACTGCAGGGGCCCCACACTGCTCTCCCTGGGGGGCAGCCACAGCCCGGACCCCCGAGCACCTGCACCATTGCCCTTCTCCCTTGAGTAGTGGCTGAGAGACAGCAGCCCATTGGCCAGATCCGTTGTGCTTCACGCCCATGATATTTTAAATATTTGAATTTGTCACTAGTGTTTAAAATCTGGCGGCTGTCACGCATTATTCCTTCCTCACAGCAGCCCTAGCATGCTGAGACCCCCTTGGACACCCATCGTGAGTAGCAGAGTCAGCCCTATAGCGGTCGAGGCAAGCACCTGCCCAGACTGTGCAGGGCCCATCACCACCCTCTGGGGTCTCGGCTCCTGTGCCTTTGTGGGCCCTTCCCCCATACACAAATATTTAAATTACATTGTATGTCAAGGATAACCCAGGCTGGATTTTTAAATTTAATTTAATTTAATTTTTTTTTTTTTTGAGATAGAGTTTCACTTTTGTTGCCCAGGCTGGGGTGCAGTGGTGTGATCTCAGCTCACTGCAACCTCTGCCTCCCAGGTTCCAGCTATTCTCCTACCTCAGCCTCCTGAGTAGCTGGGATTACAGGCGCCCGCCACCACGCCTGGCTAATTTTTGTTTTTTTGATAGAGACAGGGTTTTGCCATGTTGGCCAGGCTGACCTCAGGTGATCCGTCTGCCTCAGCCTCCCAAAGTGCTAGGATTACTGGCATGAGCGACCGCGCCTGGTCCATTTTTAGATATTCATTATTATTATAGTATTCATTTCTTCTGATTTTAAATGAAATTAAAATTAAAACATTTTCAAGGACCCCTAAGAGTGCCATGGGCCTATTGGATCTTGGCCCTGCGCCTAATAGATCTCACAAGGAAGACGACCCTGGGGCTCCACCCAGTAGGGGTCTGAGCTTAGTCTTGCCTTCTCTTCTGCCAACTTTAAAACCCCAACTTGGGCAAAGTGCTCAAAGAAAGCTATTCCCAAACTCAGACTAATACCTGCACCCCAGAGCTGAGAACATTCGGAATGGGCCACCTCCATCCCATTCGCTGGCCTTCTGCAACTGCAGCCCTTGGGCCACGCCTCCAGGAAGCTGTTCCTGGTTAATCCTGCCAGCACACCCCTTCTTCCTGGAAGCCCTTTTAGTGAACTGTCAGTAGGACCTCCAGAAGCTTCTGGCAGTTTCTGGTGAGCTGCTCAGCAGAGCACCCAGCAAAGACCAAGCGCTAGTGTCATGGTTTCCCTCTGCAGCCCAGGTGCAGGCAGCGGGGGGCCTACCTGGGCGGTAAATCGTCCACACTTTGGACTGCTCATCCACGTCCAGAAGGTGCCTGCTCTTCATCCTGTACAAGTCTCGGTTCACATCTTTTGCTGTCCTCATTCCCAGTGCCTGGGCGATGACCAGGGCCCTCTGGGGACCATTGTCTTTGAGAAACCTGTAGATGTCTTCCTCTGGGAGGCAGAAGGGCCAGGTGGTTAGGGAGGAGTCCTAGTATTTGCATCTGCCCCACCGCTTCCTAGCTGTGTGGCCCTGGACCCAGCCCCTCGAGGCCTGGTTTCCTCATCTGTAAAATGGGCACCACGATAACGGGGTCATGATGACGCACCGCAGAGGTGCCCTGAGGGTGGGAGACGTGCACACAGTGCTCTGCATGGTGAGGGTCAGCTATTGTCTGACTGGAGAATCACAGATTCTCCCGCTGTGAGGGCTGGGTCTTGGCTCTGAACACTGGGAGCCACCTGGTGGGTGGGGCAGGGCCCCTGAACACTGGTGAGATCTTGTACCCTCAAGGAGGGCCTGGGGTTCCTGAGGAGTGGGATCCTGTGTCCCAAGAGCTGAAGGGGCATGCAATGACTTACCCCGTTGTTGGCTGAACTGAGGGTTAGGGGTCTCTGGAATTGTAGCTGCATATTGCTGGGGCCTCTCGGCTGGAGAAAGAAAGACGGGTCAGAGGGTTGGGGGACAGAAGACAGCACCAGGCCTCCACCCCACAAAGGTGGGCAGCACCCTAGGGCTGAGTTGCAATGCTGGTAGTTGCATACTCAGACTCCAGAGTTAAACACACTTGACGTCAAGTCCTGCCTGTGCCCTGGCAGCTGTGGCTTCCTGCTGATTTACTTCTCCGGGGCTCAACCTCCTTTGCCTCCTGGGGTTGTGTGAGGGCTGAGTGAACCCTGAAACAGTGCCCAGCTAATCTTAAGTGCATGATAAATGGCAGCTCTTTCTGGCTGTGGGCTGTAAAGCTAGAAAAGTGGGGCTGGTGGGACTGAGTGTGTTCTGTGATTTGGACCATCGTGTCATTGCTGTTTCCATCATGACGATTTTCTATTATAATTGTTAGTGTTCTGCTGAGTACTTCCTGTGTGCAGGGCTGGGCTGAGCCTGATGCAGGGCCTCCTCTCAGCAACCCCTACCAAGCAGCCCTGCTGTCAGCTCCATCGACCGAAAAAGAAACCAAGGCACAGAGATGAAACCCATGAGCTCCCACGTGGTAGAACTCAGATTTGAACCCAGGCTCAAATCTGTGCTTGTCCATTGCCAGGATGGTCCCTGCCTGGTCAGACCCACCTCCCCAGGGTGGCAGTTACCAGGGCTGGACAGGGCCAGCTCTGCAGGACTCTCGCCTCCAGGACCAGTCTCGCCCAAGCACCAGGTGGCAGGGGCTGTGAGGCAGACTTTCAGCTCCTTTAGCATCCGGTAGAGGACTTGGTTGAGCTCCCTCTTGGGCGCTTGGCATTCCTTCACCAGCTGGGCAAGCTTCACTGAGGAGCCAGCCTCTGTCAGCACCTGCAGGATCCTCTGTTCAAGGTGGCCTGGGGGAGTGAGCGGGGGACAGAGATAGGAACTGAGTCTCCCGGGTCCCCACAGATGAGCCCAGGCTTGAGGCTCCAGGAGGCACGTGAGGCCACTTTTTGAGAGGTGTTCAGGGCAGAGGAGAGGACAAAGACCCCAGCAGATGTCCCCTAAGAGCAGCAGAGCAGCTGCCTCTGCCCAGAGAGAGGCATGCAGGCTGATCAGAAATGGCCTGGCAGCCAGAAGAGGTGCCGCCTCGCCTGTGCCCTCCCCAGGTGTGGGTGCCAGGGGGCAGTGGGGTTCCTCAGCTCTCAGGTGTCCTCAGGGCAGAGGGGAGTAGAGGGCAGAAGGACGGAGCCAGAGCGAGGCAGGGGGACCTGGGAGCACAAAGGCAAGTCCTGCCTGGGTGTACCTGATGCCCATTGCCATCCTTCCTGGGAATCGCCTCTTCTCAGCTCACCATCCTTCCATGATGCCACTATCCATCGAAGCCAGAAACCGACCAGACATCAGAAACAGACCTTTCCCCCAATGCCCAGTTGTGGAGCCCTGGAAATGCCATTCTTGGATTTTCTGGAATTGCCCCACTCCTCTCTTCTGCCGGCACCACCCCCTTCCTCGCCACCATCTCCTGGGTGCAGAAATAGGCTCCCGGTTGGCCCGCCAGCTCCAGTCGGGTACCCTCCAGGTCGGTACCTGCCGACCACCCAGCCTGACCTGCACCTGCCCCCAACTTCCCTCCAAGTGCTGGCCTGTTTGTGCTCCCCTCAGCCCCACTCACCCCAGCCCCTTTGCACACACTGTTCCTGCTGCCAGGAACACCCTTCCCTCACATCCCAACCTGTATGATGTCTACTCAACCTCCAGGCCTCCTCACATGCCACTTCCTTGGGAAAGCCTGTCCCTGTGTTCCAGAGTGGCTGGGATGTTGCTTGTGTGTGGGTCCCATAGTGTCCCCTGCTATACTTGCATGGCTCACTTTTGTACCTTCAGCATCTAGCATAGTGCTGCGCACACAGAAGGTGCTCAGGAAATGGCAGTTGAATGTATGAGTGACTGAGTGAATGCATGAATGAATGAATGGGACCAGGAGTGGTGGCTCACACTTGTAATCCTAGCATGTCAGGAGGCTGAGATGGGAGGACCCCTAGAGGCCAAGAGTCCTAGACCAGCCTGGGCAATGTAGTGAGACCCCCCATATCTACATAAAAAGAAAAAAAATCAGGTAGGTATGATGGCACGTGCCTGTAGTCCCAGATGCTCGAGAGGCTGAAATGGGAGAATTGCTTGAGTCTAGGAGGTTGCAGCTGCAGTGAGCTATGAATGCACCACTGCACTCCAGCCTGGGCAACAGAGCAAGACCCCATCTCTGGAAAAAAAAAAAAAAAAAAGGACTGAGTAACTGAGTGTCTGTCTCTAGGGACAGACATTTACTCAAAAGACCTGGGCAGCTCCTCCTTGGCCAGCTGGCAGGTGCTGCTGTTTCCTGGCCTGAGTTTAATAAGCCCTAAGCAGGACCCCAAGATATTCAAGGAGGAATTCTCCAAATGGCCCCTGCTCCTCCTGAGGCAGCTCTTAAAAATCAAAACCATTAGCTCACACAATGATTAAAAAATCAAAGCCAGCTGCTCTGCCCGGAGATGAGGCTGGGGCAGACACAGGGTATCGGCAGCACCTGCAGCCAGCAGCCTGGGAGAGCCACGGTGGGCGGGGCCCCACCTGTCACCAGGAAGCTGCTGCTTCAAGGAGCCCGCGGGCAGTGCGTGGGAGAGTCCGCGGGCGGTGCGTGGGAGAGCTCCCGAGGGCGGTGCGCGGGAGAGCTCTTCTTGGAAAGACCTGAGTTCCCCTTCCAGGACAGTGACTCAGTCCTTTGTCATCTGGGCTTTCTTCCTGTTCAGAGGGTTTCCTAGGTTTGCCCAGGGATCTTCGGTCGCAGCACTTGTAGGGGAGGGAAAAATCAGTTTGTGCCTGGCCCTGATGGCTACAATGCTGACAGGCTGCCATGTGCAGGTGAAGAGCAATTAGAAGACCTGGGAATTCCCACTCCTGCGCCTACCAAACTCCCCCACCGGCAGCCAGCAGCATCCCCGTGCACCTGACTTCACACCTGGCTTCGCCTTGTCTCTCAGAGTTTTTTTGTTTTTGAGACAGAGATTCATTCTTGTTGCCCAGTCTATAGCTGCAGTGGTGTGATCTCGGCTCACCGCAACCTCCACCTCCCGGGTTCAAGCAATTCTCCTGCCTCAGCCTCTCAAGTAGCTGGGATTACAGGCACGCACCACTACACCCGGCTAATTTTTGTATTTTTAGTAGAGACAGGGTTTCCCCTTGTTGACCAGGCTGGTGTCGAACTCCTGACCTTAGGTGATCCCCCCAACTTGGCCCCCCAAAGTGCTGGGATTACAGGTGTGAGCCACTGCGCTCGGCCGCAGAGTTTTGATTCTGGAAGGCTGACCCTAGGGAGCCACCGCCTCTGCTCCACGGACCCAAGAGGAGATGGGGTCAGAGGTGTAGATGCAGGACAAGCCCGGGCGCTGGGCTGGACTCAACCACTGAGGCCCAGGCTCCTGTGTCTGAAAATGGGAAATCGTAAAATGGAGCAGGTGTAGGTAGCAATTTGGTCACAAAAGGAAAATCAACTGGGGAGGAAGACAAGGAAAGCCAGCGAGGGCTGAGTCCGGAACCTCTGTCAGCACCTGTGAGTCCCCGAAGAGGAAGCACCGCAGGAACTCGGTGGTCAGCGCGGCTCCTGGCCACACCCTGACATTAGCCCTCCGGGGGCACAGTCTGGGTTGGTTTTTCAAAATTTTGATGGCTGATTTCCTGGGTTTGAGCTCCTATCCCTGACAACTACTAGCTCTGTGACCTTCCGCCGGCTTCAGGTTCCCCTTCTGTGAAATGTAGACAATAATAACTACTTCAGAGATTGCGGTGAGGATTAAAAACAAAACAAACCCATCCCCCAAACTGCAAAACCACACTTCACCTACAGTCCACAGCACTTCGTGGAGACCCTAGAGAACAGCAATTGCTCGATACACTATTGGCTTTCATCGCAACTCTTCCAGGAATAAAATGAATGAAATGTTAGTTGAGGAAAGAATGCAACAAGAAGGAACAAAGGCATACGTGTACCTCATCAAAGCAAATGGCTTTGTTCTCGATATGACTGTGACATGGGTCTTCAAACGCTAGCACCAGTGCTCGCCAGCTGTGCTACCCCGAGAGTGTCATTTCACCTCTCAGGGCCTCAGTTATCTATAAAATGGGAATGACGTGGCACTTGTTCCTGCAGGCCATTGAGAAATGCTTGCAAAGCATGTTTTGAGGTGCCTGGGGCATAGTCAGCTGTCGAAGAACAGCTTTCTACTTTTTTTTTTTTTTTGAGACGAAGTCTTACTCTTGTCACCCAGGCTGGAGTGCAATGGCGCCATCTCAGCTCACTACAACCTCCGCCTCCCGGGTTCAAGCGATTCTCCAGTCTCAGCCTCCTGAGTAGCTGGGATCACAGGCATGTGCCACCATGCCCGGTTAATTTTTGTATTTTTGGTAGAGACGGGGTTTCACCATGTTGGCCAGGCTAGTCTCAAACTCCTGAGCTCAACCAGTCCACCCACCTTGCCTCTCAAAGTGCTGGGATTACTGGCGTGAGCCACCATGCCCAGTTGGTCTACTATTCTTTAGGTTACTGGTATTGTCATCATGATCTGGGCCAAACAAAACAGGAAGAAAGAGAAGTGGAGATCTCACCCCGGGGGCTACCGCTGGTCCTTGGAAGGAAGGAGTACTGTACCTTCTCTGCCCGGGTCAGCAGGGGCCTGGGCCATGCTGACAGCAGCTGCAAGGAGCCGGAGAGACTTGGCAGGTGGTGCAGCCTTCTGCACTGTGGCCTTGAGAGGGTGGGCTAGATCGAGGCTGGGGCTTAAGTGGCCAAGCCTGGTGCTTCTTGCAGCTCTGAACCCGCAAGGGAAGGGATGCCAACTTCCACCCAGCGAGTGTCAGCTGCTTACAGTCCGGAAATAGACGCCTAGCCAGGCCGGCCAGATTAGGTTTCAGGAGAAAAAGAAAATGAAACTTCTCTGTGTGTCTTTTGAAAGAAAAGATAATTGGAAGCTGGGTGGATGAGCAAGACAGAGTTGGGGCCCTGACTTGATGTTGACAGGGAGGAGCTATGAACTTGGCAAGACCAGAGCGTCCTCTGAAGAGGCCTTTGAGACAGAGGACTTCCCTCACCTTCCCAGTTCCAGACACAGCCCGGCTGGACCTCCACATTTTTATTTTCTGAATCAGCATCAGATAATTGAAAAAAAAAAAAAAAAGAGTATGCACCATCTGGAGGGGGGATGGCGGGGTGTGGCATCACTCTGATGATGTCAGGAGCTGGGGCTGATTACCCGGTTTCTGTGTTTTTGTTTGTTTTTGAGGCAGGGTTTCTGTCACCCAGGCTGGAGTGCAGTGGCGTGACCATGGCTCATGGCAGCCTCTACCTCCCGGACTCCAGCGATCCTCCCGCCTCTCAGCCTCCCTAGTAGCTGGGACCACAGGCCTAAACCACCCTTCCCGGCAAATTTTTGTATTTTCTGTAGAGATGGGGTTTCATCATGTTGCCCAGGCTGGTCTCAAACTCCTGGGCTCAAGCGATCTGCCTGTCTTGGCCTCCCACAGTGCTGGGATTCCAGGCACGAGACCCCACACCCGGCCCCCCTGGTTTCTGTGGTGCTTCCTCCCCGGGGACTCACAGGTGCTACAGAGGCACCATCCCCAGCTCTCAGTGGCTTTTCTTGTCTTCTATCCAGTTTATTTCCCTTGCCCACACTAGGGGCAGAACATTTAGGTGGATGAGTGCCCTGAGATTGTTCTTGTATGTATCCATGTGAGTGTCTTTAATGAACACCTACTATGTGCTTTCCAATCTCAAGTGCTCCTCCAACCCACCTACAGGGTAGGGGCCAGTTCTGACTTCTTCTCAGGGGGGAAACTGAGGCTAGAAAGGCAAGATCCCTTGTCCAAGTCCACACAGAGTCCATGGCAGAGCTTGTCCTGTCCATTCCCCAATTGTGTTTCCTGATCTGTAACACCTAGAAGTCATTGGTGAATCAGCCTTAGTGCACAGATGGCATGGAGTTCCCAGCCTCATCATAAAACTGACTTATTAATTCCAGAGTCAGATGCCTGGGGTCAGCATCTGAGAACGGGCAGCTGAGTGGTTCGGAATGCAAGCCTGCGGTCAGCATGCTTGGGTCCAAACCTGGCTCTGCCATTTACAAGCTGCGTGACCTTGGACAAATTATTTAACCCCTCTGTGCCTCAGTTTCCCCGTGTGTAAAAGGACTTAATCAAAGGACCTAGCTCATGGGGTCGAGGTGAGGACTTAAGGGGCTAATCCCGTTCAGCTGTCGGGCTAGAGCCCCAGAGCCATCCGTAGTCATGGGCACCGTGGTCACCCTCACAGGAATGCTTCTGGGAGAGGACCCATTGCTCACATAACATTCTCAAAAGGTCCAGTGACCCCAGAAAAACTCAGAGCCACTGTTCTCTTCCAGATCACAGAAGGGGGAACTGAGGCCCACAGAGGTGAATGCTGTGTGTAAGACCCCCCAGCTCTTGGTAGCCAACGGGGTCGAGAGCTCAGCCCTGAAAGTCCCTGGACTTGGGGTCTGTGTCTCATCTGCAGAGGGCTGGGAGGGCTAGAGATGTCTGCGCTCCTTGCAGACCCCATTTATGCACAAGGAGCAGCTTAGCAGCAGATACAAATGGAAAGGGAGTCTGGAGGTTTATCTTGAAGCTATCTGTCTTTGCAGAGCAAGCACCTGGAGCCCAGGTCCTTGGCCCTGCCTGCATGTTAAGGGTTTGAAGGAAAAAAAAAAAAAAGTCTCAACGCCCAGGCTGGCCCAGACGAATCAACTCCAACCTCTGGGGCTGGGGCCCAAGGGAGAGATTTTTTATGCTCCTGAGTGATTTTCCTGCTTCCAGGTTAAGTCTGTGGCAAGTCAGTAACAACAAACTGCAGGATGCTTTTATTCTCCTTTTATGTAAAAGCGAAAACTGTGTGTGTCACCCTATGAAATAGCAATAGTGCTCTTTAAATGGGGGGTAGGTGGGGTGCTGAGGGAGACGATGAAGATGCCCTCCAGGAGGGACTCCTGCTGAGCCTGGCAAGGCTGAGCCCCTTGGGTGTCTGGGGTGCCATGCCCGAATTGGCCACCAGGTGACGCCGCTCACCAACCTGGGTTTGGGCCCACCTTGGCTTCAGGTTCCCTCTAATGTGCAGGGAGGAGCTCCTACCCCAACCCGTGGTTGGACTCCAGACTTGACCCCCAAGGGCTCCAAGACATGCCCACCCCTCCCACTGCCTCGTCCTGCATCATCCTTTACCCTTCCTGTCTCTTCAGTCACTCATCATGGTTTCTTCACTCATCTTTTCTGGAAGGAGTGAGATTCTAGCTGTTTATCTGCAAAGCCTCTAGGCAGTTCTTTGTGCTCCTCCTCAAGACTCCCAGTGTTGGTCTTGACACAGCTCACCACTCCCCTGTGGGGAAACCGTCTCCCCCTTCTCAAGGGCCCATGCTAGCTTCTCCCCTCCCTTCCCTGGACTCTGCAGCTCAGGCCTTGACCCCAGGTCGCTGGTTGAGGGATATTAGCTTGGTCTTGGGTGCCAGCCTTGCTTCTAGGAAGATGGCTTCTGCTGCAGGGGTGGAGGCTGCTGACCCTCATGGCTGGTCTCCATCCAGACTGTGCTTGGATGACCCCTTTCTGTTCCCGTGGCCCTGTCCACATGGAGCCACATGGAGCCCCTTGGGGCCCGAGCCATTCTTAGGAGTCTGTAGCAGGGACCACCGTGCCAGCGGAGATGCAGGGCCTCGGGAAGTTCCCTGGACAAGGATTCTGTCTTGTCTCTTCTCCAGGGCAGGTTCTCCTTCCCAGCTGTGTGGCGCTACCTCTCTGGGTCGTAGTTTCTTTAACTATAAAACAGAGATAATAAGAAAAATCATTTTTGACACTTAGCATGTGCTCACAAAATTTACATAAGTTAGAAAATGTGATGCATCTCCGCAATATCTCTTTAGACACCAAACAAACGAAAGGGAGCAATAGACAAAGAGAAAGAAAAAAACATTTCACGTGGGTGGGTTCCACCTTTCTTTGCATTCCGTGGCACATCTGGAGATGAAGCCAGGAATCTGCTGTGTGCCTGTCACCCCACTGAATGGGAGTCTTACTTTTAAATACTTGGATTGCCTTTATTTTTCTTCTCCATTTAAGAGCTGTTTAAGTTGAGTTTGACCCTAAGGATTATCTTTATGCCTAAATACCAGTGGCTAAAACGATAGGGTTGTGTCTTTTTCTTGTAACAATTGTAGGCATTCCAGGTTTAGTGTGGTGACCTGGGGTCCTTCTACGTTGTTGGTCTGCCATTTGTGGCCTTCATTCCCCAGTTTGCCTTACATTTTAGAATGGCTGCTCAAGCTCCAGCCATGACATCTGCATTCCTTCCAGCAGGGAGTAGGAAAGGGAACAAGGGCAGCTCTCTCCCTTTAAGCACACATCTTGCAAGTTGCACACACATTCCACTAATACCCCATTGGTCAGTCTTGTGGCTCTTACCTGCAATGCAGGCCTGGAAAGATGGTCTGTATTGTGGGTCACCATGTGCTCAGCTAACATTGGGGTTCTATGACTTTAAAATGGGGGACAGTAGATATTGGCAGAGACGTAGCTATCTCTGCCATTTCAGGGTTCCATTGTGTCCCCAAGGAAGGGACAAAGATGCCTCCTCTGCACCTTCAGGTGTGTCCATTCATGGGGTTTATTTATTCAGCAGTTGCTGTGCCTCCTTACTCTGCCTGGAAAGGGCCTCAAAGGCTGCAAGACTTCCAAGATGGCACCACTGCCTGCTGGAGTCCACATCTCCTTTTGCCTTGGAAGGCGCACTCCCTGTTCATGGCTTGTGTTTTTCTGGAAACTATTAGAGCTCTCCGCCCAAACCAGATGATAATTACATGTTACTGATCTTGAGTCTTTAAATTTTTCTCTCTCTCTTTTAAAAGAGAGATATTTTTACTGCACATTGTGTTGACAAAACCCGAGTCTCCTTTCTACCAGGCAGCCTGGATTTTATTTTCAGATTTCCTCTGTGAATTCACGCAGAGGGAGGAGGTGGAAAGGTACTGAATGTGAATAATAACATGTCTTTGGTCAAGGACAAGGGTCAGAGAACCAGGGGTGGTCGAAGAGGGGAATGAAGATTGCCCAAGGTCACAAAGTCGTCCTCCAGGGGCGGAATGAAGACTGAGTAAAACTGATGTGTCCGGGAAAGCAGGCTTTCATTGTAGTCCCTAGAGGAGTCTGCCCTGGCCCTGTTCTCTGCTCTTCAAGGCAGAGCTGTTGATGGACCTCCGTTGTTTATCTGTGTCCATAGGAGCTGAAGAGACCTGGGGTTCTGGTCCTGGCACCCACCTTTTTAACTCCGTGCCTTGAGCAAGTTACTGCTCTGTCTGAGCCTCAGTTTATGTCTTTGTATAGGGGGTCATAGAAGTACTTACCTTGTGGGGTTGTTGCACAGGTTAAATGTGATTGTGTATCTGTAGGTCCTAGTAGAGCACTGGGCACATAGTATATGCTCAATAAACAGGAGCTAGGCATGTTATCACCATGTGATGCTCAGCTGTCCCTCTCTTTGGTAATAAAGCAATCCTATTCACTCATCTGATCATTTGCCAAATACTTTCTCATGCCTTGCTTTTATCAGGCCACAAGCAGGGCCTTGCAGGGCATGGGAGAAACATCTCTGTCTTCATCTGTTTTCTGCTGCTCTAACAGAATGTCACAGCCTAGGTAATTTATAAACAATAGGATTTTATTTGGCTCATGGTTCTGGAGGCTGGGAAGTCCCAGAGCATGACACCAGCCTCTGGCAAGGGACTTCATGATGTATTATCTCATGATGGAAGGCAGAAGACAGAAGGCAGAAGGGCATACAAGCATATGAGACAGAGAGGAAAGGAGCTGAAATCCCAAGATAACCAAACTACACTGGCAAAAATAGCATTTGTCCATTCATGAGGGCAGAGCCCTCCTGACCTAATCGCTTCTTAAAGGTCCTACCTTTTAATACCATCACAATGGCAATTAAATTTCCACATGAGTTTTGCAGGGGACATTCTAACAATAACAGTTCTGTTTGCTGATTCCTGCCTCCATTTCCCACTCTGGCTGCAGAAGAGGCCACACTGCCTGGTCCTGGGATGAACAGGGTGGCTCAGATCAAGTCCTAGGGCCCCAGCACTGACTGGTAAAGGCGACCTGAGTGGGGGGCAACAACACCTGCTCTCAAGTGCATATGAGGTCAGGGAAGTGGGCATGGCCAGGGCATGGAAAGTCCTGGTAGAAAACTGAGATTTTTACCCAGGATGTAAGGGAAGGGCTAGGGGAAGATTTTCATCTAAGGCAAGTGGAAGATTTGGAAAGGTGGCCCTGGTTGCTGGGAGAACAGGTGACAGGAAGTGGGCAGGGGGAGAGGGAAGGCAGCCACTTCATATTTAACTTTTATTATAATCAAAAGATTTTAAAAATCATTTTGCTTCCAGAATTATTTGCCTACAAAAAATTCACTTAATTACAATTGGTGACAATTTACCAAGCATTATTCTTGGGAATTCTTGCAAAATGAGGAAAATTTCACCACCTATAAATTCTTTTCAAATATAATGCAGTGTCATGAAATTTTTATGAGAACTAAATGGAACAATTAATGAACTTGCCATAATGTTAGTTTTGTAGATGTTTAATTAAGCATTTATTGATTTTAATTTTGCAGTGGGTTTTTTTTTTTCTTCCATATTTTTGGGCACAAACATTTTCAGAGGCTCTTGAAATGTCTGTTGGCCTGATGTTCTAAGACTTTCACACCTAAAAAGTAAGATGGGGAAATGGAGGGACACACATCCAAGGGACAGGGTCCCTGACCTCCCAGAATAGTGGACAGGGTGTGAATTGATGGTGGCGTTGGGTGTTGCTGAGTGTGGGACAGAAGACAAGGCAAGGGGAGATGGTTTTACATGTTAATGTGTAACTTCTTTTCATTTAAAATGAGTATCCTCCTTTGAAATTTGACCCAAACATGGCCCCTAAAAGACTTGGTAACCGAACAGCAACTTACATTTATTTGGAGCTTACTGTGTACTCAATTTCCCGTGCCTTACACTATTTCATTGACTTCTTATAGTAATGCTATATGGTAGGCAACTAAGATTAAATCTGCATTTCACAGACAAGGAAACTGAGGCATGGAGAAATTACCAAGTCGACTGGCCAAGATCATAGAGCTGGTGAGCATTAAAGATGGGATTGCTATCACACCCTAGAACCCAAGATCTTAACAATTCTAATATTGCTAGGAACAAATCTGTTGTTATAATTCTGCAAAGATAAGAAGAAATGCTTTCTATGCCAGACAACTCTGCTATCTAGCATCGCTTTTGAGGCCTGTCAGAAAAAATAAGTTGCAATGTCATTGTTTCCTAAGGTTTCTTTGACTGAATGTGCCCAAGGGAACAGGACACTGTGCCAAGTACTCAGGGGCATAGAAAGCTGACCAGCTAGAAGAAGAGAATCTAATATTTAAGATTTTTTCCTCATTATGGTTTTTAAAATATTGACTACATGTTGAAACAATATTTGATATATTGGGTTAAAATATCGTTAAAATTTTAAAAAATAGAACAAGGTGAATATTTGTGCACCCTGATCTCATATACACAGCCCCGGACACACACATAGCCTCTCTGTGCTTTCTCCTCCCTGAGCCCTTCTCCTCCAAGGTTCTCTGACTTTCTCACTTTACTGACCACTGCTTTCTAGTTTGTCTGAGGCTGAGCACTCCCAGAAGCACACTGAAAGGACAGCTTTGAGTGCAAGTTGGTTATTTGAGAGGTGGTCTCAGGAAATTCTGGGAGGTGGGTGTGGAGGTGAGCCCAGGAAGAACGGAGAGCAGTCAAGTGTGTGCCATCTGCTGATGACTTCTGTGGGCAACTGGAGCTCAATCCTGCTGGACAATGCTGGGAGAGCACATGCCTCAGGGTGATCTAGCCATGGGGTGAGGGAGCTGGGGTATTGATCCACCCACTTCCATCATCACTCAGTGAGGTTGCCCCTGGGGGGTGTTAATTCCCTGGCACACTTGGCCTGCTGCATGGGGGCCAGAGGAAACTCCAGGCAAGGCACAGATGTCATCAGCTGGAAGCTGGACCCATGTGGACAGAAATGCAAAGGGCCAAGTGGATGTGGGTGGGATACCAACCACATGTACAACAGATTTCTGTGTAAGTTGCTCCTTATGGCTGCTGAGGCCTGGTATGGTTAAGTAGCATGCTGGGGTTGAATAGCTGGGAAGGGGCAGTGGAGAGAATTTGAATTCAGATTGAATGACCACAGAGCTGGAGTACCTGACCTCAGGCTTTGCAGCTTCCTCTGCCTTTGCCAACTCCTATGAAGGGCAGGCAGGACTCTAACTCCGTGAATTTTAAAAATTCATTTTTAAACTCAATCATTCACTCAATCAAGTTAGAAGCTTTTAAAGACAAATTTAATAAGTTTGAACTCAATAAAAGCCTTTTAATAAGTTGAACGTCATGATTTCAGCCCTCTGCTCACAGAGTTATTAGGCAAGATGGCGAGGGGGAGGGTAGGGGGCAGGAAGGGAAGTGGGGGCTGAGGGTGAGAAGGGGAAGTTAGGGGAAGTGGGCTAACACACAAACGGGCACACGCACAGATGTATGTTTCTTTTTAAAATTTATTTGCACATTTAAATCGATGGTTTGTTTCAAATTGTTTGATTGTGAAGCTTTTATAATATTTTGTTTTATTTTTAGAAACAGTTCTTTTACTTCAGAACAACTGTACAAAGTGCTAAAGAAAATGCATTGCTGACTTGGCACGGGTTTGCTGTGTGTTCTGTCTCCTCGCTGGCTCACACATTCTTCCTCACACTGAACGTTCCGTCTAGGCCTGCGACTGAGACAGGAAGCCAGACACACATGCTGAACTAATTTCAACAAATATCAACTTAAAACCAACCTGAAGTCGTTGGAAATGGACGGGCTGGTTCAGACACGGTTGCCTTCCCCAGCTTCATGCACAGAAAACTGCACTGTCTACACAATGCAAGAGTGTTGCCATAGCTAGAAAAGTCTTCTGTTTTTCATGATTAAAAACTTGTCCAGTGTAGTGAAATCTGTTCTTGCTAGCTGCCCAGCACCCAACCCCTTCTTCTGGTAAAATCACCTCAATTTTCCTTTGAAAACCTCCTCTCCCCTTCTCAATCCATGTGGAGCTGAGTCTACCTGCAAGGGTCAGGCCAGGGCGTGGGACTCAAGCCTGGCCAATTAGAGCATTCCCTTCTTGTGGCTGCAGTGACTGGTCCAGAGATGGGCACGTGACCTAAGCCAAGCCAATCAGCTTCAATTCTGAGACTTTGGCTGGAAGGACTGGAGACTAACTTCTTCCGGGTGGATTTATAAGTGTAAGGAAATGAGCCTAGAGAAAATGTAGTGCCAGGAGGAGAGAATTTGAGCAGAAATCAGTAGAGAGAACAGCAGTTTGATGGTGGAGACAAACTCCTCCCTAACACCGCGGTGAGCATGTCTAGATCCGGTAGCGAATAATCTAGCCCAGCCCTAGACTATAGCTTTTCAATTATATGAGCCAACAATGTCCTTTCTGGCTAAAAGATCTCATTTGGGTGTAGGTCACTTATTATAGAAAAATTTAACTGATACATAAACTTATTTTAATTTCGTTTTAACAGAAAACCAAAATGTTGAATCAACTGGTTCAAGATCACTGGGTGAAGGTCTAGAGATGAAAAGCATTTTTGAGAGAGTGTAGTCAGTCCAGAGAATGCCTGTGTCCCAACCTTGCCATGTGGTCTCTGCTTGTTTGCCCTCAGTGACGGGTCATTCGCTATGTGTGTGTAGCAGTGATAATAATCAGAGTTTCTTTCTTTTATCCTAGAGATAATATTACATTGTTCAAAGATGTATGCATGAGATGTTCATCACAGGATTATTTACAAAGGCGAAGGAGGCACAAACAACCTACATATCCAAACAAAAGGGATCAATTAAATGAATTAGGAAGTCTGTACAATGAAATGCTCTGAAACTATGAAAAATGGGATCTAGAATTGTATTTATTGATATGGAAAAGTGTTCACAGTATATTGGGAAAAAATGTTTATAAATTGTATGATTCCATTTAAAAAGTCTGTGATTATCCATAACCCAGAAAAATACTGAGAGTATGGAGTATGTCTCTGAGATATATAGGTGATGCTTATTCTAGATTTTCTTTCTTTCTATAGTAAAAATGGATTACCTGTGTTTCTTAGTCAGCTTGGGCTGTCATAACAAAATACCATGGCCCGAATGACTTCAACAATAGACGTTTCTTTTCTCACAGTTCTGGAGGCTAGAAATTCAGGAGCAGGGAGTAACCATGGTCAGGTTCTGGTGAGGGCTCTCTTCCTGGCTTGCAAGTGGCTGCCTTCTCATTGTGTCGTTGAGAGAGAGAGAGAGACCAACTAAGCTCTCTGGTGTCTTTTTTCAGGGCACTGATCCCAGCTTGACGGCCACATCCTTATAATCATATCTAAACTAATCACCTCCCAAAGGCCTTATCTCCAGCTACCATCCCACTGGCGCTAGGGCATCTACTTACCAATTTGGAGAGGACACAACTCAGTCCATAGCACTGTGTAATAAAAATAATAGCAAAAATCAATTATTTACATTGCATGGGACTTTGCAATGCAGTGAACAATATTGGCATGCAATGCAGTGAACAATATCGGCATAGTCACAATGTAAACGCGGTTTACTGAGTTTCATATTTAGAAACATCTCACGGATAAAGTACAGATGATTCATTATGCTGCAGGGCAGAATCCAGATGTCATTAATGTTGAAGAGTTGGACATAACACTGAAGAGGCCAGAGCAGGCAGTGAGCTGGACGCCAGGATGGGGCTCCAGATTCTGCACTGGCACCACGGGGAGTGTAGAGCTGAATCCCCTTTTGTGGAACAAGAAATAGAGTCTAGATGAGGCAGGGAAGTGAAATATTTCCCCTGAAGTTTTGGAAAATTGAGACTATAAAACAAACAGGGAGTAGACAGATTAACTGGAAAAAAGGAATACAAATGTGTTAGGTGCACTGTGTGCACAGGAGTCGTACAAAATATGAAAACTCAAAGAAATGTCCAGATGGCTGATGCTTTTATAGCATCGTGAGCTTACAGAAAGAATAGTTTGGTGCATGGAACACATGTTATGGCGGCAATGCAGGTTATGAGAAGGAGAGAAGGGGAGGAAAGGCATGGAGCAAAGACAATCTTGTTTTGCAGATGAAACCTCCCCTCAGAAAGAATAGATGGTAGCCGGTGGGAATGTTTCTCTGTCAGAACTTTAAAGGTGTCAAACTCTCAGTTCATTTTTTTTAGATCCGGACAAGATGGGCTTAGAGAGAGCCTGTTCACATCTGTTGTTTACTTCACTGTATTTCCTCTGCAGATGCAGCTCTCCCCTACAAAAGACATCTTTGCAGGGCTAGCCTTAGGTTCACAGGCCCTCTGAATAGCCATCTAGAAATACGTCAAAGAGATATATTTTGGGGTGAAATATTTTTGGTTTCCTTTAATAACAGGCATGTATAGGAAACCCAATCTAGCAACAAAAAATACACATCCTTCTCCAGGGCAAGTGAAAAATTCTTCAAGATAGACCATATATGGCAACTGTTTTTTTTAGCATGACACTGAAATTTTAAAAGGAACCAGAGAAAAAAATAGATAAATTGAACTTCATGAAAATGAAAAACTTTTGTACTTTTAAAGAACATTATGAAAAAGGTGAAAAACAACATAAAGAATGGGAGAAAAATTTTGCAAACCGTATATCGGATAGAGATACACTATCTAGAGTATATAAATAAGTATTACAACTTAACACTGAAAAGAAAAATTGCCCAAGTAAAACATGAGCAAAGCATTGAAAATACATTTCTCCAAAGAAGATGTACAAATGACAAATAAGCACAGAAAAGGATTCAGAATGTCATTTATCATTAGGGAAATGTAAATCAAAACCTCAGTGAGACACCACTCTATACCCACTAAGGTGGCCATTAAGAAAGAAAAGGAAAATAACAAATGTTGGTGAGGAAGTGGAGAAATTGCAACCTTTATGAATTGCTAGTGGGATATAAAATGGTACAGTCACTGAGAAGACAGTTTGTTTCTTCCTCCAAGTAGTTAAACATAAAACTACTGTATGACCCAGCAATTAATTCCACTCCCTGGTCTATATCCAAGAGGAATGAAAACATGTCCACACAAAAACTTGCACATGAATGTTCATAGTGGTATGAGTTGTAGCAGCCAAAAAGTAGAAACTACCCAAATATCGATCAACTGATGGATAAACAAAATATTGTACATCTATACAATGGAATATTATTCAATCACAACAAAAAGGGATGAAGCACTGGTTCATGCTACAACATGGATGAACCTTGAAAATATGCTGAGTGAGTGAAGCCACACACGAAAGACCGCATATCATGTGACACCACTTAGATGAACTGTCCAGACAGGCAAATCTATGGAGACGAAAAATCGATTAGGGGTTTCTAAGAGATGGCAAAAGAGGGAAATGAGGGAGCAACTACTAATGGCAATAGGATTTCACTTTGGAGCAATGAAAATGTTCTGGAATTAGATAATGAGAATCATTACACAATTTTGTGAATATGCGAAAAGAACTCTGAATTGTACATTTCACAAAGGTAAATTTTATGGTATGTGAAGTGTGTCTCAATTTTTTAAATTAAAAAAAAAAAAAAAAGAAAGACAGCCAGGCATGCTGGCTCATGCTTGTAATTCCAGCATATTAGGAGGCCAAGGCAGGAGATAACTTGAGGTAGGAGTTCAGGACTATCCTGGGCAACACATAGTGAGACCCTGTCTCTACTAAAAATAAAAACTAAGAAATAGCCAGGTGTGGTGGTGCGTGCCTGTAGTCCCAGCTACTTGGGAGGTGGAGGTGGGAAGATTGTTTGTGCTCAGGAGTTGAGGCTGCAGTGAGTTATGATTACATCACTGCACTCCAACCTGGGCAACCTGGTAATTGTGTGCACCCGCCTTCATAACTGTGGTCATCTGAAATACTGTGACAAACAACTTAAGTCTTTGATGAGGTTGTTCAAAAACCACAGTGGATTACCACTACACATGCAGATCCTGTCTCAAAAAAGAAAGAAAGAAAAAAAGAAAGAAGGTGTTTCAGGAGAACTTCCATTTTCAGCTCTGATGTGCTAACAACTTAGAAGTCGTCACTCTTAACCCTTACAACAAGAAAATCTGAACACACTGAAAATCAGTAACTTTTCTTTGACTCATCAGAGAACTGAGGTCAGAGGGCAAACAACCACTCTAAAATATGCAGAGATGCCTGAATCCAGTGACTCCCAGCTGATATCTGTTTACCTAGGGAAGAAACCTTTGGAATAAATTGGTGGAAACACTTAACTGGTAATTTTGGTGAACTGTTGGAGGATGAGTGTATACTAGCCTGAAAGTTAATCCCGGCAGCTGCAGTCTTAGGGGGCCCCCACATTTTCGTGGGTTTCACCTCTAGGAATCCCTCCAGGTTTTTAGAGTAAAGAAGTGAGAAAATACCCCACCTGGGCTGGCAATGGAAGGGAAAGAGTAGCCATTGCAATTCAACCAGAGCATCCTCCACAAAAAAGTCCTGCTGTCCAGGGAAAAAGACTCCACCAGAGCCCTCGGCCTTCCTGTCTTACCTAAGCAGGGAGATAAAAAGCTAATCAACACTTGTGAAGGTCATGGCCCAGGAACAGCAGCACACTAAGTAACTCAGATTCAATCATAAGATTATAAAATACTTTTCTTTTCCATACTATACTACCGCACCAATAGGGCTTCAGGAAAATGGGAGCTATCACCTGGAAAAGCAGGAAGACACAGATGGAGGAATACTCAGGAAAGCCCTACGTGAACAGGGATAATGAAAACAAGGACACTAGAGGAATTTGAAGTCTCTGGCACTATAGCTACAGAAAACATTAAATACAGCCCAACTGCTGGACAGAATAACATAAAACCTCACACTTAAGTCCTCTATACCTCTATTCTTATTACCCAATACTTGATGTCCGATTTTCAATAAAAAATTACCACACATGCAGAAATGCAAGAAAAAACATAATCTGAAGAGATAAAACAAGCATCAGAAGCAGGTTAAGCAATGACATAGATTTTGGAATTATCAGGCAGAAAATTAAAATAACTATGATTAATATGGTAAGGGTTCTAATGGGAAAAAAAGTAGACAATATGCAAGAACAGTTGGGCAATGTAAGCACAGAATAAAAATGCTCTAGAAAGACACAAAAGAAAATACTGGAAATAAAAAACACCATAACTGAAATAATGAATGTTTTTGATGGGCTCATCAATAGAATGAATCCAGCAAAGGAAAGGAAGAGCTTGAAAATACTTCAAGAGAAACTTACCAATTTTAAAAGCAAAGAGTAAAAAGAATGGAAGAAAACAGAATAGAAAATCCAGTAACTGTGAGACAATTTCAAAAAATTTAATGTGTGGGCAACTGGCATACCAGAAGGAGATGAAAGAGAAAACAGACCAGAGGAGATACTTCAAGCAATAATGACTGCGAATTCTCCAAAATTAATGACAGACACCAACTATTTGATCTTGGGAGTTCACAGAACATCAAGCAGGATAATCACCAAAACATCTACCTAGACATATCATATTCAAAGTGACAAAAAAACAAAGATAAAGATAAAATAATGAAAGAAGCCAGAAGGGAAAAAAGCCCCATCTTACCTATAGAGGAACAAGAAAAATAGTTACATCAGACTTCTTTTCAGAAACCATTCAAGCAAAAAAAAAAAAAAAAAAAAAAAAAAAAAAAAAAAAAAATGAGTGGACTAAAATAGTTAAAGTGTCCAAAGAAAACAACCACCAACATACAATTCTATGTTCAGTTAAAATACCCTTCAAAATTAAGAGAAATAAAGACTTTCCAATATAAATCTGAATTCCCATATAAATTGGAGGAATTATTGCCAATAAACCTGCTTTGCAAGAAATATTAAAAGAAGTTCTTCAGGGAGAAGAAAAATGATGTAGGCCAGAAACTCAGGTTTACATAAAAAAATGGAAGGGCACTCAATCAAGTATAAGTGGAGATAAAATTAAATTTTATGTTTCTTATTTTGATAATTTAATAGGTAATAGTTTAAAATAACAATAGAAACAATATATTCATTGATAATAACTTGTGGCAAAGTGAAATGAATTACAGAAATGTTGTAAATAACAGGAGGGAGGAATTGGAATTCTGTTGTGGACCAAATGTTTACATTCCCCTAAAATTCTTACGTTGAACTGCTAATTCATAATGTGATAATATTTAAAGATGAGACCTTTGGGAGGTACTTAAGAGTTAGATTAGGTTATGAGGGTGGGACTCTCATAATGGGATTAGTGGCCTTATAAAAACAGTGATATCTCTCTCACTGTCTCTCTTTGTTCATCCCTCCGTCACTCCCTACCTCCCCACACACATACACTGAGAAAAGTCCATGTGAGACCACAGCAAGAAGGTAAGTATCTGCAACCCAAAGAGAAAACCCTCACCAGGAACCCAATCAGCTGGCATTTTGATCTTAAACTTCCTAACTTCCAGAACTGTGAGAAAATAAATTACTGTTGCTTAAGCCAGCGAGTCTATGGCATTTTATTATCACAGTCTGAGCAGACTGTTATAAAGACACTCTGTTACAAAATACATGCACTCTCCATGAAGCATCCCATTTTTAGAAATTGGACTAAGAATAATTGTAAATGTATATTGAAAACTCTAGAACAACCACTACATTTTTAAAAATGAAATACTGATTTGTCAAGAGAGGGGAGAAAAATGGAATCATATAATGCTTCACTAAAGCCAGACATCAGAAAAAAGGGAAGATAAAGAATGAAATAAGGAATAAGTACAACAAAGAGAAACAGCACAAAATGGCAGATATTAGTCCAAATATATCAATAATCACATTAAATGAGAATGGGCTAAATACACCAGTTAAAAGACAGAGTGCCAGAATAGAATTTTAAAAAACAATATTCTTTTATATATTGTCTACAGAAACCCACTTTAAATAAAAAACTTGAACAGGTTAAGAGTAAAAGAATAGACAAGAGATATACTCTACTAACACAAATCAAAAGAAAGTTGGAGTAGCTATGTTAATTTCATAAAGGCAGACTTCAAAACAAGGAAAGCTATCAGGAATAAAGAGGGACACTACCTAATAATAAAAGGGGTAGTTTTCCAAGGAGATACAACAATCCTAAACACATATGAACGCAACACAGAACATAAAAATATTCAGGACAAAAACTAATAGAAATGAAATAAGAAATAGAAAAACCTACTCCTACAGTTGGACTCTTCAACACCTCTCTTTAGTAACTGATACATCAAGAAGGCAGAAAATCGGCGGGAATAGAATCGATCTGAACAGCAGCATCAATTGACATGATGTAATTTGCATTTATAGAATACTCCATCTGACATCAAATTACAACATTCTTCTCAAACTTATATAAAGCTTTCACCAAAATGGACCAAATTCTGGGCCATAAAACACAGTTTAACACATTTAAAATAATATAGGAATCATACATAGTATGTTCTCAGACCACAATGGATTTAAATTATATCAATAGTTATCAATGTCTGGATGTAAACAACATAGATTTGGATCATAATTCCAAAAGACACAATCCTGAATACCATAATCCCAAATGTTGAAATCCCCAAAGATAAAAATCTCTAGAGTCTAAATTTCTAAAATCTCAAATACTGAAAATCACAATCACAGGATGGTTGCATCATGTCAGGCAGAATTATTACCTTGTTATTCTCTTTATTTTAAAATTAAGTATGGCTTAAGGAGATGTGTATATGGGAGCCAAATTGACCAGGGGTGAACTTTTAGACTTAATTTTAGGTGTTGATTTGACTGGATTGAGAAATAGTGGATTTACTAGAATCCTAGTAAAGCATTATTTTGGGTGTTGCTGTTTGATTGCTAGTATTGTTTCTGCCAAATCTGGGGTCTGTAATGTAAGTGCATGTGAAATGGGTTTTTGCATGCCCGAAACAACACAGAAATATGGCACAGAAGATAGGAAAATATAATCGGGAATGCTCGTGTCAGTGTCTATTAAATCACAGAATTTCAAAAAATGCAGCATCATATAGAAAGTGAATGTGAACATTTTCTCTGAGGACAGTCATGTGCTAAAAGGAAAAAAGCAGTTATTCATCATGATGCAAGACTTCAAAACATAGTTAATGACCATGAAAGTCAGCCAGCTTTTATGGACTATCCCTATGGAATTATGCATAATCTATACCTGAAATACCTTTTACTTATATTAATTTATTTAGGTTTTTGGGTTTTTCTCCTTTTGTGTGTGTGTGTGTGTGTGTGTGTATAATAGGGTCTCACTCTGCCATCTAGGCTGGAGCGCAGTGGTGAGACTCCACTGCAGCCTTCATCTCCCTGGCTCAAGCAATTCTCATACCTCAGCCTCCAGAGTAGCTGGGAATACAGCCACACACCACTATGCCTGGTTAATTTTTTAATTTTTTTTTTTGTAGAGATAGAGTCTCCCTATGTTGCCCAGGCTGGTCTTGATCTCCTGGGCTCAAGCACTCCTCCCACCTCCACTTCTTAAAGTGCTGGGATTATAGGCATGAGCCACTGTGCCAGCACTTTCTTTTTTCAAGTTTTTTTCTCATTATTTTAGATTATTAGCATTAGTTTTTACAATTCATTATGCTATGCATTTCGCATTTACATCCTTTCCAATACTGAAAATATAAATTGTATAGAGACTTTGACAGAGCTCTAATTCACTTTACGCATTTTTTACAAATTTGACTCCATGAAAGTGCACTATCGCAACGTTGACTTTGTGTGTAAGCATTGTGCATGTATGGAAAAATGTTGAAACTGTCTCAATAAAAGAAGAGATGTCCTTTTTGTACATCTGCATTTGTGAAAGATAACATTTCTTGAGATCTTGGCTCTTTGGGAAGCTGTATATGCAGTGGTAATCTATTGTGGGTTTTTAACAATCTCATCAGACTTAGATTGTTTGTCACAGTGTTGCAGACAACCACAGTTAGAAAGCTGCCTGCCTACAATTACCAACTATAGTGATACACGTTTATACGTTCCTTTTTTGACCTATTTCTTTACACAGTTTGTCTGCTCATAACTGTTATACCCATGTGACTGACTTCAGTATACCTGCTTGCAAAAATATGTGTTTTATTGTCTATTTTATTGTGTAAAGTGGCCTCTGAAGTGTTCTGTTTTTATGTTTCTCAAATAATTTCCCCTTTAAAAATTCTTCTTTAAAATATCTTTTAAATAAATATTTTTTCAGAAGTATATTTTTGAAATTTTGATATTTTGGGATTGTAGATTTTGGGATTTTAGACTTCGGTGACGTTTATCTTTTAAGATTTCAACATTCCAGACTGTGTCTTTGGGATTATGATTGGCTCTCAAACAACACATTCCTAAATAACCAATGAATCAAAGAAGAAATGACAAGGAAAGTTAGAAAATACTCTGAGATAAATGAAAACATGAAACATACCAAAACTTATAAGATGCAGCTAAAGCAGCACTTAGAGAAAACTTTTAGCACTAAAATGTGAAGATCAGCAAAGAAGAAAGATCTCAAATGAACAACTCAAGTCAACACCTGAAGAAACTAGAAAAAGGAGAGTAATTTAAGCCTAAAGCAAATAGATGTGAAAATAAAAATCGTAAAACAATTTTTAAAAAATCAACAAAACCAAATGCTGGTTCATTAAAAAATATCAATAAAGTTAATAAAACTCTAGCTAGGCTAACCAAGAAAAAAGAGAGAAGACATAAACTACCAGTCTCCGAAATGAAAGAGGAGTCATCATTACCGATTCCATGGACATTGAAAGGATAATAAAAAATATCAAACATTGCCGGGTGCGGTGGCTCACACTTGCAATCTCAGCACTTTGAGAGGCTGAGACAGGTGGATCACTTGAAGTATCAAACATTGCCGGGTGTGGTGGCTCACACTTGCAATCTCAGCACTTTGAGAGGCTGAGACAGGTGGATCACTTGAAGTATCAAAAATTGCCGGGTGCGGTGGCTCACACTTGCAATCTCAGCACTTTGAGAGGCTGAGACAGGTGGATCACTTGAAGCCAGGAGTTTGAAACCAGCCTGGTCAACATGATGAAACCTCATCTTTACTAAAAATACAAAATGTAGCCGGCTGTGGTAGTATATGCCTGTAGTCCCAGCTGTGAGGGAGACAGACCCGAGAATCGCTTGAACCCAGGAAGTGGAGGTTGCAGTGAGCTGAGATTGTGCCACTCTACTCCAGCTTGGGCAACAGAGCAAGACTCTGTCTCAGACAAACAAATAAATTTAAACAAACAAAAACAAACAAAACAAATTCTAAACCTACAAATTTGGTGACTTAGGTGAAACAGACCAATTCTTTGAAATATACACACTGCAAAAAACTCACACAAGAATAAATAGTCTGAATACCTATGTCAACAAATAGACTAATTTGTAATTAATAAACTTCCAATAAAGAAAGTATCAGGCTCAGATGGTTTTCTTTGGTGAATTTTGCCAAGCATTTAAGGAAGAAATGATACACATTTTCTATAATCTCTTCCAGAAAATAGAAACAGAGGAAATGTTATGTAAATCATTCTATGAGGATAGAATTACTGTATTAACAAAAGTATATGAAAACTTCACAAGAAATAAAAACGATGAAACAATCTTTTTTGACCATAGGGCAAAAATCCTTAACTGAATAATGGCAAATTGAATCCAACCATGTATAAAAAGAATTATACACCATGACCCAGTGGTATGCAAGACTGGTTTAACATTCAGAAAACCCTACATAATCCATACTAACAGGTTAAAGAGGAAAAATTGTATGATCATATCAGTGATACAGAAAAAGTATTTGACAAAATCCATTATCCATTCTTGATAAAATGTAGTGGGAATAAAGATGCAATAGACGGACTGTGTATCCCCAAATGTATATGTAGAAATCCTAACTCTTAAGGTGGTGACATTAGGAGATGGGTGCAGGAGGAAAGAGCTTTCATGATTGGGATTAGTGCCCTTATAAAAAAAGATTTCAGAGAGATCTCTCACTCCTTCCACCATATGAGTTCCCAGCAAAATGACAGCTGTCCATGCAACGGGAAGCCCTCACCAGACACTGAATCTACCAGGGCTTTGATCTTGGGCTTTCCAGCCTCCAGAAATGTAAGAAATACAGTTATGTTGTTTATAAGCCACCTAGTCTGTGGCATTAATGTCATAGCAGCCCAAGTCAACTGAGACAAGAGGAGAACTGCTTCAGCTTAATGAAGAGCAGCTATACAAAGAACTTACTGTTAACAGTATACTTAATGGTGAGAAGCTGGATAACTTCCCTGCTAAAATTAGGAAGAAGGCAAGGATAGCCTTCTCACTTGTTCTGTTCAGTACTGTTCAACATTGTACTGAAAGGCCTAGGTAACTACCTAGGACAATAAGACAATAAAAGGAAATAAAATGTGTACAGATAGAGAAGAAATAAATAAAACTGCTTTTGTTCATAGATGACGTTATTGTTTATGTAGAAAATCCTAAAGAATCAGCAACAACAACAAAAACTACCTGCAAATAATAAGAAATAAGAACAATGTCTTAGGGCATAAGGTTAATGCAAAAGTCAATTACTTTCCTATATAGCAGCAATGAACAATTAAAATTTGAAGTTAAAAATTAATATTGCTCAAAACAGCACCAACCAAAAATGAAATACTTAGGTATAAATCTAGCAATATATAAGATCTATATGTCTAAAACTACAAAATCTAAATAAAAGAAATAACCAGATCTAAATAAAGGGATAGTCTGTGCTCATGAATTGGAAGATTCAATATTATTAATGAGTCAATTTTTCCCAAACTGATTTATAGAGCCAATACAATTCTAATAAAAATTCCAGCAAACTATTTTGTAGATATTGACAAACTGATTCAAAATTTTATATTGAAAGGCAAAATATCTAGAATAGCCAAGACAATAATGAAGAAAAGAAAAAAGTTGGAGGGCTCACACTAACTTATCTGAAGACTTACTATATAAAGCTATGTCAATCAAGATAGCATGGTATTGGCAAAAAAGGGGGCAAATTGATTAGTGGAACAGAGTAGAGGCCCAGAAAGAGACTACACAAATATAGTCAACTGATCTTTGATGAAGAAGCAAAGGCAATTCAATGTAGACAGGAAAATCCTTTTAACAATTGGTATTTTTAACAACTTTAACAGTTGGAACACTTGGATATCATGTGCAAAAACATCAACCTAGATGCAACACTTAGGCTTTCCCAGAAATTCACTCAAAATGGATCCTGGACCTAAAACATCACATCAGATAAAGGACTTGTATCAAAAATATACAAAGAACTTGTGAAATTCAACAATAAGGAAAGAAACAACCCAATTTAAAAATGGGCAAAAGATCTGAACAGATACCTCAACACAGAAGATATACAGATGGCAAATAAGCATATGAAAAGATGCTCAAAATCATTTGCCACTAGGGAATTTCAAATTAAAACAATAATAAGTTACCATCACACATCTATTACAGTAATTCAAATAGAAAGAAAACCTGACAATACCAATGCTGGCAAAAATATGGAGCAACAGGCATTCTCATTCTTGCTGCTGGTGAGAATGCAAAATGGTACAGCTACTTTGGAAGATAGTTTGGTAGCTTCTTACAAGGCTAAACATAGTCTTACTGTGTAATCCAGCAATTATGGTACTAGGTATTTACCCAGAAGATTTGAAACTTATGACCACAAAAAAGCCTGCATGTGAACATTTTAGCAGCTCTGTTTGTAATTGCAAACTAGTGATTATGAAACAACAAAAATGTCCTTCAAAGGTGAATGGATAAACAGAACATGGTATATTCATACAATAGAATACTATCAGCAATGAAAGCAAATGAGGTATCAAGGCACAAAAAGATGGATGAATCTTAAATGAATATTGCTAAGTGAAAGAAGCTGATCTGAAAATGTTGCATATTGTATGATTCAATTACATGACATTCTGTAAAAGGCAAAATTATAGTGATAGTACAAAGATAAATGGTTGCCAGGGGATTGGGGGGATGGTAAAGGGGAGAAGAGATTCATTAGGTGAAAAATGGGAGATGTTTAGGTCAGTGAAACTATTCCAAAACTATGGGGTATGAGGCAGGACTTGACTCCAGAGGTGGGGCTCAGACACTAGGCCAAACTGAGGACTAGCTAAAACAGGGATGGAGTGGAAGCAGCTTTCCATGAGACACACCACCAGTGTGCCATGTCAGTTTACCATCACCATGGCAACACCTGGGAGTTACTGCCACTCTCCATGGCAATGACCTAACAACCCAAAAGTTGCCACTCTTTTCCTAGAGATTTCTGTGTAAACAGCCCTTTAGTCTATAGTATGTAACTAAAAGTTGGTATAAGTATGACTGCAGAACTGCCCTGAGCTGCTACTCTCAGCACACTGCCTGTGGGGTGGCCCTGCTCTGCAGGAGCAGTCACAGGACTGTAACACTTTTAGAGCTCTAATAATGCCGCTTCAACAAAGGTGCTTTCATCTACCCTACCACTGACTGACCTTTGAATTATTTCCTGGGTGAAGCCAAGAATCCTTGCAGGCTAAGCCCCATTTTGGTGTTTGTCGGCCCTACATCAATGATACTGTAATGGTAGATATATGACACTATGCATTTGTCAAAATCCATAGAACTTTACAGAACAAAGAATGAACCTTAATGTATGTAATTTTTTTAAAAAAATTAGGAGGTTGAGGGAATCTCACGATGAAATGTAGAATGTGACCAAACAATCTAACTGCATTACAAATGTAGGAAACAACCTCACTGAAAGGAAAAGGGTGTTAACCTAAGGAACTTTGGAAATGAGTGGAGTCTATAAGACTAAAGACAAAAGGAACTGTACATAAAAACTGGATGCTAGTTGATAAAATTCTTTCTTATGAGGATACCAGTTAACAATTCTGATACTGCTACCTACATACACTGGAATTGGATAATTAAATAAATGGATGATGAGTGATGGGACCCATGTTTCTCATTGCTGGGGTGAGAGATTTCAGATAAGTAAGGGGAGAAGGCTAGAATAATTCATGTGGTGACAGATTAGGATTGGAGATAGCAGTATAAATTTATGTTTAGTTTAATTTAAATACAGATGGTTACATATACAAATATTTATAAATATGTGTATATACATGGGCTACTATACACACATATATTTCCTTGCTAAGTCAGCTGAAAGGGCCTAGAAACAATAACACCCTATAATAGCATGCACACCTAGAGTTTGGAATGTCCTAGAGACTTGTTGAATGGCTTTGTCCAAAATGCTGGCAGCAATATGGACAATAAAGTCCAGGCTGAGGTGGTCACAGATGGAGGTGAGGAACTTGTTGAGAGGTGACTCTTGTTATGTTTTAGCAAAGAGACTGGTAGCATTTTGCCCCTGCCCTAGAGATTTGTGGAACTTTGAACTTGAGAGAGATGATTTAGGGTATTTGGCAGAAGAAATCTCTAACCATCAAAGCAGTCAAGAGGTGACTTGGGTGCTGTTAAAGGCATTCAGTTTTAAAAGGGAAACAAAGCATAAAAGTTTGGAAAATTCATAGCCTGACAATGCGATATAAAAGAAAATCCCATTTTCTGAGGACAAATTCAAGCCAGCCACAGACTTTGCATAAGTAATGAGGAGCCAAATGTTAATCACCAAGGCAATGGTGATGGCAGTCCCTCCCATCATAGGCCCAGAGGCTTAGGAGGAAAAAATGGTTTAGTGGGCAGTCCCAGGGTCCCTCTCTTGTGTGCAGTCTAGGGACGTGGTGCCCTGCATCCCAGCTTCTCCAATCATGACTAAAAGGGGACAAGGTAAAGGTTGGGCTGTTGCTTCAGAGGGTGGAAGCTTCAAGCCTTGGCAGCTTCCACATGGTGCTCAGCCTGCCGGTGCACAGAAATCAAAAACTGAGATTTCAGAGGATCTATGGAAATGCCTGGATGTCCAGGCAGAAGTTTGCTGCAGGGGCGGGGCACTCATGGAGAGCCTCTGCTAGGGCATTGCAGAAGGGAAATGTGGGGTCAGAGCCCCCACACAGAGTCCCTATTAAGGTACCACCTAGTGGAGCTGTGAGAAGATGGCCACCATCCTCCAGAACTGAGAATGGTTGATCCACTGACAGCTTGCACCGTGAACCTGGAAAAGGCACAGACACTCAACACTAGCTTGAAAGCAGCTTGGAAAGAAGCTGTACCCTGCAAAGCCACAGGGGTGGAGCTGCCCAAGACTGTGGGAGCCCACCTCTTGCATCAGCATGACTGTGTTGTGAGACATGGAGTCAAAGGAGATGATTTTGGAGCTTTAAGATTTGACTGCTCTGCTGGATTTTGTATTTGCATGAGGCCTGTAGCCCCTTTGTTTAGACCAATTTCTCCCATTTGGAACAGCTGTATCTACCCAATGCCTGCACCCCCATTGTATCTAGGAAGTAACTAACTTGCTTTTGATGTTATAGGCAGAAGGGACTTGCCTTGTCTTTGATGAGACTTTGGACTGTGGACTTTTGAGTTAATGCTGAAATGAGTTAAGAACTTCTCATTCTTAACTTTGGACTGTTGGGAAGGTATGATTTGTTTTGAAATGTAAAAAGGATATGAGATTTGGGAGGGGTCAGGGGCAGAAACGTATGGGTTGGCTGTGTCCCCACCCAAATCTCATCTTGAATTGTATCTCTCACAATGACTACATATCATGGGAGGAATCTGGTGGGAGGAAATTGAATCATGGGGGTGGGTCTTTCCCATGCTGTTCTTGTGAATAAGTCTCACAGGATCTGATGGTTTTAAAAACAGAAGTTTTCCTGCACAAGTTCTCTTCTCTTGTCTGCTGCCATGTGAGATGTGCCTTTCACCTTCTGTCATGATTGTGAGGCCTCCCCAGCCACGTGGAACTGTAAGTCCAATAAACCTTTTTCTTTTGTAAATTGCCCAGTCTCTGGTATGTCTTTATCAGCAGTGTGAAAACGAACTAATACAGCAGAGATCAGAAAACTTTGGCAAAGGGTCAGATTGTAATTACTTTAGGCTTTGTACATCATATGGCCTCTGTGGCAATTACTCAGCTCTAACATTGCAGCACAAAAGCAGCTATAGGTGACCTGTAACTAAACTGGTGTGGCTGTTTTCCAATAAAACTTTATTTACAAAAACAGGCAGCTGGGGATTTGGTGTATGGGCCAATGTTTGGTGACTCCTGGTTTAGAGAGACGATGCAAACAGCTCAGGGCCCTGACACTCCTTAGAACATCTTGCTTTAGAAATAATGCATTTCCTAGTCACTGAAATCCCTGTTTGCTTATTTTTTGTTACTTGCAGCCAGAAGCCCCCAGACATATACAAGTGTGCCAGCTCCTGTGCCCACTCCTTCCCTGTTTCCTACTGGCTGCACTGGGGTGAGTGAGGGAGGCCAGGGATGGACAGGCAGCTGGATGGTGCACATCTGTCTGCCCATGTCTGACTGTCTGTCCATGGGAAGATTTTGAGGAAATTGGATGAGGAAACAGCGTGGTTGGGATAGAGCATCCCAACTCTTCCAAACTGGTGACACAGAAGGCTGGCCGACTTCTCTGCCTCAGTTTCCATGTTTGAAGAATGGGGTGTTGTGAGAATGGAAGCAGTTGGTGAACGCAGGCCTGGTCCCTCCTGGGAGCACATGTTTATCCCCCATAGACAATGGACATGAGTCTGGCCCTAACCTCAGGCAGTGTAGTGACCTTGGGGAGGAGCCATGAACGCCACACGCAGTGCAGTGACTACCTCGGTAGAGCCGGCACAGAGAAGCTGGGGGCATCCTGGAAGGCTTCCTGGAGAAGGTGCTGTCTGAACTGGGTCTGGGTCTGAATGATGTCAGGGAAATGTGGGGTTTGAGAGAAGGGGGATCACAGGCAGAAGGGGCAGCAGTGAGTACAGCCGTAGGGAGAAAACGGGGTGTGTGGGGAGAAAATGGTGTGTGTTGCTGGAGCATCTGGGAGACACCAGAGAGAATGGGAAGACTTTGCAGGGCCTTGTGAGCCTCGAGAGCATCAGGGCTTCCTCGTGAGGCCACGGGGGCCACTGAGGATTCTAAGCTTCCCCAGATCTGGGGCTCCCCCAGGAGAGAGGGAGGAAGACAGGAGGCAGTGGTGGGCATCTGGGTGGCATGGGAGCCTGGCCCAGACCACATGGTGGGGACGTGGGGAGGTACGGGCACCAGCTATTTAGGGATGCAGGTGGGTGGCATGGAGGGGAGGGAGAAGGGGCATCCGGGAGGAGCAGAGGGTGGGCAACAGGAGGCTCTGGTCAGGCGGATGACGGTTGCCACCAAGAATAAGCTCAGGAAATTCCCTGTTGCCGCTGATGGATTCCAGACGTTCCTCAGGAGGTGCCCACTGCTAGGCCTGATGCTCAGTGTCAGACACGGAGGGGGCCAGACCAGACGACTTGCTGGTTTTCAGGTAACTTCCGGTCAGGATGAGCAAAGATTGGACATGCCAGGGATGCTCGCGTACCCACAAAGAGGCCCCGAGGCCATCCCCAGGGCTGCCTCATTGACATCAGGCCTGTGAGGGGGAAGTGGGGGGCCTCTGCCTGCCACCTGCAGCCAATACCAGTTTGCAGGTGCCGAGGCGAGGATGCATCTGTCCGGTCAACCCTGTGTCCCTGTCAGTGGCCCCTGGCACACAGTGGGTGCACAGTGCCTGCTCATCGGGTGGACCTAAAGGCGCCCAAGCCCAGGTCCCTTCTCGCTGTGCTCTCTGGTACCTGCATGATGCTCTGAAGCCACAGGAAGTGACATTTGTGATCATGCTGGGGCCGCTTGTCAGCCCACACTCATCACCCTTCTGGGCTGGTGTGCTGGAGAGTGGGGGGCCTGCCTCCCTTTGCAGAGGTCACTTTGTCATATCGAGCAGCAGCAGTGCTAAGTCCCCTCCCAACCTGGGCTCATGCAGCTGCCCGGTTCACCCTCTTCCCTCTTTTCCCTGTATGGAAGGTGATCTCTTCATCTTTAAGCTGAAGATCTAGTCTTCTATAAACCAATTTATTAATTGGTAAGGCTCCCAGTGAACAGTAGGGCTATTAGTAGTTAAGTTTTGGAGGAGGCAAAAATAAAGCATAAAGCTGGTGCAGTGGCTCATGCCTATAATCCCAGCAGTTTGAGGAGGCTGAGGGTGGATCTCTTGAGCCCAGAAGTTCAAGGCCAGCCTGTGCAACGTAGGGAGAACTCATCTCTACAAAGAATAGACTAATAAAAAGTTAGTCGGGCGTGGTGATGCACATACACCTAGTCCCAGCTACTCAGGAGACTAAGGCGGGAGGACTGCTTGATCCTGGGAGGTCGAGGCTGCAGTGAGCTATGATGGTACCACTGCACTCCAGCCTAGGTGACAAGGTGAGATCCCCATCTCTAAAAAAATTTTTTTACAAGTAACGCATGAACTTTTGATAGCAGAGGGGTTCAGTGTGCCTTGAACCCCTCGTTGTTCAAGGGTCAACTGTAGAAAAATAAATGAGACATTTTCTGTAGTGGTTACTGCAGGTGCCCCAGGCCCCATTGGAACCCTATAGTGGCTCTGTGTAGTCCTCCCCCTGCCTCCATGAGCATTGCTAGTGGTTGACTTCTGGGAGGACAGTTCTGCAGCTTCTGAGACTCACTCCTCCATCTTGTGCACCAAGAGCCAGAGGGGTCTGGGACTCTACCTTTCCAGGGTCCAGAGCCCCGACAGGTCCCCTTGGGATCAAGTTGAGGCTGGAACTTTGTCCACAAGTGTCTACCTTGCTCAGCTTCTCCCCCTCCTTGATCCTCTTCCCTGACTCCCTTAGCTGAAGCTCCCTGGGAGCATATCCTTAAAACGTCCTTAATCCCTTGTGCACAAGGCCATGTCTCAGGGTTACTTCTGGAAGAACCTTACCTAAGATAGCTTTTTTCTTGCAGACCTTATCAGAGCTTTCGTCATGCTATGGTGAATAATGATTTCCCAAGAGGGAGGAAAAGTATGCAGTGTTTTGCAAAATCATTTAACAACAATGACCACCCCCTTTACCAGAACCTGCCTGAGCTAGTGTTTTCACGGGGCTCCCTGAATGCTGCCTGAACTAATAAAACAGAAAGGTTGAATGAATTGTTCAAGGTTACACAGCAGCTCCGAGGGATCTCTTCCCCTCCATTGAATGCATCCGGGGTTGTTGTAGAAACGGGTGGGGAGTGAGAAGAGCTACATTTGGCCAAAGAAGTGAAAAAGCCTCGTTCCAAAGAATTGTAAAATTTATTGTATAAGTATTGCAGCTTTTCAGAATGTCATCATTGCCACTAATGATTACTGATACACAACAAGCAGTTTCTTCAGGCCTGTGGATTGGCATCCAAATACAGAGTCTTACGCAGCGGGGCGTGGGTGCGCGCCCCGCGTGCCACAGAGCGCTTACATAAGTTTAACTTGAACAGAGCTTGGGGAATGGAGCTGCAAAGGAGAGCAGTTCCCACGCCAGGAACCAACATGAAAGCATTGGAATCAGCACAACAGCCATGGAATCAGGCAGGCAGGGGAGGACGGGCTGTGTCCTTCTGAGCTCTATAGTACAGCAAGATTTCAAGCAGTTTCCGGAAAAAACACAACAACATTTTCTTTCCTTATCATCGGGATATTTCATGGTTCTGGAAGCTTCGTGTTGCACATAGGAAAAAAAATTTCTCTGAAACGTACAAATCATAGGGACAACCAATGAGGACAGGGCATGAACTCGGCTCTCCCCCAGCCCTGATTTTTGCTACATATGGGGTCCCTTTTCATTCTTTGCAAAAACACTGGGCTTTTTGAGAACACGGATGGCTCTTAGCACAATTCGCGAAATCTGTCTGTGCAGAACCGGGCTTTGCAGGGGAGATAATTTTCCTCCTCTAGAGGAAAGGTGGTGACTGACAGGCAGGGAGACAGTGACAAGGCTAGAGAAACAGTGACGAGGCTAGAGAAAGTCATCCTCGGCCTTCCCTGAACCGGGATGGAACAGCAGACCCCTGAAACCAAGCTGGTTCCCCTCCAACTAGCCACTTCCGAGAACCCCATCAAACTTCCTACTGGAAAAGAGGGCCTCCTCAGGGGCAGTCCAAGAGTCTTCAAAGACAATGTGACAACTACTATCTAGAGGAAAGGGTGCACCCCCAGCAAAGAAGCGAAGAGCTTAACTCTGGTCATTTCCAGAGACGACCTGCTGGCTGTCTTGAGATGCGCCCAGCCTTTGATAGGTCACCACCCCCATTAACTTCTGCCATCCGCTGGGCATGAAGCCGGGGACAATGGGCTTCAACACCGGGTTGTCACGAGAGGGACAGGCTCTGTCCTCAAGCCGGCTGAGGGCAGCAACCACTCTCCTCCCTTTTCTCATGCAAAGCCACTCCCACAAATCCAGACCATACCATGAAGCAACGAGACCCAAACACTTTGGCTCAAGAGGATATGGGGACTGCCTCAGCCTGGCTTTGGGCTGACGCCATGTACACACACAAGGTCCACTTCTAGGTTTTCAGCCTAGATGGGAGTTGTGCACCAACCTTGGCAAAAAAGATTGGAGGAGCAGGAGGGGTCACATCACCAAGCTAGGCACCTCCTCAGTGGAGAGAGGGTGAGGACGCGCGAGGATGATGGGGTGTCTGAAAAGCAGGAGCCCTTGGTGGACCCTGGGAGGGGATACCAGTCCCAGGTGAGTGAGGCACTGTCCAGGAATGTCCCCACCCTGCGACAGGAGTGTCACTGCTTCTTCAGTAAGGCACTAGAGACACATCACATAAAGGAAAGATACGTTTCAATAATCTTTACAAATACGTCCTTGTACCTTTCAGGATAACCTGTACTGATTTCTCTGCAGGACCTTTTCAAAGAATCCTCTTCTAGAGAGAAACAAATTTTAGGCTGACGACTTCACGGAGAGACAGGTTCTGCTCTTGCCAATGAACGAGAACTTTCTACTAGGCTGGCGGCACACAGAGCCCACATCTGTCAGCTGCCACCTTCTTAAAGCACATGTTTCACATGCATGCAGTTCAAGTGGCTAGAACTTCAAAACTGTGCTCAGGTTTTTGTTTTGGAAGTTAAAAAAAGTTGCTCACAAACAATAGTTATTGCCTCATATCTTTCTTTTATGTTAGTCTGCTAGTCATTATTCTGCCCAAAATGGAAAGCCACTCCCATGGGAAGGGAGGGGGTAGCAGCTGGGAGTCTGCTCTTCCAGCTGGGGGCCCTCCCACCCCCATGGGGAGGAAACACGTCGAGCTCCAGCCACTGGCCCCAGTGGGTCCCAAGGCCCCACCCTTCATGCTCTCCTCTCGTCACCTCTATTTATGCTTGCGTGCCCCTTCCCCCCTTCACCCGCATGTCACCAGCAGGTCCCGCCAACCCCAAATCTATTTGGTGAAAATCTGAAGAACAAGAGCAGAGCCTAATAGAGATGTAAATGAAAACACAGATCAACAGACGCGCCAGAAGTGAAGCGTTGTTTCTGAGGGGTAAGGAGATGGAAAGGTGGGAAGAGAAAAGGTGAAGAATTCTGCACCCGCAGCTTGGGTTGGTGTTGGCTCAACTGCTTTACTCACTTTAACCCTTTCACCTATCCTGGGAGAAACCCGGGCTTGTCACCTTTTCATGTTGGGTTGTCTGTTTATCGGCCTCTCAAGTGAGAATTGATCCGTGAAGGGAAACAGACAGGATGAGATCAGATTGCGAATACCCTGGGCCTTCCTAGGGTCCAGTGCGGCAGTTACCGCACCTGCCTTCACCAGTGAACCTTGAGCCGGCTGAACAACCACCGAAGCGCTCTGCACAGACAAGACAAAGAGCCCTCTGGCTTGTCCCTGACAGCCCGTGCACCAGCCATTGCGGCTTGTGAGGGGCACCATGCTCCACCCCACGGGGACCTTCATGGTTGGAAAAAAGAAGAGGAAAAACTAATTCCTTCGGTAACAGTTTATTTTCATTTTTGGGAAAGGCAAAACCACTACCTGGAACTCCGTGCCTCCACCATTAACTTTCCTATTTTGTTTGTGATTTAAAGGCTGTTCTGGGCCCGAGGGGGAAAAAACGTGTCTCCTTCGGTAGGGAATGTATAACGTGGTGATAACCTGTCACGAGGCAGAAGCAGCATCCACTCTGCAGGGACAGCGGCCCCTCGGGAAAGCCCGCCACTCCCAGCCAAGGCCTCTCTGCAGACTCCACGGGGGGCCACTCTCTGCCGTCAGGTGACTCTGAAATTCCGACATTTCTCCCTTAAAGTCTCAACAGACATGAGAGAAGTTTCCATCAAGCAAGCACTGACATATTTATATTAAAAAATAGTGCAAAATCTCAACATTTATATAAATAACTCTAAACCCCTGCTTTGTAATTTTTTTCTTTACAAGGTAATACACACTTTCTGACTTGGCACTCAAAAATTGCCATTTTTTTCCTCTTCTAGTTCAGAAAACTTTTTTTTTTAATAGGCCTCTTCTAATACAAAAATACTCCTGCCCTCGCACATACAGTTTCTCTTATATATATTTATATATATAATATTGCAGATCTTTAAACAAAGGTTTTGTGCAAATATGTCTTTAAAGTTAAGTGAAATTATCATAAACAAAAGAAAATAAGCATTCACGCACGCAGCTCAACTAGAAACAAGAAAGACTACTGTAGAAACTTTTTTCTCTTTTGCCTTCAAGACACAGCTCAACAAAGAAACGTGTTTTTTTTTTTCTTTTTTCTTTTTTGCAAGCTCTCTTAGCTTGTGCATTCAGACCAGACATCACATGTAAATATTTATACACAGGGAGGTGGGAGGGGAGGGGTACACGGTGCATTGCTGTGCCCCCCGCCTTCCTCTCACTCCTCTTCTAAGAAGCGCGGAGTGTTCTGCCTTTTCACGCGGAGTGCTCTGCCTTTTCACCTACGCAGCCCCAGCCCTAGAGAGGGTGTCCTTTCTGTTTATCCTTCTCTTTGCTCCAGATGGCCGCACTCTCTAGCGGCGCGATGTGTGTGTGGTGGAGCCGGGTCCCCTCCAGCAAGGAGGGCGGCCCACTGCTCTGCTGGTGCTGGAAGGAGGACCCCGGGTAGTGGCCGATGACCTCGCTGTAGGTGGGCGGCGGCCCCTCCATGCGCCCGCCACTGCCGTAGCACGTGGCGCTGATGCCCGAGTTACTGCTGGGGGGGCACGGGCCGCCCAGCCTGGCACTATCCATCAGGTCACTGTCGAAGATGGTTCTGTTTGGGGGTGCGCGCACCGACTCCCGGTTCAGTTCCAGCTGCTGCTCGGGGTCCCGAAGCTGGAGGGTGCAGGGGCCCTGGTAGGGTGGGGGCTCCTCCCCGTCCGACAGCGAGATGGTGGGGGGCAGGTCGATCTCGTGCTGCAGGTACGGGTAGGTGGGCTGGAAGCGGTGGAAGCGGTCCCGTTGGGCGAAGGGCGGCACGGCCAGGCGGTCGGTGGGCCGAGGCGGGGCGTAGACCTGCGGCTGGAGGAAGCAGAGCGGGAGTGAGGGAGGGCGGCCTTCTCAGGTCGGTGGTCCAGAAGCGATCCTGAGCCTGGAGTTCTGCTGCATGGGACTTGGCTCTCTGGGGAGAGGGAGAGGGCGGCAGGGCTGGCGGGGGCAGGAGCCGAGAGCCTGATCCCGCGGGGGGCCCTGGCCTGTGGGCAGCACTGCAGAGCTGCACCGCCTCCTCGAAACAGGGGCAGCGTCCGGGCTCCCGTGTGCAGAAAGCAGAGAGCTGGACTGCTCCCTCAGGGGCAGGGAGCAGATTATCTCGGGCAAGGACGATCCCAGCAGCAAGGACACTGCAGAGAAGGGCGGAGGGGTGAGCCTTTAGCAGCCCACACAGCTTCCGGGGAGCAGCCCGGGGTGGGGTGGGGCTGTTGGAGGGGAGGCCGAGGGAGGTCTCACCTCTGGGATTCCATTGCCTGACACTGTGCTCTCGGAGGGCCACAGGCATCCTTCCTGCATGGGAGGAAACGTACAAGCAGGGTCAGTGGGGTGGGCAGGAGGGACAGCAAAGGCTCAACCCAGATTCGACTCTTAGGCCTTTACCCTGGAATCAGCTATTGAACCCACCCACCTCTCTGCTTCCGCACCAGCTTCCCCAGCCCTGCCCCTGGACGCTTTTCCAGGACATGACCACAATCGCCTCCTCACTGATCCCTATGGTGCCCACTGCTGTCCCTCGAAAATCCAGCCTGACACTTTCCGAAACATACACCAACTCGTGAGGCCCTCTTCTCAAAGCCGGCCCTAGCTTCCCATGGGCCTTAGTGGCTTCTCCTGAGGCTGAGCTTGGCCTCAGCCCCTCACCCCTGGCCCCAGGCCCCTGCTGGCTGTGTGACCTGCGGCAAGTTACTTAATGTCAATGCTGCAGTTTCTGTACCTGAATTATAGTACTTGCTATTAGAGTACTTGCCTCACTGAGTTGCTCAAGCACTTGCTGAATTTGAACATAAAATCCACCCGGAACCCACGTGGCACTCAGGTAGCATGTGAATGTGCTGGGTGTCACCTCCAGACTCCCACCAGTCACACTCACTGGCCCCACAGGGCCCCAACAAGCTGAGCCTGAGCCGCAGGTCCTGTGCACCGCCGCCAGCCTGCACGGCCGGCTCCTGTCCACTTTCAGTTCCAGTGTCCCCTGCAGACCCATAGAGACCAGCATGTAAAGGGCCTCTCAGGAACCTTGTCATCTGTTGATTCCCTTTCCAGCACCTGTCCTACCTTAATCATTGCTGCTATGCCATTTCTTTCTTTACAGCCTTTCTCTCCCTCGATCTAGTGAGCCCGTCATTACTGATCCCGGTTCACAGGTGAAACACAGGAGAGTTGAAAAAGTACCCAAGGTGGTTGCTCTGCCATAAAACAGTGATTCGGTCTCTGGCAAACGAGGAGTGTGGTTCCACTGCGGTGCCAAGCTCTGGTCTGGGTGCAGGGGCACAGCTGCCACTTCATGAAGCTTATGCCATCTGCTCTGAGATTACAGCAGGGGCCTGGACCTCCTCCCAGGAAAATGAGACCCCATGCCAGGGCCAGTTCCTCTGAGTTTCCCCAAATGCCATGACAGTGAGCCCTGGGCCCAGGGAAAGGGATGTCTGTTACTTTTATAGCTTTATTGAAATATAAGTGATATGCAAATAAATGGACATATTCAAAGCATACAATTTGGTAAGCTTGGGCATATATTTATACGAAGAACCTCTTACCACAATCAAGATAATGAGTAATCACCTCAAAAGTTCCCTTGGGGCAGGTTTTTTGAGGGTTCCCTGGTAGGATACCGCTCACCTGCAGCCTGGGTAGGAACAGCTAGAGGGTGGTAATTTCCCATATGGCCACTAGGAGGCTCTGTGGCCCTCAAAACTGTCCCATCAGGAACGCTCCTACCGCTTAAGGAGGTCTTATCCTGCCTTGTCTCCTGATTTAGTGAATGGGCTCTGACATTCTTCAAGTTGCAAAGCCAGATCCACGGGATCATTCCTGACAGCTCCTCTCCCCACCACCCTTGTTCCACCCACCCACCCGTGATCTCCTCCCACTTCTCCCTCTATTAAACAGTTCTGTCCACCTCTCTCCCCAGCATCTGTGCCTACTGGACAGCAAAGTCCTCTGGAACCAGCGCCTCCACGTGCACACATTCCATCTGCAGCCTGCAAAAATACAGATTCTGTAGCAGGAGGGCCGGTGAGGCTACGTGTCTCACAGTCTCCCAGAGGCTGCGAGTGCCGCTGGTCTTCGAGGTCCTTGAGGGGTCTTCCAGGGTCTCCTCCTCCACTCTTGCCCTTTCCCATGGCCCTTCCTCCTCACAGAAACGGGAACATCTCCCTCACACCCCCCACCCCACACCCTGTCACTCCACTGCTTAAACCCTTTGGGCTCCCCACTGCCTCCAGAAGAGAAAGTTCTCACCCCTTACCGAGACCCGTGCCCCTGTAGATGGCCACGGCTGTAGCACAGCTGTTTCCTTTAACGAGTTTTCCTATCTGTATAGTGGGCTGATGACAGCACCTGCGATGCACCATACAGTGTGTTCTGCAAGGTGCCCAGTGAACACAGACTCTCACGTCTTGCCTTTGGATTTGAGCCCATCCTGGACCTGGACCAATGGCCCCTCTTTCCTCCCTTTCCTGAAGAACTTTTACCTTCCCCTCAGGCCTCTCGAAGGCAAAGACGTGCTAACCCCAGGCAAGGACATGCTAACCCCGGAGCTCCCCGTTAGCCCTCAGGCAGATCAGGCACCTCCTCCAGTCTCCTCCAGTCCCCTCCTGCACCAGAGCCTTTGTCCCTCTGCCCCTGGTAGCCTCTTCATGGGTTTCACTCGCCCTGCAGGAGCTGCTACCATTTCCCCAATGCCAGGCGCCGCGTGGCATGCAGTCAGTGAGTGCTCAGGTTGCTACTCGAGTGCGAAAGTTGCTGGGTGACCTGTGCAAGTCATGTTCGTGGAATTAAGTCCCAAAGTGACCTGAGAAGTGGAGGGAGGGGGGTTCAGCTTCAGAATCATCTGGAACCTTCCCCAGCCTCTGGCTATGTCTGACAGTCATCCCCAGGTGGAGGACAAGGACAGGTTCCAATCCTATAGCCACTGCTGACAAGCCCCCTGCTCCCAGCAATCTCCAACCGCTCCTAGGCTCCAAGGGCTTGGGGTGGACTCCTCTTCTTGGAAGTGGGTGCACCCAGTCCGCCTGCACCTTCCCCATCTAGAGGCTTCTAGACCAAGGGTCTGAAAACTTTCCATAAAGAGGCAGAGAGTAAAATATTTTCTGCTTTGTGGGCTGGCGGGTCTCTGTCATTCCACTGAACTCTGCTGCTACAGTCAAGCGCAGCTATGGGCAAACGCACTGGAAGAGACTTCATTCACACTTGGAGAAGACCTCAGTGACAAAACCAGGCAGCTCCTCCCAGACCCCTCCAGAGTCTTAACACCATGAGGCCAGAACACAGCTCCCCATTCTTCCCCTGGAGTCCCCAGGCACAGTCTTCCCATCCCAGAGACGGGACAGCCTTCTATCGACCAGCGAGGACTCAGAGATGTTTCTGAGGAGTGAAAGATGATTCTGGCCAGGACACAGTCCAGCACAAGGGGCCTGGGGGAATTCGGTATCTCCTGAGGCCATGGGAGTGGACGCGAGGTCTTTGGCTCCTACTGCTGGCAGATTGTCGCACACTGGCCTGGCCACAGTCTTGTCCTTGCCCCTGGGAAATGGGCCCTTGGTGGGCTGGGTTCTCTTGGGAGCAGGAGACCCACGCTGAGGACTGATTTGGGGATAAAGAGGACAAAGGGTCACCCCATCCAAGGCCTGAGTTCCTGGTCCGAGCAGGCCTTGGGCACGAAGACTGGGATTGCCTTTCTGGATAAACCTGAGGTCTGGGCCACTCGGTGGCTGGGCGGTCCCTGCAGTGACGTTCTGCATCACGTCCCGGATACCCTCGGAGCAGCGCCAGGGTGGAAGGGCCATTCCTGGCTGGCCTAGGGGCTCGCCTGCACTGCAGCCTTACCCTCAGAGGGCAGATCCTTGCCCGGTGTCACACAGCAAGGAGGTGACAAGGCCAGGACCGGGCCTCAGAGCTCAGGATCTTACCCGAGATGGTGAGGCAGGTGGGTGGGGCACAAGCTCTTGTCTCCATACAGGCAAGAGGGGACCCCCAGGGTCACCCTGAAAAGGGGCTGTGGTCGGATAGTCACGCCAGGAGCAGAGCATGGGTGGGTTGGGGGGATGTAGACTGGGCCCAGGGCAGACAGGACCTGTGTGTGGATCTCTATGGAAGGCCACAGGGCACAGGGACTCCTGTCTGGCAGGGGGTCCCCGGGGAGCTGCCACATTCTGTTTTAGGCCTAGCAAGACTCTCTATGTTTACCCAGCCAGGCACCCCAGGGACTTTCTATTGGCCGCAGGTGTCCAGGAGCCAGGACAGAATCCTATCCCCTTCCTGGCAGCAGGATCCCAGGTGCTGTCTCCCACTCCACAACAGTGAGGCCCCTCCAGTCCGCCTCTGGGAAGGTACACTCTCCCCTAACTGCACCCTCCCCATGACCACAGGCCGCACACGCGTAGCTTCTACCCACTGTGGAGATGCACACACTGAGGCTCCCAGGGGCAAGGTGAGCCCAGTCTGGAGTGTGTGCCCCTCCAAGGCTGGTGCCTTCTGGAATGTCCAGGGCACCGTCACGCCCCAGCATTTGAGGGAGGACAGAATAGGCTGTGGGCTCTTCAAACCGGCAGTGACAAGCAGTGTGGCCTCAGGCAAATGTTCCACCTCTCTCATTCCCAGTTTCTCCTCTGGAAAGTGGGGTGAACCCTTGGAGTCCCTGACGACATCCCTGGGCAGATGTAACCGGTGCTTGTTGCTGGAATGGTAGCAACAGCAAATAAACACGTAGGTGCCTGAGAGCAGCAGGTCTGCAGCACGCCCTACGGACGGCATGCTGGGATGAACAGTGGGTCCCGGGTTTGGGGAGCCTGGCATTCCCATCAGAGGTCCCAGGGCTGATGCTCCTTGCCCTGGCAACCTGGTGACGCACTGAGACTGAGGCCTGACGCAAGCAAAGGTGCCCAGACCTGCCAGGGACAGGCCTGCCGGCTCGGGACCATGGCCAATAGGCTCCTCAGCTGACTTGGCTCAGCCCAGGGACTCTGGGCACCACCACCAACCCCAGAAGTCCCTGGAAGTGTGGAGGCCACACCCAGTGCTGCCTGTTCTGTGAGTCCTCCCCACACCTGGCGAGTCCCGGCTCAGAGACGTGCCGCAGCCCTGGGGCTGGCCACGTGCCACCTCCTCCCTGCAGTTCCCAGCCTGCTCTTTCAACAGCCGCTTCCCACCCCACGTTGTTGAGTTACATATCCTGGGTGCAGAGATGGAAGCCATTAAGAGATTAACTCTGTGACAAGCTTTGGTCCACCTGCTGAAGGATACCCAACGGCAGGGTTTCAGGCAGCCAACGTGGAGCCGGGAGCTCACTGTCAGAGGCAGGCAAGTTCCCACCCACCTGGAACTGCCCTGTTTGCCCCTGACTTTGTGGAGGCTTGAAGGGGCAATTCTTGGGGTTTCCAGAACGCCCATCAATGCTACAACTCTGAGAGATCAACACCCAGGACTGTAACGGAGAGCAGGGTTCCTCCTCAAGGGCTCTGTCCTCCTCACACTGCCGCTCCGACTTCACCTGGTCCTTTGCAGCTCGGCCTCCCGAGCAGCTCGCCCCAGCTTCCCAGCCACAGCCCTCAGCTTCCTTCATCCATGCACCTGCTCTTGTCTGCACCCATCCAACTCACAAGCAGCACCTTGGGACTGGCTCACAGCCACTTCCCAAACGCAGGGGGAGTTCTGTGTACCCCATGTGTGTGCGCTGGGTAGAGATCTGTCGGGCAGATGGATGGATGGAAGTACTTTTACAGCCAGTAGTGGCCAGACCTGTGCTCTGTGCTAAAGCCCCAAATCTCTGGGGAGGTGGTCGCAACTGTCAGCCCATTTTACATATGGGGGACCTGACGCCCCATTTTGGGGATCAAGGACAGGTCTGAGGACACGTGGCCAGTACTGGTGGAGCTGGGATTAAACTCGGGCCCCAGGACCTGGTGTCCTGTTGCCTCTACGGCTCTCCATGGCACTGTGACCACATGACTAGATGTCAGCGTAGCACGGGCGCGAGGGCAGGGCTGCCACCTCCCTTCCGTCTGGGTCAGGGCTGCAGGACTGCAGGCACCTTTCCCACCACTACCCCGGTGGGTGCAGAGCCAAATGCCGGCCCCTCGTCTCCACCATCCTGTTGCATCAGGCCTCTGTGTGGGCCCAGAACGCCTTCTTATGCTGCCTGCCCCAGGTGCCTCCCTGCTTTCAGCCTCATCCCTCTAGGTCTGTCTCCACTTAGCCCTGAGAGATGTGGGCCAGGACAGGGGTCAGCTTGCGCTGCTTGTGAGCCCAGCCCTGCCTCCCCAGCCAAGGGTTCCTCGCAGAGGCTCCCCTATGCCCCAGTGGTGGCATCTCCCGCCGCATGGCGCTATCACCACCGGGTGTCTCCTCATCTCCCTCCTGGAACTTCAGCTCCGTGACAGCAAGGACCTGTGTGCTGCCCACTCCCGGGGCCTCACAGAGCCTGGGACCCGAGCTGCTGGAGAGTCAGCTGAGTGCGTGAGTGGATCACGAAGCCTCTTCCCAGCCCAGCTCTTCATTCCCCACGTTCCTCCAGCATCTCTGAGGCCCGCCTGGCGGGTGCTTTCCTCCCATTTCAGGGGAGGAAGCTGCTAGCAGGTGGGCTCCTCAGACCCTGTGTTCCTGCCCTGAATCTGTTTCCTGCAAACACCGCCATTGGATCCCGTTCGAGTTTTTACAGGGGGCGTCCCACTGCCGCTGGGGCCTCAGGCCACAGACAGGATGGCGGGGCACTTACTGAGGACAGGGCATCTTCTCTCCTCCGCCCCTGGCTGTGCCGGCTGATGAAGGACCGCGCAGACAGCTTGTAGTGGCTCAGCAGGCAGGTGATCACCACCACCATCACCATCATCACCACCACGATGATGATGATCTGAACAAACTCCAGCTCCGCTGTAGAGACAGAGAGGGACACGTGAGCGCCTAGACACTCCCAGGCTGCTGTGCTCAGCGCTCAGCCCTTTTGAGCTTTTGTACCTGCCTGGGGGGACGAGAGTGCAACCCCGACTCCGGAAATCCCCCGCCACTCTCCCGGCAAGGTCACAGGCGATGCCTGGGGCTGGGGTATGTGCAGGAAAGCCGCTCTCATGGGGGAGGAAGGGGTACTGCTGGCTGGGAGAGCACCTCAAAGGTGTCCTGGGACCCAAACACTCCCTCTGTAGGGACTGACCCGAAGGAGGTAATGGGACAGGCAGGAGGAAAGCCCTGCTCTCTGCTGTCAGAGCCTCCTGGAGCTGTTCTGCGGATGCACGGGCGTGATCTGACCGGCAGAAAGGGAGCCCTGCGCACTGGTTCCTGTAGCTGGGCAAAGGCTCAGGCAGATGGTCACAGACCTTCAGCTGTCTTAGGTGCCCAGGGAGACAGCAGTTGGTAGAAGAAGGGGACCCCTGAGTGCGGAGAGAGGAAGTTGGCACCGAGTTTGGGGGTGGAGCTTTGTGGAATTAAACGAGGAGGAGCTACGCATGAATGTGTGTACACAAACCTATGCACACCTGACACTCCTACACACACATCAACACCCCAACATACACACCCCAACACTCCTACACACACAACACACATGCCCCAACACTCCTACACACACAACAGTCCTACACACACGTCAACAGCCCAACACACACCCCAACACTCTTACACACACTACATGCCCCAACACTCCTACACACACAACACACATGCCCCAACACTCCTACACACACATCAACACCCCAACACACACACCCCAACACTCCTATACACACACCAACACAAATGACCCAACACTCCTACACACACAACACTCCAACACTCCTACACACGCAGCACTCCTACATTCACATTAACACCAACACACACCCAACACTCCTACACAAATAACACCCCAACACATACCCTTAACACTCCTACACGCACAACACCCCAACACTCCTACACACATGTCAACACCAACACACATGCCCCAACACTCCTACACACATGACCCAACCCTCCTACACACATACCAACACCCCAACACACACTCCTCAACAGTCCCACACACAAGTCAACATCCCAACACACACTTCCCAACAGACACAAACACAGTGCACCACACGTACCCACACACATACACATCTATGCCACGACTCACAAATACACGCCATGCTCAACAGGATGGGGGTGTTAGGACTCTCCTCCTGGTGAAAAGGCCTCAGAAAACCCACATTCCAGATGGCCGCAGATGTTGCGATTCACATTTTCTAAGGTTGGTTTTTTTTTGGTTTTTGATTTGTTTTTCCCCTAGAAGGCGGAAAAACCCTCAAGTGCTGGAATAGGAAGAAGGTTATTTTGATCCTGCCTGAGCCGGGCAGTTTCTGCTGACTCAAGCGGGTCTGTGCCGAAGCGGCCGCGGCAGCTGGCCGAGCACGGTGCCAGCAGAGCCCCCAGCAATGGGCAAGACGCCGGGTCCCTTGGAGGTGACATGGCAGAGTGGGCACCAGCCGGCAGCATCCAGGGCTAAAGCTCCTCCAGCTTCACCCGGCCCAGGACACCCTGCCCAAAGTGTGCAGGAATGTGACTCCCCAGACCCCGTCTGGCATGGGGGCAAGGAGGACTCCCCAGAGCTCCCTGGCACTAACAAGCAATTAGCCAGGCTCCCTGGGGGACCCAGTTCAAGCCCAGTGCCACTGACTCAGCTCCTCCACCTCCCAGGACCGAGGAACCAAAGCTGGGGCAGGGGGATCGGGGTGGGCAGGTGTCAGGTGGGAACTGGAGAAACAGGCCGTGCAGAGCCGATGCCAGGCGCTCGGGCCCTCAGACGGCCCAGGCAAGCACACTCCAAACCTGGGAGGGCCAGCCATCTCCTGCCACCAGCTTTGCTCTCCCCAGGGCAGGAAAGCAACCCATCCTGGGTGGGAATGTCACTGTCTGGGAAGCGGCAGATGCCTCTCCACACAGAAGCACTCCCACACCTGTGTCCACTGCCACCCCTTCTTCCCCACCAGGTTTTCCAGAACTTCCCTGTCTCGGGCACTTTATGCATCTGCGCAACCGCTCAGGGAGCCACTGAGCCAGTGTTGCTCACCTGGGGCCGCGTCTGCACCCAGGGAACATGTGGCAATGTCTGGAGACACTTTTGGTTGTCACAACTGGGGGGTGCTCCTGGCATGCAGTGGGTGGAGGCCAGGGGCTGTGGTAACCGTCCTGCACCGACAGGACTGTCCCCCAGGACAAAGAGTGATCCGATCCAGTCAGTCGTGCTGTGGGCTGAGCACACACGTAAGAACAGGCGTTTTTATTATTATTCCCGTTTCACAGGTGAGGAGACACAGGCTCAGAGGGAAAGCGATTGCCTCAACAAGTCCAAGACCCTAGAGCTGGCGGGAACCCCCACTAGGCAGCCGGCCTCTGCACCAGGAAATTCAATCTGAGCCTAGGCCTGGGTTGGGGATCCTGGGCGAGATGCGTCCCCATCTCACCCTGGTGGGGCCAGGAGGAAGAGGATGAACTAACCAAGGGCTTTGGTGAGGCTTTCCCAAGCCTCGAGAAGGCTGGGGCCCTGCCTGCTGGGAACTCAGGCCCCAAGCCCTGGGCCGCCTGTGGGATACCCGCATGTTCCTGGTCAGGAGAGATCAGGCTTCAGACCCAGGTGGCTGTGGCCACACCTCCTGTCTCCCCAGACAGGCAGGTCCAGGGCCGGGGCAGCCTGGCCTGATTCTGTAGGGCCCAGGTCCGTCTGTTAGCACTCGGGATAAAGCCGCATTCAGGGTACACACAGGGCTGGCTTTGTGCAACACCCACGCCCCCCCACCCCCGGGGCCTGCAATTCCCTGCCCCCCAACCCTGTGCACTCTTCACCCCAGTCCCCCCTCCCCAGCTGTCTCCAGGGACCCTGCCCACACCAGCCCTGGAGGGAGGGAGGTGTGTGGCTGTCTTTGTCCCTGTCCCGGGCCCTGGCAGCCCGCAGGACCCAGACAGCAGCGAGACAGTAGCTGGGGCTGCAGGGCCGGCGGGACGCAGGGGCAATAGAGGAGGCCCCTTCAGACTGAATGGGTGTGGGCAAATCCTCAGGCTCTCCTGGCCCCGCCAGGCTCCGCCCCAGGGGCAGGCATATCTGACTTCAGGGTGCCTGTATCCACAGAGAGAGAAAAACGCTCCCAGAAATGAGCACCGGGCTCAGTAGGGCATCAAAGCATCACCCTGGTCCCCGGGGCACCAACCCCCATTGAGTCACAGGCCCAGGAAAATTCACACGGGGGAGGGGAGGGAAAAACTCTGCAGAAAAGAGAAACGACAACTGACTGCTGGCCAGACCTGGTGAGCCAAGGGCCTGGGGCCAGGCTCAGGGAGAGAGAGATCTGCAAGGGTTGCCGAGACTGCGGCTCAGGAGCATCCTGGAGAGGGGCAGGAGGTGGCAGGCAAGCGCAGTGGCTAGCTCAGAGGGCCCGGGCCCCAGCCTGGCTCTTGGGGGCCCGCTTTGAGTCCATCACAGTCACGCTGTGTCAGCAGGGGACAGTGGGCAGCAGCATGTGCGGGGGGCACATACTGAGCGGGTAATGCTCCCTGGAGGTGGACCCGGACACACAGGGCGCTCACTTCTACCCCGGCTCCACCAGAACAAGGGTGGCCCAAACCCATCCACCCTCAAAGAGAGCCGACCTGCGCTGGAATCGCAGAGGGAGCATCTAATGGGAGACCCTGGAGGGCTCCCTGTAAGGTGGGCACTGAGGCTTTTGGTGCAGGGCATGGAAGGAGAGGCAGAGGAGGGCACAGGCAGAGGGTGTAGGTGAGCAGAGGCTGGAAGTCGGATCCTCCTGGATGCCCCTGGACATGCCCAGACAAGGAGGTGCTGAGGGGGGCAAGAAAGGTGCCCCAGCCAGCAGCTGGGTCACCCCCACCCATCAGTAAGGGAACACCCTGGGCTGAGTATTCTGGCCAAGGAGACCCCGAGATCTCCATCCAGCTCCAGTCAAGCCCCACTGGCCTGGATGCTGTGCGGGAGGAAGGCTGGTCAGGCACAGCAGAATCAGGGCCCACAAACAGGTCCAGTGAAAACCACCCTTGGGATGGGGTGAGGGGGCACCTCCCATGCACTTTTGCACCCTTGGTGCTGCTTCCAGGGGACGCTCAGCTTTAGCGGACAGGAGCACACTTCTCTGGGGAGTGGACCATGCAGTGCCTGCTGGTGAGGTCGGTCACAAACCGGAGACCCAACAGCATGTGCACCAACCATCCCTGGCCCCAGCCGTGTTCCCACCTGGCATCACAGGAGCAGGGCTGTGGGCGGCCACCCTCTCCACAGGTCTGGTCCCAGGACCCACCTGGCCTGGGGCAGCCATGCCCTGACACTGTCGCTTCCCCACCCCACACTACCCCGGGATGCCTGAGACTCAGCAGGCGGGCCTCTACAGTGCACTCCAGGGCCCACTGCAGGCCGAGTTCATCAAGCATGGGATCCCTCCCCCAACACATCTCTCTGGGCAGCCACTGTGAATCCACCAGCAAAGACCCCTTTGGGGAGAGAAAGGTGCCTCCACACAAGGGCCTCAGAGTCAAGTTCAAAACACGATGTGTGCATGAAGCAGCACCAATATAAACATGGCTCTCCACCCATGGCAGCTCACAGAATCCTCCCGCGTGCCTGTATTTGTCCCGAGGAGTGCAGGGAGGCTGGTGGGGCCCATTCCCAGTCGCCGCTTGAGAGCCGGACTCTCAGGATCAGATGCTTTGCGGGCAAAGGAAGGAACCCCAGCAGGACTGCCAATGAGAGGTGGAAGGAGAGGTGGCCCGGCGCGGCCACATCCCTCCCTCTCTCCAGAGGACCTTGGAGCCGGCTGTGAAGTTGTGGTCCTTTAAGGCTGGAACCTCATTCAAGAGTTTTAAAAGGGCCAAGCAGGCCACACCCAAGGCATCTGCAGGGTGGGCGGCTTCAGGACTTCTGGCCAAGAGTTGGGCCCCAGGTCACTCAGTGACTACCAGCAGATATGGAGCCACACCAATCCTGCCTCGGTTTCCCTAATCTGACAGACTGCCCCTTTACCAAGGCATGGGCAAAGACATCCCAGGTCAAATGCCCAATATGACACCTGCAGGAGTGGGTCCTACCACTGTCCCTGACCCAGGCTCAACTCTGTTGTGACCACAGGGCTCATTGCCAAGCAGTCATGGACCACAAGGGACAGAGCAGGAGACGGCAGGGGGTCTGGTTCACACCCAAACTCAACTGTAGTCACTGTAAGTATTGTCATGATTCTAACACACGACCCGAGGCCACTGAGCTGAGCCTCCCCAGTTTAGGTACCATCATCATGCCCATGTTGCAGATGGAAAAACTAAAGCTTAGGGAGAAGTAGCCCTAGATGATGCAACTAGGAGCAGAGTTAAGACTTGAACCCAGAGCTGCCATATAGGAACTCAAAAGGGGGAAGGGTTTCATTCTCCTGTTATATTTTCCTAGCTCACCCACGGCGTTAGTCCGCCTGCCCCCTGCCCAGGGAATCTGAGGATGTGGTCCTCGTGCATCCATTGTCTGTGTGATGCTGTACGCATCTAACTCTGTGAGCGGAAGTTACCTCATCTGTAAAAAATAGAACCAGCCAGGGGCAGGGGTGAAATAGTGGATGCAAGAGCTCAGAACAGGGCAGAACACAGCACACTCCACTGTCACCATTGTCACAATTACTGACACTCCTCTGGGGACAAAAAGCATCCCTCGTCCCCATGATGCTCCCTGGAAATGCTGAGGTTTGCCAGGCTGCAGAGTACAAGCCTGCTCAGCCCAGTGTTCCCTGACTGGCTTCTGCCCCCAGGGTGGGAGATTTGAGTTCAAGTCAGTCCCAAAAGGTCGCCCAGGATGGTGGCTGGACCCAAGGTCTCCTGGGAGCTAACAGGCGCTGGACCCCGCTCCAAGAGCCCACCGTGGGAACAGAAGCCGCTGGGAAGAAGCATCCCGTCGCTCTCATTTCATTCCGGGCATCAAGCCTGTGCTGGCCACTTGGAGGGCCGGGGGGCTCCTGCCGTTTTTCTTTGTAATTTTTCCCTTGGGGAGGGTGGTGCATGTGGCAGGCTCTCGGGGGAGACCAAGCCCATCTTCCACACACAAAATAAGGTCACTCTAATTTAGTTTAGTGTCCTCTTTCCTTGTGAATAATTTCACATTAACAGGTTCGTGTGCCTTGCTGGAGAGGCCCCATCCTCCTTTTCGTGGTCTCCTCCAGAGGCAGGCGCAGTCCCTCTGGGAGGTGCGGGCACAGCTCTGCCTCTGTCCTGGTTCGTCCTACACTGGCAAGGCAGGAACCGTGAGCTGGCCGCTCCCTAGATGCCAGGCAGAGGGGCCGAACCCTTTATGCATGTCGTTTGATTGAATTCTCACTGTCATTCTGTGAAGTCAGTACTCACAGAGAGGAGACTGAGGCTGGGAGAGGTGAGGCAACTACCAAAGACCACACAGTGCAGGACTCAGAACTGAGTTCCTGTGACCCCAAAGCCTGAGTGTGTGCCCGACCCCCAGCAGTCCTGAGTGGGATTATCCCAGAATGTCAGAAACAGAGGGAGATCGAGCCAAGGGCTTGTGTTGAATGTGACTGATCTTCGGGTCAATGACAATTGTCTGGCGTGTCACCTCCAGCGCAGTCCATGAAGCTGGTATTTATGGCCTGTGGTGCCCACCTCCCCGCCAGCACAGCGCAAAATCCGGATGATGAAGAAGGAAGCAGGTGCCAGGAGTTCTGGGCACCTGCCATGGCATAACACAGATGCTGACAGCTGCCCTCTCCTCTGCCACTTCCTGTGTGCCAAGCCCCTCACCACGAAAGACTTCACCTTTCTCTGAGTTTTTCATGACAAGCCCCGAGGGGCAGCACTGGCCCCAGTCACAGGTGAGGGGACGGGCCAGGCCTGCTAAACCCCACATCTGGGGCTTCCAAGTCCTTTGCCTCCTTTCTCTGGGAGCCCTTAGTTGGGCGACAGCCTGTGGACCCTCTCTCATAATACAGTGCTGAAAACACATTGATTTAAAAAGGAAGCAATTTATATGGAAATAGTTTCCAAACTCCGAAGCAGATTTGTGACATGGGAATGACACACAGGATGGCACGTGTGCGACACAGAAGTATCATTGCATTAAATGACCTCACAGTGGACACCCACAGGGTCCAGAGCTGGAAGGCCTGTAAGGGACACGGGCCCGTGGAGGGAAGCCGGTGGCTCCCACCTCCAGCTGTGTCTTCGGTGCAGTCAAGGTGACGATGGTCAGGTGTCTGCATTTGGGATCCAAGGGGACCCCACCTTTCAGTTAGAGCTCAGGTAAGGCAAAGACACAATTCTTTCCCTTCCAAGTTTCTGGACCTCTGTTCTTGGGGACAGAGCCTGGACCTGAACTGAGGGCACGGCAGGGGTCTCAGGGTTCAGATCCCTGTTTGGACGTTTCATGGCTGTAAATGGGGCGGGGGTCGCTGGAGAATGTGTTAATGTGCAAGAAGAACCCACCCAGCCCACGGGGGCACTGGTGGGGGTGCAGCAGCGACTGAGTTTCTCAGAAATAACAGGGGCAATACCGAGGTGCTGGGGCTCATTTCTCTCTCCTCAGCTGGGGAGCTGGGAGCAGAGTTCACCTGGTTCCTGTCAGCTCCATGGAGGTTTCCAGACCAGACGACCCCCCTCCACCGCCACCCCCAGTCTGTCCCAGGGGAGGGGCAGCTGGCGTCCTTCCCGGTTAACAAGCAGCCCGTGCATGCGGCCCTGTCTGGCCTCCTGGCCGCACACCGAGGAATTAGGAATTGGCGCTGTCTGAAATTTATGAAAATCTAATCTTGTTAGGCCTGCCTGGATGATACCCGCCTGGCGGGGCCTCATTGTCATTCTGCAGAACCCCAGTGGCCCTGGGGTTCCAGCCCCTTCATTTACTGTCCCCTCCCCCACCCACTCCCACTACATTTGAATGGGAACCCACCTCCCTGCCCCCCCATCCCAGCCCCCCAAATTTTAAGTACAATCAAACCAGCCGTCAAAGGAATAACTTTCTGATCGCTCCTGGTGCCATTTCAAACACCCCCGACGGCACGTCTATTTCTTAGGGTAAGACCTTTTATGGATAAAAAAATTTGCTTTCTCTTGAGGTTTGGGGGGCGGGCGGCAAATCTAGGCCGGTTTTCTCGTTTTTAAAACCAGACTGTACTGCTTTCAGAGTGCTTGTTCTGTGGCAAGCACACGGCTGAGCACCTGGCTCCTGGACAGGTGAACCTGGGACACTGTCCCATGTCGGGGAGGGACGCTGAGAAGGGAGAAGTCACATGGTCAGCAAGGGTGGGGACTGGGGCCCACATAAGGGCCTGCACTGGCTCCCTGCCCTGCTGTTCTTGGTAGAATCTTAGGATAGAGGTTAAGAGCATGCAGCTTGCACCCAGTGGTCCTGGGCTCAAGTCCTTGCATTGCCATTTGCTGTGACCTTAAGTAAATCTCCCCATACCCTCATCTGAGAAGAAAATGGAGAGATAACTAAGTCCCCTGTACACAAGGCTGTAGCAAGAACTACTTGAGCTAACTTCCCAGACGGAACCTCTTGAGTCAAGAGCTCCAAGCTCTGGGCTAGGCTCCTCCCACGCCTGTCCCCTCTCCCTACAAGCCATGAGCTGCAGGCATCCAAACTCACAGCGGGCGGAGATGGTTCCCTTAAGCGGGCCCCGTCCAGGACCTTCACTTATGTGCAGTGTAAGCTGGAGCCCCTCTGCAGAGTGAAACAGCAACCTCTGGACATTTTCGGGTATGAACCTTTGCTCCAGCATATCAACAGCTGGGTGCTCATCACCCATTTCCAGTTCCCCTGGGCTCCTCCCCGATGTGCTCTGTTCCAGTCACCTGTTTTCTGTTCTATAAAACACCATGCATGACCCACCTCAGGACCCTGGCACGTGCTGTTCCTCCTGCCTGGAATATTTTCCCTCAATATCTGCATGGTCTGCTCCCTTCGTTGCCTTGATCCCGGCTCCCACGTCCCTGTCTCGGACTAAAACAGCACTCTGTCCTGCAGCCTCCAGGACCCCCATCCCTGTGCCCGCTTTACTGATCTCTGCAGTCCTGATCTGGAATCTGTATATGACCCACCCAACACTGCACTCTCTGCCTCTCCCCTCTGGAATATCAGTGACACAGAACGAACTCATTCTCTGTGGTGTCCTCAGCACCCAGAACGGTGCCTTCCCCAAGGCAGGCACGCAGTGACTACATTGAATAAAAAAGCACATTTATTTATTTATTTATTTATTTATTTTGAGACAGAGTCTTGCTCTGTCGCCCAGGCTGGAGCGCAGTGGCACAATCTCAACTCACTGCAACCTCCACCTCCTGGTCAAGCAATTCTTGTGCCTCAGCCTCCCAAATAGCTGGGACTACAGGCACCCGCCAACACGCCCAGCTAATTTTTGTATTTTTAGTACAGATGGGGTTTCACCACGTTGGCCAGGCTGGTCTTGAACTCCTGACCTCAAGTGATCCACCACTTCAGCCTCCAAAAGTGCTAGGATTACAGGCATGAGCCACCGCACTTGGCCCGAAACACATTTATTCTGGTGTGCACAGCTGAGTGTGCAAGAAGGCCCCCTGCAGGTTTGCACAAAAGGTCACAATCACCCGGGAACCACTGAAATGTCCCCAGCAGGGCTGACAGCACCCTCGGCAGCACAGCCACGGGTCAGTCTGTGTCCTCACAGGATGAGCCCAAACTGGGTTAGAAAAGAACAACAAATACATTTTTAAAAATACAGGTGAAATCTTCTGATACACACCTGTATTAATGAGTGACTATCCATGTCTGCATAGACCAGGAACCAGCAGGGCATGCGTGAAGCTGCCAGCTGTGGGTCCCTCAAGGAGGGACCACAGACAGCAGGGGACATCCCCTTCCATGTAACATACTTCTGCGTCTCAGCATTTTGGGGCACATATAATTATATTTATAGTAAAAGAGGGAAAAGATCTGAGAAGCATCTGTCAGTATCCAAAACAGACAGCTGCTCCCATAATGAGGTTTCCCAGGTGGTCTCTGAGGAGGTGCTGCCACCCTGGGCTGACAAGGGCTGCTGGCAGAGGGGCTTGGAATTAGGGTGGGAAGGCCAGACAGCCTCTGCCTGACCCTAGCAGCACAGATACTGCACTGGGAATGGGTAGGGCAGGGAGGGGCACCTGACCACCCCTCCACGTGCCCCTGGCTGAGGGCCCCAAGGTGGCATCCAGGTACCAGTCATCTCAGCTCCCCAGGCCTTCCCTCTCCTGGCCTGGAGGTAGGAGTGGGGTGGGGTGGCAGTACATGGAGCCAGGCGTGCAGGCTGCCTGTGACACCCACTGGTCCACTGTCTCTCCTTCACCGGGCCACTCCAGGGAGGAAGGTGTCTTCTCTGGGCCTCTGTGGTGCGGCACAGCAAACGGGCTGGCAGATGATGGTTCTGAGGGTGCTGTCTCACCACCCTGCCTCAAGCCCCAGGATCCGCACTCATGCCCGCTGTCTAGAGACCACTTCCACTTTTTCCTCACCTGGCCGACTAGCCACAGTCTTTCCTCCCTCCTTCTAACCTCCCTCCCTCCTAGGTGCCAGGATCAAGGCTGACATGCCTGACAAGCCTCCATCCTCAGGTCGCATGCACACCTGCGATGCTCTGTTGGCCTTGTTCCTCTCCTTCCAGGCTCCCACACTAACTCCCACTCGGCCCCCTGCCCTATGGCCTGAGCCTCTCAGGCCGGGTGTGCCTGACTCAGTGTTGTATTCCGTCCCCAGCCAGCACAGACCCAAGAGAGATTTCAGAGATCAGTGAACGGCACATACCTGGCCTGTGTGTGCTTCTCTTTTCACTGGTACCCTGTTCTAGTTTGCAAAGGGCCACTCAGTTTAGGGGTGAGCTGCCTTTTTATACGACACAGGGAGAACTGTGCAAACTCCATTCCTTTCTGAAGCTTCGGGAGTTTCTGAGCAACACAGAGAAACACGTTCTTCCCTGCCGACCCCCCAGCCCCCAACTGGTGTCCTGAGTCGTCACGCAGGAGGTGGACCTGGAGGAGGATGCAGCTGCGGCCGTGGGTGAGCCCTGGGTCTGAAAGTGCGTTTGGGGAACAGGAAGGTAAATGGTCCCTAGAATCATTTTAGAACTTGATGATTTTGGAATACTCCTTCAATAAGAAAAGATAAAGCTGTGCCTGTTATCCTTCTTGCTATCATCCAAATGGAAAGAACTAATGGGATTTTTGTTTCTATTGTCACTGACACGGAACACCTTTAAACATCCACTGTCAGCAAAATATCAATCACCGTTTGAAGTTACTGGCAGAATGGAGTGAAATCACGGTGAGCGAGCGCAATGGACGTGTTGGAGGTGCGTAACATGCGGAAGTTATTTAAAACACACCAAATGTGTTTGTTAATTGAGAGTGGACGACAAATGGGGAATGGGTGGGCGTGGGTGAGTGAGTCTGTGGTGGTGTTGATGGCCACAGCCTTCTTGGAGGATATTGAGCAGTGCCTGTCAACATTACACATGCACTTGACCTTTCAACCCAGCAAGTTCAACTTCCAGAATCATATCCAATGGAAAAATTCACAGAAGGGTCCAAAACGTATATATAGATATACACAAAACAGATATATACATACACACACACATATATATCCTCGTTCATATATATATATATGTATGAAAGAGGATATCATTGCATGGGGTGTTTTTTAAATGATCAACCAGAGACCATCTAAATGCCACCAAACACACCTTGGTACATCACATTATGGGATAATGAGGCCATTAAAACAAATGACAGAAATTCATGCTGAGCTCTGAGCAGGGGACACTGAGCTTGGAGCTGGATCATCTCTATTGTGGGGCCGTCCTATGCAGCAGGATGTTCAGCAGCAACCTGGACTCTGCCCACTAGAGGGTAGAAGCACCATCACCTCCCCAATGCCACACTCAAAAATGTCTCCAGGCATTGCCAAACGCCCCCCGTGGGGCAAATCGCCCCTGGCTAGGCCCTTTCGGTCCACTGTCTGGTTCCCAGGAACAGAATCCAATGCAGTCAGATAATGGATGGATGCTGGCAATTACTGTGGGGCAGTAATAATGAAACTGGAATGGTAAATAAACTATGGATCCAGTTTTACAGCAAAAATGAGGATAAAAATTAAATTGTTCACGATGACTTCTAGATGAGTGAGTTATCCCTTTTACTTTTTTGTATTCGTAAATTGTTTGCATTTTTATAACAGGCATGACCCTTTTTAAGTTTTTCAATCATAACATACCAGAAAGACTCTCGCACGCGCACGTGTGTGTCTGCATTCACTCACATGTGCGTTTCCAACCGGCCGGCAGTGACGCACGTATGCCCTTGCCACTCGGCAAGCACCTCGTGCTCCTTGGGAACCAGCAGATGTTTCTCTCATTACTGATTTTCAAGAGCCTGGTGTTTCCTGACATGAGCCAGGACGGCGGGCGGCGCCTGGGGGCGGGGAAGTGAACCGGGGCTCCGTTTCCAAGCCTCTTGGACAAAAAGCGAAGCCCCTGGATCAGGAAGCACAATGCAGCCGGTATTTAGCTGCTTCTCAATAGTGCCTCATTCAATCCCTGGGGCCTCATTGATGCCCGCCGCGTGCTGGAGAGCCTCTAAGAGTCAGCCGGTGACGGGCACCGTCTGGAGGGGTCTCGGCGCTAACCCGGGGTGGCTCTGCCTTTCGGGAGCAAGAGGGGCCCAGCTGTTCTTGGTCTCCCCTGGGGCAGAGGCAGGGAGGCGGGCGGATGGGCAAGGTCAGAGTCAGAGGGGTTGGAGGAAGAAGTGAGGGTCTGGGCAGGCCCCTTGCACCATCGGGCTCCCAGGAGTTGAATTCAATTCAGTAAACACTCAGCAGAGTAGCTTAGTGGTTAACAGGAACCCTGACGCTGGCCTGCCTGGATCCAACCCCCAGCTCTCCCCATGGCTAAACACGGGACATCAGGAAGTGATTCATTCACTCTCTGTGCCTCGGTTTCCACATCTGGAAAAGCGGGATACCATTAGCATCCATGCATGGGTTGCTGGGTGGATGCAGTGAAGAGCCATTAAATGCAATGAACGGCACCTGGTGCACACTTAGGTGCGCGGTATCAGCCGCCAGTAAGAGGGCTGCTTGCCGAGCCCAACATGCCGGTTCTCCTGGGTCCCCGCCTTGACTTCACCAATTGCCCCTGACTGTGGTCCATGCCTCTCGGCCGCCAGCACCAGCACCCTGGCAGCCCTGGGAGCAGAAGACCTGCCTTCCTGGAGCCACACCTTTGCCCAGGTTGGCCCACCTGCCTGGGGTGCCCGCCCTCCTCCTGCTGCCCATTCTCAGTGGCCCGCGTCTACCCATTTCCAACGGCCCAGCCCCTGCAGCCACTTCCTTCTCTGGCTGTCTCTGGCGGTTTTAAACTCTCCCATGTGGTGGTTAATTTTGTAAATACCACCCAAGACATCTGCTATGACTTCTAAGAAAATGTCTAAGTCATGACTTAGCCTTTCCTCGGTCTATGTCTTGCTGCCATCGTTGGTCTGGCCACTCTGTCAGATGCAGTCACCTCGTCCTGCAGCCTCCTCAAAGCTGGCATAAGCCTGGCACGCAGGAGTCCTCCGGTCCAGTCTCTAACTGGTAGACTCCTCTTTAACCCTCAAAGCCCAGGGCTGGTCGCCTGAGAACTGCCACATCCTGCATAGTCGTAGTAACTACTGTGGTATCGAGCCCAGGCCACCACCATATAGGACTCCCAGCTACAAGGAAGAGAGTGTCCCACCACGAGTGTCCCTTCACCAGTGTCCCTGGCACCTGGTCCATAGGCAGCAAAAAGACCCACAGCCAGTCAACACATGATCAGCCAAGCTACTACCTCCAGAGCAGTACAGGGGCTCAAGGTGTGAACCTGGATGTGGCATACACCTGCACACCAGTCCGTACCCTGCTACCTGCCACCTCAGTGCTACCCTCCCCTCTCTGGGCTTGTTTTCCTACCTTCAGATCCCATGAGCAAATGGGGCCTCACTCATGCAACCAACATGAGAGTTCTACAGTAAATGCCGACAAGTGGTAGCCACTATTAGGCTGTTGCTAATAGTAACATTATAGAGGTGGCCATTCCCACCTCCCTTCCCAAACCCCCTGTTTGGAGCAGAAAGCAAAGGACCTTGTGTTATAAACCTCTGTGCCCCTCCAACATATATTGAAGCCCTGACCCCTGGTGTGGCTGCATTTGAAGATGGAGCCTCTACGGAAGTAATTAAGGTTAAAAGAGGTCATAAGGGTGGGGCCCTGAACCAACAGAATTAGTGAACTGATAAGAAGAGACAGCACAGAGCTTGTTCTCTCCCCCCTCCCTCCATGTGCTGGCACCAAGGAACTGCCATGTGAGGACGCAGCCAGGAGATGGCCATCTACAAGTCACAAAGCAGTTCTCACCAGAACCCAAACTTGCTGGTCCCTTGATCTTGGACTTCTTGACCTCCAGAACTGCAGGAAAACAAATATCTACTGTCTAACCCACACAGTGTGGGGTTATTTTATTACAGTGACCTGAGCAGAATAATACACCTTGTGTAGACAGACAGAGGGGGCTGAATGGAGGGAAAAGAGCTGCAAGGTGAGGAGGCAGTACCCCTGCCCTGGACGATGGACTTGCAGAGTCCCAGCTGCACCCCTTTGGGACAGAATATCAGCAATCTGCCCTCTGTCTCCATGCAGGGATGCTCAGAGGCGTGTCTGATTTTATTTTCCATGACAGACATTTTCTTCTGTCATCTAAATCTGTCCTCAGGCCCTTTTCCTTCCTATTTCCTCACTGCGGCAGCACATATATTTATCACGCCCCTGCTACATGCCAGGCCCTGCACAAGGGCTGAGAATTCACAATGATTGAGGCCAGGCCCCAGGAGCTAGGGCACGCAAATTCTACTATGATCTGTCCTCTCTGGAGCAGAGCAATTTGATTCTGTGCCCTAGAAATCAGGCTGGACTTATATCTGGAGAGACGAATGTGGACATACGAGGAATAGCTTGGACTCTTCTAAAGCCGTTCTGACCACAGTGAACGTGCAGTAGGTACAGTGAGCTCCTGCTGTGCTTCATGCCCCGTAGGAAGGGGTTTCTGTCGTCTCATTTGATTTTCTCAGCAGCTTCCCAGGAAGTACGCTTCTCTTATTATCATCCCATTTTCATGATAAGGAATCTGAGGCTCAGAGAGTTGCAACAGTGTCAGCGCCCATCCCCCTCCCACGCCCAGAAAAGTCACAGAAGTTCAGGTGGGAGGGTCAGACTTTCCCTGTGCCTGGGACACGGAGTCCGGTGCTGTGACAGCTGTTCTCACTAGTCACAAGAAGTGGACAACAAACTCAAAGTACCCACTCTGGAAAGCAGCCTCTAGCAGCCCTGACCTCTCCACCAGCAGCAAAGGCCTGAGTCCGCCAGGAGCCCCACTGAGCTGGAAGGTCACTGCCATCATGACCCACGTGTCCCCCGACCATGCCAACTTGCTGACCCTGGCCTGGAGCTTGGCTCGTCACCTTCATGTGTGGCTCAGAGGCTCAGGAAGACCCCTGGTCCACAGGCGGGACACTCCTTGCTACAAGTGTTTTCCGGTTTGGGAGAGAAGGGTCTGGGAAATGCTGCTGGCCCCCGAATGGGCCGCTGGGCCCAGCAGCAGCCCGAGGAGGGAAGGAGCTCAGGTGGGAAGGGCGACCTCGCCAGAGGGGGGCCTCTGGGGCAGCAAACGTGTGTCCAAGGGCGTCTGTGTGTCTGCCTCCCACCTTTGATTGTTTAGGGGTGTGTCCTTTCCTCTGGGACGTCTGTCTGTCTGTCTCCGGTGTGTGACTGTCTGGGGTCTAAATCCGTTGAGTCTTTCCCTGTGTCTCCATCTGTATGAGTCTCTTCCTCTTTCTTTTTCAGGCAACGTGAAAAACAGATTCCAAGAAGGAAGTTCTAAGCCTCTCAGACATCAGCCGCGTCTCCCTGTCCCCGCCCCACGGGCGAGGCTATTCCAGCCCTTGCTATCACTTCCTTTCCAAGCAGCATCTTCCAGAAGCAGAAAATCGCAAATTCTGGGAAGACGAGGTTCTGACCAACTGTTCTGCGAAGGGAGAAGGGGAAGCTTCTGGAGGTGTCTTTTCTCTGAGCATTGAGATGGGGCACAGCAAAGCTGCGGGAGGCAGGCAGCCTGGCTCTGGATTCGAATCCAGATGCAGCCACTTGCTGTATGTGTGGTGTCTGTGGTGACCTGGCCCCTTGCCTCAGCTTCTTCACAGTAAGGCACAGTAAGGCACGAATCAACAACAGTACCGGTCTCACAGGACTGCTTCAGGGTGAACTCAACAGGGACATAGGTACTAGCTCTCTGATCGTTAGCTGGTACACAGCAAGTGCATAATAAATGGTGACCATCATGACATGGCAAAGTAGGCATCCTCGCCTGACCTGGCGAGCATGGTGAACGTGTCAAGGACATCAGGCGCACATTTATTAACGATCTGGAGTGGCTGATACTGAGCAGGTAAATTCAATTTATAGAATCACAACAGGTACGGAAAGAGGAAGCAAGAGAAATGGTGAGAAAACTCAAGAAACCAGAAACATCCATCAGAAGACAGACCTAGATGGCGAGCTCATGGTCCAGCTGCAGAGGCTCAAGGGGCTGACTGGCTGGGGATCAGCTCTCCTGCCCTCGAGGGGCGGAGCTCCGGGACAGTCACTCGGAGCTGGACCCCCCACGAGGAGAGGCCTCCCTGCACTGCTGAGCACCCACACAGGAGCCCTGTGGGCTGAGGAGGAGAGAGAACCTCGGGGCTCATCCCTCAAGAGCAGAAGGTTTGTCCATGTGGCCTGCTTGTCTCCCTACTTCCTCTTTTGCAAACACAACCCCAGTCTATTCTGCACCCTGCAGCCAGAGCAATCTTTAAAAATAATCAAGTCTCTGATTATGCTCAGGTTAAAACCCTGCGAAGCCCACCCCACCTCACCACTGCACCTCCCATCTCCTTAATCGCTCACCATGTGCCAGCCAGCCTGGCCTTTTGCCTGCTCCCACCCCAGGGCCTTTGCACACGCAGTTTTGGCTGTGGGAAGACTTTCCCTGGGTCTGTCATCCCACACGTGCTCTCACCTCTTCTCTTACTCTGCATCGCCTGGTGGCCTGTCTTGGTCACGAGGGGCAGTGCAGGGTATGGTGAGGAGCATGGATTATTTTGGCTGTGGGAGCAGCTGTGTGTCTCCACTTCCTTGTCTGTACCATGGAGTGAACTATGGCCCCGTCTCATTGGGTTGTTTGAGGATCATAAAGAACTCAGAAAGCACCTGGTGTGTAGGAAGCACTGAGTAAGTGTTGGCTGCTATGAGAAACCATCTTCCTTCTAAGTGCTTGCTTGTTCATTGTCAAGTGCACCTCACCAGCAAGAAAGTGCCTCAATGACCCTTATTTATCCTGGTGCTGTATCCATAAGGGCTAACACCATACCTGACACAATAAGTGGCCCTCAATTAACATGTGAAAGAGGAAGGAATCCATGCATAATGTCCACTCCCCAGCACTCATATCTTTCCACCAAAGCCAGAGACCAGAGGAAGGCATGGATGTGAACGGAAATTGAAGGGTCTTTCAAAAACTAAACCTGCAACTACCATCCGACCCAGCAATTGCACTCCCGGGCATTCACCCCAGAGAAACGAAGACTTAATGTTCACACAAAAACCTGTGCCTGAGTGTTCACAGCAGCTTTACTTTTCATAGCAAAAAAAAAAAACCTGTAAGCAATCCAGATGTCCCTCAACAGGTGAGTGGTTAAACTAACCATGATGCGCTCATACCTTGGAACACTACGCAGCAACAAGAAGGAATGAACTATTGGAATGAACTATTGATACCTACGGCAACATGGAGACGTCTTCAGAGAATTACGTTAAGTGAAAAAAGCCAACCTCAAAAGGCTATATAGTGTATGACTCCATTTCTATAACACACTTAAAATGGCGATATTATAGAAATGGAGGAGATTAGTGGTTTCATGGGTAAGGGGGTGCATACAGTTAGAAAAGGGTAGAATGAGAAGCTCTTGTGATGGGACTGTTGTGTCTTGACTGGTGGTTACACAAATCTATGCATGCAATAAAATTGCATTGAACGAAATACACAGACACACACACTCGAATGAGTGCGTGTAAAACTGGGGAAATGTGAGTAAGGTTGATGGTTTGTGACAAATGTCAACTGCTGGCTTTGGCACTGTACTACAGTTATGTAAGATGGTACCACTGGGGGAAGCTGGAGGGTATCTACATAGAACCCTCTCTGTATTCTTTTTTACAACTGCACACTAACAAACAATTATCTCAAAATAAAAAGTTTTCTGAAAACAAGTGAACGGTCTGGGAGTGCCCTGTCCCTTGGCATCACTAGAATCGCCCTGGCAGACTCTAAGGCCAGCAGCCTTAAGCGGTCCTTAGGGCCTGGCCCAGGCCTGGCACTGGGGGAGGGGGTTAGTTTCCTGCAGAGGGAGGGTAAGAGCCGAAACAGAAGAAGCTTCCCTCTCTCGCAGCCTCCCTCGCCTCCCGCTCACAGCATCTGCCATCTGGCTGCTGCAGCCACACGAAACCCTCTCTCGGCTGTCATCTTTCCACTTGCAGGTCTGGCTCCCAGGTTTGAAGATTAAATTCTAAACACGTCATTTAAAATTTAGAAACGAGGAAAGGAGATTTTAAGTAACCTGGGAAGCATTGGCTCCTACTGTCTGCCCCAAGTAATAAGCACAGAACCTCCAACCTCTGTCTTAAAGGTGACAACAGCCAGGGGAGGGAGGGCAGCTTGGGATTCCTCGATGTAAAGTGTCACTGCCTCTCCAGTACAATCAAATACTCCCAATAGGATGTCCCATACTACCACTATATCCCCAAGAGAAAGTGTCACTGAAAATATCAACGTATTGCTCAGGAAGAACTGCAAACTTCTCTGCGGGTGAGCACTTCAGGTACACTAGAGTCAGGAACTGCAGGGATCTCTGAACAACATGAGTGTCTTTGAAGAAGAGTCCTCCTGTCTTCTCCAGAACATGCAACAGAACTAGAGCAGGTTTGTGACAATAAGCACCTGGGAGGGGGGACCTCCTTAGATGATCCAGTTAGGGACAGCCTTTCAGAGGAGGTGGCTTTTCAGCAGAGAACTTCAAGATGAGGGGAGCTGGGGAAACAACACTCCTGGCTGAACAACAGCAGGGGCAAATGCCCTGAGGTAGGAACCTTTGTCTCATTCAAGGACAAGAAACCCTACCTCCTGGGGCATAGCGTGAAGATGCAATGAGGAACTAATTGGGGCTTGGCAAAGCTGCATTGAGACTTCCTGCAGGTGGCTGTGTGTGTGTATTGGGACAAAGGCAACATAGACAACGTGAACTTGAAACGATTCAGGTATCATTTTCCAGTGTGATTTTCCAAGCATGGCACACATCAGAACTCCTGGGGAAGCTCCCTTCAGGCAATGTGGGAGCCGTGTCCAACAGGCTGAAATCGACATCGTTCAGTGGTGGGTTCCGGGACCTGCAGGGAATGGCCTTACAAGTGCCCTACTACGGATGAACAGATTCTGACCAGGCGCTTGCTCCCTTAGTGGAGGAACTACCTGTTCAATTATGAAGCCCAGGATGTAAAAGCAACTGCTGGAGCCACATAGGTGAATTTGTTATGGTGGAAGGGGGTGGTCACCTGGCACTGTGAGTGGCTCAGAGATCCCCACGTGATCAGAATCGTGAATGACCCAGGGGAAAACCTTGGGAAAAACTCACCCGCTTAGATACTGAGTCTCTAGGGGAGGAAAGTGGCTTAGAAGCCCCTAAAATGGGTCAGATGAGAAAAGGATGGGGCCAGAGATGGGGAGTTGCCCAGAGACACAGAGCAACTGAGCAAAGCGGGCTAGGGCCAGAGCCTGCACCTTCCAGTTCCTTGGGTGCAGGCTGTCCGCGCTGGCATTCCTGGTGGGAGTGAGGGTCACAATGGCTGTGACCTTGACCATCTTTGCAAGGTGAGCCTAGCTGGTGGCACAGAGTCCGGCTTGCACTGCAAGCCCCAGGGAACAGTGAAGGGGATGAGTGGATGGTAAAAACGACTTCTGCCCATCAGACACTCAGACACACCAGCGGGGAGAGCTGCAGCCACTCCAGCTTTAGCCGGGTCGTGCTAAGAGCTTTAAGTGCATTATATCATTCAAAGCTCCCAAGGAGCCGCTTTGAGAAGTCCCGTCATCACCCGCATCCCACAGATGAAGGGACTGGGACCTCAAGGGCAGCTGCTAGGGCTAAGGTGTGGTTCTTATACCGGAGATGATTGTGCCCCCAGGAGACACCTGGCTATGTCTGGAAACATTTGTGGTTGCCACAACTGGGAGGGGGTGTTACTGGCATCTAGTGGGTGAGGGGAAGTAGCTAAACATCCACCCTGCCATGCACAGGAAAGTCCCCCACAGAAAAGAATTATTCAGCCCAAATGTCAGCGCCAAGGTCGAGAAACTCTGGATTAAATCAGATGATAGTGAATATCTAAGGCACAGTGCCGGTGCATAGTGCTTGCTCAATAAACATTAGCCAGGCAACAGCTGATTCCTAATTAGGCCTCAATATGAAGACAGCAGCAGGGACTTAAATCACATACAACCGGTTTAAAGAATAACAACTTAGTCTAAAAAAATCTACTTTGAAAGCAAACGCTTAGGAAAGGACACTTGTTCATTTCACACTTGGATTGTACATTTCCGAAGGCTGCAGTCACAACTACCTTGATCAACGATCAATGCACACTAGCATTCGTAAATGTTTGTCAAATGAATACACGGGTGAGGGAACGTGGCGGAAAGCAGTCTGTGTGAGGATGTAAGCACTGCTTCACAGGTCCTTCTCTGGAGGCAGGAGAATGAAAATCATCCCACGGGTCGGGGCCAGGTCAGTGAGGAAGGGAGGGAAGGAGTTCTGAGAATGTCAATCTGCAGGAAAACTGGAGTCTAGGGCAACTTCTAGGTTCCACCTTTGGCACAAAGGGCAGTCACTGAGCGTCTTTTTACCCAAATGCACAGGAAACCCTAAGCTAAAGGGCCTCTAAGAAACCAACGGCCTTCATTCAGTCTTTATAAAGACCTGGAATGGCCCTGCGTGGCCTCCGAACTGCAGAGCTGTGCTCTGACTGGCTGGAAGCTCCCAAAGGTGATCTCTATTGCTGGTTGTTCAGGTGATGGGATTTTCAGGCGCCCCAGGGCCTGGGATTCCCCTTCATCTACCCCGGGTGCTACCAGGGACAGGGCCCAGTGTGATTCGTGATGCCTGCCTGAGTGCTGGTGGGGCAGGTGCCCATGTTCCTTCCTGACCTCTCCAGCATGCCCCATCCACTTGCATGGAATCATGGCATTGGGGAATGAGAAACACCCCTCCATCACTGCCACTGGGAACCCCCACCCCTCGAAACCTGCCGCCTGCCTGAGCTTCTGAGGGCACCTTCACCCTGCATGGGTCCCCTTCCTGCCAGGGAGGGAGCCCTGCGCTAGGCAACCAGGAGTTGCCCTGAAGCCAGTCCCACTTCTAACATCTGTGGGTAACAGCTAGAGACCTCTCTAGGGTGTTCCCTTCCTGAGACGACCGTGAGGAAGGTGCAGCGCTGCCTTGAACAAGGGTGGTCCCAGCATTGAGAAGGGAAGGGCCCTCCCTGACCTTTCACTGCTTAAAATAACCCACTTTTTAGTTTAGCAACCATCGTGGTTTCACATTCAATTTTGTAAGAAGTAATAGAGCTCTCCATACACCCTCCACCGCTTCCCCTACCAGCAGCACCTTACAAAACTCCATTCTCTGTGGTTTTTCCTAGAATCAGAACTTGTGTACTTTTTAGTCACCCCCTCATTTTACAGAAGAAGGAACTGAAACCTGGTCAGTCCCCCTCAAGGTGACACGGCCAGCTGGGAACTGGACATGGCCACCACACCTAGCTGAGCAGACCCCACCCTCCCAGCTTCTCCTGTCTGCCTGAGGTACTCCCCCCAAGGTCTTCCCACTGGTGACTCCTTCTCATCCCTCAATTCTCAGCACAAGGTCAGCCCTGCTGAGAGACCTTCTCAGACCTCCAGGAAAGCAGCCCCAGGCACAGTCATGTGACACTGTCGAATCTCCTCCTCCATTCAGTATCTGACTCTGTTTCCAGACAAGTAGTTCCCTGAGGGCAGGCTCAGGCCTGTTCCATTCACCAAGTCCTCCCATCTCCAATGGCACAGGGAAGGAGCTCACCTACTGGATAAATGAACAGGTGATGGGTGATTCACCCAAATACCAGGTCTGCCCTCCTTCCTTAGGTCGCAATTATATACAGACAGACACGGCTACCTCTGATGGGAGGTGACGGCGTAGCAAAGCCTCCCAGTGGGAATGAAGGCTTGAGCTGAGAGTGAATGGTGCTCAGAGCAGGGGACCAGCTCCACCAGCAGTTCCGTGCGTGACCTTGGGCAAGCTGTTCTCTAAGCCTCCGTGGTTTCATCCATAAAATGGGGAATGACAGCCCACTGCCCTTGCACACGTAAGCACAAAGTCACTGGTAACTAGGGGCCCAGGTCCTGGGTCTCCCTGGAGTGTCGGGGTCCTAGCCGCCGGCCCAGAGAAGTTTCAAAGTCAGCCTTTAACAGCCCTCTTAGTAAAGAGGCTGCTAAATGCTACAGAGCAGGCTCCCGTGGCCAACGCCCCACACCTGGAAGACGAAAGGACATGAGAAGGAGAGGCACAGCTGCGTCGCTGGCTGTGACCCACACTCCTCCAGTTTTTGATTTAAAAAAAAAAAATCCCTGAAACAGCACCCACTCCCTATCAAGTCTGTGTCCCCATCGCCAGCAGAAACCAACTCCTCCTGGAGGAAGGAAAGTTCAATGGATGAGCTATAAATATTTCTGCTAGATGCTGCCTGGGAGCTGGGCTTTCTGCATGAGCAGGCCCCGCTGAAAAGGAAGGCGGCTCGCCAGATTTGTTTCGAATTATGAAAATAGATGTTGTCTCCCCACCACATCTGTTTTGCCTGACAAATGAGCAGCAGCTCGCCTCCTAAATAAGGCAGCACAACCAAGACGGTCTTGAAACTCTGGCTTCTACAACTCTTCAGAAAAGAAGAAGAAGAAGAAAAAAAAAAGAGTCCAGGCCTCCCAGGTTTGAGCTTTAAAAGCCAGACCTTTTTCAATGTCGTCTCTCACGCCGCAATCTCCTGGGGCATTTGCGCCACGCTCGTCCTTAAGCTCAGATCTCCCTGAGCAGGTAGAGGCTGCTCACATTAGAGGGCACGGATATCCCCCACTGCTTTTTAAAAAGGAAAAGAAGGCCAGGAGACACGCGATCAATTATAAAAAGTGCAAAGAAAGAAAAGCTCCCTAAACTCAAGCCAAGGGTGCGTTTTTGATGTGCTGAGAAAGGCCAATTTTTGGAGGGAAACGTCAGTGCGGCTGCCATTCAGTTCTCCATGCATTCAGTTCTCCATGCCATACCGGCCTGGTGACTGGGTTGATATAATCATTTTCCTTTAATTACTCCAGGACAGACCCAATTACAGCACAGACGCATCTGCCAGCCTGAGGATCCAATATTTAATAGCCCATCCTTCAGGAACATTCCTGCTTGGGAGCTTCCTGGAGCGAGCAGCCCAGCATGCATTACAAACTTGCATTACCGTACTAACTTGGTGGTGGTGTTCTAGCTGGGGTGTGTGTGTGTGTGCGCGCGTGTGTGTGTTTCTTTTAAAAGTCTCTTCCCCTGAAAATACTTCATGTTGATTTTTCTTCTTAAAGACGCTGTAATTATGAGAAAGAAACCCCTGCAGAAAGAAACCCCTGAATGATTGTATAACTTGAAATATTACAAGCTCAGTCACCCCACTTCCTCACCCCCGCGGGGAAATTTACAGGTTTCCAGGCTGCCACGAAGAGGAAAGGACTAGAGCTCAGCAGCTCTCGGAGTTCTAGGCCTTTGAAGCATATTGTCCGGCCACCTGCACAAAGCCCGTCATAAACCCATGCGGGCACAATGGGAGTAGCTGCTCGACAGACCACTCCTGCCTGTGGGCTGTCTGTTTTGGGAGTAGAAATAAAAAGATCTGGCCAGGAAACCCGGAGAGTTATGGGACGTCCTTCTCTATCTCCTGCAGACGAAACGTCCCACGGCGCACCACCCTCTGCTCCACAACACTGCCGTAAAGGAGGCTGATAGGTTAGACTCGCTTCATCTGGCAGAAACGAGATGCAGTTTAGGGATCCCAGGAGACATCTGGTCAGCTGCCCACCCTGACTCCTCCTCCCCACCTTTTGTGCCCCCTACCAAGTCAAAACCGGAGGGCAGATTGATGACTGCGGGAGGGGAGGTGGGTGGAAATTTATGGCTTTGCAGCAGGTCAATGGTAATGGCAATAGTTTTCAGGGGTGGAGGTGGGGGAGTTAGGGGTCTAGCTGGGAGGGGGGCAGGCTGACTTCTCTCTACCCTGCAGCCCTCGCTCCAGAAGGGGACTCTGAAGCCTGCTTCCCTCCCAGCCTGAATATGTAGCGGGCCTGGAAGGCAACTGAATTTCCCAAGTCCACTAGGCTTTGTGGCTGCCTGAGAAGGGGGGGGGGGGGCTCTGAGAACCGCCCCCACCACCCACTGCAGAGTCTGAGGGAGTCAAAGTGGGCCCACTTTCTGGTCGTTGGCAGGACAATGCCTATTTGGCCTCTGCACCGGTTCCTGTGGGGCGGGTGATAGGTGACTGGGGGCCCCGGGAGACCCTCCACCCCCACAGCTTGCCCCTTTGTCACTGCAGTAACAATGACCTAGTCGCTATGGCAATGAGGTTAATTGATGCATCTATTTGGCAGAACTAAAACCTCGGACGCATTCAAGTAGCCCTGATATGTTCATCCTTAAGAAGCCAACCTCTGGTGTTTTATTTGTCCAGGCATGTAGGCATGCCACAAAACAAAACATCACCACAAAAGGAGGAGCTGGAAGAAGAAACGGGGGATGTTGTGGGGAGGAGCTGGGAGGGGGTCTCTGCCCACCCCTCAGAGAGAAGAAAACCTGGAATGTCACTTTTCCTTTTTTGATGATGGTATAAAATTAGCACAGTCAAGTCAATGTGTTATAAACACGAAGATGCTGCCAGGAGGCAAAGTGCCTTAATTTAGGAAAAGAAGAACGGCTGAGGGGAGTTTTAGGAAGGGGGTTGGGTGGTCAAATGGCTGGAGGGGGTGCCAGTCTGCAACCCTCCCAAGTACTGTAACCAGAGGGAAAAGCCATTTCCCCCGAGAACGTGCATCTGCAGAACGTCTAGACAGTCATAAAGAGGACAATTAAAAAAAGAAAAAAAGCTGCAAGCCGCAGTCACTCTCCTCGCCAGGGTACCCACCCGGCTGCAATCTCCAGCTAACTACCCGAGCAGGTGAAAAATTATAAAAGCAAGAAAAGCCAGTGTGGGCTAGGAAGAGGCCGGGGAGTCTGGGCCGAAAACAGTTTATGGGCAAGTGTTTTGAAATCCCGCTTTAAATAAGCTGGTGAATGAATTCAACCTTGTCAGATCTCTCTCCCCTCACGCAGACCAAATATTCCACTGGCGTGCTGTCTAGACACAGATAACAAAGGACTTTTTACAGCGCGCAGAGACGCGCTGACAAAGTAGCCATTTAAAGATGCAGTATTGCTTTCTCGGCCTAAAACGATTTGTCAGATGGACTCAAATGAAAATGCTAAGTTATCGGTCTGGTTTGGGGTCTGCTGGTGGACTGGCTGGGGGTAGGGGGCTGGCTGCTCCAGAGAACTAGAAACCATCGTCTCTGATTGGGCTGCCCTCCAGGTCGCTCTTAAAATAGGACTGTACGTGGCCACCCAGCAAATAATTCTGGCTCTTCTTGTTCTAGGAAGGCGCCTGCTAAGATGTTTCTAACACCTAGTAGCAGCAATTTTGTTGTAGAACTGTTCACTTAAAGGGGGGTGTGTGGCAAAAAAGGGTTACACGAAAATGCATGGGGGAGAACTTGTTTCTGCCTGCTCCGGGTGGACCAGAACCAAGAGGAGAGGAATCTGGTCTCACCTCCAACTTTGTATTTTAGCCCTTGTTATACAAAGGGCCGCTGTAAAATGAGTCACCCTTCCTTCCCAGGAAAGAAAGACAGGGTTGGAGGTGGGCTAACTGCAAGTGTGTGGCCTGGGGGCACACTCAGGGTGACACCTAAACACCCTCTAAACTGGGGAGTGGGCCTCCATGCAGCCAATCTTTCAAGGGTGGGTTCCAAGGGAGGAAGAACTGCATCCAGGAGCTCCTGGAGCCTCAACACAGGCCGTGCGCTGACCTCTCCTCCAGGTTACCCTCCGGATTAGCCGGACGGGGGTGGCTCTCCTAAATGGGGGAAGTAGTTTCTTCCCCTGGGACTGTCAGCTTCCAATCTAGAGAAAGACCTGCTGCCCGCCAGATCCCAGTGAGCGCTCATTCACCCACCGACCTTTCTCTGATGGGTGCTGGTCAAAACGGTTACTTCCTTTCGATGCCTGCCCTGCTTATGGCAGCTTCTGTATGAGACTGGTCTGCTCTCCTTCCTGCCCTCCCTTCATTCCTTCTTCTCTCTCAAATGTTGTAAAGCCCAGAGGCTGGAATCAGGCAAAGCCTATCTCTACCACCTTCAGGCTGTGTGGTCGAAGGGAAATCACCTCCCTGAGCCTTAGTTTACCCAGCTGTGAAATGGGGTCTCAACCACCTGTCCTGAAGGGCTATTGTGAGGATTAAATGTCCTGGTGCATTTAACCCACTAACCAGCCACTGGCACAGCATCCACTGGCCTCTTCCAACAGTGACGCCCTGGGCAGGCCCCTTCCCTGTCTCTGGGCCTCGAGGCCCTCACCTGTGAGGTGGGGTGACCAGAAGTACCTGCCTCAATCCCATGCAACGAAGAGGAGATGACTGCACGCAAGAGAGTGGAGCTCAGTGCTGGACCCGCAGCAGACACCCCACAAACAAAACCATGGTCAGGCTTAGGATCCCCACCAAAAACAGTTGTCTACACTAATCCCATGGGGAGGACAGTGTACCAGGCAGATACAACCAGAGGACCTCTCCAGCTGGTCCTTACAGCAGCCCCCCCAAAAGGGTGATGGATTATGTCAGAGGACTGAAGAGTTTTCCCCCATTTCTGTTTTTGGTTTCCGCACTCTCATTTTTAATAATTGCTTTTAAATGACTGTTCCTAATCTTCGCTCCTCTTGCAGCAAGCAGCCCACGAGCTCTGCCACCTGTGGGCACAGCCTCTGGTTCTGCCCCAGACATGGATGTGTAGGTTCTAGAAGGGATCTGCCAATGCGGAGGAATGAGTTCAAGACATGGAACAATGTTCTTTTTTCGTTAAGGGGTTCAACTGAGCAACTTCCTTCTTCTCCAGGTGATCTCCTGTGCCTGGGGCACCTGTGGCTGTGGCTGGTCCAAAGCTCCACAAGATAGCACATCAGTGAAGTGACCCAGAAGCCACTGACTCAGCCTTGCCATTTAACAGAGGGACCCCAAGGCCAGAGGGGACATGACTTATCCACAGCAACCCAAACAGGTCAGGAAAGAACCTAGGTGCTTTTTGCATGTATGACTTCCCCTACACATACCTACAGCCACTCCCTGGTCTGGCAACCACGGCAGACATTACTAATCAATTACCACACCCCTTCTCAAAGAGCCCAGCCCTGCCTCCAGGAGCTTCCTCTCCCCACTGCACCAGGAAGGCTCTATCAGGCAAATACAACTTTTTTGGCCAACTCTTCCCCAAACATAGTCATGGAGTGGTTGACCTGAAAAGAAAGGATAAAATATTCAGAGGAAAGATGAGAAATCCAGAAGGACAAGATCAGGGGTATTTGGGGAGCAGCTGACACAGCTGGGCTCCAGGAGTCACAGGAAATATCCACAGCAATGTCCGGCCACCGCACCTGTGCCACAGGGCCCTGCCTGGCCTGCCCTTCTCAACTCCAAGCTGACCCAAGCTTGCCCAAACTCATTTCCAGTCCACAAGGGTCTCCGGCAGGGCTCCTGAGCCGTGAACTCTCTCTAGTCTATGGGCTCCCTGCCCAGGGACATAAGTCTGACCCTGCGTCTAGATCGGGCCAACACTGCATCCACCCTGGGTTCAGTGTGTTTCCCTCTTCCCCTCTCACTTCGAGCACCACAAGGTCAGGCCAGGTGGTTCAGGCCTCTCTGCCACCTCGACCCTCACCTCGGGACGGCCTCAGCTCAGACTCCATCTAGGGATGGCCTCTGCTCAGCTCTCACCTCGGGACGGCCTCGGCTCAGCCTCCATCTCAGGATGGCCTCAGCTCAGCCTCCACCAGCTTTGAATTCCCCAGGGGAGAGGGCACCCGAGTGTTTCTCCCCATTCCAAGATGTCTCAATTTTTCCTGCTCAGGTCAGTGCAGCCGTTTTCTGTCCAGCCTCGTGTGAGCAATTATGCAGGAACAAGTTGGAGAGGGGGTGTCTGGGGCCTGGAGTGAGTTAAATCAGGGTTCCTCAACCTCCATCTGCCTGACCTTAGGAAGGAGACACTTCTTTGTGGGGTGGAGTGGAGTGGGCTGTTATGGGCATTGCAGGCTGTTGAATTGCATCCCTGGCCTCCACCCACTAGACACCTATGGGGTGGGCACTTCCTCCATACCCCAGGTTGTGATAACCAAAAAAAAGTCTCCAGACACTGCCAATGTCCCTAGGGGTCAGTTGAGAACCCCAGAGTTAGAGTATCAGGAAGCTACAAAGAACGGCCGGTAGCAAGGGCTGAATGACGACCACATCATCAGCCTCAGCACCCAGTGGTCGACCTCACGCTGCCAGGCAGGGAACTTGTTGCCAGGTAGAGCCTCACATTCATTCTCCCTAAGGAATCCGGGCAAACGCTCACATCCACATTTGACAGATGAGGCGAATGAGGCTAAAAGAGGTACAGGCCTTGCTAGGCAAGAACTAAGCCTAGAGCCAGAGAATCAAACTGGAGGTTCTGCCTCTCTCCTGGGTCAGCACCTGGAGCTTCCTGTCACTAACGGCCGTGAGGACAAGGTGGCTTTGGGGATGTTCCCGCCTGCCCTCCCCTTTATGGGGCACCCAGGCATGGTGAGCATGCCCTGAGTGGGTGGGGGTGGGAATTCTGCGTCTTTCCCCAGGGGTTTCTTTGGCTCAGACCTGGCTGAGCGCTGCCTCCAGGCCTTCGATCCCGGCTGGCAGCCCGCCCCAGACTTATTGGCACAGGCTGTGGGGTTTTATTTAGACGGTGTCAGCTAAACAGCTCTGGGCACATGGGCCCGAGTGGGCGTCAGCTTGATTGGGTTTCAAAATGCGTCTCTGTTTGGGAGCTGCCTCTATCGTTAGAAATTGGTGCACGTTTTGTTGGTAGGGCTGGTCACTCGCTGGGCAGGCGGAGGGAGAACCGGTTGCCTCCTTTGAAGCCAGTTTCCCCTCACACCACCCACCCCCTCTCTTCTGTCTCGGCCCAAATCCCACTTTCTGGGGCCCTCCCCCAACCCCTGACCCTTCGGAACAAAGGGAGCATGAGTGTCTAGACCGCCAGTCTGAACGTGAGAAGGGGGTATTGTGTGACCAGGACAGAGGCCTGGCCTTCCCAGGCAGAAAGGTCAGTCAGGGAGTGGGGCGAGGTGAGGGGTGGCTCTGGCCTGGTCCACCTCTGTGGCATCAGACACTGCCTCGTTCCTCCTGGGGAGTCCAGCATCGGACCCAGCACCGGGAATCAGACCTAGGTCAGTGCCAAGACGGGACAGTCTCCAAATGCAACTCGGGGAATCCCCTCTGTCCGTCGCTAGAGGAACAAGTTCAAGGAGAGTTCTCACAACTGCGCCCACATAAATAGCTGTTTCTCATGATGATCAGCTAAGAAGCTTTGAGTACATTCCTGGCTGGGGGGACAAGGCGACCCAGGGGCCGCCCTGCATCTGCCTCCCAAGACCATGGGGAGGTGCTCCTGCCTCCTACTCACCGTCTCTGGGTCTCAGGGACCTGTCTATAAAAAGAGGCTGTGGTCTTTCCGACATGTTTGACCGCAAAAGCCTTCAGTTGTGAATCAAAGTCTGATTCAGCAGCTCCATATATCGAAGGGATGTGGACACAGCGCTGCTCAGGCTGACGTGGATCCCAGGGGCCAGAGGCTGCATCGCCCGGCAGCAGCCAAGGTCCACGGGGCACTTACTGTGTGCTGGGAGTTTGCTGAGCTTTTCCCAACACCCGATGCACTCCTCACCTCAGCTCCGTGAGGTAGGAACTGTCAGTGTCATCCCATTTTATGGATACGGAGGGCGAGGCTCTTAGGTGAAGGCACAGCTTGCCAGATTTAACCCTTCCACCTGCCTGGCTTTCAGCCCGGGGGCCTCCATGTGAAACCCTCCCTGCCTTTGCCAGCTGGGCTGCCAGGGAGTCCAGGAAAGTCCCCAAGTAAGCCTCTGACCTCACTTCTTAGGGAAGAGACACCGGGCAGCGGCTGGGGGAACAGACCACCCGGCGGGGCCAGGCCCAGTGCCTGCACCCACCCCCACCACTGCCACCCACCCTGCATCAGCACTACACATGCAAATGCTCCTGAGAATATCCCCCATAGAAGAAACTCACCTCCATGTGCTGGAATTGCAGGCATTTTGACTTTTCGCCTGTCATTTATCAAATTCTTTGAATTTTTGGTTAAATAAGGAGTGTATATCACTTTTTACAATCAGAAGAGCCATGCTATTTTTATTGCGAAGTAAAAAAGGTTAATTAACTGTAGCAGGAGGCAGGGTCTCCACTGCTATGTGGGGTGTACAGGGTCATGTGCAAACAGGTGGCAGGGGCCTGGAGAGCAGGCACACACCCCAGCCTCCGCTTCTCCTGCTTGGGCTCTGTCCTGGGAAACACTCACTGGGGATGAAGATCTGGCTTCTTCTGAGTTTTGTAAGTGACATGCCCAGCTGACCCCCACCTGCCAGAACTCTGGGGTGGAACCTGGCCGTCTACTGCTCACCCACCAGTCGGTGAGGATCCAGAGGCTGGGGATTCTGGAACTTGCACCTCCTGGGAGAAAATGTGTGAGCATGCAGGTTCCTGCACTCGCCCCATTTCAGCTCACATCCGAGGGAAGAACTGCGCCTGATAAATGCTGATGCCTCTACACCCTGAGGCCTGGGGATCCTGCTTACAAGGTTACCAGAGAAGTGGGGTTAGAGAAAGTTGGTCCTGGTGCCTTCTCCTAGTCCCTACCGGCCCCTCAGTCTTTTCCTACAGGAGTTCTGAAAGCTGTTCTACAGTCATTGGCTTTCTGGCCAATTTCCGGTCTGCCACACTTTATGGCCTGTCTTTTTCATGGTTGTGTGCGTCCAAAACACTAGAGCCACCACATAGTAGGTGCTCAATAAATGTGTCAGACGAGTTCATGAATGGTGTGAAATACTGAGTAAAATTACCCATTAGTGAGGTTCCTAATTGTGCAAAATGGCAAATGCCACCCAGTCTTCTGGTGTCCCCTCCATTAACATGGCATGAGGGGAGCCTCCTTCTCCCCAACTCTTCCGAAGGTCCTTCCAGCAGAGGGGCTGTGCTAGGGGTTCTTGTGCAGGATCTGAAGGAAGAGAAACAGACCGAGGACCAGCCAAGGCCCCAGACTGACTGAGAGTCGAATCACATACAGTCTCTGGGCCAGTCTAGGAGGGCGAAGGTGCCCAGGCTGCAGCAGCCCCAGGGACAGGCACCACTGGCACCACTCCTCTCCCCTGAGCTGATGCCAGCTCCTACTCCCCAAACCTCCTTTCGTGCTTCCTCAAGGATGGGGTAGGGAGAACGTTTTCCCCCGAAGAAAATCATTACTCTGCTGTTGAGGGTTACCCAGGTCACAGTAGAGGTGGGAATAGGGCCGGGGAGGCAGGACCCTCACCCTCACTCTCACCCCTCTCAGAGGAAGAAGCTGCGAGCTAGGGCCGGGTGCACCATCTCCCGGTCCAGACTGTGTCCATTTCATGTTCACAGAGGAGCTCAGACCCACTCAGACCCGCCTCACTGGTGCCCGCAGCCCTTGTTCCAAAGCCACCCCCGCTGTGTGGTCTTGAACAACCGCCTCCATCTGCAGAGTGGGGGAAAAGAGCCCTGGGTGTGCCTGGGAGGGGCTGGTTCCTGAAACCTCCCCCTCGGTAGAACTCCTACTCACGCTGCAAGCCTCAGTCTCACATCTCCTTCCCCGAGGAACCTCCCAACTTTTCACATCCCACCACTCTTTTTTCCCTTTTCATGGATAGGTCCCGGGTCTTACAGAGCCACCGCTCCCCCAGTACTGGCTACGTCTTACTAACAGAACAGGCTGTGTTTGTCGAGCACTTACAAAGCACCCGGGACTGAGCTGAGCCCTTGCCACAAACTGTCTCATTTAATTCTTACGATGCCCCTGTGCATAACGAAACATGGCAAAACCCAGACAAGTCCCGAAGCGGCAAAACCGTGATGTCCACGCTCATGCTGTGAGGAGGCCGGAGGGTGGCCACCTCGCTCTGCGTTCCTGCCCAGCAGCCAGGAGCTGTGCTTATTACAATCCCCATTTTACAGATGAAGAAACAGAGGCTCATAGAGGAGATGCAACCCGGAGGACACTCTTATGTGGTGACCACTCACTCCCTATGGACGGGGTGTGGCCTCACCTGGACGTGGGCACCTGCAGGCACCAAGGCACAGCCCACCAGGTGTGGGAAGAGTCATGGGGGCAGGTAAGCAATGGGCTGTCAGGGCTGATGACAGGAACTCACAGGGTGGCTGGGACAGGGGACTGAAGCTCCCACCTCATGACCAGGGTACCCAGTACTCCTGAGTCCGGTCCCCTGCAGCCCCTCCCTGCCAGGCCACTGCTCCTTCCAAGGGCCCAGGTCTGTACCTGGCCTGTGGTTGGGGGGGTCACAAGCATGGTCACTTTTGGCCCCAGGAGGATTTAATTCCAAGAGGGCTGAGGCTGTCAGATGCAGAGGAGGCCAAGTGGCTGTCCCACCCCATGCCAGCAGGTGCCACTGGCAGGGTGGCCTGTGGAAGCCACAGTCACCTGGAGCCTGAGCAACCTCCATCCGCCTCCTCTTGCCTGGATACTCTTCATTGTGGAGAGAAAAGGCAGAGATCCTGGCCAGGCTAAGTGGGAGGATTCTGTACTATAGGACAGCACTCAGCAATGTCTCAGGGCATGGGGGGCTGCCTAAGTGCTGCTGGTATTAGGACTATTTTCCGGCTTTCACGACTCATCATAATCAACTGTTTATCTCAATCCCTGTTCCGGGTCAAGGTGTCCCAGGCAGTGGTCAAACCAAAACCTAATCAGAATTAACCTGGCAGAATCAGGGCATAAGGAAACATGGCAAAACCCAGACAAGTCCCGAAGCGGCAAAACCGCGATGTCCACGCTCATGCTGTGAGGAGGCCGGGGGGTGGCCGCCTCGCTCTGCGTTCCTGCCCAGCAGCCAGGAGCTGTGTCTGAAGCCCGCCTACCCCACGCCTCCCAGGGCCAGGATCTCACATTCCAGCCGACCTGCAGTGCCTCTGTGGGCTGCAATAAAAATTCCTAGACAGGTAGTCAGGTAGGAGGCAGGCCCACAGGATGAGCAGAGAGACCAGGCACAGAGTGCCAGGTGCCCTCCCTGCCCCACACAAGTCAGAGCCAGTGGGCTCCGGGAGCTGCCTCCTCGACCTTTCCCCCTTGTTCTTGTAGGATGAGACCCAAGCCCAGGATCCGAGACCTGCGTCCAGGAAGGTCTGCCAAACCGCAAGCCAGACAGGCAGCAGAAACTCCCCAACACCTCCCCGCCCCGGGACTTTTCCTAGCAGTAACTGGGTGAAGGTGGGGGCCAGCACACGGCAGGTGCAACTGCAAGGCCTGGGGCTGGGACACACCTGAGCCCTTTTCTTCACTTGCTTCCAATTGTCTTTCCCTGTCCCCAGAGCTAAAAAGGTACAGGAGGAAGCTAGATAATAAGTCACAGACCTATTCTGCAGAATATCCACCCATTTCAGACATTGTAAAACAATTAAATTAGGGAGTTTTTTTTTTTCCATTAGAAAAAGAGAACATCGAGATCTTGGTTAAAATACACAGAGATCAGGATGCCACACAGCTGTGACCTGGGGCAGGATACAGACACTCTTTGAGTCTCAGCAGGCTCTTCTGCAAGCCTTGTGAGGTGTTGGGTGGTGACGGGGCACCAAGGAAGTACCCAGGGAAGTGCTGGCCTCTCCATCATCACCAGCAGGCTGAGATTCAGGCTGGAGTCCCATCACCAGCTGGGAGCATCTCTGAGCTTTCTCTGCAGGTGAGGACAGGAAGTCCTTCTCCGTCCACACCTCTCCACCTCCCAGCCCTGCAGCAGGGCCACAGAACTCCATCCACCACTTTCCTGAGGGCAACATGACTCTGTGACCTTGATCTCATTAGAATCGAGTTGCCCCTGACCTTCACATAGCTGGGTGACCTCCAAAGGCCAAAGAACAAAGTGCATCCATCCTGCAGGAGGAGCAGCGGATCTGTAACTGCTGATTCAAGACCCATGCGGGGCTTGGGACACAGCTCCCAGATGACACTCTCAGCCTTCCTGATTTTTGCCCTACCCAAGTACCCCATTAAAGGAATTAAAATTCTTCAATATTTTTCTTTTCAACTGAAATAAAATATTCAATTGATTTACTTATTACTTAACCCGATCTTAAGCAATAATACTCATGAAATCGACAATGTGCTTGTTATATTTTTCCTAACATACATTCACGTGAGTATGGAACTATTAAATTTTAAATGCCCATCCACGTGCCATCTCCAGTTTTCTCATGGGCTACCGTTTGCTTTGTGTTTGTAGATTTCTTGGAACTGACATGGGAGGGTGGCTAGGACACAGGTGGGTGCAATGGGTTCCACATCCAGCCAAGCCAATTACGAGTCATGCACCCTTGGGCAATTGACTTCTGCCCTCTGAACCTCAGTCTCCTTATCTGTAAAACAGGTCTAGTAGCTCTTGGAGGGTTGCATGTAGTGCCATGTAAGACAGGTCTCGTAGCTCTCGCAGGGTCGCATGTGGTGCTGTGCCTGGCACATCGCAGGCACTCGGGAAATAAGGGTACGGGGGTCTGTACTGCCCTCACAATGGGAGGAAGTCAGGACTGCTTCCCAGAACTTCTGTCTCTAGATGAAAAACAGGCCTGAGAGCCACAAAACTGGTAAGTGAGGCTGCTGTGACAGACCTGGCATCCCAGTGCCGCAGCCACACTGCTCTTTTCTTTTTCTTCTTCAGAGCATGCTAGGGTGGAGAGCAGAGGGACCACTGCCTATCAGCCCATCTCACTCCAACGAGGCTCTTCAAACACCCACCTCAGCAGCCATGCCCCAAGCCCAGGACACGAAGCTCCACGCTGAGGTCCACACTATCTGGGAGGAAGGCAGCCTCGGTGTTCGCCGCCTCTGAGTAACCACCTCCCCAAGACATGATTCATACCTGTCTGGGGTCACCCACATCCTCGTTCCCTACAAAGGAATGCAGGCCAGGTGAGGCCGGCAGACGGTGCCTCTGGGCTGGAGCCCAGCGGGGCTGGCATCAGTGGCTGATGGGCCGACCCAGCCCCAGAGCTGCTGGAGTCTGTCCAGTCTCCAAGGCTCTGCCACCACCCTGGGCCCCCTGGCCAGGGCTGGGACAGACGCCCAGGTCTCTGGTACCCATTATGGGCCCAGATTCAGGTTACAAAATGTTTTCCCCACAGAGGCACCTGGCATTTCACCGCTAGAGAATCAGACCTCCAGCCCAACTTGGCCCTTTCACAATCCATCTGCCTTGCTTAAAACTGCAGGCCTGGCTGGGCGCAGTGGCCTGTAATCTTTGGGAGGCTGAAACGGGAAGATCACTTGAGGTCAGAAGTTCAAGACCAACCTGGCCAACATGGTGAAAACCTGTCTCCCAAAGTACTGGAATTACAGGCGTGAGCCACCGTGCCTGGCCTAGCAGTACTCCTCTGATTAGCAGCAGAAGGATTTTGTGGCTGAAAAGTGGCCTGAGTTTCCTCCTCCCCCACACCAGACCTCAACTTACCCATCTGCAAGCTTGGGGCTGGGGGCAGCTCAGTGGGCTTGACTCTGCCACACCCTGGAATTACCCGGGGAGTTTCAGGAAACCCAGCTGGCCCGGCCCCATCCCAGAGGTAGTGGGTCTGGGGTGCCGCCACAGTCCCTCAGGTGGTGTTAATGTGAGGCCAGGACTGAGAACTACTGCATTTTGAAGAAGGCTAGAGGAGGTCCCTCCAGTCCAGATGTTCTCTGGACTCTCTCCTCACCCCTCCTGGGGAGCTCAGATCCTGCCCAAGCACCCCACTGGTCACAGGGACCACTTTCTCCCTTCAGCTGCAACCTGTTACCGACAATTTCTGCTCCCTCCTGCTCTGACCCCAAGGGATCGCTGCAGGTACCCTTTCAAGGAGGGAAGTGCGTAGAGGATGGGAGGAGAGGAGGAAGGAGCAGAGGCCCCCAATCAGCCCATCCCTTAAACCAAGTGACAGGCGGTTCTAAGGTTCAGGGGAAGGTGGGCTCATCCCTGCCTAGTCGAGTGAGGCACAGGCTTCAGGAAGAAAGAGGTATGAGCCCGGGTGCCCCTGGGGCTCCAGGAATGCCAGGAAAACCTTGTGTCTAGAACTTTCCCCTCTGACCATGGGCTGGCCAGTGGTCCTGCTTCTCTGTGACTCTCCCTCCCATTCAGTGCCAAGACACTGCAGCCCAAGTTCAAACCCTGCTCTGTGGTGTGCTGGGTGATCCCTGGCAAGTGACTCAGCTCCGCCTCCTCCACGCGACGGGGTTGCCATGAGGATGAATGAGACAGACTGTGCAAAGTGCTCACTGAGCACCTGAGCCACTGTCAGTAGGAATCGCTAGGGTTCAAAACACCACGATGTCACAGGCAAGAGCCCAGAGAAACAATCAAGGAGACAAAGCCGTTGGGTGTCAGGTTCATTCCCTAAATACTAACTGCTTCCCAGATTCTCCCCTTTCTTGTTTTTGTTCCTGAACCCCACCCTCAATTCCCCCGAGTCTATTCTGGGAAAAGGATCCAAAGCTCATTCTCACTAGAGTGAAAGGGAATGCCGCGAAGAGCAGAGCTCCAGACTTTTGTGTAGAGAGGCTGGCAAGAGAAAATGGAGGCCTCTGTGCACATTTCCGTTTTCACCCTTGATTTAAAAAAAAGAAAAATGACATATTGTCAAGGAACCAAGGATAATGCTTACTCCGGGCAGTCATGCTCTTTGGGGAGCCTTGCTCTTGGAGTCACACTTGGATGCTGCTTCACTAAAGTGCTGGGAGGTCCCCGCTACATGATAGCTGAAGTGTGGGGCTAGGCCATCCACGGATGGGGAATGTCCGTAGAACTCATGGAAGGAACTGCCTTGGGACTCACACAGGGTGACAAGGAGGAGCAGATGGGAGTTGGTCCTGGTGGCTGCATGCATCAGGATTTCTGCAGCCCCCACTAGCCTTTTAGTCAGCCGTTTGTCTGTACAACTTCCAGTTTTCTCCATAAAGATCATCCACATCCCGACAGCCAACAGGTATCATCACTCAAGCCCTCTCTGAACCCCGACTGGGAGCAGACACTGGGAGTACCACCTCAGTGAGGATCTGAGCCCAGCAAGGATGGAGGGTGCAATTGATTAGCAATGTCTGCTATGGGCAGCAAATGGGGGATGCTGATCGAATGCCATGCACTCAACATCCCTGATCTATACTTTGAAAGTCACCAGGCAGCTCAATAAATACTGGCTAGATTCTACAGGGTTACTGGCAAATTTCTCCTCCAGTGAACTTTCTCATAGCCATCCAGCCAGCAGCTACACAGATGCCAGTGGCATGCTTTGCACTTGGTCCTGAGCTAGAAGCTGGAGATACAAAACTACCTGAGACAGGCCCTTGTTCCCTGATGCGGAGTGGAGGATGCAGTGCATGGAGGATGCAGTGCAGCTATGCAGATGGGGAACGAACCAGAGGAAAGCACGGCAGGAAGAAACATTCCCCTTGCAAGCAGAGCCTAGATTTATAAGGACAGTTGGAATTTGGACTCATAATGACACCTCTGGGCCATGTGGCAAGCAACTCTGATTACCCTCTAGACGGGAGGGCAGTCACAATTTAGGGCCAAAGCAACTAATAAAATCAGGCAAAATAAGTGGCACCATGTGTAAGTTCACACAGTTTGGAGAATAACGCAAAGAACTAACAACCGCAAACATCTAATAATTGTCATTGTTAGAGAAATGAGTGGGAAATGGGGCAGAGGCTCCCTTACACATGAGCCTAAACATTTAAACATGTGTTTCATGGTAGGTCCAGCTGATACATTTTTAAAAGAGGCAACGTTCTCTGCATCTGTGGCTTATGACTTGAAACGTCCCTCCAGGTTTGGGTTTGGCGGCGGTATCCCTCCCATGTCAGCCTGCTCAGAGAACAAGATCCATAAACACAGGGAGAGATACACCCGAGATAGGAGTGCATTGAGCTGCGATCTATCCTAACAATCAACAGCAGCAAATGGAGTGGTGTTTAAAAGCTGGTTGGTGTTACTTCATTGGTTATATTCACCCATGTAATGACACCCTCTCCATCATTTCAATACACCCGCCTCTTTCTCCCCTATCATAAATAGATTAGAAAACCAGTTTCCTCCTATGGCCATGACCCTATTGGCTTCTAAGCTCAGCCCCATATGAATCAGCCCTGGCTCACCGAGATGGCATCTGAAATGACTCAATAACGAGGAAGCACAGACATCAATAAATGAATCACGCCTTCCGCAAGACCAAACCTTTGGCTTTTACAGACACCAATTACAAAGTAGAAAGAAAAGAACAAAGAAATTATTCAGGGTGTTTGCGCAAAGTTGATTCAGAGGTTTATAGAATTATTACCGACTAAACTGTTTTTAGGAAAGCAATTAGAGCTCTGGCCAGCTACAGACATCAGCTCAGCCCGCTGAGGGGAATCTGCGGAACAGGCGGAGCAGGCACCAAGTTCCTGCGGGGTTCCCAGACCTGCGCAAAGTTCCCGGGCTTCACTTTCCACCTTCTCCTGGAAAAAGCTGTTCCAGACGTTGCAGAAATCCTAAGAAGTGAGCACGTACATATGGATACACACACACACAGACTTGGCAAAAGTCTCTGTATTAACTTTTATTTTTTATTCCTTAAATGTAGCAGCCGTAAGAGGACATTGAGATTCTCCCTTCTTTGGGAGTCTGAAGCACATCACTGACCATATTCAAACTCTCACGCCATCTCTCAACTGACATCCAAAGAGGTGTTTCAGATCGAGGTTCTGTTACCTGCTGCGTAACTCAGGGGAATGAGGAAAGGTGTTTGCTGTGGCCCCATGCAAATTGTGAGCCTCCCTAAAGGAAGTGTGGCCTCTGGGATGAATCACCCCACGGGCTCAAAACGAATCTTGTTGTCTGGGCATCTGAACCTTACAGGACAGCTTGTGCAGTCTGTGGGTGTCACCCATATCAGGGATGTGCAAGTCTAGTGGGCAGCTTGATGCAAGAGGGAGACAACCTGAGCTCCGCTCAACTCACACTCTCGGGTAGCCGGCCCGCTTACCACCAATCCCTACTTACCATCAGCACCAACACCCTCGTGGCCATTTATTGAGTATCTACTAAGAATCAGTCCTGTGATAGGTGCTTAAAAGACAATTTATTTAATCACCTCCGTGCAGTAATTATAAATCCTAGTTTATAAACGAGGCAGCCAAGATCAGGGAGTGTAAGGAGCTGACCAAAGACTCCACATCTAGAAAGAAGCTGAGCTGTGTTAAAAAGCCCCTGGATCCTGCCACAGTCTCTCTCCCTGCACAACTACCAGGTGCCAGGACTGCCCCACAGGCTGAGCAAGGCGTGTGGGGTGCAGGGTAGTCTCTCGGGATCTGGTCTAGATGAGCAGAGGGGTACCCAGGCAACTGAGACCACTGGTGCTGAAAACCTCCTGGGGGAAAGAGCAGTTTGCATTTGCTCAGAATTTCTGAAAACTGATTCAACTTCCCATTTCTCTTGCTGCTGAGGACACAGCCTGGAAAATCTGATTTCACCTGCCTAGGGGAACCCAGGGCAAAGTGGGGAGAAGGTCAGGTTCACCTGAGCTCACCCTGTGACACACCTGTGGGAGGTGGGATGCCCATGGTGGACTCCAACAAGGGACTTCAGAGAAGCCTCCCAGCCTTGGCGGTTGGAACTCACATGTTTTGACAGTCCATGTTTTATATATATCATACATAAAATGCAAATGTATACTGTATATACTTGAAGATACATGGCTCTAAATATAAAAACACACCTTTTTATATTCTTAACCACTGACACTCAGACAAATTCAGGGCTGGATTTGTCACTTTCATGCTCCCAAAGCCAGTGATGAACTGGCCCCTCCTGGAGACCTTAAGGACCAGCAGAGACTCTTCCACTCCTGATGCTGATGCGACCTGCATACTGGGAATCCATGACAACCTGCCAATGACAACAGAGGCTGACAGCTGCCACTGACAGACCCCACCACGGGCCCACGCTTTACAGAACATGTTCTGGGGAACAGGGAAACTGAGGCACACAATAATTCTGCTTCTACCGACTGTCAAAATGTTTATTGATCTATTTGGTGTCAAGATCGTGCAACTTTTATCAATACAAATAAGGACTCAGCACAGCCACCTCCCCTGAAACTCCAAAAGCCTAAATTGGGGGGCAAAGGATATAGGACGGTTTCTTAGGACTTAAAAGGCAAAGTGACATCTCGAAACTGCATGACCGCTAGCTGGTTCTGGCTGTGGCCGTCCAGCCTGGCGGGGGTGCCTAGCACCACCGACAAGGAGGATTGGGAGGTGTTTTTTGCTGATGGTGAAGAGTTGGTTTGTGGAGGTCACAATCAACCTTTATGCACCATCCAGATCCCCGAGTCAGTGGGGAGTTTCAACTTGCTACCAATAATTAAAACTCTCTTTTCTGCCAGTAGAGCCATTTCCCAAGCCCACTGAAACAATAACAAAAGATTTTAGTTAAAAGACATCAAAAAAGGGGCCTGGCATGGTGGCTCACACCTGTAATCTCAGCACTTTGGGAGGCCGAGGTGGGTGGATCACCTGAGGTCAGGAGTTTGAGACCAGCATGGCCAACATGGCAAAACCCTGTCTCTACTAAAAATACAAAAAATTAGCCAAGTGTGATGACTCACGCCTGTAGTCTCAGCTACTTGGGAGGCTGAGCTAGGAGAATCACTTGAACCCGGGAGGTAGAGGTTGCAGTAAGCTGAGATCGCACCACTGCACTCCAGCCTGGGCGACAGAGCGAAACTCCATTTCAAAAAAAATAAATAAATAAAAATAAACATAAATAAATAAATAAAAGACATAAAAAAAAAGAAGAAGAAAATCAGACTATACTTCTAATCTTTCTGACTCCTTATTAGTTTATGGCAGAGACTGATTCCAAGCCACCTTTCTTCCTACCCTCATCCCCACTAACAACAAATATATACTAGAATGTGCTGGAGCATTAGGAATAGCTGATCACCACCTGATACCGCCAAAGTTGAGTCATAATAGCTGCTTAGCTTGGTTCAACATGTGGCATCTCAACATCCCCTCTGAGCAAACTCCACCTTCCTCCATGAAGAGGATATTAACCCCAAGACACTCCCAGTCTGCAGCAAGTGTATGCCAAGAAGAACCATGCTTGGAATTCTCCTTCTGGGGGCTTGCAGCAAGCCCTGGCAATGAATTTTTGCCATTTGATGGCCTTTGTAGAACTAAAGCCATCACTGTGGAACCTTGACCACACAGGACAACTGAAGCAGGTGCAGGGGAGGTGGGTCCGCATTGACTTCTGCACCTGTCCCTTAGCTCTAGAAGAGAGGGTAGGTATGAAACTCAGGCACAGCTTCCTGCCCCAGATGGTGGAAACTTTGGAGCATTAAAAATCACATTTTGTGCCAGAGGTGCTTTTCAGGTAACGGTCTTGACAACCCCATAAAACAGATGTCATTCTTCCTTCCACTTCACAGACTGGAGGCTCGGGAAGATACCACGCTCACCCCCGAAACGAAGGTCTTCAAAGCCTGTATCTTGAACACAAGAATCTGGAATCTCTCGCAAGTTCGCCTGCCCACTTCCTCCCTTCATCCAATGCATATTAGACTCCTACCAGGTTCAGGACACAACCAACAACCACTCGGTGCTTGGTGCCTGGGGGGAAAGCAGACATGGCACAGCTAATGACACAAAAATCGGATCACTGCCATGAGAGGTGGGACAGGAGGAAGACTAGGGTGCTCGTGGGCCCCAAACAGGACACCAGGCTGGGGGTCTCCCTAGGTGAGGCCCTGAAGGTGCCTCTGAGTGTGGCCTCTCAGCTTCCCTTCTGAAATGACTAGTGTTCTTTCACCTGTCTCCCTACAAGAGCGGCAGCTTGCAGAGGGCAGGAATTTGTCTGTGTCGTTCCCTGACATTCTGTGGCCCTGGGAACAGCACAGTAGGTCAGAGGTGCGTGGCAAATGGTGCTGAACGCCGAGCCCCTGCAGAGGCTGTGTCTAGTGATGTCCCCTATCAAGCCTACATTTGACTCCCTGGGAACATTCCCCAGCTACTCCCTAAACCCCTGCCATGACATCTGTTGGTGCTGGTATGTCAGAGATGCACAGAGGAGCTGGAGACAGAGACACCGGCTCCTCACACAGCCTGACAAGGCACGTGTGTTTGGGGGAGGCATTTCCAATGAATGTCAGCCAGTGTCTTGCCAGAGTAGAATGGACCCAATTGCTCTGAGAGGTGGCCAATTCTTATGTGTTCTTCCCTAACAAATGGTCCAATATGGGCTTGCACTGTTGGGAACCTAAAATACCACTGCAATGACCAATCTTGCAAAGAAAGCCCTGGAGCTCAGGTCGGTGTGGTGGAAAAGAAAGCCTGGGAATGTGGCTGCAAGGTCAGGGAGCTTGGGTTTGAATCCCAATGGAGCATCAGTTCCTGGCTGTGTGACCTCGAGCAAGTATCTTACCCTCTCTGATCCCATTTTTGTATTCACAAATTGGTGCAATAGCTCTCTCAGGGTTGTTTTGAACACTGAGAAAAATGTGTCACTAATACCTGGCACATAATAATCTCTTCACATTCAACTAGGAAAAAAAGCAGAAGCAAAAAAAATCCATCAGTCACCAGGGGAACAGAAAAGAGAAGCCATTCTGTGGCTCTCAGATAGCTTGGGGATGCCCCCAGCTCTTCCAGGTCCACTCTAGGGTGCTGAAGCCCCTGCCCTGGCTGGTAAGTCATTCTGGGATTTTTCCCAGTTTGGTGACCAACAGTTCTGCCAGTGCCTGACAAGACCCTGACGAGACCCCTGAGGTGTCAAGGTTTGGCTTTGTAGTGTCATCCAACGGGAAAATGAGGTTGACTGTCAGTACTCGGCACTGTCACAGCTTCACAAAGGGGTGCAGCCCACCCCGGGGAGAAGGCAGGAAGGAGTGCTTGGAGCAGAAGTGAAACTGAAGACCGGCCCCTCCCCGGCCCTCCCCCCGCTGCACCTGTCGATGGGGGTAGGGGAGATCAGGGCCTTTCTTTCAATGGTTTGCCTCTCACACGCTCACCTGTTAAAAATTTCAATTGATTCTCAAAAAGGGGAGCCCCAAACCATCAGAAACTACTGTTTTGTGCCTTGCCTTGTACCCCCTCTTCCAGCCTCTGTCCACCAAGCCTGGCAGTGGATTAAGGGAACCCGGCTGGCAGGCCCGAAGAGACTGTCTGGGGCTTCCCGGGCTGGCAACAGGCATGCTGGGGTCGTTGCCAGCCAGGTTTGCCGTGGACCTGGCAAGGACAAGGAGTATTACACAGATAGTCAATTACTTCCATGTTTAAGGCCATGGGCCCCAGATGGGCCTGTTGATTCCAACCTTCCCAGCCAGTCCGAGGGTGGGCAACCTTTTTCTGGTGAAGGCCTTCTCATCACCAGGCACTCTGTTACAGAGTGACCGCTAGGGAACCAGGCAGAAAGGACCATCGAGTCCAATCCGCCCCACCACCACCCACCTCCACGAACACACAGCTGCGCCAGACACCAGGCCACACACAGCCAGAATCTCTCGGCACCCTCAGCACAGGGGCTATTATCACCCCACTTTACAGACCTATCAGGTGACAGTGAAGGGGAGCACAAAGGGGACGGGGCCAGCAAGTTTTGACGTCTCCATCCCTCTGGCCCTCGATCACACTCCTAACCCACCCACAGCAGGGCAGGTCACTTGATGGGACAGATGGGGTCTGCCAGCAGGTTCTGTGGGGCTTCTTGGTGACAGGGGAGACAAAAAGAATTGCCACACTTAAAACCCAGGAGTTTTATGTCAAAATCTAACCATTCAGCTGCCCTGGAATGGAAAGATCTGGCCACTCAGGGCCCACGTGGCAATGGTGGGCTGAGCAGTGGCCACAGTGCCTTTAAACTGGACTCTTTCCCCCGGTTCCCTGGAGCCCACCCCAAAGACAATTGAGTTTGCTTCCCTGAGCCATGCTCCCCCAGCCTCGGGGAGCCCCTGGCATGGCATGGTACCATCCTCGTCACTCCAGAGGGTGCATGAAGAGCAGGTCCGCCCTCCCGCACAGCTCCCGCACGTGCCCCAACCATGCATGCGTTACGCAACACTTTGTAAAAAGCAAAAAATGGGCCCTCAGCTTCAATCTCCTTCTCTCAGTATGTGCACCATGCAGAACCCGAGGCTGGCAGCAGCACAGCCTCCGAAATTCACCGTGTAAGAGTTCCTTCTCTTTGGGCAGGATCCCAGACACCGGGGTGCCTGCAAACTTGGTCTCTGGATGCTAACACCTGAAGCGAGAAGGCCACACCAATCCTCAGGTTTGGACCCTGCCACCAGCACCCTCCTCCAAACATTTTCTGGCTTTTAAACTATTGACAGGACTATAAACATTTGAACTCCCTGGCCCTGGGCCAAGTTGGGAGTGGAGATAGTGGGGGTAGGCACGTGGGAACACCTGACCCCGTGGCTCTGGGGCAATTTGGTGGCGGGTGCATCTTGCAGCATGGAGGCTGCCTTGGGGCTCCTGAGGGAAGCAGCTCTGCTGTAGATGCTTCCAGCCTCCACGGACCTCCGGACAGCCTCCCTTCTCCTGGGCAGCAGCACACATGGCTCCACTTTCCTTCTTTTTTGGACAGAGTGCATACGTTTGCACCAGTTACAGGAGAGAACGTGCACTCTTCCCCCTTTTCTTCTTACGTGGTCAGAAGTTTTAACCATTCCCAACCCAAAGAGAAGAGGGCAGGAAAGACAGATGGGAGTAGAAGCTGTGTGTGCCTGTGTATGAATGTGTGTGCGCACGTGTGTGTGTCTGCACGTGTGCACACGCACCCACTCACAGCCGTGTGTGTGTTTGTACAGGAACAATTAGTTATCCTGTGCCTTGACAAATGCTAAACTCACCTCGACCCTGGGTCACACTGGGCAGTGTAGCTGGCTTAACCCAGACCTCCTGGGAAGCTGCGGCCAACTGTCTGACCTAAGACTCGGGTCACAGAACTCAACTCCCTTAATAACTCCCTTTGTACACCACAACCTAAAACCCAGACAGTCAGAAAACCTGTGGGTGAAAAGTCTCAGGGTTTAGTGGGCCCACAGGGGAGAACAGCTGGCGTTAGACGTCTATATTTTAACCCCGATCCAAAACATCAGCTTTCACTAACGCCGGGGTCTCTCCTTAGAAACGCAAATCCAAGATGAAAACGGGAAAACTTCATCTCAAGAGGAAGCCCCTGTCTGTCCTTCATGGCACACAACAGGCACTCAGTAAAGCTGAGTGGATGAGTGGCTGCGGAGTGGCCACAGGCCTTCACGGGGACGGGCATCTGATGGGAACTGAGGGTCTCCTGGCAACGCAGATGCTGCCCTCTGGCCCGCAAGCCCCTTAGGAGAAACCACTAATTGATTAAACAGTGGTCACAGTAAGGGGCATTTGACCATGTCTGGAGACATTTCTGGCTGTCAAACCTGGGAGACGGGTGCTGGTATCTAGTGGGTGGAGGCCAGGGGTGCTGCTAACACCTTACAGAGCACAGGACGGCCTTTCCTGCCTCCCAAAAAGAATTACTGGGCTCAGAATGTCACAGTGCCAAGGCACTGTCTCTACACCCTCACTTGATTCAAGCAAGTGTCAAAACAGCATGTGCCAGGCAAACACAGGGAAACCTGGGTGTCTTGTGAGTTTCTGATATTTTCTCATATTTGTTTGGAACAGGTTGGAGAAGAGGAATCAGAGGCTCGGTGACTCTGGCCAGTGGGTGGTGTTAAAAAGACAGCTGTCACCGTAGATACCACCAGAGATGGGCCCAGGGCAGGGGCACCTCCCAGGACCCTCAGGAAACGTCTCCCGCATGAGCAGACACTGGATGGCCCCAGGTTCAGTCTTTCCCGAGAGAGACAACTTAGCATCCATCTGGGCCCCAAAAGTTTGAGATAATAGCCAGAGGAGAAAGACCAGGGGGGTCATCTCCCAGACGCAGCTGAACTGAAACGAGGTAGATGAGGCTGCCAGGAAAACCGGGTGCCGGAGTCCTTTCCTCAAAAGTAGCCGCATCAAGCTCCAGGCTGTCATCTGCTGGGCTGTCACTCGTGCTGGCTGCTTTTAATCCCAGGACCCCTGGCTTTTTAAAAGAAAGGGTTTTCCCACGGGTATGTTTTGGGAACACTGAATTGCCACCAGACAGCAACCTCATCCCTTGACTCTCAGAAAAAATGGGGCCCCAGGAGTATCCTGTTACAGTCAAGCTCATTCCATTCAGCATCCTGAGAGCAGACACGAAGGGGCTCTGACGATTTCCCCCAGCCCCCAATTTCAAGGAGGACCTGCCCTGGGGCCCAAGTTCCAAATTCAAGAGGCGCGGGTGTGCAGTCCAAGAGAAACCACCCTGGCCTGGGGCTGGTGTGGGTTTTGGACCTTGGGCAAAACTTTCCACAGTGGGCTTTCCTCATCTATAAGCCAGGGATGTGAACCCCAAGGTTGCGTAGGCTCCTCTCAGGTCTGAAATTTGGGGTAGCTGAAGACCACACATGGGAACCGGCAGTGGGTGGGAAGCCCGGTCCAGCCCAGTGACCTCCAGCCAGGCTCAGCAGGGCAGAGACGCTATCTTGAAAGACTATAGAATTTTAGATTTCATCCACCTGGGTCTCATTCTTCAGATGAGGAGAGTGAGGCCCATCATGGCTTAAGGACCTAGCAAGGTATCTTACAGGATAGGAGCCACGTGGACACTGCCTCAAAGCCCAATTCCAAAGCATCCATCAAGTTCTAGTTGCAAACAACTCCCAGCATGTACTAGGTGAAAAACAGCAGCCACCACTAGTTAAAAGAAAAACCAAGTAATAGCTTCTTTCCTTTCTTTTTTCCACCCCTCGCTTCCTTCCTATCTTTTGGTGTAAAGAAACTCCAGGAGACACCAGGTCTTACTACTTCCTCACCCTAGTCCTTCAGGGAAATCTGATGAAAACAAACTGCTACAGTATACCTGCATTTTAAAGACTGGTTGGTTCCCTGGCGCCTTGCAGCTTTCTTCCAGTAAGTAGGGGGCTGTGTACACACAGAACACAGGACTAACTGGGGCACCCAGGGGCCAGCTGGAACCAGCTAGGGTTCCAGGTATTAACCCCAAGGGTCCTACTCACTTAAAGGCTGCCGGGGCGGCCGGGCAAAGTGCAGAGGGTGGCAGCAAGGCATTTAGCAAGAGGCCTTGATGTCAGGTCAAAAACATCATGAAGGACTGATGAGCCTAAGAGAGAACAGAAATAAGAACTATGCTTGTTTTTTGTTTTTTGTTTTTTTAAAGTCCTGAACCATAAAGAGAGACAAGAGTAAAATGCTGCACTGTGCCCAGCCCTTGGAATACGGGTGACACAAGGATGTGTGCCCCTTGAGCAGGAGGTCCCCAAGGCAGCTTTACAGAACGAAGGGCAAAAAGTGAGGCAACCAGGGCCCTGAAGCAGCAATCCATCTAAGGCAAGACTCTCCAAACGTGTGCGAACGGATTTTCATAACATCCTCGTGCATTTCATTAGCCTCCCGAGTTCACAAAAGGCCTCTGGGAAGGCAAGTCGGTTCCGCAAACGCTGGCTCTGGGCAGGTCCTCCTGGCACCTCGCTGGTCTGGCGCAGGCCGGCTGCGGGGGGTAGGGGGAGAGCTATCCGTTCCAGGCTGGGAGGGAGTGTCCAGGTGGACGGACGGAAGGACCCACCGCCAAAGCCCGGCGAGCCTGGTTATTTTTACCACTCAAAGCTCACTGTATAGGCTCAGGGGCCACAAACTGGCAGCCGCCTGCGGACACTTGCTTATGAGCTGCCCAGACACTGCCTTCATTCCACGGCGGCTGCTTCCCAGTTCCGGGACCCAGCTAGGGGCAGCCTGGCCCTGGCAGGGAAGGGCTGTGTGCCCCTTCACCTGGGGCGCTTCCTCAGAGTGGGAATGGGAAAACTAAAGTTCTGGGAAGCAATAGGTCCCCGAAAAGATGGGCTGGGGGACAAGATGTAGGCTAGAAGCCAGAACCGGGGAGGTGGTGGTTCAATTCCCGGCTCAACCAATTGTCCACCTAGGTGGGCTGTGTGTGCAGGAGGTAGGGACTTATCTGAACTTTTGGGTGCACAGGCGGCTGCGTTAGCTACAAGGTTCAAAACCCCACTCCCCACCGTTGGTCCACTAACCCCTTTTAGGGCCAGGCAGTCCCAAACACAAACAGCCCCAAACTTTGACTCCTTTGTAACCACGGCTTCAGCCAGACTGAACCAAGCTGTCCAGACAGAGGCTATTTATAGGTGCGTCGGGGACACAGACACTGGCACAATGACACACACACATTCAAGATCCACGCTGGGCCAGACGCGCCAGCGCTGAGCCCTGGATTCAGACACCTGGACACACACGGTCCCCAGATCCGGCCCAACCAGACCAGACCCCCAGAAAGACGCATACGCTCAAGAAAGGCACCCCGGCCCGGACACGGGAAAGACACACAGAGAGAGGCAGAAAGACTCGGAGGCACGCACTTTTGGGCAAGACCGCGACTCAGACCCCCAGACACCCCGAGAGACGCCGAAGACCCAGACAGAGCCACGCAGCCACGCACACTCCACAGACGCACGGACATCCACTCAGAGCCCGAGACAGCGCCGCAAACACTCCAGACACACGCCCGGAGCCCCAGACACCTCGCAGACCAGACAGTGTCTCACACGCCCCTCCACCCCCGCCCAAAGTTGATAAAGAGCCGGCCTAATTGCTCCATCGCGACTGCCCCTTAGGGAAATAAAATGGAAACTTCACGGATCCGCCCGCACCAGCCCTCCCGCGCCGTGCGCCGCCGCTGGGCCCCGGGTCCGAGTCAGGGCGGGCGGGGCGCGGACAGCGGGGGCCGTGCCAGGCTCCCAGCGCCGCGGGACAAAGCCGGGCCGGCCGCCAGCTGCCGCGAGCCGGGAGGGCGCGCCCGGGGCGCGGCGGACGCTGCCGGGGCGCAGAGCGTTCGGTCCGAGGGGGCGCGCACGGCCCGGACCCCCGCCCGCAGCTGTGCCCCAACATAGGGTCCGAGCCCGACGGAGTCTCCGGGGAGGGGGGCGTGGGGTCACTCACTGATCTCCATGCTCTGGAACAAAGAGCGTTTGCAGTTGCACGTGCAGGAGACATTGGGCTGCCCGGCGGCGGCGGCGGCGGTGCTGTTGACCCCCATCAAGCGGTGCATGGACGGCGCGGCGGCGCGGCGCTGGGCGCGGGGGGCGCGGGGGCGGCCGGGGGGGGCTCCGGCCGGCGCCCGGAGCTAGGGCCCCGCATGCAGGAGGCGCGCGGCGGGGGAGGTGCGCCCCGGCTCGCCGGGCTCGGGTCGCCGCCAAGTTCCCGGGGCGCCGCGGGGCTCAATGCGCGGGACCGCGCTCCTCTGCGCCCCCCCCCGGCCGCCCCTCGGCAGCCCCGGGGGCGTCGGCAGTGCCCGCGGGTGGCGTCCGGAAAATGGGCTGGCAGCGGGGCGCGCGCTGCCGCCCGGGCTGAGCCTCTGCCGCTAGCTTTCCCCAGCCGAGCGCCTCCGCCGCCGCCGCCGCCGCCGCCGCCTCCTCCTCATTCAAGTCCAAGGAGATCGGGTTTCGCTCCGAGACCGCGGTCGGAGGCAGGCAGACGGTCTGACGTCAGCGCTAGACGGGGCTGCCGGTTCCCACCGCGCGGGGGCCGGGGAGGGGGCGCGCGCTGCGCCAATCCCCGCCGAGGTTCCCCCGCACCCCCTCCCCGAGCCGGGGGGCGGGGTGACGGGAAACGGGGCGGGCTCTTAAAGGGCCAGAGCTAGGCGGCCCACGTAGACCCGGCACCCGCGCAACGGAGGAGGGGCCCTGTGCCCTCTCCCCAACGGCGGTCGGCTTGGAACGCCTGCCCGGCGCACGCCCGGGGCCAGGGAGCCGAACTCGGTGCCAGCTGCACCCGGGGGGTTGCTGGTGCGCCCTCCCCTCGCCCCCGTCCCTGGGGTCCTTGACCCAGGCTTCTGGGGCTAGCCTGTCTTCTGAGGAGCACAAGGTCCCTGGGGGCTCAGGGAAGAGAAACTGGAGAAAGGGGGAGGAAGCCCCCAAGATGCATCACCCATTGCCTGATTTCGCAGGAGACTGTCCGCCTTCAGTTCTGCAGCAACTCGGGAATCATGGCCCACTGAGCCCCCAAGCGCTTTCACCAGAACCCAAGGAGGACGACCAGGAAAGACGGGAACTCGCGTAGACACGCCCGGAAGCCCTTGTCATGTAAATAGCTGTCGGGGACTGGTGTACTGTCGCCGCCCCAGCCGGCGGGACCTGGGGCGAATCCACACCCATTGTCTGCTGCCCGAGGGGCCACCGGCTGGGGGGCGCGGCTCCGGAGTTCAAAAGGGATATGAGCGGGAGGGGTGTACTTTTATTTCATTAAGTTTTAATTACAGGAGTGCTACAAGAACACATTCTTCTGGTTTAAAAAGAGATTAAAATATTACATAAGAGACCTCCCCTCCCTGGCCCACCTCCAGCCTCTTAAGAATTTAGTGTGTCGCCTCTTAGACACTTTCTCAAAGCTTCACTTATTTAACAAGCACTTAAGGAGCACCTACCTGTGCCAGAAACTCTCCAAATATTAACTCAACTTGACACCGACTCACTGTGGCCGAATATCATTCTCACCATTTTACAGAGCGGGAAGCTGGTCAGGGAAGTTGCTTGTTGAAAGCCACACGGTGGTGGAGCCTGTGTTCCAACCCAGGACCCTGGGGTAGCTGCCTCTCCCTCTCCCACATAGTCCTGATTCTTTAAATATCCACATATTCCTGTAATGCCTGGAGTTTTAGTAATTAGCAGGGACTTAGTGTGTGTTCAAAGCAAACAAACAAAAAAAGCTTTTAAAAAATGTTATTGTGTTGGTAAACAGTTTGGATAGAGAAGAAAAAGCTGGAATTTGGGAAATGAAGGTGGCTACAGGGGAGAACTTACCTAGACCAGAGTGAATTCATCCTTCAAAGAAAGCCGGTGCAGGAAGTGGGTTCCTGCTCTCCCTGCACAGGCACAGTGGTGCGCCAGAGCTCCCCCAGAAAGACTGAGAGGCTGGTTCTGGAGAAGTCAAGCCCAGGGATGTGGCTCAGGCTGGTCCAGGCTCTTTGGAGGAGTCCAAGAGTGCCCAGCCCAGAGGGAGGTTCAGAGTCACTGACCATCTTCTGTTTGAGAGGAGAAGCTCACTCTTGGAGCCACAGCCAGCACTAGATCAGGACCCAGGCCCTGGCCCAGGAGTGGGGCAATACCCAGGGTCTACCCCAGATGGCACCCTGCTGTGAGCTGGGCTCCCTCAGCCCCTGCCTTGAGAAAGGGGCAGTATCATCAGCGTGTCTTTTATCAGGGGAGATATTGCTGCAGTTTGGCCTCTGCAACTTAAAAGAAAAGCTGAGGGGTCCTGAGCGGCCCTTGGGGGACCACTGCAAATATTGGCTGGGCCTGGAGATGACCTGGGTCCCATTCACTTCCTAGGGTAAAGGAGGTCATCTTTACCACTCCTGCTTTCAGCCATTTCTTCATTCATTCAATCAACTAACTCTGGCTGAGCTGCAACCCTGAGCAGAGGGAATTCAGCCATGCCAGACCCAGCCCCTGCCCTCCGGGAAGTCTCCGGAGACCTGGCTAGTCTGGCTGGGAGAAGTCACACGTTGATTGTCTTGGAAGTGAGATGGCATTTACACAATGGAGGCTGCACTGCCAGCAGGCAAAAATAACCAGTTAATTCAGTGGATTAAAGAAACCAAACCTACCCACAACACTTGACCTCCCATTGATCCGTCTGCGACAACGGCAGTGGCTACCATTTATTGAGTGCTGATGGTGTCACCTGGGATTGACTTAGTGGTCTCTGGCGCTAGTTCCAAAGTTGATTCTGTCTGGAGAGCTTAAGGCAGTGTTCAGAACTGAGGGTCCGACCTGAGGGTCACCCAAAGATGAGTGGGACATAGCTGTGTGACCTTGGCTGAGTGCTTTCACCTCTCCAACCTCAGTTTCCTCTTCTGCAAAATGGGTGGCTTCATGGCACCTTCACATGGTGTGATTGCGAAGAATGAAGGGATTGATGCCTTGCAAGTAGAGAAGAAGGGGCCGGATACATCTTAGTTGTTATGTTACTTAATCATCTTGGCAACCCTGGGAGGGAGGAACCACTATCATTTTATTTTCCATTTTACAGATGAGGGGAACGATGATTCCAGCACAGACAGGGCCCCTGACGGGGCAGTAGGAAAGGAGAATTGCTTTGGAAGGAGCATAGGCTGGACTGCCAGCATTCACAGGAGGCTTCGTGTGTGCCCAGGACTGCCAGAATTAAATACAGGACACCCAGTTCAGTTTGAATTTCAGATAAACTATGAATAATGTTTAGTATATCTCAATTGAACTGGATAGCTTGTGTTTTTCTTTGTGAAATCTGGTAACCCTAGATGTGCCAGGGATTGTGATGCCGGCAATTTGGGCACGAGGGGCAGAACCCACTGTCAGGCACAGGCAGAGAAGGTCACAACTCCCTGATTCTACCCAGGGGAAATGGGCACAGCCAAGATGTTAATGGGCTGAGGAGGGAGGGCTCACTGCTGGAAGTGGGAGTGGGGAAGGGGCACCACGATTGGGCAGGCCTGAGTCCCTGGGAAGAAGGCCACAAGTCAGAGGTAAAAGAAAGGTTTTGTTCACTCATTCAACAAACATTCTGCTCCTATTCAGTGTGAAACTCTGTGCTGGGTATTGGGCACAGGGCTGGGAAGAAAACAAACTCCCTGACCTCAGGTGACATTGTGAGGGACAAAGGGACTAAAGACACACATGCAAACTCATAGGTCAATGTGGTCAGGAGGTCATTTCAGACATGGTGACGACAGGCCAAAGGCCAGAGTTGGGGTAAGATCAAGGAAGCCCTCTTTGAGGAGGTGGCATCTCATTCCACCTGCAGTTACCGACCACCCACAGGTGCAGCCCCAGCCATACTGAGGCTCACAGGTGAGGCTGACATCACATGTGTAAAAAGATGAGTCCAGGTGATCATTTCAGAGGGACCAAACCTGGGAAGAATATAAAGGGAGAGGGTTTGGAGGCGACTTGAGCCCAAAGCGTTGGGTTTCCTCTCTGGGGAGACGTGGGCTACGCATGTAGGGGACAGTGGAGAGGGGGTGCCAGGCCAGTGGGGGCATCAGGAACTAGGAGACTCTTATGGTCCCAGCAGGTTTAGAGTTTGGGACACATTTCCCAGCCTGGCCGTGGCCGTGGGGTTGTGAAATGGGTGTGTGAAGCAAATGGATTGTGAAACAGGTGACTGCAGAGACAGGCCTTTCTGGGACTCCAGACAGTGTGTGCCACCATCCGCCCTGCCCATGGGTTTAATCTGTGGCAGGGGGGATATTTCCAGAGGAAACGTCCTGTTTCAGCAGGTAAAGGGGCTTTGCTCCCAGCGGCGCCGTGCATCTGTGCTGTGTCAGACTTGGGCGCAGAGCCAGCTTTGTGGGAGTGCAGCCTCCCTGCACTCGCCAGGGCCACATGCTCTGAAGGGTTGGGGGTTTATTGTATTATTTTATTTTATTTTTTGGTTTAGTTTACTTCTCTACTGTTGACCTCTTGAAATTCCTAATAGCTAACAATTTCTCAACACGGGGGCCTGCAAATCTGTAACCAGTCCTGCTCAGATGTCAGGCCCCCACTGGCAGCCAGTTGGGACCCCGTGGAAGTCAGTGTGGGTTTTGGCCACAGCCGAGGGTGGCTGGCAGTGTCCTGACTGTGCCTGCTGGCCGAGGGTGGCTGGCCACTGTGGAAAGTGCCTGGCTGAGCCAACAAAGGTCCTGCTTGGGGAGCCGGTTGTGGGCACAAGGCAGAGGCTCTCCTCAGGGCCATCTGTGCCCCGGTCTGCTTGCCACCCCCTGGCCTGCCTGGACGGAGCTGCCTCTGCAGAATTAGTCTTGGGAAACCTTAAGCAGCTTAGTGACCTCCCCTCCCAACTTAGCACCTTTGGAAACGGCGTCCAGCAGGCTCATTTTGTTCCTCAGGTTGGGGTTAATTGGAGCTGTCAGCTTTCACAGGTTAGCAACTTTGGACTTCATTTGTGTTTTTTGTTTTGTTTTACTTTTGTTTTACTTTTAAACACTAGTAAGAGCCAATGTTTATTGGGCACTGCCCATGCGCCGTGCCAGGCCCTGTTCTAACCACTTCACATTCTTCCACTTAGTCATTCAACAAATATGCATTGGGATCCTACGGTGAGCCAGAAATTAGCTCACTGGATCCCCACAGCAACCCTCTGAGGTCCAAGCTAATATTATTCCCATTTGACAGATGGGGACACTGAGGCTTAGGGACTCAAGGATGAGGTGGAGCTGGGATGGAAATCCGGTACTTGGGCCCCAAAGCCCAGGGGTTGGCCTCAGCAAATGACGCCTTCTGCACCCCCTCTCCCTCCTCACTGCCTCTGACTGGGTTCTTCCTGGCTGTCCTACTGGACTCGGTTGGCACTGTCCCCCTTGGCTCCATGGAGGCTCCCTGGGATCCACCATTTGCCTCACCACTGGTGGTGTTCATTCATAAAAACTCATTTCCGACGATGAGGGGCAGCTGACTCTGCAGCGGAGTGAGGCTGGAGGGGTTGGGGTGGTGAGAGAGGTCCCGTCAGCACCTGCTCTGGATCTGGCGTGGGCGGCCTTGGCAGGCTGCTCAGCTCATTGAACCCACATCCCCTCTGCCACTGAACAGGAAGGAGCGGGATTTCACAGTGAGGGAGAGGCAGCGTGGGGAGGCCTCAGCACAGGGCCCAGCGGCTGCTGGACTCGGTGTCTGTGAGTTCACCATCCCCTCCACTTGATTGGTAGCTCCAGCAGGCAGGCCAGTCTGGCCTGCAGTGGGTGCTTGGCAAACCTCTGTGGAGTAAATGCGGGAGGGGCACCTAGCCACAAACACATTCAAATCCCATTTTTGGCTGCCTTCATGACCAGCTAACAAGTCTTCCCGCTCACTCACCCTCTCCACCTCCAAGTATCCTTCCAACCAAGTATCCTTCCAACCGAGTATCCAGAAGCCAGTCACCTGGGCTAGCACCTACCGAAAAGAGCAAGGAGAGTTTGTATGGTCTCAGCCATAAAGACGTGTTGTGTGTGTGTGGTCTACACTGTGAGCTTATGGGTGTGTGTTGCATGTATATGTGGGACGTACATGTGCATGTTCATGCTGTGGGGGTGTTTGTATGTGTGTGGTGTGTGTTGTGTGTGTTGAGCGTTTGAGGGTGCATGTGGTGTTGTACATATGTGTGGGGTACACATATGAATACTTGTGCTGTGAGGGTATGCGTGTTGTGCATGCATCTGCGCGTGTGTGTGCACATTTTCTTGGTTGCATTGTTTGTTTAGGCACTGATACATGAGTTTTGCTGCTGGACAAATGTCAGATGGTTGAGTTCTCCAACAGCAATCCAAAGAAGCTCGGCTAAATTGGCCACAGATGACACCCCCACCTCCACCCTGGGGTGCCATCCCATTCTCTTCTGTCCAAGTTTTCAATTTCAGCAGGGAACTGGATTCTTCCTGAGAAGACAGGGCTTTGGAAGCCAGGCAGGGAGATAAGGGGTGGGCAGAAGGAGAGGACAGAAGGGAACATTAGAGCCAAATTTGTCTTCTGACAGATGGGTAAACTGAGGCCCACAGAGGGCCATGACTTGGAGAAGATTCAAGGTGCCAGAGAAAGGCAGAGCTGAGCTAGGATCCATCCAGCGTCTGACCGCAGCCCAGGCCCCGCAGGGTCTTTGGTTACCTTAAATAGCTTAATACACAGACCTTTCTAGCACAGGTTGAGCTTGAGAGGGAAATGGAAGATTCCAGATGTTTTTAACTCATGTCTGAAACACTTTCAGAAAGAACTATTAGTCATTCAAGGTGATTTCATGGACCAGAAATACCCAACCAAAAGTGTTCTGCGTCTCTCTTGTTACAAATGACACATTGTACTGTTGTTAGGAGTAATTAATAATATGAAACTGTGCTTCTCAATGACATGAGAGAGATTTAGGAGAGGTTGGCCCTTTGTGTTCTGCTGCTGGGTTTGAGGGGAAGCAGGTAGAGTGGGCTGGGTGTGACAGCAAAGACCATGCTGATCACAGAGGACTCCGACATGACTGTGTCTGCCTGGCTGTGTGCAGTGCTAATGCTGGGCACCTCACCTGGCACAGAAACTATTCCATACCTCGTGCCAGGCACTGCAACAAGCCGTGGGACTGCACAGTGACTAGTGCAGGCCAGCTCTGCCTCCACAGTTTCCCCTCTGATGGGCTTACTCACTCATCTGCCCATTTCCCCAAAAACTGAATTCTGCATGCGGAAAACGGCGGGGTCAGGCAGGTATACGTTACCACTTCTGTGTGCCCTTGCTGGAGAAAGTGAATGAGCTACTCTGGGCCTCAGTTTCTTCAACTTAAAAGTGGAGATCTGACAGGTATCCACACATAGAGCCACTGCAAGAATTACATGGGGAACTCACACAGGGCACTGAGCACAGGGCCTGGCTTGGAGCAAGCTCTTGAAAAAGTTAATTACAGTAGTCCCCCCGCCCCCACCACCCCATGCATGGCTTCCCTTTCCAAGGTTTCAGTTACCCATGGTCAGCCGAGGTCCAAAAATAGTGGGTACAGTACAGTAAGGTATTTTGAGAGTGTGAGAGAGAGAGGGAGAGACCACATCCACATAATTTTTATTACACTATATTGTTATAATTGTCAATCTGTTACTATGCCTAATTTATAGATTAAACCTTATTGTAGGTATCCAAGTGTATGAAAAAACAGAGTTTATAGGGTTCGGTGCTATCTGAGGTTTCAGGCATCCACTGGGAGTCTCAGAATGTATCCCCCACGGATAGGAGGGGAGACTGATTAACACTACACACTGTGCATTCCAGGGGCTCCTCGTCCTGGACAAAATACAAACAGACCCTTTTCTTCCCTTTGGAGAACTTATCCCAAATTATAATTTTGTGTGTGTGAATTTGTGAGTGGCTTCTTTCAGTGTCTTGCCCCAGCTAGACTGTGTCCTGTGTGTCCCCAGTGTCTGGTCTAGGAACAAATGCTGAGATGTCTGCAAGGCATCCAGAATGCCAGGCAGGCACTGTGGGAACCCAGAGGAACAGGGCATGATGGTGTCCAACAGTCCCCGCAAGGGGGGTGGCACCAGGAAAACACTCTGTGCCCTTCACCTGCATCTCCGTGCCAGGGTTGGAGACACGGTCCTGTCCCATCTGCACAGGTAGCCCTCAGGCTGAGTGAATCTGTCCTCAGTTTAGGGCTTGGGAATCGGTGTCCAAGAGCTGGCTTCAAAGGCAGTGAAACTGGCATTGCATCTTTGAAGGCAGCACGGGCTACATCTGTCTTATTCTCCGTGTCCACAGCCCCTAGCAGTGACTGGCATGTGGTCACGCCCAGTAAATATTTGCTGAATGAATGAATGCAAAACAATTTTGCAATGTGGACTAGTCCCTTAAAGTATGAGGATCTGCAACCGGTAGGTCCATTTCTACCCCATATCTTAAGGAAATAATCAGAGAAGTGAACAGAGTTTTAAGGAGAAGAACGTTGATCCTGTCTTCATTTGTAAAAGCAAAAGTGCAATGAAATGAAAAACAAATAGGGGATGCGTAAATAAGTCAGTGATCATAAAACTGTTCAAAACCATGTTTTCAAAAATTATCTGACGATATAAAGTCTCATATAAACTAAATTTAAAACTAGGCTGCAGAAGTGATCTCAACTTTGTACAAAAATATTATTAGAGAAAGGACTGAAATGATATTTGCCAAAATATTAACAGTGGTCAGCTTTGTGTAATGGATTAAATGCAATATATTTCTCATATTGTTTGCTATATTTTCTACGATAAGCATTCATTTAGAAAAATTTTTTAAATTTTTTACTTAATAGTGCCTCTGAAGCAACTCTCAAGTCTTACCTCCTGCGTCTCCTTTAACAGCAGTCAAGACACTGAAAAGGCGGGGTTGGGGCGGGGGGGGGGGGGTGCCAGACAGGCTGACGTCATGGGCAGCCCGAAATGACACAGCGAACGGGCCAATCCCAAGTTTGGATTCCGGGAGAAGCAAGATCTATTGGATACAAGTGCTGGTGGCCTCGGCCAATGGTGGGAGAGGGGCCGGAGCCCGGCGACTGCGTGGGTTTTAAATCCACGTGGTGACTGCGGGGCAGGGCTCAGGGCCTCTGGGTTTAAAGGCTCGGGGTCGGCAGGGGCTGCAGCCCTGCAGCTGCGGCTTCGAAGCGCTTGTTCTTTTCTGGGAAAGGCGATTCCTCCACCACCTCTTAGGATCTTGGGCAGGTCACTCAGCTTCGCTGAGCCTGTTTGTATCAGTTGGGTTTTGTGAGCCTCCAGCCCTTCAGCAGACATTTCCTGGGCATCTACTGTGTGCCCGGCAGGGCCTTCTTAGATCAGGTATAAGGCAGGAGGGAAGCGTCGGCAGTCCCAGGCCTGCTGCGTCTCTAACCATGGGCACGTGGCTCAGCATTACCTCCCCTTCTTCCCCACTGCTCTTCCCCATCCTGGCTTTTATTGTATCTCCTCTAAAAGGGTATGAGCTACACGGGGAGGTACCCATGTGCCTTGAGGAAGGTCTGCCCCAGTTTGTATTCAATATGTACTTTCTGAATAATTATTGCAAAGAATAGTTCTCAGCAGAGAGCTTAACACATAGGAGGTGTTTGATAAATGGCAATTGTTCATGCAATAAAGAACAACAGCAGGCCAGGTGCGGTAGCTCACGCCTGTAGTCTTAGCACCTTAGCACTTTGGGAGTCTGAGGCAGGATTATTGCTTGAGCCCAGGAGTTTGAGACCCCCGGGCAACGACAGTGGGACCTCATCTCTTAAAAAAAAGAAAAAAATAAAAAGTAGGAAAGACAGGAATATATCAGCCAGGTGTCTTGGTGCATGCCAGTAGTCCCAGTCAATTGGGAGGCTGAGGCAGGAAGATGGCTTGAGCCCAGGAGTTTGAGGCTGCAGTGAGCTATGATTGTGCTACTGCACTCCAGCCTGGGCAACAGAACAAGACCCTGTCTCCAACAGCAACAACAGCAAAGAAGAACAGATAGCACTGATGAAATGCCTATTATGTGTAAAGTAGTGTTCTGGGCATTTCACATGTATTACAAACAATTTAATATTAACAAAATTACGAGTCTCATATAATATTCACACAAAAAAATTAGGTACCATTATTATTCTTATTTTGCAGATGTGGAAACCAGGGCAGAGAGAGGCAAGGTAACTTTTCTAAGGTTATGTGGCTAGGAGGTGGTGGGGCTTGATTCAAATCCAGGTCTGTCTACTCCTGGGGCCCTAGTTCTTAACCACTGCACTATCCCAATACTTGTCTAGTACTCAGCGTTTCTTTTCCAAGAATGTTCTAAGTTAGGCCTGTGCTAGTGGGAAGTGGGAGAGAAGGGGGGGATAGGCATCAGGTGGGTGAGGCAGAGCCAGGTGAGCTGGGGTCCTGCCCCCTACGGCAAGGCCCAGCCCTATGGGGTGGCATTGGGCAGGAAGAGGGGCAGTGAGACAGACAGGCATTGGGGCCACATGTCCCGTAAACAGGCTACCTGCTTGCCAGGCCCTGTGCTGGGCTGGTGGGGCGCCGTGCTGGGCATGACACACCCTTCCTGCCCTCAGGAGGCTGTCAGTCTAAACCAGCTACCATTAATGGTGACCTGAACACAGCCTGCAGGAGGGGTTTTGGTTTTGCCTGCATGGTATTTAAACATTTTTAAAACATGAATTGCCTCGGTCCACACCCCTCCCTAGTGTCACACATGTCAGCTTTACTCATGTGTCCCACCAGCTCGTGAATGCCCTGAGCAGCTTTGTTCCCTTGTCTCCCCATGCCAGCAGCCCGCGGTGGGGGGGTGGGGGTGGGGGCTCTGTGGCTGGCACACAGTGATTGCTCTGGCGTTCTTTGCTTTGCCTCCTGTCTGTGTTTGAAATCCCGAAATCACCACCTTGAGCTCTGAAGCCCCGCGACTCCGAGGCTGCAAACCCCTCCACTGGCCCCAGATGTGCAGCCTGCAGCTTGAATCTCTGAGGACTCTGGTGGTGAATGCCAACTCCGAGTGAGTCAGACTTGGTTTCAAGTCCCAGCATCGCTGCTAACCAGCTGAGTGACACAGGGCAAGCTAATAAAATCTGTGGGGTCTCAGTTTTTCTCCTCTGCCAAATGGGGATGAAAGCTCCCTCTTCATCTGGTTATGGTGAAGGGTAAGTGCGTTGATGCAGGCTGAACACTTGGCACAGAGTAACACTCTTTCTTTGGAGGCAGCTCATTTAGAGCCATTGTCACTGGCAGGAAGTCCTTCCATACATCAGGCTGAGGTCTGCCTGCTTTATAACTTCCATAATTTGGTCTCCCAGCAGCATAAACGTGCTTCTCTTTCCATAGAACAGTCCCTCAGTAACTAAGGATCATGCTAAACATCATGGTGTTCTATTCAAGATCTGCTACATCATTTGTGGAGCCCAGTGCCAACTAAAAATGCCAGGCCCCATGTTCAAAAAATCAGCAAGAAGTTCAGGATGGTGACAGCAGAGCTCAGAACCCCTTCTGAGGGCAGTGCCCCGCGTGGCTGCACGTTACATCCCGTGAAGCTGGCCCTGTTCTCACTGGGGGTCCATGGTCTGGCAGCATCCTCCAGTACCATAAGACAGGGTCTTTCCAGAGCTGAGCAGGGCAAGGATGGTTTCTAGCTGGACCCAGGGAAGGCCACCTGCAGGTGTGGCCTCTATGTCTGCAGTTCATGGTGGGAATCTGGCTCACAGGACCCAGCCTGCCACCCTCCAGGGAGCCACGGAGATTTTGGGATTTCTCCTCTGCAAAATGGGGAAATAGCTCCCTCTTCATCAGGTTCTGGTGAGGGGTAAGTGCGCTGATGTAAGTTGAATGCTTGGGCAGAGTAGTGCTTTTTTGTTGTTATTGACAGCACATATATTGCGAACAAAGCACACAAATCCAAAGTCAATAGTTTGATGACTTTTCACGTTGAATACACCTTGATCCTCCCGGATCAAGATCGAGAGCCTTCCCAGCACTCCAAAAAGTTTCCAGTTATTGCCCACCTCGTTTCCAGTTACTGCCCACCTCGTTTCCAGTTACTGCCCACCTTGTTTCCCGTTACTGCCCACCTGTGTCCTTGCTGAAGAGATAACCATGATTCTGACTTCCTTGACAGTAGATTTCTTTAATCCATTCTTGACTTTCTATTGTTTAATTTTATTTTTGTATTTTTAGAGACAGGGTCTCACTTTGTCACCCAGGCTGGAGTGCAGTGGTGTGATCATGGCTTACTTCAGCCTCCATCTCCCCTGGGCTCAAGTGATCCTCCCACCCCAGCCTCTCAAGTAGCTGGGACTACAGGTGCACGCCACTATGCCCAACTAATTTTTTAATTTTTTGTAGAGATGGGGTCTTGCTATGTTGCCCAGGCTGGTCTTGGACTCCTGGGTTCAGGCTCCCACCATGTGCCTTCCAAAGTGCTGGGATTATAGGCATGAACCAAGGCACCTAGGCTTGACGTTCTGTAAACAGAATCCTGTGGTGTGGATTCTTCTGGGTCTGACTTCTTTTTTTTTTTTTTTTTTTGAGACGGAGTCTCGCTCTATCTCCCGGGCTGGAGTGCAGTGGCCGGATCTCAGCTCACTGCAAGCTCCGCCTCCCGGGTTTACGCCATTCTCCTGCCTCAGCCTCCGGAGTAGCTGGGACTACAGGCGCCCGCCACCTCGCCCGGCTAGTTTTTTGTATTTTTTAGTAGAGACGGGGTTTCACCGTGTTAGCCAGGATGGTCTCGATCTCCTGACCTCGTGATCCGCCCGTCTCGGCCTCCCAAAGTGCTGGGATTACAGGCTTGAGCCACCGCGCCCGGCCGGGTCTGACTTCTTTAGTCACGGTTAGGTGTGCTAGGTTCACCCTTGCTGCTTTGTTCCTTCTCATGGCTCTGCAGCTTTCCTTTGTGTGCAGACACCACGATCTGTCCCTTCTCTTGTCATGGGCATGGGTTGTTCCCAGGTGTTGGCTCTTGCAGGTGGGGCTGCTGCGGACACTCGTACCATTGTCTCCTGGGTTGCTCCCTGCACACTTGTTCTCCTTTCTCTGGGGTCCTTTGCCAGGACTGGGAACGCTGGCAGAGGGTGGGCTTGTGTTCAGCCTTAGTAGATATTCCTGATCAGTCTTCCAGGGTGGTCGTACCGACGCCCATTCATTGCCACCTGCAGTGGACGGAGACTTCCTGGTATTCCACATCCTCCCCAGCACTCAGTTTGCCGCTCTTACTAATGTAGCCATTCTGATCAGCATCACCCTTGGATTTTGCAGCTGACCTAAGGAGGCTGAGTGCCAAGACCCGAATTTGCTGCTCCTCACTGACCACTAGCAAGAGCTTCTCAGCCTGTGGCCTTCACCCTCAGCCCCTGGGTGCCCCTTCCCCTTGGAGACACTTGCAAATCCGACAAGCATGGGTTCTGTGACTTCATCTGAGTGACTGATGAGCACCCAGAAGAGGACAGACCCGACTGCAGAGAAAGCCGGGGCTTCCTCTTAGACAAGCCCCTCCCAGTCGTCACGTCTTTCACTCATGTCCTCTCCCAACAAAAGGGTGGAACAGGAAGGTATCTGCTCTTCACAGCGTCACATGCTCTATTTAAAAACAACTTTTGGGAGTAGAGGAGGGAGCAGACCAGACGTGTGACCATGTTAAATTTACACAGTGATTGTAGGTTGCAGCCTCCTGCCTGAATGATTAAAATATGAAAAAAATGCATCTCAGAAACACAACAATAACAACCCCAGGCCTTATGGCGTACTCACTACAGGGAGGTGCTGTGCTGGGGGCTTTGTAACTGGAGTGGCTCCATGTCAACTTCTCAGCAACCTTGGAGGTTGGTGTTATCACACCATTTGACAGATAAACTACGACCTCCAAGCCTCAGTTTCCTTATCTGTAGAATGAGAGGGAGGCAGAGGGAGACTCAGCATGTGCAGAGGAGGAGGCCACGGGAAGACAGAAGCAGAGACCAGGTAGAGGCAGAGAGCAGGCAGAGGGAGGCAGAGACAGAGACTGGGATGGAGAGGGAGAGGTAGAGACTGGGGTATGAAGGAGGCAGAGACTGGAGGCAGAGACTGGAAGCAGAGACCAGGCAGGGGGAGAAAGAAACCTGGGAGGAGGCAGAGACTAGAGGCAGAGACCCGGAGGAGGCAGAGACTGAAGTGATGCAGCCGTGAGCCAAGGGACACGGGCACACAGGCAGCCATCAGGAGCTGGCAGAGGCAGGTAGGACCCCAGTGGGGCCTCTGGAGGGAGCCTGGCCCTGCTGACACTTTAATTTTGCTCCTGCAATAACTGATTGTGAACTTTTGTCCTCTAGAACTGTGAGAGGATCAATGCTGCTTGAAGCCACCAGTTTCTGGGAATTTGTCACAGCAGCCCAGGAAACACATGCCCAAGGTTTGGAGATTGGTCTTTCCATGTCTAGGGTACATGGTGCCCATTTCAACACTCTCTGCCCTCAGTGGCACATTTGGGCCACGTTGACTTCGGCAATGGTGAGGGAAATGCAAAGGTGAGCCAAAAATACCTGGTCCCTGTCTTTGTGGGGACGTAAAACAATAGCAGCTCATTCTCTCGCAGTCCAGGAGGCC